>NC_136124.1:5000-605000 GCF_965212315.1 Lampetra planeri | reverse complement strand
AAGGCTGACTGTGATGTAGAGAACCCTCCATTCAGCAGTGAATAGGTGATCACTGCTAATGATTCAACTTTGCAATGTAAATTCTGAAAACACTTTGTACTCACACGAAGAGTATTTATCAATTGAAAATAGGCCACACGTTTAATAGCATCGCATTATATTTCTGACTTTGCACAACCCACCCACCCACGCACCCACCCACGCACGCACCCACCACGCACCCACGCACGCACGTACCCACACACGCACGCACGGATCCACGCACGCACGCACGCACGTACCCACACACGCACGCACGGATCCACGCACGCACGCACGCACGCACGTACCCACACACGCACGCACGGATCCACGCACGCACGCACGCACGTACCCACACACGCACGCACGGATCCACGCACGCACGCACGCACGTACCCACACACGCACGCACGGATCCACGCGCGCACTTTCCCATCGGACATTCCAAATGTGCGCATGCAGCGCGAGCATCAAAACCCAAAGATCCGGCTGACAAACGAATAAATAAATAAGCGGACATATAAATAAATAACGTCGATTTCACATGGCGTCACCATTAGCATGCTTCCTGTTTTCAGCACAATTAGACGCGCCAAGTCATTGGCGCGAGTGTCTGGCTGTGTGAATGCGATCTCTAAGCAGGAACTTCTCCCTGCACCCCTCTACCCTCCTCCTCCTCTCCCCCCATGCCTCCATGCCGCTCCGTTACTCAAGGGAACAGCCACGGCTGGTGGCCGGGGACCGGCCGAAACGTGATGGTGGCGTTGGTCCTGATGAGTGCCCAGCTGCAGCTTCTTAATAAAACATCGTTTCCCCCCTGCTGCCGCTTGGCAGCCAGAAATGTATATTTATGTTTCTATTATTTTGTTTAATCTAGCTTACGTGTCTTTCTTTCTGCTTCTGCTGCGCATTTATATCTGGTGTCATTACGGTTTCTAAAAAAATCCTTAAACTACAATCGTGTTAACGTTTATTTTTAAGAGAAATTGTCTACATATTGGCTGCTACTCATTGACGCCTTCTTTGGGTGTTAGATATTTATCTGATTAATGTATGTTCATTCAGTTACAATTTGTGTCTTTTGCTATTGGGTTTTCGTATCTGCTGTCATTGTAGTTGATTAAAATGAAGCTACAATAGTAAAAAAACTATATAAAGGTTAAGTGTCTAGACATGCTTTTTATAAGTACTGGCTGGTACTCATCAAGGGTTTATGTTGAAGTCCCCAGTAAACCTTTGCAAAGTGGGAGGTCACTCCTTTCCCTCTGCTGCCCGTCTCGTGTAAATCCCTCTTCCTAAGTCATCTGTGCTGGCGACTCCCTGCGCCTGTTAAGTCCAGGCGCAATATATTCTTCTCTGTTTGTGGCTTGCTGTCCCTTCAGCAAAAAAAACCCTCTATATTTGTACAAATCCCCCCCCCCCACCCCCCATCTCTATAAGCCACAAGTCCCACTGCTTGCACAGCATCTTGACATGCAATTTTGGTTGCATTTAAACACTGCAAATCAAAGCGTATTTTATTATACCTCCATTGGCAGACCTGAACTGTATTTCTCTGGTAGCAGCCTTAAAAGAGTTGAAAACGTTTCGTGGAATTTATTTTCGTGGTGTAAATGTGTTTCATAGCTTGTAGAGCTTAGGCTGTGTCCTCCCCCCCCCCCGATCTTGGGGGAATCTGAGAGTGCCAAACAGATGGAAGACGACATTTGACATGTGTGTGAGAAAATGTATAGTGCACTCATACACACATACCTCCTTATTCTATTTGACATCGTCGTCCTTGACATCATATGGTCGTTGCGTTTTGTTTGCTTGACCTAAAACAAACGTATATATCTGAATCTTGTGAAAAAAACGTATTTGGGAAGTGAAAACAAAGAAGAGAACTGTTGGCAGTCTGAGATTATTATACTCAGTACTCTAGCATTACATGTAAGTATGATTTCTACCCAAAACTCGCTACGTGCGGTTTTAACTCATTGCTATGCGGCTATGCGGTCGGACGTGGGACACGATTGTGGGCACTGCACTGGATGTGCGACTCTGCAAGCAGCTGTCTCGTTCGGTGCGATCTCGCTTTGTGCGCCCTCATTTTATGTAACTCATCTCCCGCATAAAGCGAGGGAAACCTGTACCCTCATTTTTATTGCGTGCACACGAGAGCCTCGAGTGAGTTTCGAGACTCTCTCAGGAGCGTTCCGCATTGGACATTTTCTAATTCCATCAGTGAGTGTTCGTGGCTTTGCGTGAAAGAAAAATAGAGTTAATGGTGAAAACGAGGAGGTTGACGCTGGGTCCTGCTATTCGCAAAGCCACCTCGTAAGCCCCACGTGACACCTGGCGTGCCCTGGTGGTCACCAATCCAAAAGTCATATTAGGTGAACTCAACTATTTCTTGTATTGTATAAAAAAGCAATCGCACATTTAACCCAGGAAAAACACTGAGTGTGGAGCCGTTTTTTTCCGAATGGTTCTGCGATGCAAAGTTTGTCCAGTTCCATTGGAAGTGTTGAGGATGTTGGAGGGCGCTGGATTACCCAGAGGAATGCTCATGAATGCAAGAGTGTAACATGCAAAGCTCTGCACTGATATGTTGAAGAGTGTAACATGCAAATCTCTGCACTGATATGTTGAAGAATCCATGACTTCCCCACTTACATCTTCATCTCCCCCCTGCACGGGTCCCCACTTGGCTGGAGCAGTGGCCCTATATTCCTCCCCCCCCCCCCTGTTGTGTGCTCACGTCGTGCCGAATTGTATTAGACGGCGTGATGTACCGGGGCTCACGTTATGTTGCAATGAAAAAAAATATATCTACAAAAATAATCCATTACTATCCTGCCATCTCCTAGCCACCTCAGTAAAACGCATATTGTGTGAGAGCATTAAGACAGGCCGAAGGGTCCGGCACACACACCAAAGGAGGGGAATATGTTTGTAATCAGAGAGGGCTTGACCGTTAAACTTACGTAACAATTCTACTCACATCATTCCCACTTTCTTCCATCTCTCCCCCTCCTCGCCCCCACAGCAACGTGGCGCGTGTGTCTCTGGCGCCGGGCGGCTCCGCGCAGACATCGGCACAAGCGCGGAGCCAGCAGCCGAGGCCACGCATCACAGGGCGCGACGCCCCCGCCCAGCAAGTGCACCGCCAGGCGCAGCCCCACGTCCAGGCCCGCCCTGGGGCCCAGGCCCAGCAGGCCCAGCAGGCCCTGCCCCAATCCGGGCCTCGAGTGTTGGCGGTGGCCCCCGGGAAACCCTCGGCTGGGCAGGCGCCGCAAAACGATCAGCCAATGGACGCCACCGCAAGCAACGGTGAGAGTAGCAAAGTCGAGCGTAAAGGTGCAGCCCAGAAAGGTACTTGCTCGCTTTCACCACTGGAAGAAGGGCCACGTTTAGAGGGAGCTGAAGCGCGTATTTGGCCGAGTCTTCCGCGATGGCCAATACTCCATTTTAGAGGGAGCTGAAGCGCGTATTTGGCCGAGTCTTCCGCGATGGCCAATACTCCATCGTGGGAGGAGTTGGGAGTGCTCACACTTCACCCCCCACCACACGCCACTTGCCAATTGACTGACGTTCCCATTCGTGATATCGCTGGGTGGATAGAAGCAGAAGTTTTGACCAAGTGTGGCCGTCGTTTCGACTGCAGCACTGGGAGATTGGATCGAACCTTCAACGTCCGCATTTTAAGTCCAGTGCTCTAACCATAACACCACAGCAGTGTCCCTGTACAAAAGCACATGAGGATAAAAACATCCTTTTCACTGTGATTCATGCAGTGGTAGAAAAGTACTGAGTTTTTGCCAATCTTTGGCAAAAAAAGTGCAAGGTTGTCTCTTTTTCTCCCAAATGGGTGGTCTTTAGTGTTGATCAGTGTTAAATGGGTTTCTACACACAATAACCAGACTGTATTTGGTACAGACACAATGCTGAGGTTGCCAGGTAAGTCAGGGGATTCATGATCGTATCTCAAGAACACTGAGATGTACCGCAGACAACGTGCATTGCCCTGAGTTGTACCTCTTCAAGTACTCCCGAGATCACCGTTCACCATCTCTGCAAGTTTGTATTTGATGAGTGTGTATCCTGAGAAATCTCACATGTTGCTGATGTTCGGGTACGTCACCTTTCTTGAAGATGCTCACCTCGGACCATTTGCAACCTCGCTTTTGAAAAAGTTAATGGAAACATTTGACACGGGACCAATGTTCCGAGGCTTGTTGCTCGTCATCAGCTCTATTACATTGGCAAGCTAAGGCATTGGACAATCTGAATGTAGATCCATAACACACACAATGTCATCCACTTCTTAAAGGCGTAACCTTGTCAGGAATCTGAACCTAAATTACGTAGTTGGGATTATACATCGCAATTTCCACCCACTGCTGTTAAACTAATGCCCCAGGTCATGCTTGCAAATGAGCTTGCAAATGAGAGTATCTTGGTCTCTTGAGTTCTGCCCTGGTTGAACAAATAGACTTAGTTTGAACTAGAACCTATGTCTTATTGTGTCACATATCTTCCTCACCCTATGCAATTATTATCACTATGCTTGTTTAACCAGGAAAGCCTCAGTAAGTATTAAGACACTTTATTCAGGAGGGTCTTGT
Organism: Lampetra planeri; assembly: GCF_965212315.1. Taxonomy (NCBI): domain Eukaryota; kingdom Metazoa; phylum Chordata; class Hyperoartia; order Petromyzontiformes; family Petromyzontidae; genus Lampetra; species Lampetra planeri. The sequence goes on along the minus strand of NC_136124.1, from coordinate 600,369 downwards.
GAAGTCTTGGCTTTAGAGGGAGGGATGTTGCTATGTGTAGTCCAAATGTAGTAATTTTCAGATATTTTTCCAGCATTGGGATGTTTGGCAAATCCCAGTTGCACTGCATGGTTTTTATTTTGTAGCTATGGCAGGAAACCAGAGAACCCAAATGAAACCCACACGTGACAGGGAGAAAACACAAACGCCGCACTGGAAGGTGCCCGCGTCACGCATCGAGCCCAGGTCCGCTTTGCTGCGAGGCACGACGGGTGTCAGCTCTGCGCCACCCTGTCGCCCAAATACGTCTGGCTCTGGTGCACCAGGGAAAAAAGAGCAACAAAGAACTCTGGGCACTCGCGTCATTGTATCCCACTTGCCCCTGCTTCTCTGCCACAGGGCACGTTACGTAAGCGCCACTGCCATTCACGCCCGCCAAATTGAGTCCCATCCAGCTTCCACCGCTGCCACAGAGAAAGACGTTATTTTGTTTAAAACACCAAAGCATTTGGAAACATTTACTATTTCCAGTTCAGTGTATTTTGTTGAGCAATATATCATTTGTTAACATTGTTCAGGTCGCTAACAGAGCCTGCACGGGATTTATAATTACAGTTGCTAGCTTGAACCTTTTCTGCGAAAAAGAAGTGCATGAGGTACATCTTGTTGCAATACATTATAATTGCTGTCCTAAAAATAATAAGATAATAGTTTTCTCCCACTGAGGCATTGATTTCCGCTTTGTGTCATAATTAATCCCATGTAGTTCGTAATCGACTCCAGCGGTTTTGATCACTGTGTTCTTTCATCTTCGGATGAGCTCACAATTGGCCTGTCACCCGCACATTGTTGCACATTATGGCGGGATTTAGGAAGATTACATGTCCACGGACAGCTTAAGCGTTAAAAATTTCCACGCGGGGGGAGGCGAAAGTCACGTGACTTGGCGAGGATGTTGCCCATTAAAGTGTCCAATGGCACCGTAAATCTAACGCCCTTTCAAAGCGACTTGAAATTCTTCGAGGTGAGGCTGCCGATAGCAACGGAACTGGGAGTCGCGAGCTCTGGCCACGTGTGGACAGCAGGCCTGGCACCTTATTGACAGGATCAGCAATTGGGCATAGGCATCTCAATGTGAATTTGGCACGGCAAATGATTGCCAATTGGCTACTTATGAAGCATCCAGGCCTAACAATGTGGTAGATCCGTAATCTGTTCTGTGTGTCAGCGGATCTATGCTGAAGGGAATGACTGTTTGGAAAAAAACATTGTAAGATTACCCAGTTGCAAGTTGACCTTAAGCATTATGATACCTGCCACGTCGATAGAAAATAATAAATAAATAATGACAATATCACGAATTCCTGAAGTCACGGACGCTTTAAGTCAAGTACATACCAATTTGGCTAAAGATGAAAGATTTTAGCCAATGTGCTTTACCTGCCGTGACATGTGATCAGAAACATGGCCATTAACAAAGGAGAGTGGACACAGCTGAATGAAGGAAAGATAAGGGTAAAGTACTACTATTTAAATAATTAATTGCTATTTCTTTTTGCCTATGCATGCAAATGAACGTCTGATCACGTGAAGATATTACTGCATACTCTTATCTAAAAAAGCTACCCAACTGGTAGCATGAATACGTATGAAGACATAGTCATTATTTTTGACATAAAACTTTTTAGAATGCAATACACAGCAGAGTTCTAAATAATTAAGCATGTTATGGATCACTGCAAAGTTGCCTAATTAAAACTGACATGTTAATGATTCTTAGTATCCTGTGGAAACACGGAAGACATAGACCCAAACTAAGTCTTATTCTGAAACTGGAGCATTCAGTGGAAATGCCCAAGACTCGATGAACCAAGAAGAAGACTCGATGAACCGTGGCAAATCATATTTGGCGTTCGTAGAATTCTGCGGAAACACCCAAACATCAGAGCCAAGCTAAGTCATCTTGAGCATTTGTAGAATTCGGAAAGCAACACTTCACAGTAAAGGGATGCTGCCGCCACAGGAGTGTCATGACAGGTGCCGCTGGTCGCGCAGCCCAGAGGCTTCCGGTTCAACTCGACCCCCTGACGCAGCAGTCTCGACAATGGCCACGTGGGATCATCCCGCCTCTGTGCCGCCAGCAGCATATATGGGTTAACCACAATCTAGATTAGAAGATTTGATGACGGACGCTTGTGTTGCGATCGAAACGTCGTGATTTCATTTAATTTATTTTATTTTATACCTACGTGACTTTACCGAAAGAGCCAAAGAGTATGGGTTAACCACAGTTAGTCGGTCAGTCGGTGGCATTTGGTTGGGTCAAGTGTGGGTACCCCACCTCATGCAAGCCTTTTGGCCAGTGTGGAAAAGCGGACAAACACTTTACCTTCTAGAGAGGTACCCAAGAGGGCTTGTCGAGAGCTCCTTTTAGTGGAGGCTCTTCTGCCAGCAATGTCACGAGCAAGAAATTGCGGGGCTGCGCCCTTACATTAAATCAAGAGGACCAGAGGCAAACCTCAGACGATCTCCGGGAAAAACAAAAATCCTGTTTGACTGAAGCACTCGCAGCCAGTGTCTGCTCGAGCCTCGCCCCGATTGTAACGGCGTGCGGCTCTGCGCGGTGTAGGAGACCTCACGATGGGTGCCGCGCCAGTCCCGCAGCGCATCAAGGTGGTGTTCACGCCCACCACCTGCACGCTGGACTGCTCGCGCGGAGAATGCCGCCACAGCTGCTCCAAGGGCAATGTGACCACCCTCATCAGCGAGCACGGGCGCATGATCTACCCTCCACACGGCGCCAGGTTCCGCATTGGTGAGCCAGCGACGGACGGGCTGTCGGCATGGATATTTTCTGATGTGTCTGACTTGAGCATCTGTTCTCCGTATGCCCACTTATCTATCTGTCCATACGCATCTGTCTGTCCATTAATGTCTTGTCTATTTTTGTCTGTCTCTCGGTCTGTATTTGCCTTCTGTTTGTTTGTCTGTTCATCTTTCCATCCAACATCTGTCTGTTTGTCAGTATGTCTACCTACCCGTTTATCTATCTGTTTGTCCATCTGTTCATATGTTTGCATTGGTGGACCCTTGAGGGTCTTCTCCTTGTCTGTCTGTGCCTGCCCGCGCAGGTCCGTCCACCCATCCCATTTTATCTGGGCATCCGTCCACCCGTCGGTGCCTCTATCTCTCTGCGAGTGTAGCCCGTCAGTGACTTACGCCGGAGGCTACAAAAACCTTGAGGCTGCCCCCTTAATTTGGGGCGTCTCATCGTCGGGCGCGTTTCGTGCGATTGTCATGCGCAGCATTGCCAAGCCCCCGGAGTGGCAGGAGGACCGTTTTGGCAAACAAACATGAACACTTTTTGCCGTCCTGGGCGCTGTTGCACGTGTCACGTATGTGTCACGCGGGAACACCACTTGCGTCATTCAGCGCCAGCCGATTGAAAACGTACAGGTCGCCTTCAAACTCGCGCTCGTCGCCACCAGCTACATTTAGGGAAACGCAAACCGTGCTCGCACAAAGGGGTCCCTGTGTCCACAAGAGCCGAATTGGTTATTGCTGCAGTCGGCCCTGGCGCATTTACTCTGTGCTATTATTTAGACTTTTTTAGGAATGTTCGTCAAAAGTGGCAACCCCCATTTGTCACGATGGTTAGGCCTCACTTAGTGAGGAATGGAAAAGCGTTCACCTTAAGAGGCTTTTGAAAGCCCCCGAGATCCTTTGTCAGCGTAGAAAAATGAGGCCGCTACAGTGGTCTCAAGGTCTCGTAAGTGTGGTATGCATACGCATGCCTATTACCCTAATTTAGAACATTTATTGACCGAAAAGTCAAGGTCTCATAACTCGTTTCTCTACGTGTTTGTGCGCACACACAAAGATGCATTTTTTTTCCACGAACGTGGCCAAATTGTGAATGGGTGAAAGTTAAGCGCATTCCTATAACTCGGTGCCCTTTGAGAATTATGGAGCTAATTTTCTGAGGCATATGCCTGCTAACTTTACTATGCCAACAAACCGGCGAGCATTAAATTCAAACCAACTAAACCTTTGGCCCCTGCGTTCTTTGTTTATTATTAATTGCCTGAGCACACACCGGCAATGAGCATTTTGACAGGCACCGTGACAAAAGCTTAAACCTTTTGCTCCTCTCTGGGAGACTTTCGTTCTCTCAGCCCCCAAGCTGCGAGTTGATGTGCCACCAATACTTCGTGTCCAGGAAGATGAAATGAGAGCTCTCGCTCGACAGAGGTGACTGATGTTCATATCCAAAGAGGGGCAGTCAAAAAATGTATGGTGATCAAGATATGAATAGCACGTGCGGCTTACGGGATTAGCTTTACAATTGAATGCAGTACTATATGTATAGGAGTAGTGTGACGTTACGTTATTTGTACAAAAATAGGGATTCTTTAGGTTATAGTGACTCTTTTCTTTTCTTGTTTCATCTCATAAACATTCTTAATGCAGTGTCCCGGTTCACATGGGAATGTTTTTAACATTCATTTGTATTTTATAAACCTGTTGAGAAGTCATAATTGGTCTTAAGGAGAGAATGGTCCCCGCCTTAGCAATACACAATTACCATCACTGACTTAAACTCGGCCCACCAAAGGTGACAAACACCACCCAATGATCGTTTAAGCATGAGAACACTCAGTTCCTGAAGGTGCTGCAACATATGGAGCGAAATGTCGGACATCAAACCGAACAACTTGCGGTGCAACACTTAAACTGTTCACTTTGAAGGGAATATTGCAGAGACCTACGAATACATTTTGTCCCTCTCACAAATGTAAATTCGCCGCAGATGGGCTTGCAGCGTTCCTCCACCACGCTGGCCACAGGCACTTCACCTGGCACAGCACTCGCGGCTTGTGAGAGACAGCAGGTCACCACGACGTGCCCCGCAGTGGCCCACACTCCGCCTGTGCCAAGCAAGCCGCTAAGAGCACGCACGGCGCGCCTGATGAATCGCCTGTTGACACGGGGAAAGCTGCGGTTTCCTGACGTCGCTACAGCCTCTCCGCAGCGAGGGCTTGTAGCTGTCTTGTAGCGGTGATTTAGAGCGGCACTTTCACGGGAAGGTGAACCCACGTGAGGCGAGAGGAGGGAGGCAATATCGCTGCCAAAGAGGCAGCCGGGCCCGTCGTTGGTCTTCCGCGCTGTCGAGGGATAGATGGGTCATAGCCCAATAGGTATCTCATTTGTTTCATGTCGCGTCTTTGCCATCATTCAAACCGTGAGGAAAAGTAAGTCGGCTTGGGCGTGACGCGTAGCTCAAAGGGATTATGATTGATGGTCTAAAATAATTTGGCAGCCAAGGAATGGAAAGCATCCAGGGGAGCGATCGAGTGATGAAATCAATTCCTAAGTCGGTGCTCGGGGCATCATTGTGCCACAGGAGAGGAAGAGATTGCGAAGGCTTGGGGAGGCCTTCATTGATCATGGTTGATAACGATTGCGTGTTTTTGTAAGGCCTTTGTTAATTACGAATGGTGTGTGTTTTGTTTGCGCAAGTATATCACTGTGAAACAAGTGTCCCATATGGAAAGCCTGAAATAAACATTCGTTAAATAATAAAGTTGTTGTTTTTAAAGTTTTAAAAGCGAACTTGAGCTAATTTGAACTATTGTGTGTGTTGTGCTGCATACAAGCGTCGTGGTGACGTCACAGCCACTTAGTGGCGATTGTTGTTGTTGTTGTTGCTGTTGTTGTTGCTGTATACATCCCTCCAGTGTGTGTCCCTCGTCGCACCGCGTGTTGTTTAGCAGCGTGATGGGGCGGACCTGTCGCCCCAACGTACTCGCTGACGGCTGTAAACCGACTTCAGTTTCTGAACAAGCAGAATTTCAGTTCAATTTTTAAAGGAGCCCTCCCGGCACGTGGAGTGCAACGTCGGACATCATGCCAAACAGCATGTGGTACAACTTGAAAGTTTGAGTTTATTTTATTTGTTATAACGAAATAGGTCCCGTTTAGCCAGTTGCCCAGCTATTTTACAATTGAGATCCGTGGTGCTGTCGTGAGCACAGCAACAACCGAATGAAGGCAGACACATCGACATTGCGCAGAGGGAGTACAGGCTCCACGAGGAGTTTTGCACCGGTAACAAATGAAGTATGTAAGGGTTGTAAAAACGGAACACGCGCGAATAAAAAAACCAGTATAAATATAATTTGAGAGCAAGAGACACCAGTAAAAGTTAGGTGCATGTGAAAGTAAACTCTATATTTTAGTCTAACAGTGAAATGAACACACGTGAACCGAAAGAGACTGTGTAAAAAACATATTTAGAGCTACATTGCTGGTAATGTTGATGAAGTTGATCGCTGAACATTCAAAGCCATCACCTGGAGATGATTAATGTGGATTCCCCAGTGCTTTAAGGTATACAGCAAAACGTCGTCTGCAGCATGAAAGGGCATTCTTAGAAGAGATAGGTTTACCTTGATTTGCCTCTGTTTAAGACATTCCTCGACTAATGTGCCTCTGTGCTGTCTTTGGGCTCTGGGTCAGGTCTCAGTTGTTTCTTTGTAAACCAACAACTGACAGCAAAACCTTCCACAAATGCATGACTTGCAAGCAGTTTGCATTAGGAATTTAGACAAACAATCTTAAAAAAACATGCAATTGTAGGAAATTATCTCATATAATCCAGACTTAGGTGAAGTGCCTTGTAAGCCCAGTATTATTTTTAACTTGGCCCTTGTTAAGTCTCAACACAGGACATTGATTGATTGATGCACACATACTTTCTTTGCCAAAATAACCTTCAAACCCCTTCACCATGATGGGTTTCCTGTTTTAGTTTAACTTACACATTCTAATTCATATTCTTCAAATGCTGAACAATATTATTGCACCAAGCCACTTAATTATTTCATAACAAGAATCATGACAATGTACAAACCTTCATCAGTCCGTTGCTGGATGAATACCTCCTCGTGCCACGTCTGTCTTGGACGTTTTTGACCATACTTCACCGTTCTGGTCAATGCAGATTGGCAAAAAGGAGGCAAGGGCCAGTTTCAGATATAGCTCACCAGCGAATACAACTCCGGTTGTCAGAATGATTGTGTCGTGTTCTGACCACTGCACATCTTTAACAAACTGTGTGCGTACACGCTTGAGACATTGAGGCAATTGTGTGTGACGTGGTGTACCGTTATTTTCTTATTTGGCTTCACTCTAATGTGTGTTTTTGTTTGTCTTTGTTGTTTTTGTTTACCACACAGTGGTATGCTCAATCCCGTGTCAAAATGGGGGGCACTGCATAACCAAGGAAAAGTGCTTTTGCAAGCCCGGATACACGGGCAAGTTCTGCCACCTTCCTGCTGACCCCAACTCAACGGAAGTGGCTGACGCGGGCAGTAATGGGTGGAAGGGCTCCTCCACATTCACCTTTCCGCTGTCCACTCTCGGAAATTTCTCCCAAGGTAAATATGTGTGCATGTGTACTGCGTCATGTGGGATGGAGCTTAGTGCACTGCACCACGAATCCGGTAATCCGAGTTTGATTCACGTCCATGGCTAAGATCAGTCCCGATTGGTATCAGACTCAACCCTGAGTCTCCTCTAGGTAGACTCAGTCTTAAATTAGTATCTATTCAAGTGGTGTGTTACTGGCTACACCATCCTGCCCCATGTATGTGCCCACTGACAGCAGTTGCAACAACACTCTACGAAGGCTACATGGGGGAATGTTTGTGTTCGTTTAGGGTTGACCCACAACATCTGGGTCTGTCCTGTGAGCCTGCCATGCCAATAAGCATTCACCAATCTATATGGCCTCAAAGAGCACGACATGGGGATGTCACAGCAGCCTACAGGCACATTTTAGCAGCCTTTGTTGCTGTGGAACTTTGTGAGTGTAAGGAGTGGTGGCATATTGGTTGAATCACCAGAATACAATCCTAATGACCTGGGTTTGAATTCTGTCTAGGTACCATTGCCATCATCTGGCCTCTGTATTTGTAATTATTTCCTCAATGTCAACTTTACCATCAAGATAAATAATAATAAAATTAATCATGCAGGTTCCCCCTTATACGATTGGAGTGGATACATCTTCCTAGATGGTGTGTTTTGGTTTTAATATATTATCCAAATTTATCCGTATTTAATTTAAGGCGTAATTATTGCGTGCTAGCCCATTGTGGATGGTCTCTATAATCTTTAAAGTTTCCTCCGTATTATTTGCTTAGAAATCATCGTTGTTCTTGTATAGCACCTTGAGATGCTGTCTGAAGGATTAAGACGCTATATATAAATCAAGATTATAATTGTTATTATGATTAATAATAATCATAGTTTTACAAAACAAATCCAATCCCAAAAAATGTCCAAAGGTAATTATATCTCGAGATGCTATACACATAGGGGACGACATTTCATGATGTGGTGGAGGGTTAATGACAAGAATTTGGCATAAAACTACTACGTGGCCTGCCACACGATTAAATATGGGTAATTGATCAGCAGTGTTCCTGTAATGATAATAATTTAAATTTATAAAGCGCCCTTAAACAATCGTTCTCAGGGCGTTGTTATCGAGGCTCGTGATCGAGTCAGTGGATAGATTCAGGAGTAGCCCCCTTGTAAATGTCTAAAATGCTGCGGGGGATTGTTTCACGAAGGCTGTGCGTTATTGTGTGGTCTATTGGTTTGAGGGTTGGTGGCTGCACAGGTGAAATGGGAAAGCCGGGTGCTTGGGAATATAATGTCTGTGCTGATTGAGACATTTGGCGAGATGTATATGGCCAACATTTGTCTTTGAAACAAACTCTTTGCTTACATTTTTTGAGAATCGATTAAGATTACAACTATTAAGATTACAATGATATCAATGAAGATATGGGTTTAAAAAGCAAACTATAAAAGCAGATACCGCAAGTGCAGTTCAACGATTACGAAGCAAATAAAGTTATCAACCCATGGTTAAATCCTTTCAAACAAACTACCTACAGTCAGTCCTAGGAATAGGAAAGCACGAAGGCATTAAAGAGGCATTTGCAGCAGATCGTCGGACATCATGCCGAAAAATACGCGGGACAACCCAACAACACTGTGGAGACACGGCACAAGCTGTAGAAGAGGAAGGTCTAAAGCCACACTCTGACAGGGGTATATCGTCAGCAGTGCAGATGGGATGGAGCCAGGGATCAGTTCCAAACAGTATGGGGCATCAGCACAGAAGGTGGGATCACCCACTGAATGGAAGTTGACTGGAGGCTTTGACAGGTGGCCTTGGTTGCTGCAGTGAAGAGCATGTGGCAAAGAGTCTTAACGATTTTCTCAGGAGGATCCTGACGGAATATGTGGAATGAAGCAACAACAGTAAATGTGTGCGTCCAAATCACACAACGCATGTTTGTTGTAGGGGAAAGGCTATTGCTGCCGCTGTCAAAACTTAAACAGTTCTGTTTGGAAAGTCCTCAGTTGCTGCGCTGAGATGTGGACAGAAAGGCTGTCTAACTGTCTATTTAACTTACATTAATCGCTTTTAATTTAAGGATATTTTTTTTATCACTCCACGTGTTTAGCCCCAGAGGAGAGAAACCAAACTCTAAAACTATAATTTTCCTAATTTTCTCTCCTCGAAGGAAGTGGCACATACTTGGGCCATCTGTGGTGCCATCGCGTTACATTTGACGCCTGTGTGGTCCTCTTAGCCTTGCAGGCCAACTGTCCGCTGCCGTGTGCGGCATATCATGTTTCTCCCGCTGTATGCCAGAAGCAATTTATACAACTTGCAGCTGCCACACAGCTTACTGCGCATTGGAAACAGACACCCCATCACCAGTGTCTGATGGCTCTGGTATTTGAAGATGAAATGACTAAGAGTGATGGCAATTGCAGACTCTAATGTCACACAGTATTCAGCAGAGAATGAAAGAAACAACCACACACTACAACATGAGTTGTATAGGAACTCAACCCCAAGGGCTCGTGAGCTCCCTATGAGTGTGCAAATGCGCTTATAGATTATGTGATTAATATGGCTGTATCACTGGACAAAATCCCAACAGTGGCTAGAGTATTTTTAAAAGTTGATGTCAAATTCCTTTCAAGCAAAAGATGACTTTTCACCACATATGGTAAAACATAGATACAGCTTTCACAAATACTTGGAACGAAATACTTGGGCAGACCAGGAAATCATATGTTTTTGGCTCCAAAACTGGAGTAACCTATCGAACTGCACGTGCATTGAATAAAACATAATTAATTATCCACGTTTTAAGCAGGTAACAGTGAGTGGAGATGCTTGATCTGTTTACAAGGGGAATCTCGCTGATCATTGTATTCTTGACGCTAGGGTAATGTGATGATGGGTAACATTTCAGTTTGGCACGTGGACTCTGCCACTAGTACACGGGGCCATACTCAGTTAAATGGGCACCTGGGGCTGTCCTCGTTGTGGGGGCCCCTCTGTGTATATTCGGTTCCTTTCCTTGACGTTTTTTTTCCACTTCCCATACCCATTTTCAAACACTTCATTGTTATTCGCCTTAGATATTTTAGCTCCAGCATTTTAATGTGATATACAAATTGTAAAACTGATTGCAAATAAAAGCAACAAAAGTATTTCAATTGGGGTCTATATCGAGTCGCAATGCGATGACTTTAATGGCCGAATCGCCATCAGCATTCATCACGGTGCTACTGAATTGCATTTTCACCGTTATAAAGCAGTCCACGTATTTTCAGTCACCCCTCAGACTGTGAGGGCCCCAAGCTCCTGCTTGAATCTGGCCCCGCGGCCGGTACACAGCAGCCTGATCTCGCAAATGACATCAGCGACACTCAGGAACGCTTTCTCTACTCACTGGTAATCTCGATCAAGATCCAGACATGGCACCTCCTGGCTTGGACCTTCCTCTAGGACACCGGTGAACCATCAAGCGCATCAGAACATCAATGACAGTGCCAATGTGGCCATTCAACGCCATTAACCACATAGCAAACCACCCTAGTCTGCGCTCCTTCGACAGAGGAGGAATATCCAACCTACATGAACTCTCTCCTGAAGCCCTCTCGTGGCGAGCAGACCTCGACATTGGCATTTAGCTCCTGAACATATTGCCATACCCGAGCAGAGAACACTGACTCTGTGTGCACACTCACTATGAAGTCATCCAGCCCCCTCGATAGGCTGATAATTAAAAAATATTGGAATTTATGTTTTACCAACCAGCATATTCTCTTTTTCGTATTCTTCTTAAGTTCTCTGGCCCAGCTGCAGGTCTATGGTTCAAGTTGCCTCTTCCCTATCCCATTCAGCTCCCCACTCCTCAACTCCCTCCAATACTTTCTGAGCGATAACTGGAGAAGGAAAGAGACACTGATGGTTTCCCCTGGCCTTCTTCAACAGTGGTTCTTTTTAGGTGACATCATCGCCGGATGAAATTTAACATCATACCCGCGATAAAAAAATAATAACTAACACCTGATCAATTTGTAGCAGAAATCTTGACTTGAAGCTGTGACAATTGCTTGTGTTGCGATCGAAACGTAGTAGTTTTTTATTAAAAAAATGTTCTATGTGAATTTACCGAAAGACCCAAAGAATGAAATTGTAGCAGGTTAACGTATTCCTCAAACTTTCATGTAGGAATCCACTGAGATGAACATTTATTTTGCAAGCATACTTTGGCAACATTTACACACACACATCCATGAAGTGTGTTTATATCTGAAAAGCGGTGTTTTTTGCATGTTGAAGAAGTGTTGAGTGGAACAGTAATGATAGAATCTACAATTTTGACATATAACAACTCATATGGCTGGAGACGAAAACCGCAAGAATTCCTACAGTTCGCCAATTCTGTATGCTGTCTAAACATAGCAAATGTCACCCACGTCAGTTGAGCAGCTACAACTCTTCACTGTGTGGATTGTGGAGTCGGCATCACTCCTTTGGTACTGCAATAGTCAGGGCTTAATTCCTCATGGAATATTTCCTGGGGGGCCTCAACGTATATCCCCTCCCCCACCTGCGACGTTGCCCCACACCACCAGACACTGGGAGGAGGAGGCGGGGTCAGAGCAGGGACATATTTTCCGGAGCTCAGCCCTGGACAACTCGCTTCGATTAAGCCCACAGAAGCAATTCTTGAACTGCACCTCATCCCATTAGGCACAGATGCCTAATGGGATGGCGGTGGTGGGGGGGGGGTTACTACGTAGACTGGTGTGCCAGCTTTATGTTTTTCTTTTCTTTGATGCGGCTGATGCTTTTAAACCCCTCTCGGTGCAAATTTGCCATGAAGCTTAAGAGGTCACACATTTGACCGTAAAAAATAAAAATCCTTGCACCGAAGCATATTTTGTTTCTCTCTCTCTTTTTTCCTGAATCAACCTCTAAATTTTCCAGTGATTCTATTTCGGCGATCCATATGGAAACCATTTCAGTTATATATTTTTTTTGCTTAGGAGGGATCATATTTGGTGACAGCTGCCTTGGTGGATGGGACCTATCACACAGTTCTTTTAATTGATAGCTGCGGTGACCACACTCAAGGCTGTATTTATTTCAGCAGTTTCGTTCTTGCTTATTCTTGGAACTGGAATCTGCACTTTGTCATGCTTGATAATAGTTACCGCATTAACCTTGCCCTTTCCAAAACACTGGCTTTGTGGTACCTTTGCTCGATGTGTTTTTTTTCTTGGAAGCAACTACTTAAATGTCTGAACTCATAAACACAGTTTAAGGTTCCTGGAAATTAATTGCCGGGGATTCAAATGTGAGCAGGCGTGTGCTAGGAGAGATTTCTGGGAAATGTCTCTGCCTTCCATTGCACCTATCAGTTATATTATATTTTTATTTTTAAATCAACATTTGAGAGATTCGGTATAAATATGGAACACAATTTGGCATGCTGGTTTTTTTAATTGACCACGAGAATTTATATCCATTTCCACGACGTCACTCTGATATAGGAATTGTAAGTGTTGTGGCTTGCAATGGAATTGCTTGCTTATGCCACTGCACTGCTGGTGGGTGGGGGCCTACATGAGGAGGAGCTCTAGAGAGTCCCGCCAGAGAGTATTTGTCCCACACTGACAACACGTCTTGTAAGAGCTATGAGCTACTCACACTTTACCCCGACACACACGACATGATGATCGACCAACTGTGGCATCTCCATTCATTTTGATGGATGTACAGAGGTTGTGTCGGGGGGCGTGCATTTAAGAAACTTGCCACCATCGTTTCAACTGCCGCGCCTCGAGATCGAACCGGCCGCCTTTGGATTGCGAGTCTGGCGTGCGAACAATTACAGCGTGGCAGCATCCCCTGTGTTTTGCATAGCTTGACACAGTTATAAGTGTAGGATGATAGTTTATTTTTACCATACATGTATCCCCACACAATCGAGCAGCCTTGCAGCACCACTGGGGAACTGTTCATCGCACTCTGAGAGTGATGCCAGTGCTTGTGGGAGACTTATGGCCTACCCCACCGATTCGGCATGAAGCTGATCTCTTTAAATAATGTCCGCGTTGACCCACTTTACATTATGGCATGGTGCCTTAGCACATTCCAAAATCTGTGCTTTAGCGCAATACACAGACGTGACCGCGTATGGAAACGCTTTCAGTTATTCAATTGGTGGTTGTAGAAGCATTATTTTGACACCAAATAAACACTCAAGGACAAATATACGTTCAGTGTATATCAAATTTAATTTAATTCAATTACATTTTGTTTCATATAGCGCCGTTTGAAAATGACCATCTTACGTCAATTTACAAGGTCCGCAGATGAAGCTAGTTGTAATTACTGGCGAAACGTCGAACTCAGATTGTAAATGTTGTGGCTTGGCTCTCCCAACACACCGGTGTGCTGTCCTAGTGACGAATTGGCCACGTTCTGTTTACGTGACAACCCTTACTAGTTGGCTGTGTCGGGTGGTGGCGGGTTTTAACGACACACTTATATATTTACGCGATCTAACCCCAAAAACCTCTATTATGAATCAGGCGAGTGATATGTAAACCCGTTTTGTTCCTCCATATTCACCAACCTGCACTGATCAGAGTGGTGAAGTATGGCCAATCAAACTGCTATGACTGACCACGGTGTGGGGAGGCATTCGTCCAGGAGTAGATTCACACGGGGGAATGTTTTACGTATGCATTCAAATTTGCAAACTGACGTTTGGGCCCATCCTGTGTTCACGTCCAAGCCTCCCTGGCCAATCATCCGGACCTGGTGAAGGTGCACGTGAAGCACCCTTCGGAGGCGTCGGTGCAGATCCACCAGGTGGCCCGCTTCTCCGAGGACGTGACGCTACAGCAGCTGCTGGCCGACAAGGCGCCTCAACCCGAGCAGCACGCGCCCCAGCCGCAGCCTCGGCAGCAGCCGCCGCAGTTCCCCCGCGTGGCGCACCACCAGCCCATCCTGCGCCAGGAGCCGCCGCCGCAGCAGCCACACATCCAGTACGTGCAGGACAAGAGCGTTGGCGAGCTGGACAACCAGGCGTTCCACCTGCCGGGCTACGAGCAGCCCAGGATCCCCGCGGCCACGCCGCCGCTGGGAAGGTGCTTCCGCGAGTTCAGCGGCGACCAGGTGACGGGGTGTGGGGGGAACGGCGGGGCTTTGTTATTGTGGGGGAGCAGCCGGCTGGGCTCTTGACACGTTCCTTATTGTCGTGGGTTCGCACTTTCAGTTGTTGCGGTTGTTTTGCCGCATCAACAATCAAGATGCACGTTGCTTCTTGTTGATAATGTCGGTTGTGGACCCAGGAGGGCTTCAGTGAGTCGCACGTTTCTTGCTCAGCAGGCGGGTTCTGAATTCGATGTGTGAATGATACTATTGACGAGTGCTTGCTTGGCTCCATGCGTGAGGAAGCCAGAGTATTCAGAGAAAACCTACAGACGTGAACACTCAGAATTGCGATATCCTGGCCACCTTTACAGCCCCATGACTACAACACCTGAAAAGCCCTGGTGGTCACCCATCCAAGCACATACTCATCAGATTTAATCCTGCTTAATATCCGAGATCTGATGGGATCAAATGCATGCAGCGTGACATGATCATGTGCTTCTCTGCGAGTTTCCTAGATTTTTTAACTTGTTCTTTTTCCAAATGTTATTTTATTACGATATCAGCATACTGCTACGAGGTGACATATACATTGGGAACCATCTCAGAGTGGTGCATCAAACCTTGCTAGAGAACAACTAAAGGAAGAAAATATTACAAAATTACTTCTGAGACTCATATAAGTGGCATAATTTATCCACACACTTGTGGGTGGAATTCCCACCTACCCGACTGTAGATTTACATAATATGACAACGCCATAGTATTTGAGCTTGGGTGTGTTCAAATAACGTAAAAAAAAAATTTGCGTGATAGTTTTTTATATTGTGTGCAGCCGCTGGTGACCACTACGATTGGTTACCTGGATTATTCATGGGCAGCTACTTCCATTCAAACCCAAGATCTCAGCAGTGCCAGCTGAGGGGTCAGAGTTGAGGGGTCAGAGTTCTGACCCCTCAGGCATCTGGCTACGTCCTTGAGTCGACCTTTTATAACCAGGACGTTGCCAGCTACAACTGAAGGAAATATTGTGTGTCTGTGGAAAACATAACTCGGGACCATTCGCATTTACATGAGATCATTGCCAGGTGGATCCCAAAGCAACACATTTTGGATTAGAATCAGGCATGTGTTTACTTCTTAAGGAAACTTTAACATTCGCTTAGGTGGGTGTAGGAAACTTTTCGTTTTAATTTGTTCCTCTGTGTCCACCGGAGTGGCCGACTGTCTCATAAGATGCTACTTTGAGTGTGAACATGACCTTCATGTGGTCGTCTGGCAATAACGGAAGCGGTACCCAGAGGATCCCTTTCTATCAGTAATCCGTAGAAGGAGATTGAACCTTTGAAGAGATGAGCGAGCACCCAGGAGATTTTGGGATACTTTAATAAATTGGGCATATGTGACACTGCCTGGGGATTTGCGCTGCATTTGAAATATCGGTCCCAGAATGTGCTCTGCATCACCAGTATACATTACTGTTGTCAGTAGATACTCATTCATAATGCGTTTAAGTCCACGGTGATGATCATAACAAACCATGGTGCTATTGGGAAACCTGCCAGGCAAACCGTTTCCTTGTTCTGGTACTTGGATCGCGCAAATGTGATGTTAATAATGTTTTTTGTGTGTGGAACATATGTATACGTGGTGTTTTGGAGACGCAGTGGCTATCACACTGCGGCTAT
The DNA here is from genome assembly GCF_965212315.1 of Lampetra planeri. NCBI lineage: Eukaryota > Metazoa > Chordata > Hyperoartia > Petromyzontiformes > Petromyzontidae > Lampetra > Lampetra planeri. Next base: position 584,145 of record NC_136124.1, on the reverse strand, counting down.
GAACCCAGTGACCCGAGAATGAATCCCAGCCATGGCTAACATTGGTGGTAACTTATATGTGAGCTGGTCCTGGGTTCTCTCTCACTAACCAGCACTGACCAGCGTGCTGAAGTGCAGTTAAGTAATAATATTATTGGTTATTTCGGTACAGTCATGTAGAAGGGAAATAATAAAATGATAAGAATAAACAATAACATTCTCACGAGGTTTCGATTGCAACACAAGCAATCATCATCAGGTGTAAAAACAACAGCAAGAAAAACATGTCTTGCTGTGGTTACCAAAAGAAGCAAGAATATGAATCCCTGCAGTCACGAAAGCTTTCAATCGAATGGAAGTTAAGTAAATTACACGAGTGGCAATTGTATGCCGAAAACACTCTATCTATCCAGCAATGGATTTCACAAACAGCTGTAAATTATCGCTTGTTAATTTGCATCAATATCTACCTGTACTTTTGGCTGTTTCAAAAGCTTAAACATTTTGCTGGGTTTTCTTGAGCAAAGTCAAACCTCTAACTAAAGTCGCTATCAGTATTTGTTGTCTCCGTGCAATTAATTGTGAATTAAACATCTTTAAAGGTTCCATCCAACTCGCACATATTTGCATTCCTCGACTCTTGAGCAGTAGATCTCTCCACTCCAGCCAAAGTAAATAACACAGGAGTGTAAAAACAATAATGATGTTTATTTTTCCACAAGAGCTTTGTTGATTCTTAAGACTTTCAGGAGGGCTCTGCATTGGGATATTTAGCCAATCTTTTAATAGGTACTTAGCGATTCATCTATCATATGAACGCACTATACTGTGCTAGATATTAGTGGTAGTGGGGGTGATTTTAAGAATCTATTTTTTGTTCCGATTAACATTCCATTTCATGGTAGCACCTCTAGTGGCTGCAGGGGTTACGTGAACCCACTACTGACAGCAAATGCAAATAGAAACACATTGACGTGTACACGTGCCAGCCGGTGCATGTGTTGTGTCCTTCAGAATGAATATTAATCAATGATAATTTTGGAGCTTTTGTGACTGCAGGAATTATTCTCTGCCCCCTCCCTCTCTCCGTCCCCGCCCCCCCTCTCTATATTTAAGGGACCGTCACAGAAACGACCCCTCTCATTGTGCCGATATGTGTCCTCTCTCTGTGTGCCCTTGTGATGTCTGTCTGCTTGTATGTCTGTCTATAGTTTTCTAGTTAGATTTTTGTTGCTATTTCTTTTATGCCTGATGATGATTGCTTGTGTTGCAATCGAAACGTCGTAATATGCCATTATTTTAATTTATTATTTTATCTTTAGACGTGACTTAACCGAAAGAACCAAATAATTAATCAATGAATCAACGTGTCGTTTACACACCTCAATTAATATCATAAAATAGTGTCGCGCATTAGATATGAATGCATGCACATCCTGCACAAAGCTTCAAACTCATGCTAACTGCTGCAACCGTGAATACATATTGGTGTGAATACATATTGGTGTTTTATCAGGAGTTAGTGATGTGTCAGTCTCCGTGTGAGTTGAGGTTTGTTGTATACTCGTTCCTTGTATGGCTCCCCCTGAGCAGGTACCACTCATTGCGAGCCAGCGTCCATGCAGTCAGCATTGTGTGTGTGCTGCAGGAACATTATTATGCCCCTATTCTTAGCAATGGCTTGGCTCAGGCGTGGCTGTGGCTCAAATGAGCCGACTCAACTCAAGTCGTCTCGAGCATAGTTCCAGCCATGCGCAGGATTTCCATGAGCTCAGCCTGAACCAAACCTGGGCTCAGTCACTCTTTACGTCTTTGCAAGCAACTGAGCGACTCAAGCCTGATCTGAGCCGTAACTCTAAATATGGCCCTTCGTCTCGTCGACGGCGCTGCTGAAGTCTCAGTGTGCGAATCCTGTTCAGTTATTCTCTCAGGCTGCCGAGGCCAAGTGGCGGCTGACGTGGGGCTGGGTGGTGGCGATCGATTGCTTAGTCCACGCATCGTCGTTGTTGTTGAGTATTCGCATCGCTAACCTCAAGAGAAGTGCCACTGTTGTGAACACTCGAGCCTCACGGAGCGTGCACGTGTGTGGCGATGCGCGCGTGCGGCTGCAGTGTCTGAAGCCGCTGCTCGGGTTGACGAGGCAGGACGACTGCTGCGGAAGCATCGGAGCGGCGTGGGGAATCACTGCCTGCACACGGTGCCCTCCCAAGGCTGGTGAGTGGTTTGTGATGTTCGAATGCACGAGTGGATGAGTGGATTCCGTCGTGGTAAAATATTGATTTAAGGGCAGACCAGTGTGCACCACTATTAACATTATCTTCATCATCAGCCATGATCAGTCCACTGCTGGATGAAAGCCTCCCCGACCCACCATCATCTCTCTTGATTCTGCTACTATATGGAAATTGCAACATATCTGCATTGTGTAGACGATTTTGCTAAAATTTCACCATTAAATCATGCCAACATTCAGTTATGGAAATCCATATTTTTGTTTGGATTTCGTCCAACGTTTATCCTTAGGGCCAACACTCCTCTTCAGCAGACGCTTTGTGGCTCCCAGCAACCATTGTTGATGGCCCAGACATTCTGTGGGCCTGACAAACTCTGCCAAGCCTGAAAAACGAGATGTTGGCAACTCCCAAACAGCATGGTCAGCACGGCCGCCTGTTGCCACGTTCCACCAAAAGCCATGAGAGAGAAAGCGCCACACACTAGGAATCTATACGCACGCTGAGGTGGTGAAAGGAATGATGGCAAATGCTTCAACCGTCGAGGCAACCTCGACAGCCCATCCCCAGGCAAGCGTTGGGAACAAAAACTTTGCGTTTGTCGTCAAAAGCACATTGCAAGCCACGCACGCTCCTCGCACTGAATAAGAGCCGGCATGTGATGGCACATTTGGCTGTTGGCATCTCCTGTCTTTGCTGAGAGCTTCTTTCATTGCTGGCATCTCTGGACATTGGCAACGTGTAAGAAACTCATTCGAATTCAAGTGTCTCTAAGTGTCTGCCTGTTTCTTGGATCGACTCAGTACAATGTCAATCTGTCGTGAACATCGCCAATTGGTTTCCTGCATTCATCGTGGATGTATTTAAATGAATGTGTGCACAGCAATTATATAAGACCGTGTATTCGCATAAATATTATTCTAACAATATCACTGTCGGCCATGTTCTATCCACTATTGGATGAAGGCCTCCTGATGCCATGCCCCACAGTTCCACGGTGCCTTTCTTCATTGAGATTTGAATCTAGATTTTAAGTTTTCGTGACTGCAGGAATCCATACTTTTTGGTTCTTTCGGTAAAGTCACGTAGGTATAAAATAAAATAAATCACGACGTTTCGATTGCAACACAAGCAATCATCATCAGGTGGAAAACCACACCAATTTTTTTTTTGCTGAAGTGGGAGAGAGATGCCGGGGTAAGAGGTTACATAGGTAAGAGAGTAGGGAGGGGCAAGGGGGGAGAGAGAGGGGAGGGGGAGGGGAGCGCTGCGTGGACGCTAGGAGAGGGACGTGAAGCTGGACGGGGGCAAGTGGGCGGGGCTGGAAGTGGGAGGCCGAGAGAGCTGGGGATGCGGGGGGAGGGGGGATGCGGGGGGGGGGTTAACTCGAACCAATAGGCCAGTACCCGGACCCGGCAGATATGATAGAAAGCAGTGAGGGTTTTACCTGGTTAAAAACATCCTTCCAATGATTGCTCAATTTGTATCCATCTTCTCGGTTTAAGTTATGTCTATGTTTATATATCTGGATGGCTTCATGAACAAACCTTTGATAGTAGCCCGAACGTTTGCAGAGTACTTTGGTCTCGGAAAACACAATATCACGCGAGCCCACAGCGTTATAGCAATGGGCAGCTACGGCAGAGGAATTGGTTCTGCCGTGTTTCAGATCTTCCTTGTGTTCGCGGACACGGTCCGAGACATGTCGTTTCGTTTCCCCGATGTAACTGCTGCCGCCAGGTACAACTCAGTTTGTAAACTCCAGGATATTGCATGTCAGCAATGACATCCTTCACAGATGGGATTAGATCACGGATTTTGTGTACTGTGTTGAATCGGACCTGGATATTGTGTTTGTTTAAGATTTTGGAAATATTTTTGGTAACATCTGCTATGTATGGTAACATGATGGTTTTGATTGGCTTCTCAGGGGGTTGTTTCTCCATAGTTGGGGAGTGAATTGTTACAACCCTATTGGATATGTATTGGTGAGAATGTGTGTATACACAAGCCACAGAGATCCTATATATACGAGTAGCTGACAGAGGCTGTTTGGGAAAGTGCTCTCAGCGAGCACCTATTCAGTCTAACAATGTGCACCAAGGGGTAGTGTACCAGCACCATGCCCAGCCACCTTTGTCTCCCCTATGATGATGCTCACACACCACACGAGGTACTCGACAAAGGCTGAGTTAACTTTTAGGGACCCAGGACTGCTTCTGATAGCACTCACTACTGACCTTAGCCATGGCTGAGTAGACTGCACAGTACATATATACACACTGTCTACACTGCACAGTATATATACTGCACAGTGTACACAGTATATACATACTGTACAGTGTACATGGTGTAGACTGCGCAGAATGTATATATCAGCATATAGACATGCAAAGTCCAGGCAACGCTTCTCCCACAAGCCTTCAACAGACTGTGGGGCTCAGCGCGATTCGGGAGCACCGATGAAGGCCGCACACTGCGGGAGATGGCGGCTGGCCAATACAACCCCATCCGCCTTTGTCTCCCGAGTGCTGATGTTTCCACACTGCAGCAAGTACGCATTTAATGCCGAGCCGACCTAGGCGAGGCCCAGGACCAGTTAAGTTAATAGCACATGCACTAAGAACTGTATCACCGCTTCCCACAACATAGACAAAAGACAAAGATCCCCCGTATAGCCTGTGACAGACTGTTGGGGCAAGTGCTGTTTGCGAGCACCTATGAAGGCTGGCACGGCTACACGAGGGGGTCAGTGGCCAACACCACGACCGGCTGCCTTTGTCTCCTAAGTGGCGAAGTCTACGCACCACACTAGGTACAAATTTGAGGCTGAGTCCACCTAAGGAAGGTGCAGAACCGGTTCAGATAACCGTTACTGGTGTTTGCCATGAGCGGGAATCAAACTCGTTGGTAGCGTAGTGCGCTAACCGCTGTATCACCGCTCCTTACATTACAGACGGACACGCATACACACACATCAGCTTAGTGTAACATCAACATCAACAATTGAGCTACACTTATTCATATGACTTCATTTAACTTGGATTAAAATTAAACACGTGTTCAATTCTCACTTTTATTAGTTTTTCCTTAAACTTGCTTGTTACCCTTACTGCAGCCAACGAGTCACATTAGGACACTCAGTATTGGATGCGTTTTTTTTATTCAGATGGAATTCCATAACAACAAAAAAATCCCCCTCTGCTTCTTTCATCCAACAAGCGCTCTGCATTGTTTCCATTCTCGTGGTCACCACTGACGACCCCCCCCCCCCATCATTGGCTAAAGAGCAGGGCCCTCAATGCTGGCATATGGTAATTGCCTTCGTACCTGAAGCCAAAAGTACAGGCGCCTAAATTCCGCACAGCGGGAGGTTCTGGAGACGTGAAACCCTTTCCATCTGTGGGGACCACCCCCTCTCTGGCCAACGTTACATTGAGAGGGCTACGGGTAACTCCGCCTTACGTAATGCCATACCTCCTGCTGCCACGGAAATCCCACAAGAGCTGTTAGCGAGCACCTATTGAGGCCACTGTGCCTGGCCACACTTTTCTACCTCCCGTGGTGATGATGTGAATACATTACACGAGGTCCTCATTTAAGTCTAGGTGAGGGCTTGGAACAGGAGTAAAATACTATTTGACACTGATGGATTGTGTGGCCAGAAATTGGACCCGGGTTTTTAGGACCGTAGCTTATTACTATCGACTACCATCTACAATTGATATGCACGTGTACACATACTCGCACGGCAATTTTAATGCACATGCATACATTGACACATACACAGTAACATGAACAAAGACAAACATCTCCCAATAGCCTCATAGACTGCTGGAACAAGGGATGTTATTGAGCACCGATTTAGGTCAGCCACAGTGAATAATGAGGCAGTGTGGCCAGCGCCATGCCTTTGTCGCTTTGATGCTGACTTTTACACACAGAATGTCAACATGCTGCACCAGATACTAATTTAAAGTTGGTTCATATATCACTTGCCACTGATTTTAGCAATGGCTAGGAATCACACTCAGTGCACGATTAAAAGTTGAATTTTTCGATAGCGGATTTTTTTTATGCTGTTTGGCGTTCCGACATCGCAGAGTAGCACTGATGTCGGATTGATTGGTACCCCAGTCGCGGAGTGAAGTACACCCCTAGAAAAAATAGTGTCCCAGAAATAAGACATTTAATTGCCTCGGCCAGTTTGTATTATTTGGTACCCCGGGGTACCGCCACAAGGATCAACTGTGCAAAGATGATTGTTGGTGCACTGAACTCTGCTGCCCACTGCATAGCACCGTTAGTCCTATAACAACCTGTTTGTGCACTTTACAACAAAAACTCGACACACTCGTCGGAGGAAAACAATTTGTATTGTAGGCGACGGCCTTCTTCACAGTGCTTCGAGGAGCCAAAGGGGTAGAGTGACAAAGAGTTGGAGACATCACTTCATTTGTTTGTGTACATTTGTCACCCATCCAAGCAGTGTCCAGGCTCAGACTTACTTAGCTTTTGAGATCTGGGTGATTTGGCCAGAGATTATTTGTGTCCTTTTCGCCAGATGTAAATTCACATGCGTGTACTTTGCCACGTGAACCTCTCTAAACGAGCATTGTTTTTTTAAAAGAAGTGCTGCTTAAGAGGTCCCATGACAGTGGTGTCTTCAAATAACAACAACAAGATTCTCTCGCTTATTGTCAATGCCATTATCATGGCACAAAGCCCCCTTTAACCTCCTTGCTCACTCCCAAGATCAGCTTGCATTGGCCCACTCTTTGGAATCTGCGTCGATGTTTACTCATTTCTGTTTTCTCTGCTTCTCTTCCACACATGTGCAAAACACAACTTTTTAATATTACTGGAAACACTTTAGAATTCTTTCTGGGAATAGATTAACCAGACTCTGCACGTAAAATGTAGAGAAAGAGAGGCACTTGGAGGAGACTAAATATTTCCAGTGCTTGGAACAGTTGGACCGGGTAACGAGCTGTGGAGTTACGTCATCATTACCGGCTGCGTAGATGTCATGTACATTTTCTGTGGATTTAACAGGCAAATTAAAATGGTTAAATGGCCCATCGATGGTAGCTTATATTTCGTTGAAACAAGTCAAAAGTTTGTTTCCCTTTGCTCAAACTAAAATAGGCAAGGTCCATGTTCATTGGGTGGTCCTGGATCAGTGTTGAACATTTTAGATTTCTATGACTTTACACGAAGTTTTACTAATTGTATTGCTCTTTGAGAGATGATGGACTGGATGGATCTGCATCATGAATTTGAACTCACAACCTTCAGATGTTGTGCATTCTCACTAGATGTCACTCAAACACATCTGGTAGCTATATGATTAAAGAACAGAGGGTCTTTAAATAAATACATGTTTATACCTGTGTTTTTTTCTGTTCCTTTGTCCATGAACATTATTACGCGGCGTGATCTCACCAGTGCGTGGATGTGTCTCCGGGCCCTCTGATTCCCCCCTCCCCCACATTTAGAAACACGCCTTTAGAGTATTTGGCCGCTATACATTTCCACACGATAAGCCACTTTTTTTAGTTATAATTTGTGGCCAGGTGGCTTCTGAACAATAAGTTAATACCTCAGTGGGCTTTACCTGGTAAAATAAAAATATTTAATAGTTTAAATAAAAATAGTTTATAGTTTAAATAAAAATAGTTTAATCGTGTATATAGGATGATGGGCTCCCCAGACTATTGCTATCCTTTACAATCTCACGATGCCATCATTCATTTCAGTCTTGCACAAGAACCATTCTCATCGCTCCATCTCTGTGGAGGGTATCCTCTTGGGCATATGCCGTCTTTGGCTACCACTATGTTGTTAACCTTGACCATCAGCCACTGTTCTAATGCAAGAAGTAGTTCATTTGCTAAATGGTTAGCTTTTTGGATGTTTTTATTTCTACCATATTTTTTTTCATAACAACATGAAGAAACATTTCATCTGTAGGCACCGACAGGGCGACAAACAAGTTCGATGTGCGATGGAGTCGTAGCAGCACTTTGTGGTCATCCATCACTTGTATAACAAATTGAGTTGTCTTGCAGAAGGGAGGAAGGGACGGTTAGGTACAATAGGCGAAGTAATAATATTGAGAGAAACAAATTCCAGTGGATCTGCAAACGAAGTGTTTTCTTTCCAAATGCGCTTAAGGACTAAAAGCAACACCCATCTCAGTTGTAGGACTTAACGGGGATTGAGTTTTGTGCGTCTCGCGCTTGCACTCAGGTTCATGTGTACTATTTATTTATTTACTCGTTTAAGGCTCTTAAGAGGAAGAGCTTAAATCATAGAAGGAAAAGCCGTGATCAAAGAAATGTAAGAAAAATACGTGGATCATGGTCCATAATAAATATATCACCGTGCGATGAATATCAATGTTTGGTGACAGCATACAGTATGGAGCGTCGTTGTTTAACTCCATAACCATTAACAAGACTCAATAATAATAGTTTTTTGGCTTGTATGGTTCATAAACTTGTCAAATCAAATGGTAACAACTCATATAAAATGTGGCTTCTAAGATGATTAACAACAGTATCATATTTTTCACACCTTTACTTAAAAACAACACGCTGGCTCAGTACAGTGTGTAACAGGTTCTCACATTCCACTGGCTGCATACAAAGTGGGGTGCAGTGGTGGTGCAGTGGTGAGCACATGCTGTTATGAACATGGCCATCTGAGTTAAATTCCCAGCCAGGGCTAACATCAGTGGCAAATTACATCTGACCTGGTCCTGGGCTACTCCTCCTTCATAAACCTGCATGGACCTGCGTGGTGAAATATGGTCAAATAACCCTGACGCCGAGCGTGGCATGGGGAGGCTCCCTCATCCAACGGTGGATTGACAAACGACCACTTTACACACATGCATGTACCTACACACATGCATGTACCTACACACATGCATGTACCTACACACATGCATGTACCTACACACACATATTAATGTATGTGTACTGCTGGGGAGTGGTGGTGTAGTGGTTAGCGCCCTGCGCTATGAACCAAACGCCTGAGTTTGATTCCCGCTCACAGCCGACACGAATGATGATTAACCGAACCGGTCCTGGGCCTCCCCTAGGTCGACTCAGCCTCAAATGAGTACCTGGTGCAATGTGTAAATATCGCCACTTTGAAACAAAGGCGGCCGGGCGTGGTGCTGGCCCCCCACCACCTCGTGTACCACGGTGCCGGCCTTCATAGGTGCCACTCGCTAACAGCACTCGCCCCAACAGTCTGTTAGGGGTACACAGTGGATCTTTGTCTTTGTCTCTTTGTGTACTTACATATACGTATGCACACATACATACCAAGCGCTGAATGATTTATTTCCTCCATGAAGTTGTCATATTTTGAAACCATACAAGCCATCAAGAACTGTCCCTCTCTAGCAATGCGTGAAGCTGCTGGCTCCCCGGCCCATGCCACGGTGCTCTCGCCTGCGATGCACCGAGACGTTGGGACGCACTCACTGCCTGTGCACGTCAAGAGGTCCCCACGAGTGTGGCTGTCTTCAAGACAAATCTAAAGGCTCATTCTTTCACGTTCGCTTTTCAGGAATGAATCACGTTTCATTGCACGATAATGTTACGTTGTTTCATTGCTTTAGTGTTTCAGCACATGTGATGAAATTGTAGTTTGCCATCTTTAAACAATTTAAACTTCGGCCTGCCAATCCGCTAACTGTGGCATGTATCAATGTATACTGCTCGTGGGGGATTTGATCAACTTGCACCATTGCTTGGTCTGCCACGCCAAGAGTTCGAATCGAATCAGCAGCCGCTGCATTCTTGAGAATACGTTATGATACTGTATTCTCATATGTTTGACATTGTTAACAACCTGCAGATTTAGCTGAACTGGAGACGGCGGGTCTGTGACACGCTCACCATTAGTAATGCGCAAGACAATGCTCAGATCTGGGACGTGGTTTGACATTTCGCAGCGCCGAGGGGCTTCGCTTGAAACGTGACTTTCGCTCGCCACACTGACTCTTGCAACACACTTGAGCAATTCCCACCTTGCTAAGGAAACAGAGCATCAGCCCCGCCATGTATGTGTATACATATGCAAACACTGCATGGGTCTTTTCGAATGCTCCTCCGTCAAATTTATTTACACTTCAACATCACACACACACACATCACACACACACACATCACACACACACACACATCACACACACACACATCACACACACACACATCACACACACACACACATCACACACACACATCACACACACACACATATATATACTCAATGCAAGTGGGGCAAATGCTGTTAGTAAACACCTATGATGGCTACAACTGCGTAGAATTCGGTGGTGTGGCCCACACCGCCCGGCTGCTTTTGTATGCCCGGTTATGACGTTTACATACTGCAACACGCACTCATTTAAGGTTGAGCTAATCTAAAGGAGGCCCATGACAGCTTCCAATAGCACCTTGCCACTGATGTTATGTATCCTTGCCAGGAGGCAACCCCAGCTCATACAGCATTCAAGTGCAGTTTGCGAACCGCTGCTCTAGCGATGACCAAATACACACTGATACCGACTATTTGGCGGGGGTTAGTTACACATGGATTTTAAGAAAAGGCTGATTTGTCTTTGCTGCTTATGATGAAAAGAAAGGTAGTCAATGTCGAAAGGTCATGCAGAAGTGTGATTTGAGATTGCAATCAATGCATGACAACATGTCACAATCCTCAGCAGTGATCTGTCCACTGCTGGAAGAAGTCCTCCTCGAGCCCTGAGCGTCCTGCAGGGTCGAGAGACACACAACACTCCATGTAGCTCCTGCACACGAGACGTTCGAATCGCTCCATTTCCAAGGTGGATGTCCTCTTGGGCACGTGTTTCTTCCCTGTGCTTTCCTTTACTGCGATCATTGATTTTCATCGACGGACCAGTTCAGTAAAACACTCGACACTGATTTTAGCCAATGCAGGGATATACACTCGTAGGGTTCATAGGGCAGAGCGCTAACTTCTTCTCCCTTCCTGTCCAGTTAGTATATCAACTAAACACGTTATGTAAACAGACAGGCAACAAAGCGTATGTCACATGCATGAAACTAAATACGCGTATTTGTTTGAGCACATTTCTTATAGTCCTCTTGTTAGTTCAGGTCAGATGAGGTCACCTTGACAGCAGTAGCACGCCTGGGCTAAACAGTGACATCGCCACTCACACTGTGTGTAGTGGCCTGACTTCACCCGACAGTTGTGTGTGTAAACACGCTGTCAGTGACCTGCTTGTCCTCACAGCTAATGTAATTTTCCTTTTCACGAGAGGTTAGCAGGTTCAGAGAGTGTTTGCTGCTTTGAGCAGGAAATTGTGCGTCACCACACATTCCCCCCCCCACCAGCCCCTTGCACAATAGGAATGTCTCCACTTTAATCCTAGAAAGTGGCCTGGATGCGGTGCGGTGAGTCAAGCCACCGCGTGGCCCGCGGTTGTGAGCTCCAAGCTCGTGCAGGGTTAACTGAGCCCATCGTTTCTCTGGGGTTGGTAAAATGAGTCCACCATCTGGAGGGTGGACCTCTTGGTCCGCGTCACCAAATGGTTCTCCCGTGGAGTAGCTGGGTTCCGAGTGAGCGTGCAACGAGCAGAGCAATTCATGGATTAAAACCATTGCCTCCGCCTACGATGCGTGCACCAAACCCTGCCCGTGAGACGTCACACACGAGATGTGTCTCCTGCTGATGCAATTAATATGCTGCTCTGCACCGTTATCGTCATCATAAGCCATGGTCAATCCACTGCTGGATGAAGGCCTCCCCAAGGCACCGTCACCTCTCATGATCCTGACACGGTAACAATCCGCCACCTGCTGATCTTACGTTAAAGATAATGGAGCAAACGGGACTGTACAAGCAGGACAGTACGATAAAGACAATGCAAATTTAGTGCAAAAAATGTGCCGATAAAAACTATTATTGAGCCGTATTGTGACAATTTATAAAAAAAATCACCACATGCCCAGCCTTCTAATAAAGGAATATTGAATTCCAACCACAAGTCATGCCTGCACGTAGCATTTGTTTGACACTGACCTTTTGACCTTGGTATCCATAAGAATGTGTCTGTTTCGTCTAATTTACAGGAGTGGTATGTGACTAGTTGCTTGCTCGAGTTCATAAATTAATGTATAATTCAACTTTCTTGTAACAGAACATCCTGTCATGATGGATGGGGAAGTCTTGGAGTGTCCCCAAGGCTTCAGAAAGGAAAACTCAACTCACTGCAGAGGTAAACACTCACAAGCCGGTCAAGTTTATGGTACACACGGAAATTCGTTTTTATTTTCACTCATTTCATCACAATCTGCACTCTCTCTCTGCCTGACATTTGTAACACATGCACATCACTTTAAGAGCATGATAAGTACATGGAGAAAATGGCTCTTTGGATATACGTGATAATTTACATGGGCTCTGTTACATGTGTGTGTCGTTGAATATTCCATTATTGCACGGTAAGTAGCTAAGTTGTGATCATTTGTTGCAGTTTCTATGGGTGCAAAAATGAGTCTATTGGTTCATGAATACCCTTTTTCTAAACTGACAATACATGCCATGCACCGCGTGCATAACAATCAATATTCTTGATTCATATACATGATATATAACTTTGTCACGTGACAATTCCAGCTGCTAGTAGACAATGCATTCGCTGCAACGTTAAACTTGACATCGATTCTTGAATGGAATCATCTCCCTGAATCGTGCTAATTGAGAGTAATTGGGATGGTGGCAGAGGGGGCCGTGGTGAATCGTCACACCCCCAGGAGTTGTCGTGGGTCTGATCCCGACCCTAACGCCTGTATATTTACAGTTAATATCTTTTCTGGTTTTTCCCTCCACAATTAGAAACATGCGTTTCGAGTATTTGACTGCCATAGGTTTCCACGTGATAAGCCACGTCGTTGAGCTATCATCTATGGCAGGGGTCCTCAAACTACGGCCCGCGGGCCACATGCGGCCCACCGAGGACATTTATCCGGCCCATGGTCACTAATTGAGCTGCGCTTGTGAGCACTACGTCGACACTATGAAACTCAACATAAAGATAAATATGATTGTTTGGTCGGAAAAGTGAGAAAAGATAAAATATTAAAACTGAAAAATACATTAACAACTCAGCAAAATACTTTTGTGAAGCAGAAGCAGCTAAATATTTCATCACTGCGAGCAAGTTTTCAAGTTGCCAAGCTAATAGCGTGCACTGGCAGATCATTCGTGGAGGGAGAATTTGTTAAAGAATGCCTTCTTTCTGTTGCCAAAGAGATGTGTCCAGAGAAGGCCGATTTATTTAGTACAGTGAGTCTTTCAGGACCTACAATTACACGGAGGATTGAAGAAATGGGAGACAATTTGCATCAGCATTTGCAAAACTCCGCAAAAAAACTTTCCTATTTTTCCTTGGCACTCGACGAAAGCAATGATGTTCGTGATTCTGCACAACTTCTAATTTTTATTCGTGGGACGAATGACTATTTCGTAGTCACAGAAGAGCTTGCTGCACTGCAAAGCATCAAAGGAACAACTACAGGAGAGGATATCTATGAAAAGGTTTGCCAAACTGTGAATGGCTTGGAGCTGAACTGGGCTAAACTAGCGAGTGTGACAACTGATGGTGCTCCTAGCATGGTGGGGTCTAATAAGGGAGTAATTGCTCGCATTAACCAAGAGATGGACAAACATAACCATTCTCATCCAATAGCCATACACTGCCTCATCCACCAACAAGCGCTGTGTAGTAAATCACTGAAGTGGGACTCTGTTATGAAAATTGTGGTATCTTGTGTTAACTTCATTAGAGCTCATGCACTAAACCACAGACAATTTCAGGAATTTCTGTCTGAGCTAAATGTTGACTATGAAGATGTTCTGTACCACACAGAAGTCCGTTGGCTGAGTCGAGGGAGAGTTTTGAAACGTTTCTATGACTTACTTCCACAGATTACAGCTTTTCTGCTTTCAAAAAACAAAGAAGTACCAGAGTTCAATGATGCAGAATGGAAATGGCACCTTGCTTTTCTGACAGATGTAACAGAGCTACTCAACAGTTTCAATGTGCAACTTCAAGGAAAGGGGAAGCTCATCTGTGATATGCAATCACATGTCAAAGCATTTGAAGTAAAATTAGGCCTCCTCATCAAACAAGTGAAGGAGGAAAACTTCTGCCATCTCCCCACAACTCAAAATCTGTTAGCGGAAAAACCATTGGTTGCATTCCCAAACAAAACATGTGTGGATTCACTGGAAAAATTGCAAAAGGAGTTCCAATTTAGATTTAAAGAGCTTCATATCCATGAACAGGACATACAGCTTTTCCGTAACCCATTTTCTATTGACATTGAAAATGTGGATACAATTTACCAAATGGAACTGGCTGAACTGCAGAATTGTGACTCTCTGAAAGATGCATTCAAGTCAAGCAGCCTTCATAATTTCTATGCATATCTCCCCTCTGAGACATATCCTTATCTCAGGAACCATGCACTCAAAATGGCAACCATCTTTGGCAGCACTTATGTCTGTGAACAGACTTTTTCCAGAATGAAACATTTGAAATCTCCAACCAGATCTAGACTAACGGATGCACATTTGCATCACTTGTTACGACTAGCAGTGACAAATATGGAACCGGACATTGACCATCTCATTAGCCAAAAGCAGGCCCATAGTTCCCATTGAAATACTGGCAAGTTTGTTGATTTAACTTTACTTGTTCTTCATTTTAAATATTGTATTTGTTCCCGTTTTGTTTCTTCACTTCAAAATAAGATATATGCAGTGTGCATAGGAATTTGTTGATAGTTTTTTTAACTATAGTCCGGCCCTCCAACGGTCTGAGGGACAGTGAACTGGCCCCCTGTTTAAAAAGTTTGAGGATCTCCCTGATCTATGGCCAGGTCGCTTCTGAAAAGAGCTCCATAGCTCAGTGGGCCCTCCATGGTAGAATAAAGATAGTAGAAGTAGTCGTCGTTGTTTTGGCCAGGTGACTTCAGCAGCAGAGCGAGCAGTGAACAATGTGAAGGCTACGAGATCCAGTCGTGGTTGGGGGTTGACTCAGCCCACCACCCCTCTGAGGTGAACAAAACGAGTCCCACTATGTGGAGATGTACTCCGTGTCCCATGGATAGATTTTCCTGCCGCACCCATAGTGATGAGACATTTACACCAATGGCTCAGGGCTGTTAACGCGAGATGAGCACTGCCTCAGTGTTCAATTGAGTAGGAAATCACTTTGACTCTGGGCTATTTAGGGTGAACACCGCTCACGCAACTGTGCCATTACCGAAATGTTGTTGTTATTTTTTTGTGGGGCGCCGACTAAGCTGCCCAATAAATTCAGTGTAATCGGCAATTGTAGAGTCAACAGCGATGAGGGTAAACAAACAGACTCTCGGGCTATGAGATTCCCTTCAGAGGTACAGAGCATTTTTATTTACATCTCCACGTGGAGGCCAAAATCGTGAGAGTCCAGGGCAGCCGACTCAATCACCTGACACGGGAACATTACCCCTGAGCAACCTGTCACCTCTCATTGACTCTTGAATGTATAAAATAATAAAATCAACAATGTTGCGGAGTTGAGCCACGGGATGTATACACACTGTGGTGTAACGGGGTCAACCTTGATTAAGTGCAAAAATCTGATTTCAACTCAAGCTAGGGACACGTAAAACAAAATATTGCGAGAGTTTCAGTGGGAGCAGAAATGGAATGGCGTGTTGACATTATGCAACGTGGGTCAAGTTTCAGTATCTGGGACCTGCCTTCGTCGATGGGGGTGAGCTTCTTGGTAACAGCAAGAATCCATCTTCGTCACTCTACACACAGAAGCCCGTTTGTATTCGAGAGAGAAAGGTTAATGGCATAGCTTGAGTGTTTCTGTTTCAATCGCCAGGGGAGCTGAAAGGCAATATGATAAAAAAAAACATGAGGTTTTTCTTAAGCTCCTATGACTTACTTTACACATGAAGGTTCTTCACGGATAAAACTGAGCGTGCGCTCGATTCAGCTTACAGGGAGAGAGATAAAGGTCCCTCGCTCGGATCAGTTGGAGCAATTTAGGCGTAAGCGGACACCGTGGGCGCGGAACGAGGTATGCTGATTGTTTTCGGCCACTGCTCGAGGCCGCGAACTCGTGCCCCACCTTGTCAATCCGATGTTGGTGGTGACGACGCGACACGAGCCGGGGCACAGCGTGGCTCGACCCAAGGAGCTCTTCACGACAGACTCCACCATGCCCCCCCCCACCGCCAACCCCCTCCCGCCTGCTCCCTCCCATTAACTCCCCCCCCCCCATTTACTGCTGCCCCCAGCTTCTTACGCTGCCCCAATCCCTCCCCACCCTCTTCTCAATGTTGCACATGCGCTCGCTTGATGCAGTACAGTACCTCTAAAATCCCTCACTGACATTAATTTGTATTCCCTCACACTTGGATAAATCCAGAGTCAAAGTGTCAGCATCTCTCTTGAGTTATCTGCCGAAGCGTCGGGGCCTTCGTTCAACTTCCCTCCATGTTCTCTCCTATATTACACTTTTAAATTGTATTTATGCTGAACTTCTTTCGCACCATACGTAGCCCCCCCCTCCCCACCACCATTCCTCTTTTTTTCCCAAGAGTCCTCTTAGAGCATCGTTCAGGAACCCTTCCCTGCTGACATTATGCACAATCCAGATATTTCCCCTCGTCTCAATTGTTCCAATCATTGTCCCTACTCCTTCCTTCTAGAGCTTCTTTCAGCAGGCTTTCTCCTCTGACAATGTGTCCAATCTGGATGTTCTACCCATCCCGGAATTGTTCCAATTAGACTTCACATTGTTGTTTTTGGGCATGAAGCAGTGCGTGAGGATTCCATTCGACAGAGGTGTTGTGCTGGGGAAGCCAGGGGAGGCGTTGGAGAGGCAAGAGGTCATCGGCTCGCCGAGCTTATTTGGCTTCCGGTTGCCGAACGGATATGTTACGAGGTCGCACTTATTACACACAAAGTGCTCGCCACAAATGAGCCACAATACCTTGCTGATCTCGTCAAGGAGCATAAACCATCACGTCCACTCCGATCATGATCACAGCAGCGGCGTTTGGCTGGCCATCGAACAAAGACGGCCACCGCATCACTCGCTTTCAGATGCGGCCGCTTAAAACGCTCTTCCTCGATTGAAAACAAATTTCTTTAGAGCTGCTTTTTTTGTTTAGTTTGTTGTCCTTCTCCCGCGCCTCTAATTATCACGGTTGGTTACGTACGGTGATGAATAAGTTTAAGATACATGCATACAAGGTAGGTGGATTGGAATCGCAGGAATTGGAAGAGGGGGTCGTTTTTCTTTTACCTCAGGCCGCACAGCTTTCTTAACCTTTCACCCCACACAGAGGGGCGTCTGGAAAAGTCACACGGATATTTCCACGGAGTCGTGTGGTAACAGCATTATGAGATGTTTGGAGATCAATGCAGGTTGCTTTAGTTTAATACCTCTGACCAGTCACGAATTTAGCATTCAGTGATATTATCCAAAATTAGGATATGGGTTATGATTAAAGCTACGTGATGATTGACAGAATATTTATGATCACAAAGGGCTCGCCATGAGCTTGATTCTAACGACTACTGTATGTTGGACACTGTCTGTGGGCGTCACACAAGACGAAGACCACCGACATGGAAGTAACAAAAGACGAGTGATGGACAAAACGCGATCGTAGTAAAACCTGGCAAACTACGTGTGCTAAGCCACAGGTAATTGAAAAACAAGTTCTAGAGATGAACAGAGAAAGCGCTATTGATTATGGAAGTGGGTCACTTGTACAGCCCCTTGTACAAGGGTCATTACTTCGAGAGGCATTGCTTCTTTTTATGGAGAACTTCGCATTTTTGTCACAATTCCAGCTGTTAGCTGTGCTCATCTTTGTGTGGCTTAGTGATGGAAATAAATGTGCGCTCATACATACCATGAAAAATGCTCACTTGTTTAGCCAGTTCAGTTACATAATTTGCATTTGTTCAAATGGATTTTTTCTTCTTTGGTTTCCACACCCAAAATGATATGGTCGTGCAACCAGTCTTAAATGAATCTTGGCAACGAAAACGACGTCGTCCTTTACAGAACACAGCCGTAGCTTGTCTGAAAAAGACCCGCCTGAAGCCCGGACACAGGCCACTGGGATTTTGGTATTCTCTGGCGACGGCTTTGTACACAAGCCGATCGTGTCTGGCCTGAAGCCATTAACAACGTGAGCAAGGGCCCTTACAACGCCGCTCAATCAGCGTGGGACAGAAGCAAAGAATCCGTGCTACCATGGGCTCATCAGCCACATTTCGGGCGAGATCCATAATTCATTATGTTATAGCAACGATGGTGATCTTATAAGGTCCGGAATCTATTTTTAAATATGATACCGCGTTGGCAAGGGTGCACAAGCACCAATAACAGCAAGTCTTCACATTGATCAATAACACTGCCCGAAGCAGATACAAAATCCGTAATAGGTGACGTTTTGAGCAATGGCCCTTCTTCATAGCGGAGAGGTAATGTCTCTGTTTATTATAATGGTGCTGTAAAAAGTCCCAACCAAAGCAACACTCTTGTACACGCGTTAACAATTCCTGCGCACTTTTAAAGTCTCAAGCCCACGACTTTTTTTGTTACTCACAAAAAATGCGTTCACTTTACGTTTACGAGTCGTGTTCTTTTAATCCTGCAACTCTTAAACGCAAGTTGCCTCGCTTACGGTGACAAACGTTATGCCCCTGCGACGGATCCCCCCTCCGCAAGTGCCATCCCCTGCGGGCGTCAATTAAGTTGATGCTTGCCGTTCGGCATCAGCACGCCTTCACCTTTGAAGTTGCCGTTGCGGCCGTCGTGATTTTCAAGCGCACGGCACCGTTGGCTTCCTCGCAAATTTTTTCGGCTAAACGCTGGGTCTATAATTCAGAATCTAGACCATAACTGTCACTAAATAACCATTTCGCGAGCCCGCAAGGCTGCGCTAAAGCCCCCAAGATGAAAGAAGAGGCACGTGGGGGAGCGTCCCGTTTGAAAGCTACTGCATGCTCTTTCCTAAGCCCTCCTGTGTTGTACGAATCTTAAAATAGATCGTTATGTGCTCGCAAAAGCAGATTCATAGCTGCGGGAAGAGTCATTTGCCGCCCTAATGAACACGTCTGCATTCGTTAAGTCTGTTCATGCTTTGGAAGTTCTCGGGTACGTGATTGCCGCAAGCTCACGCTGGAAGGAATAAATACACTTACATTCGCAAACTAATATATGGAACATGTATTGGTGTTGTTGTGTGCAAAGTATAAACAAGCCACGACCGTGACATCCGCTTAGTTTACAAATTGCGGCAAGCAACATCATCTTTGGACACGTTCAATCGAGCACGCATTAATGTTTGATTAATTTTTCAGAAATGTCATCTTCAGCTTAGAGTCGTGTAATATGTAACTAGATTTGCTATGTAATGTTTGTCGAAAGTTTGTTTTTCTGTCGGGATATGCAGGCATACTTTGTCCTTCTTTTATGAAGGACGCTAGGAAGATTGCAGATGACTTCCCTCCAGCATCGCTAAAACTAAGTGCCATTTTGCGGGATTTAAACAGTGGCTGTCAACGGGAAGGACGAGCCCCCTGCCATGGGAATGTAGAAATTGCACCACTGACCGCATAATACGCGCAAGACTCATTGTTTTTTTCAGCATTTAAACATTTACAAATGTTTTATATATGTAAAAAAGTATTTTTTTAATAAACGTGCACATTCCATTCTAAGCCGGGTGGTGGTGCACGCCTGCATTCTAGTACTGTGGAGCCAGTGAGGGTTTGTGGATCGCACAAAAGTTTTTAAACTCCCTTCCTGTGGGTGTCGAGGTGCAATACCCCTGGCTTTCCAGGAAAATTCAGTGCATAAAAATTGTGGACTCCACCTGTTCCGACTGTATGGGATTGAGTTTTTCCCCCTTGCACGCCTAGAGTTTCTCCAGGTCCTCTGGTTTCCTCCCACACGTTAAACACTCGTTAATTGGTCACACCATCATATATGGAGAACCGAAGAGCTTGGGCAATGTTTTGGCGCCAGCTCACCGATTGGCTGCCTTCCTGCTTCTCTGTGGTTCCTCCCCGCACCTCTGTGTCATTCTCTTTCTTCGAGAGCGAGCGAATACTGTGGCATGTTACGTGTTGAACGTATTATTATTGTTCTTGCAACCATTTACATTGATTAGTACGGACCTGTTTCGTGCTGCTTGCTCACGCGACACGTGCATTTGTGCTCCGCAGACATCAACGAGTGCCAGTTCCGCGGCATCTGTCCCAATGGCACGTGCATCAACCAGCACGGCAGCTTCAGATGCAGCTGCATGGAAGGGTACCTGTGGGACTCCTTTGGCCAGGAATGCATGTGTAAGCCGCGCCACATCACAATTGCCACTTTATCTGGGGCATGCTCGCTTATTCTCTGAGGTTTAAATTTCTATCTTGGCTTGTTTCTACATGCGAGCAGAATTGTTCCCTTCCGATAGAACTGTTGGAATTGACATTCCTCAAACACACAGGTGCATACCTTCAACTGCATCGGAACATCAGCAGGCTGATAGGCACATCTGCTGCATAAACAAGCCACGGTGCGATTTGTGGCCATGCAACACTCTGGACCATATAGTAAGCCACCAAAATCTGCACTCGTTCGACGGAAGAGCAATTGCAAAACGACATGAACTCTCTGTGGAAGAAGCCCTCTCGTCATGAGCAGACCTCGACGTTGCACCTAGCCCCTGAACATACGCAAGAATAGAATTGGAATTATTGACATTTTAGACATTTTACCAAACAACTAAAATGAGCAGCTCAGCACACATCTCCCTTTGCACACCAGGGAAATGTTAGCCAACTTCAGAGAGGTCCATTGATTTATTATATAATTCGAGTTGGGTGAATTTACAGGTGGGTCACAGGAAATGTTGGTTTTAGATTGCAGTGTTTAAGTAGTTATTAAGGTGTATATTTCCCAAGGGAAATTTAATTCAGGATTATTTAAACAAACGTTTGTGGCGTTTTCAGCCCAGGTGGCAAAAAGGGATGCATGTAAATCTTAAGGGCTAATAACAATTGTCAGTTAAAGTGGCTTAAACAGATTAACTTCATATGTACACTTACAATATAAGACTGAATAAACCTTCGAATCGCGTCATACTTGGCGACAGAGTCAAATGAGGACGTACAGACAGATTTGCTGATTCGAATTTAGATTTTAAACTGTTTTAGGGGGACTGATATGTTATGCTGCATCAGTGTACCGCCAATACGTGCACATCTTGTTTGTGAATGGAGACGATTGCCCAACGTGGAAAGGCGGACGGCGGTGGCCACGGGCACTGGAGTGTTGGAGACCCCCTCGCCGACAGCAAACCATGGCACTATAGGCCCTGAAACGACACACGATAGGTGCACATGCTACTACTTAAGCAGCCGCCAACCAAACAAAAAAATCCCCCCTCCCCCCCATACAATTGCTGTACCTATGAGCAGAGTTCAAATTAGGGGCGTCACCGGGAGGACGGTGGAGCCTATAACTTAGCTACCCCGTGGAGGCGGGATGATTCACCTCTAATTGCTCCCAGCTGCCCACCGCCCAACGGCACCGCAGGTGCGTCCACTTAACGGTTTGTGCAAACGGCCCCCCCATTCCCCCCACACTTTGCTGTTTTTAGTGTCAAGCGGAGGGAGTTCTGGTGAGGCGCCCCAGTTCATTGTCAGGTCACCGAGTCGTCACCGCCGTAGTCGGGTGGTGCCACAGTGAATCTGGCTCAGCTAGGGCAGTAGAGTTGGGTGATCCTCACGATTGCATTATTCACGATTCACAATGGGATCGTTCGGATTGGTGGAATTATTGAAACCACAGAATTCATCAATTCAGGAATCTCCAAGCTTCAGTTAGTTCCAGCTCTGTCTAGTCCATTCCCAGATGAAGGCCTCCCCATTGCTATGTCGGTCATCGGGGTTGTTTAACTATACTTCACCACACTGGACATTGTGGGCTGGTGAAGGGGGTGGGGGGGGGGGGGGCAGGACCGGTGTAGATATTCCTCACACTGTGAGCGATGCTTGGAAATCAAATGTCGGTGAATGTCACAGCGACCCATTCTTCATGAAGACGAGGCTGTGTATCCCCATCGGCAGTCTTTAACCATCGTTGGATATTCCACATCCCATCCCGGTGGAGAGGCCAGTGTCTTCATATATCGGCCGTGAGCGACTCCTGAGAAAGTATTACCCATTCCAGTGACCATCGAAGGGTGTTGAACCCTGATGGGCGAGGCAGAGGCCCTTCCTGAGGGTATAGAGAGGGAGAGCACAACATTTGCCTGGCTTAGAGTTGGAGATTGCCACTTTGCACACTGTGCGACCCAGAGAAATCTGGTAACATTTTAAAAGTATCAAAAATCAAACGCACAAATGAAAAAAAGTTTTTTTAATTAACGTAAGATCACTTTTCCGTTAGTAGACATATACTCTCAATCACACCCTAAGACAATAAGAACAATATGGATGTGCACAAATTAAATTGCATTAAAATTTAAATGATCTAATTTAATTGGTAGACTGCACCATGGGATGTATGAGCTTTGTTGTCTTTCTCCGCACCTCCGAGTCGCACGGTTGGCTACGTACGGTGCGGAAGAAGTTCAACGTCCATACAACGTGCATGAGTCAGGGTGTTTGTTCTAGATTAACTCAGCTATAGGTTTGCATTTTTCTGTTAAATCTAGTCACCAATATTTGTTTATTGCCCCAGAATTGAACAAAAATCAGCAATCAACTTTGTAACGTGAGGGCTTTATAACCCGTGCTTGTCACCTCACCCAATCCCAACCACAAGAGGAAAAAAAATACAATCTCAACGCGGCTCCATTGCTCAAATTCCAATAACAATTGAGCCCATTATTACTGTACCGTATTTAATCAACGTTAAAACACGCAGGAGTGAGACACGGGACGGGCGGGCGGGCGGGCACGGCAGAGCGTGCCACAAAACCCAGCCGAGTCGTAAACAGTGAACACAACCGAGAAACAGTTGGCTCTGTGTTCCACCGACCTGCCCGCCCGCGCAGCGCAGGCACGGGTGGCGCGACGGCTCCAGGGGACGCCGCTTGACCCCGCGGCCCGGAGAAATTAGAATTGGGCGCGGTTTAGCAGCCGTGGGGTGGTGCCAGGGACCCCGGGGAAGCAATGATTGCACGAGCGTGCAGCTAACTGCCTGCAGCTGGGATATCGGTCACGTTCTGGTCAAGGTGAATTAAATATTGTTTTACCTGGGCGCGGCATCGGCCGGCCCGTTGGGAAGCAATGGCTTCACGCGCTTTTCCACGTGGGTTTATTAGGACGCGGTAATAGAGATGCGGGATGTACCGTGTGCACTACTTGCTGCGACATGTGACCTAAAGAAAAATGGTCATTGACGAAGAAAGATATGGAACACGATATGAATGCGCACAAGCAAGCGGGGAGAAAAAGGAACGCGTTGATTTACATCGCGAGACGTAAAGAGGAAGACACCGATTCGAGATCACGTGCAAGAATTGCCAACGTCGAGGGGGTGGGAGTTGAACACGTAGCAGGCTTTCGCGACCAGTATTATTCATAATAAAGGTTTTTGGGTTAGATCGCGTAAGTATAAATGTGTCGCAACCCTCCACCACCCGACACGGCCAATCAGTAAGAAATGTGTCACGTTGACAAAAGACAAATAGTTCACTACTTTAGCCCACATTTACAATTTGAGTAGTACGACGTTTCAATGGTAATTACATCCAGCATCTTCGGGCGATTTGCCAGAATAGTGGGGTGGGAGTTCCCCGGCCAAAAGGTAAACATCATTGGCAAATAATATCTGAACCGGTCCGGTGCCCCAACCCTTCCCCAAGCCACACTGACCAGCGTGGTGAAGTATGGTCAAACAACAATTGTATCTAAATGACACCCTCATGATGGCCTCTCTCTCTCTGTCTCTCTCGTCAGCGGACATGGTGTTATCGTCCAAGATCGACATGTGCTACCGAGCCATGGACGGGCAAGAGTGCGTTCTGCCGATACCACTGCCGCTGACGAAGCATATCTGCTGCTGCAGCGTCGGCAAGGCCTGGGGCAAGAACTGTGAAAAGTGCCCACCGCAGGGCCTATGTGAGTGCATGTGCACTCATACACACATACACACATACACTCATACACTCATACATACACACATACACACATACATACACTCATACACACATAGACTCATACACTCATACATACACACATACACTCATACACACATACACTCATACACACATACACTCATACACTCATACACACATACACTCATACACACATACACACATACACTCATACACTCATACATACACACATACATACACTCATACACACATAGACTCATACACTCATACATACACACATAAACTCATACACACATACACTCATACACACATACACTCATACACACATACACTCATGCACACATACACACATACACACATACACACATACACTCATACACTCATACACACATACATACACACACGCATACACACATACACTCATACACACATACACACATACACTCATACACTCATTCACACATACACACATACACTCATACACACATACACACATTCACTCATACACACATACACTCATGCACACATACACACATACACACGTACATACAAACATACACTCATACACATATACACTCATACAAGGGGTAATGCTCAAACTTCCTCATAGATGAAGTTAAGATTCAGTTTCTGCATTGCCATGTCCTGAAAACCTTGCAGCTCAGGTCGACAATGCCTGGTGTCCCCAGGCAGTCTCCCATCCAAGTATTAATGCAGCCTCAACCCATTAGCTTTGCAAACGAAAGCTGACTGCGATCGGCCTAATTTTTATTTTGTTATCACAAGCAATTAATGTATTATTTTTTTCGATTTAAAGCTTTTGTGACTTGTTTTATTATTTCCCTTCTACGTGACTTTACCGAAATAACCAAGAAGAACAATTAATGTATGTATGTTACAGTATGTTGAACTTCTTTCGCACCGTACGTCGACAACTGTGCGAGTCGGAGGCGTGGATGATAGACGTTTTATGCGTCCCTCATCACTGCAGCTAATTACCCGCCCCAACTTAAGACCAGCCAATAAAGACAGTCACCTTGTCACACCAATATAGCCAACCAATAAAGCAGCAATCAGCACTAATTGTTGCACCGGCTCATCTGCAGGGCTGGCCTGATGATGTTACGGCACCTACTTAAGGAGCCAAATCAGCAAGCTCTTTCACAGGAGAGTTGAGATTCGCCAACGCCGGAAGATGCTGGACGCAATCTCCAGCGAAACCATCACTAACTATTGTCAACATTATGCCTGCTTCTCAACAGTCTGGTTTGCTGAAAAAAGCAAATCAATGTCGGAAGGTGGAAGGTTATCGTAAAAAAGCGAAAACTACACCTCCACATTCATACCTAAAATAAACTACTCATGAATCCTAATGATGCATAATGTTAAACCATTTGCATGTGACTGATGCAAGGCAACACGATGGACTGACATGCCTTCTTGTTTTCAAATGTAAAAAAAGCCTCCTTCAAAGAAACGTGCCCGGCTGGGATGGGCTACCACTTCCCTTCGTCTGAGATGAAGCTCAACGTGCGGAAGCTGACGGACGTGGAGCAAATGCAGATAACTCCGGAGCGACCGGCCAAGGCAGCGGCCGCCGTCGACCCAGGGAGAGGGGACGCGCTCCCTGGGCCCCCGCGCCTACCCCAGCACCACGCGCCTCCCAAGATCGACGTCTGTAAGGTCACACGCATGCCCCCCCCCCCCCAAACAAAGATCCTCCGTATAGCCTTAACTGACCGTGGACAAGTGCTGTTGGCGAGCAGTGACGATGTTTACACACCGCACTAGGGACTCATTTAGGGCTGAGTCGAACCAGGTGGAGGCCCAGAACCGGTTCAGATAATCGTCACTGGTGTTGGCCGTGAGCTGGAATGGAACTCGAGTCGCTGGACTCAGTGCAGTGTGCTGTGTGTGTATATGTGTTGGACTTATTTCGCGTTGTATGTAGCGAACCGTACTAATCGGAGGTGCGCTAACCGCTACACCCCCCAACACACACTTTAAGAGGCATGCATATCTATAGCCCTTTTGTAAATCCTCCGCTGAAGGAGAGGCTTCCCCATACTAAGTGGCTACTGGGAATCGTTCGATTATTCTTCACCGTGCCGGTCGCTCCTCGATGTTGAAGGCAGATCGCGTGGACGAGGGGGCGTCGTGCAATGGTGGCGTTTTCCATACTGCTATATCGTAGGTTCACCACATACATGGTGAACCACGGTGGCAAGATGTTAACTACCTCGCCAGGTACACAGGAGGTCGTGGGTTTCATCCCGACCCTGACGCCTGCATATTTGGAGTTTGTATGTTTCTCTCCCCGTGGTCACGTGGATTTTTTCTCTCGGTCCTCCGGGGTTTCCCTCCACATTTAGAAACACGCATTTAGAGTATTTGGCTACTATCAATTTCCACGCGATGAGCCTTAGCTGGTAAAATAAAAATAGTAAAATGTTACAATTTGTAGAAGTAATTAAGATTGACAGGAGAGCAGTGGCGCAGGGGTGAACGCACGGTGCGACGAACCCGGCAAAGTTGGTTGATATTCTTTGGTTCTTTTGGTGAAGTCACGTGGATAGAAAATAAAAATACAATTTTAATACAATTTAAATTAAAAATAAAATGTAAAAGTAAAAGCATAACACCCACGACGTTTCGATCGCAACACAAGCGGTCTTCATCAGGGGGAGAGAAAAGAGGGGGTAAGCCTCCAAACGCATCTGCTGCTAAGGGCTTCCAAAGTTGTGTGTGGGCGGGGGACGAGAGTTGCGAGGCAGCAGCAGCAGCAGCAAGGGAAGCTGTGCGGCGTCACCAGCACGGGCGGGGCAGCCGGTGCCGATGTCGGAGTCAAGCGCGAGATGGAGGTGGGGCTCAAGGCGAGCGGCGCGGTCCCAGTGTGTAGGACAATGGGGGGAGGGGGTAGAGATAGGGGGAGAGAGAGGGGCGGGGTAGAGAAAGTTTTAAGTCAAAATTAAAAGTTGGTTCAATTCGTGGCCATGATAAACGTTACCTTAACCGGCCAGTAGGACCTCCTACTGACCAGCGTGGTGAAGTATGGTCAAACAACCCCTATGACCAACACAGCGTGGGGAGGCCTTCATATCTCGCAGTGCAATAAAAAATTGCCATTTCAGCACAATAAGCTAAATTAGAATAGGCAAGGAACGATATATTACCTCCCCCCCACAACCGTCCCAGCAGCCAATCCTCTGCTCACCCAGGAGTGATTCAACCCGTTTCTAGATCTGACTTTACCGAAAGAACTAAGAGTATGAATCCTTGCAGTCACGAAAGCTTCAAATTTAGAATGAATCATTTGTTTTTCTCGTTTCTGTTTCTTTCTCACTGGTATTGTTTTCCGAGGTATTATCATGGCAACAATGCAAATTGTATGCGTGAAAAGCAATCCAATTGGATTCTTGAAGATACATATATTTTTTAAATCGGCCACTAAATTCTCAGATTTTCCCTTTGTACCACGTGCGCTTGACTTTGCATCGAGCTATTTAACAATGTCACGCGTTTAACTTCAGCATAATTTTTTTCCTTTTGTGTTATATTTCAGATTCAAGTCTTGATGGCGAACCGGTAAGAAAATATCGCTCGCGTAAAATATTCAGAAACTCGTGAGAGAGGAGGTGGCCTGGTGGCTGATTATCTTAGAGGCTGAATGTCGTGTCACGAAACTGAAGACGGACCGCTGAGATCCTTGGGTTTAAATTTGAGCAGACATCCGTGATTGGCACAGCGGAAACACTCGTTCCTCACAGCAAGAAGAACTTGGGTTTGATTCCACACTCGGGTGTCTTTTTTTCATGGGTTTGCTCCGGGTTCTCTGGATTACTCCCATGGCAAACCAAAGAACCCTTTGCAATGTAATTGATTGCATGGCCAAACTTGCCAGTTCTGAAATATTACCTGCAAATTACTAAATTTGGATGACGCATTGTAAAATCACTCCCCTGCTGCAAGTACATGGCAGGACCCTCCTGAAACGGAGTCTGGAGACTCAGTGACGCTTTTCTGGGTAAAGAAGCATCATAATAACTAATTGATTAAACTGAATTGTCAACGTGTTAACGTGTTAATGGTCTGAGCCCTATCAGCAGACTACAAATGTTTTTACTTTAGATTATTCCCTGGCTTGAACATATTCTAGCTCTGCGAATTCTTGGTGACTCACATATACAATGTATAGAAGATGCATCCCGGGAGTTGAGAGGTCTATTGAAGTAACTTCCAAAGTAGTTCTATTACTTTTTTTTCTGGGGACATTCTCTGACACAGCGTTGTAGTACACGGAATGAAAAGTTAATTGTCTCGTGATATTACACCAAGAGCACAGTTGTGATAATAATTTGGAAAATATTGAGAGAGAAAAAGCAAAGCTGACAAGACATGTGGGAAAAGCAGCATCCCCTTTATCATTATTATACTTGGTTTCTCTTTTCAATTCCACCAATCAGTATCTTAACATATTAATAAACATGGAATATTTCGTAAAGCTGACATTCATATTCTTAAAACGAATAACTGCTCGTATTTGTTTAAGCATGTCTATTATTTGTATGCGATATATCGTCATGGAAGTGAAATCTTAACGACTGTACAATTACATTCCTACGTGTTATGTTGTGACAGGTGATAACAGCTCCAAGCACCGATAACGCCAAAAAAACTATCACAGGTTCGTATGTATGCTTTTATTTGTACGGGACAAACTAACAAAGCATGCACAGAATCAATGAGAGACGGAGGCTTTTGCACAGAGGAACGCTTGGATTAGAGAAAATATGCATGGCAGAGGGACATCGCATAG
Organism: Lampetra planeri; assembly: GCF_965212315.1. Classification (NCBI taxonomy): domain Eukaryota; kingdom Metazoa; phylum Chordata; class Hyperoartia; order Petromyzontiformes; family Petromyzontidae; genus Lampetra; species Lampetra planeri. Next base: position 554,902 of record NC_136124.1, on the reverse strand, counting down.
ATTGTGATGAAATATGAACGGGCTTTATCGGGACGCGTCGCTCAAAGGGATGAATGGTTGGTGGTCGAGGCTATTGATGGAAAGGCAACCACGTGACGGAGAATTCCATCCGGGACTGAGTCTCCCTGCTTGGGTGCAGCGACGCCGTCTGCTCGTGCGCAGCAGCAAAGATGGATCGTCGCATCGCCAGACAATGAGAGATGGCAACGGCTTGCGGAGGTTTCCATTCACAGTGGTGGATTGCACTTGGCTGATGATGATGAGTGATACTCATTGATCCTTCATATGCAATAGCATTGCATTTGTACATTTGCATGCATTAGTAAAGTCCCTATGCTGACAGGTTTGCCCAATAGCAAAGACTTTTCTTGGCCATTTCACTGATGGTAATTTACCAACTGTGCTCCAATGTGCATTGCAGACATGTTGTGAATGTATTGTTAAACGCATGCCTGTAGTCAACACCGACCTCTTTATAGCTCGACTGTTCACTCATTTGGTTGCCACTTCATAGAGAGTCGTCGATAGGGCATGGAGAGTTTGTAAGTTGAGCTCTTGGACATCTTCCCTCAGAGGTTAATAAAATAAGCACTATCTCCTGAGATATTAACTACTTTGTTTATATTGCTTTGGGAGTTGTGTACAAGCACTGACAACAAAAACTGAGTTTACCACGTAGGCTTTCGCGACCAATATCCATAATAGAGGTGTTTGGATTACATCACGTAAATACAAATATAGTATAAAAGTAACTCGTCAATAACACGACCAATACATGCTAAGAAGAAGGGGGCCTATTGCCCGAAACGTTGCCTGCTATATCGTCTTCCTTGCAAGGCCACAGCGGAGTGTGTGTGGACCGATTATCTACTAAGAAGTTAGCGGCGGCTATCCGATGAAGAGGCCGATCCTTGCCGTTTGGAATGTCCAGCACTGACACTGGCCAATGCTCACGTCAGCTTGGGGACACACGGTGCCGTGAGTTCACCGGTGTTTCATCGTCGCGCAAGGGCGTCGTCTTTCCACAGCGCACGCGCCGCCTCCACCCCAGCAAGGTGTTCCCGTCGTGCTCGTCGCGTGGGCCGGCGTGTGCATTCACGACGGCCGGCGTTGCTTCACGTGCCTCTGCTCACGAGGCCGGGCAACGGAATAGCTCACGGGGCCCATCTTTTGAAGATCGCCGATGAGGCGATGTGTTTCTAATTTTCGTAAAGGAATGTGCTCGTGAATTGGCGGGTAATTGCACGCGGTTAGAAATTGTTTGACATGGGAAGGTGAGTTTTGTGCAGGTGTGTTCTAGCTCACATCCTGTGTATTTATACACCATGTTTAACCCTTAAATATTATCTTTTAACGTATCTACGGATGCTTATGTCATCATCATCAGATGTTATCTATGATTGGCTGAATGAAGGCTTCCTCAAGTTGTTTCTTTTTCTCTTGATTCTACTCGTTGCCTTGATCCATCTTGCTCCTGTAGGCGACCTCGCCTCATCGCTCCACCTCATCTCTCAACGTACTTCCTCGTTCCACTTTGTTCTCTGATTCACGTGGTCCTCTCTCTGTCTCGGCGTAATTCCAAACACGTTTCCCTTCACGCTTCTTCGTGTACTCTGCACATTTAGACTTATTTCTTTGTAATTGTGCATTTTTCCGATCCATTTGACAAAGCAGCTATTAAGCACTGATTGAAAGCGTACTTCTATCGGCATTTTTTTGCCTTGCAGTTTTTAATGAAATGTCTTTTTTCTTAAGTATTACCACCTGCTACCGATCACCTCTTCATTTCATCATTTTGATCTCGACCCACCTTCAAGACGCATGCACTGTGCCCGAGGTGCACATGCTCTGCATAAAAGTCGTGGCCAGATGATACTGCCATGTGCTGGTGCTTGCTAAGAAAAGGAAACAAACGGAATTAGACGGCACGCTTTGAGAATTATGCCCCATTCATACCTATGGTCACGCATTCTGGAACAAAGCATCCAATCATCAACTAATTTCGAGTTTTAAGCTCGCGTTAAATGCATACAATTGCAGAAATTAAAAATCTACGTTTTTGTTATTCGTGCTTGTGACACCCACAGCCACTGGAGGTGCCGACCATTCATCGCAGTGTCGGAATAAAAGTGTTGTTTATTAAAGCAAATCGCGACTCTGAATCACACCATTTTGCCCGATCACTGGTTGGGGGTGGATGTGAATTGTTCCACCCTTAATGGTGATGTATATTTGTAATCACAGTGTAAATTCAATATTCTTCACTTAAACAGTTGCATATATATAAACGTACACACGCACGCACGCGAATGACTGCCGGTTTGTGAAGCACGTTCAACATAACGCACGACTTAAAACAATCGCACAGCAGATACTTCTTTCCAGCGTTAATTTGATACAGTTGCCACACTCAAAATCATTTCCAGGTGAGTCCTGGAAAGACCTCGTGGGAACATGAGACCCACTCGCAAAACCGAGCATGAAAAATGTATCTACCTCTGGCAAGGGCACTTATGCTCTCTACGGCAGTGCGCAAGGCCCGCGATTAAAAACTCGTGGTGCCGTGCGCCGATAATCCAGCTGTTCGGACAGGAGACGTGATGATTGATGTGCAGTTACCCGGCCTGGAGCGCTATGATGTGGTCAGTGCTTGGTAGGATACCAAGAAGGGTTTGTGACCTACGAGTACAGTAAAGCCTCTCTATCTGCGAGGGTTACGTTCTTGAAAATGCTCGTGAATGCAGAGTTAGCGAATGCAGAAGCCTTGTGAAACGGGGGGCGGGGGGGGGGGGTTATGTTCTTGTTACGAGTGAACATGGGGGGGGGGATAATTTTCAATATTTAATTTAAAAAAATGACTACAAGAAATATGTAATAAAGTTTAAAGAACGATGTGGCTTTTTTTTAATAACTTTGACGATGATGATTTGACGGGGATGGAGGTGAAAGTGGTGGTGAGGAATTCAGGAGGATGACTCCGCGGGGAAATGCAGGTGTTTGATAACAAGGCACAGTGTTTCTAGTGAGGACGAAGCAGGCAGCCGAGGGGGCGATTCCTGCACGCACCTCCCCGTCGTCGGTGGTCTGGCGCGACGGACGCTCCTGAGTGCCGGAGTCCGGCGAGTCGCGAATTGGGATTTGGAATGCATTTAGTAACTCGCGGACATGCGGAACTGTCGAATCTAGAACTCGCATATAGTGAGAGTTTACTGTACATTTTTTTACAGCGATTTACGAGTGTACCAGTTGCATCCAATGTGCAAAATTTCTCAACAAAGAATAAACATTATCCCAGGAGTGAGCCCCCCAGCTAATGCTGTCCATGCTAAATAAAATACCCCATTAAATATAAATTGAATTATTTTTAAAACCTTGTTTCAAGGAGCATGATCGAATCTATTACCTATAATGTAATGCACATTATACACATAGTTAATGAACGTAACAACAAATCCGTGCCCACGAACAGAAGTTGACTGTATGATTTCATTATTTTACTAAAGTAGTCTAAATGTGTCCAATTCATGACTTTTGAGTGACCCATCATTTGATCAGCCATTTTGTCAGTGATCAGCAAAAGCTTTCATAGATGAAAGACAAAATATGTCTATTTCAAATTATTGTATTTTTCTTTATCTTGATGGTTAATGTCCAAAAAACAAGAAAGCACAAGATTTCCTCTCTCTCGCAGAGGACACGGTAGCCTGTGGCCTCGTGCGTGTGTCACTCTACCACACGTTCTACCTGTGGCATCCTTGAGTTGTCCAGGTTTTTCATTGGAATTCGTATGTACGGTGTTTCTTTTATGTATGAAGCCGTGCGGAAACGACGCAATGACATTAAGCATACGAGCCCTGTGCCCCTGTACCATTCCCGTTCTGTTGTAATGTGAACTAATGCATACTTTATTGAGGAGAGCGATATTAGCATGTAAAATGAAGATGAATTGATTGAGAGGCGTGGTCCCTGACGGCTGCACTCTTCTCGCAGGCACCGACCTTCACGAGACCTCGGCCCTTCAGACTCCACGGCGCACTTCTCTCCCGGCCTCCACCATCGTCGTGAGCCAAACTGAGGCCCTCTCCGTCGTGCAGGCCACCGGTAAGACACCGCACGGCGTGGGACACAGCATGGCCAAGCAATCACAGCCGGCGTGTACAAATATTATTTTGGCATAGGCCGAAATAAATTTGCCCTTCTCTCTGCTGTCTCCCACTGAAAATCCTCCACAATTTTGCCCCCCTCCTATCTTTCCTCTTTCATCTGTCCCGATACCCCCTCTCGGCATGTCCCGTCCTCTGACCAATAGCTGCTAGCAAGACCTCAATTTTACCTAAAATCCCTCGTCACTCCGTTTCCCATTATGTCCCCTCGGTTTGGAATTCCCTTCCTCTCTGTACCCATCGAATTGATGCCCTCCCATTGTTCAAATCTCATCTTGAGACCATCACGTGCTTCTCACTGGTTTTTAAAGCATTGCCGCTCACTGTGCTGGAGTCGGCTCCCCCCTGCCCAGGTCCCCGGGAACCTCGCAGTCTCTCATTGCTCATCCCCACCTTTGTCTCCCCCACCACCCCAACTCTCTTCACCTTCCTTTGAACTTATCTTCCCCCCCCCCCTACCTCTTTTGCCGTTGTAATTTAAACTAAACTATACAATTTCAACTAAAACTAAACTATAAACTATTTTTTATTTTACCAGGCCAGTCCCACTAGCTATATAGATCTTTTTCAGAAGTGAGCTAGCTGAAAATGATAGCCCAACGAAGTGGCTTATCACGTGAAAATGTATAGCAGCCAAATACTCTTAAACGCACGTTGGTTCCAAACGTGGAGGGAAAAACCGGAGGACCTGGAGAAAAATCCACGTGACCACGGGGAGAACGTGCAAACTCCACATATACAGGCGTCAAGGTCGGGATAGAAGCCATGACCTCCTGTATACCAGGCAAGGGAGTTAACATCTCGCCACCGCGGTAATAAACATCCCCCCTCCACCCTCCCCCCTCTCCCTCCTCGTCATCAGAAGGATCTCCTCCCCTCTTATCCAGAGACGTCCATCTCACCTCCTTCTCTGCCCGTTTCTTCACCTCTCCTCCTCACTCCCTTTATTGTGGCCGGTTGATATTTATTTATTTAACCCGCCATCTCTGAAAGCTATTTTTAATCCATTCTTAAAATCGTGTTTTAAATGAGTGACGTTTTATTGCGTGTAAAGCGTACTGAGATGCCCTGACGTGAAGGGTGCACTATCAAGAACAATTTGTTATAATCACTTAACCATGGACATGTTACATTTTACAATTTGCATTATTCATGCACTCACACGTTGAATTAAACCGTACGTGCAAAGTACAAGTTGTTTCGTGTTTAACTGCCAATGGGCCTCTCGACAACCGTGAAGGTTGAGGCCACTCGTGCCTGTGGGGTCCTGGTGAACCCAGCATCGATGACGCGCAAATCACACCTCAGCAATGTACACGTGCACCACTCGATGCCTACATCGGGATCGAAACTCACATTCTCCACTGAAATGCAATAGGATGTAGACACTACGTAAAACCGAAATTGTCTTTGTTAATTAATCAATATACACGTCATGAAACCGCTAGCGTGTACTGTGCAGAAAGGGCATTAATATATATATAATATATGTATACGTGTATTTGGGCAAAAAATACCATTTCTGGGTGGCTCAAGTCTCTTGATTGGCTGGTAGCAGGGCCCCTTTCAGGGAGGAGTGGGGTTGTATTGTATTTTGGAGGACATCGATATGTAACTCGTATCGTTCAAACAAGCGCTTTTCCATTCGGCTCCAAATGGAGCGACAATCAAAATGCCTCCTTCAACGGCTCTATAAAAGCGACCGCTGGAAATCAATGAAAACTTGGCGTTGGCCTCGCGTGAGCCTCGCGTGAGCCATATTCCATGAAGAACCGATGATGATTTTGGAACTAAAGGTCATGGTTATGGGAACAAACAAACAAACATAAAATTGGCATCTGGGGGTCTAGCAGGAAATCTATTCCAGAGGAATTGTAGATCATTAGGATTGTTTGGCTGCAAGTGCTCCAGAGACAGAATCCGTTAACTCGTGTAACAAGCAATTGGACTTGTTCTCGGTAAATAAGGTGTTTGGAGGAAACGGGTGAAATATTTAGGGTAGGGGAATGGGAAATTGATGTCTTCTGGGAAAGTAAAGCAGTGTTGGGAAAGGGCGTCGATCATAGAGATGAGCCAGACGGGCCACACGGCCTCTCTTCCCATTACAGAATGGTTTGTGTTCTTAGTTGACTGAAATTGAAATGTAACCATGTGACTTCCTCTCCCTGACCTCTGTGCTTCTCCAGTGCTGCTTCTATCTCCTCTGTTAGTGCTTTGCAGAGTGGACACTTTGCACAGGGCTCAGTGACCACTCTGCACCATAATAGCCGACGCAAATGCGCTCGCTGCATGCCACATTGGTATTAGGTGCATTTCCTATTGTGCCTGAACTCTGTTTCTTGGCCTGTCACGTACCTAACAAGAGCACGTCCTCCACGTGTGCCAAGACAAAAATAATCAAAACAAATGAATCAATATAACCCGCCAAAGCCCCACGCGCTGTAATGAAGGCTATTAATCATTAGTGGGTATGTGTCCTGAATTAGCTGTAAATTCTGCTGGAGACTGGCTTCATGTAGTGCACTGGTGATAATGTGAATTTATTGGAGGGCTTTGTACGATGCAACGCTATTGCGGAAAGTGTTCCTTCCTTAGAACAACCATAATGGGAATAAGAAGACAGAAGTTGATATTGGCCAAGAGGTAGTTAGCCAAGATTATGATTGTTATTATTTGGCTTAGCTATATGGCTGAGCCAAGCCCTTCATCCTCTGGTTATTATTTCTTGAAGGAGATAAAACAATAATTTGACACTTTAATATACAAAAATGTAAGGATCGTATGAGTAGGAGAGAATCAACATCTCCAATGTATTAATTTAATTCAAGTTTACCCATATATGTTTAACCTTTCATTTTGATGTAATTTTCCTGTGAGCCAGCTGAGAGAAATTCGGTGTCGGGGAGTTGGACATTAAAGTAAAGAACAAAACATCAGATGCCAGAACTGCCAAGCGTCTCATTTTGCAATAAAATCTCTGAGACTTGCACAATGGTATGCTTCGGTTGAACATGTACACAGCCCTCCCGGTGTGGCTCACACAAAGCTGTTTGTTCAAACTCTGTCTAGAGGCTGTAACCAGAAGCCCTGTTAGGCGGTGGCATTAATGCTGTTTATTGTTTTTGTTCAAAAGAGGCTTGTAGCCATGGTTAGCACGCTCGTTGTTCATTTGACACATTATGGGAAAGTCTGCGTTTCGAGTCCCATCGGTGAGGAATGTGAATTAACAGTGGATTACACCAGGGCACAGTGATCAGCTCACTGCAGGAACGTTCACCCCGTTAGCCATTCACTCGCACGCATGTGTGCTGGCGTGGCGCGGTGTTTACACAATTGCGCCGGGCCGAGTTCTTTTGGCAGCGGCGTAGGTTGGCCGGCCTGATTTGCCAGCTCCGGTAATTCATTATGTCGGGAGGATTTTCCCCCCGGGACCGGCGCGGATGTGGGGCTTCGCAGATGCCCTGCCACCTCGATTGTTTGGTTACGCCGGGTTGATGTATGTCTCTCTGGCTCTTCCCCGAGCCAGGCCCATCCGTGGATTATTTTTCCCTCTGAGCACTTAATTGTCGTCATGAGCTCCATATGAGCAAGTGGCCCACAACAGTCAGTCTGGACTGGGGTGGAAGGAGATTAATAATATGGAGTTATTAAGTCTCGCTAGCATGGACACGGCTGCATAGTTTAGTTTGTGTGGAAGTCTCAGACGAGCCGAAACGTTCGCGATTTTCGTCGGAGTGCTTTTGCGCAAAAAAAAGTAAAAATCAACAAAATGATTGCTGTGTTGCTCCGAATTGCGCATTATGCCATTTACTAAAATAAACACCGCAGACTGATACAACTTATATTATTTTAGTTTGAAAGGATTCTTAGGATATGATACAACAATTGGTGCAACCTATTTTGCATTTCACATGCATGAATATCGAGGGGCGTGGTGGTGGTATGTTGGATTATGAATTGCACTGAGGCATTACGTGCCCTTGATTTCGATTCCCAACAATGGAAACATTAGTGGTGAGTGATATCTGATCCAATCCTAATTCCCTAGGGGTTGTAATTTACAATTAAAATTACGTACGAATGTTACTGAAATCAGCACACTGCATGTAGCTAAACACACGCTGTGTTTTTGTTTCATAATATCACACAAGATAAGTACATCGTATTCATGCAGTAAATCATTTATTTGTTAAACACTGCCTAGATTTTCCCAGCATGTCAGTTGAAACAATGGGACAAGTTTCTTGAATCCCCACACTTCTGTCCACCCGGCAGTGCCAATGGGCTCACCACAGTTAGTCGATCGGCGGGTCGCGTGTGGCGGGGTAGAGCGAGGGTACTCCCCTCTCGTCCCAGACGTAGGCTCCTCTATATGGGGCTGTCGAGAGCATCTTCTATCGGAGGCCCTTCTGTGAGTCTCGGGGTGATCAATCAATCGCATGGCTGCACCTTTAACTTTAGCTGCTATAAATTACCACATGATAAAGCACTTCATTGGGCTATCATTTGTGGACAGGTCACCTCTGAGAAAGAGCTATATAGCTCAGTGGGTCTTATCTGGTAAAATAAAAAAAAGTTTTTCTTTTTCCTCTTTCAAGTTTTTTGCAATGTTTGTGTTACAATGTGTGTCTTTGGTCCAGTGGTGAACACCTGCCTGCAGAACCCGGACATCTGCGGATACGGCGAGTGTGTTCACCTGGACCGTGGGCACACGTGTGTGTGCAGTGCCGGCTACAAGCTCAACCCATCGCTAACTCACTGCATCGGTGCGTTCAGTCGACTTCGACATCAGGCCGGTGGCCGTTTCTCACCAACAGCCGTTTCATTTCTAGGATTGGAAGGAGACGGGGAGGGTAAAACAAATGGCTCAGATCTGAAAAGTCTCCCGAACCATCTGTGGCCAATAGCTTTAATTGAAGGCTGATTGCGTTTGTTTTGAAATTCACAGTCTATTTGAAGAGCAAAGTAAGCGTGCACGCTTAACATCGGCCACTTCGAAACAAACTTAAGCATGAACGCCCCAATTATTTCTCTTGACCGCAGGTAATTTATTAAAAGTTATTTTAATTGCAATGATATGTAATTGATATGTACTCAAGCGGTACAGTGACTTTAAAGAAACGGCTCTGATTTTACTGCTGTGTTTATGGATTTTATTTAATGCTACGGTAGAGTTATACTGGGATTCAGAAAACCCTTGGGTTTTTTATCCAAGTGTCTTAAGCGTTTAATCCACCAGAGGTGCAATTAACATGCAGTTAGTGATTGAGCCTGCTTCAGTATGATGACTTGTTACGATTCGATCTTGTGATTCGATTCAGGAAACCCATTCTAAATGTTTTTGCCAGTGTGGTGAATATATTGCCTCTCATCACTGCAGGGCTTATGTGACTTCCATTATATACAACATATCATCATCATTAGCCATGACCAATCCACTGCTGGATGCAGGCCTCGGCAAGCTGCTTACACCTGTAATGATGATGCGATGAAACAATACATCCATCACTGATCTCATCGCTCTATCTCCTTGGTGGATGGCCTTTCAGACGCATTCCATTGCTGATCATTCCATTAGACCAGTGGTTCTTAACCTGGGGTGCATGCACCCCGTGGGGGTGCGAGATGCCATTTCTGGGGGTGCGAGGCATGCCAATTTATTTTCTTTAGAAGGTAAATCATCGAAACACAAATTGAGCACGGGCACGTAAGTACAACTACTTTGTTTCATCAACACCTATGTTTGTATTATGAACGGGGAGCAAGGCTACATTCAAAGTGAATAACCACTGCATTAGACAGAGATCGAGCTTTAAGTAGAGCGAGTTGGTTAAGAGGCAACATCAACTTTTAATTTCTACTTCACAGCAAATGGGGCAGGGGGTACCTTACACCCTGCACCATTACCGGCTGGCTACATGAATTAAACCACTATTCACGCAAAGTTCCTACATTTTTTCTTAACGAAGCGAAGAATAGAGAAAGAGTTAAAGGGGAGGGGGGGCGGAGAATGCAAGCATGGCTGGATGATAGACTCAAGTGGCGATTAGTTCAGTGATCCATTTTTTTGTTGCACATGTTTTCCTTGGCCACTGCCTCCCCCATTGCAGGAAAAGCGATCCTTTGAAAACGCTGCCTAAATTAGAGCCGCATGAAGCGCAGGAGCAATATTCCCACGTGTAGCCATTCCCGAACAACCCATTTTCTCAAGCAACATTATTTACGACAAATATCGCTCTTTGCAATCCCGTCTAATAAAACGGGGTTCTTGCATCCAGGCTAATCTGCATTCGTATATTATGAAATAGCACCATTTTTGTTTCAAAATTGCACGTTGTTATTTATAACGCCTACGATGTACTCCAGTGAAACTTTAATTCATTCCAAGTTATGCTCAGCAGTCGCAAACAATTTTCCTGTTTCGTCTTAAAGAAATAAACACGAGACAATGCCTTTTGGTTTCTGCTAGAACTCTGTTCTCCCCCTGCTTCTTGAGTTATCTACCTCAGGGTAGTTTCTTGGTTCACGTTCCCTCCATTGTATCGGATTATTTTTACGCAACTTCCCCCCTCCTGTGTTTTAAAGGAAAACGCCACGGCGGGTGCGTCTCGTAATCTCGTAGGACTGTGTGTGCGTGTGCGCCCAGGTTTGTATAACTTTATTTACATCTTAATTTCCGGGGGTGTCGCAGTCTGGAGATTATCGTAATTGTACTTCCAGAATTAAAGATGGGAGGTGGGGGGCTGTGCCCTGCCCCCTGACCCCCTCCCGCCGACGCTGTGGGGCTGCGTGTCGCTGTAAGCGTGCTGATCTCTGCGTATCGCTGTAAGCGTGTCGCTGTAAGCGTGCTGATCTCTGCGTGTCGCTGTAAGCGTGCTGATCTCTGCGTGTCGCTGTAAGCGTGTCGCTGTAAGCGTGCTGATCTCTGCGTGTCGCTGTAAGCGTGCTGATCTCTGCGTGTCGCTGTAAGCGTGCTGATCTCTGCGTGTCGCTGTAAGCGTGTCGCTGTAAGCGTGCTGATCTCTGCGTGTCGCTGTAAGCGTGCTGATCTCTGCGTGTCGCTGTAAGCGTGTCGCTGTAAGCGTGCTGATCTCTGCGTGTCGCTGTAAGCGTGCTGATCTCTGCGTGTCGCTGTAAGCGTGCTGATCTCTGCGTGTCGCTGTAAGCGTGTCGCTGTAAGCGTGCTGATCTCTGCGTGTCGCTGTAAGCGTGTCGCTGTAAGCGTGCTGATCTCTGCGTGTCGCTGTAAGCGTGCTGATCTCTGCGTGTCGCTGTAAGCGTGCTGATCTCTGCGTGTCGCTGTAAGCGTGTCGCTGTAAGCGTGCTGATCTCTGCGTGTCGCTGTAAGCGTGCTGATCTCTGCGTGTCGCTGTAAGCATGTCGCTGTAAGCGTGCTGATCTCTGCGTGTCGCTGTAAGCGTGTCGCTGTAAGCGTGCTGATCTCTGCGTGTCGCTGTAAGCGTGCTGATCTCTGCGTGTCGCTGTAAGCGTGCTGATCTCTGCGTGTCGCTGTAAGCGTGTCGCTGTAAGCGTGCTGATCTCTGCGTGTCGCTGTAAGCGTGCTGATCTCTGCGTGTCGCTGTAAGCGTGCGAGGCTGCGGGCTGATCTCTGCATGTCGCTGCGCGTGCAGACGTGGACGAGTGCGCGCGGAGCCCGGCGCCCTGCCCCGGAGGCCGCTGCGAGAACACGAGGGGCGGCTACCGCTGCGTCTGTTCGCAGGGCTACGCGGCCGCTCGAGGAGGAACCGAGTGCATCGGTCAGTTGGCGGCGCTTGCTGCCGTGTTCGCGTGTCCTGTGGGAGGTGTTTCCGCACGCGCGTTGTACGCACGATGAACTTACACCGCGGCGTACGTAGCCAGCCGTGCTGATCGGAGGTGCGGGGGAAGGACAACAAAAACTCAACACAATAAATCAGTTCCAAAGGAATGAGTTTTCAAAATACATTTTAAAGTGCATATCTCCAGTGGCTTCTAATATATCGGAAGGAAGAGCGTTCCAGACGGCTGCAGAAGCGCATCTGTTATTATTGTTCTGGTTATTGTCTCCCGCCAAAGCATGCTCGCTGCCCACACAGCAGAGGGTCGTCTGCGCGTCCCCTCGTGCGACACGAGCACGTGACCGCCACAGTGTGCACAGTACTCGCAGCCTTGTCTAGACCACCAACTCAAAAGGGTCGAGAGCGTGATCGTCTCCTACCCTGTGGCGTGTGCAGAGAGCCGCGAGATCGCACAGCGTCTCTCCGGCGATGTTGAAGCCACCGAAATACTGTTCCTTTTGTCTTTTAAATATTCACGGAAATGAGGAGTCGATTCGGAAATCCATCTTATTATCTGAAATGTATTTTTCTGCAGATAAGCAGTGTAAAATTAAGCATATTAGGTAAAAATATGGGTGTGGGTGGAATGATTTTCTGTGGATAATGTGAGGTATGGGTAATGGAGTTGTGGATACGTGATGTTCTGCTGTCTTGTTTATTACTACTCTGGCTGAGTATAACATGTCTCAGTAGTAATCTGATTTTACTGCTTACTAATACAATAACCATGCCCAAACATACAAAACTAAACTCGCTGCATTCATCAATAACACTGCATAACAACATCAGAATATATTATAAATAGGCTGACATTTATAGAAATGACCCGTATTCAGAGCAAAGAGGGCGATGGTGCTGAGAGATTGGCTTTGTAGTTGGGAGATTGGATTTTACAATGTGGGGCCATGAGAAATCTGGAACATTTTAGGCGGATTTACAAATGATTAGGTTTTTTAAACTGGCATATTAACATTTGGAGACATCGTGTATTAAAGGACGATCTTCAAAAGTAAAAATAAACAAAGTCACTCATATTGAAAGCAACATTATAACATTTCTCTGTAACAGCAACAAAAGCTTAAATATGCTTTGTTGTATACATACATAAAATCAGTTATATAAAAGTAATATTATAAAATATTACTGCAGCGCTGGATCATGGTGATTGTTGCACTGAGGCAGACTCCTTTATTATGCTGAGTATGATTGCCATGATACTGTGATACTTTAATATTTCGCACGATAAATGGTCCACAATAATGGTCGTTTCTGTTTCGTCATATAAATGTTTGTCATATTTTATGTCCTGACAAAATCTACGTAGAATTATTAGAGCACAGTAACTCAAGTTCTAACTGGATAGCTATTGACCATTAAAGTTTGCCCAAATAATTGACGGCTTGGTGGTGATGTGACTTCATCAGTTTTGTAGTTTGTGTAATTGTTCAAAGGTTTATTGTGTAACTGTCAACATGAGCATTATAAGTGCCTTGTGGCAGGCTTAGACCATTCAACTGCTGTTGCAGAACTTTTAAGTAAACCTTTATTTGTTCTGGAAGTATAGCAAAGCACATAAACGATGCAATGAAACTAAGATGTACAACCACAAAGTTACGGGAAACTGATATTCGATAATCATAATTTCGTGAAATTAGTATTGTATCATGAAAAGTAATATCGTGGCAAGCTATAAAACAACTATTTCCCATGTGAAGCCATACCAATTATAAATATTCGAGTATGTGTGAACAAGTCTGCCTCAGCAGTTACCTAAACCCTTACAGTGTATGCGAAAGGACTGAGGAATTTAGAAAATGTGAAAATGTTCACACATTTCATGTAGTTTAGCATTCACCAATAGATTTCACTGAGAAAGCAAATGGAGTGTGTGTGCTGATGTACTCCACTGAGTTACACGACGCACACGCGCAAAGGAATGGTGCTATATGCTCCCCAACGATGCACACACATGCTCACTTTATTGAAAACACAAGTCCTGCAAGACACACAGTTGTTGTTTTTTTACCAGTGGACGTAGATGTTTAGGCCATGACATAATCGGGCAGGAGCACTTTTTGTTGCCCGTTAAAGCGGTTTGTGGTTGGAGCCCAGTGGCAGCCCTGGTTAGTGCAGCCAACGGGGTTTGCATTGATGAATACATCAATGAAACACTCTGCTTGTTTCGCAGTCAGTTGTTTAACGATCCCGTGGCATTGTCTGCAAAATATCAGGCCACGTATTTGAGCGTCACAGTCCAAATTTTCAATTTTTTTATAATCACTCGTTGATCACTTAATTGGCTGAAACCACAGTACACACGCTGCCCCGTACTGGGAGACTATGCTCACCTGTGAAACATAGCGCCTTCACGATAGCCTTGTGCTCCTACAAGAATGGCGTGAATATCTAATGTACACAACTGTCATTCTTATTATCTGCAAGTGTGCTGCTGCTGGGAGTGAGGAGGGCAGGACAAAGTAAAGAAATCACATGGGAGCCCCATGAAGCCTGAATGTGATCCAATCACGTGGCTCAGAGTGGCTGCCCACTCTCCCTATGGCCACGATGCTTCAACGTTATTTGGAAGAGATCATCGGTATTTTTTTGATTAAATGTAATTCTTTAAATATGTGGAATGTCAATTTTATTTTTTATATTCTATCCGGCACAGTTTTGCACAAGTCTCCCCCAACTACCCCCAAAGTAAATACATTCGATGCGCTTTGCGTTAATTTATCTGCATGTTACATCTCAAACCACATTTCTTGGGGGGTGGGGAACGATGGGGGGCAGGGTGCAATGGCTAAAACTCCAGACACAGACACACACACACGTGTAAAGCGATACTACTGCGTCCTCTGTCCATTCCTGGCACCATCCCTCTCCCCCTCCAGACGTGGACGAGTGCGAGAGGGCGGACGCGTGTGATGGCAACGGGCGTTGCGTCAACACGGCAGGGGGCTACGCGTGCCACTGCCACCGAGGGTACTCGCTGTCCACCGACAAGGGCAGAAAGACGTGTCACGGTTCGCCCCCCCGCCCCCACCGCACGCCGCCCGCGACTGCCTCAGAAAAAAACCCCAAAGCCGTCGCTTTGTTCTTATTTTCGCGTGCAATTCACATTTCACTTTATATATATGTTCCTCCAAAACACCGGGTACCATATTTGCACTTCTCCCAACACGTGTTATTTGTGATACTGCATCTTGCCGTAGTTGATAAAAGACTTTTCGCGATTTGGGAAGTCCACAGAAGTCACCTTGAGGAAGAGACTCGCCGCTCCGAATTGGATGTGGAATGTATACCACTGGCCTTCAGCGCTTCAAACAGAGATGGCCACCGTTCCATAACCTTTGAACAGAAGAAACTTTTTTGTTTATTTTTATATACTAATTTATTGGCTAGGTGAGACTCAAATAAACGTTGTGTTTCGTTTGCAAGGAAGAATTGACCAATATAAGTACAAGACCAACACTCGTGACTACGATATCACCACCCTTTGTCAATCCACCACTGGCTGAATGCATCCCCATGACATTTTGGTGACGTGGGTTGTTGGCCCATACTTCACCACTCTAGTCAGTGTGGGTTCATATTCTTGGTTCTTTCGGTAAAGTCACGTAGATACAAAAAAACATTGAAAATAAGAAAGCAAAAAATCACCACTCTTTTATTTCACGTTAACATGCTAATCTCTCACATTAACACAGCCACTTCCGTGCCCTCGTCGAGGAGGCCGCTCTCCTATCTTACAGTTACATGCTAATTTCTTACATTAACATCACTAGCCCCGGCCACTTCTTTATGACCCTTGGGCTACACCCATTTCAAACCTTTTAAAACAGTCTGCTTCAGCAGGAGACCACGCTTTCCCACTTGATGACGGACGCTTGTGTTGTGGCCGAAACGTCGTGATTTATTTCATTTTATACCTACGTGACTTTACCGAAAGGACCAAGAATATGAATTCCTGCAGTCACGAAAGTTTTAAGTCAAAATTCAGTGTGGGTTGTTGGGAGGCCGTTCAGACATCACCCACCAGTGATGTCAGCTGTCGCCGGGCATCAGACTGGCAGCCAGGTTCACAGTGCGGTGCACAAGCCACTGTGTGCCATCTTGTTTGTCTATCTCATTTGTGACTTGGTGCACGTGACTTCTTGGTTACGCAGTCCACGTCATGACATTGCACACTTAATTCACATTTGCATGCAACAACGAACCAATTCTACATCCACACGTCCCCAAAACATCCACAATTCATCTCAAGTCACGGTTGGACGATTGTCAATCCGTGTTGGACCGTGCACCACCATGGCATGCACCTAGATTCCTTTCGTAATTGTGATTCATTTTTGCGTAACTCGTAAAATAAAAAAAATCGTCGTGGGTTTCCTAAAAATGAAATTCTTTTTTTTTAAACGGGCTCGCGATGCATTTTTCGTTCTGACAAGAGCGATGGCTATAGATGCGCTCCATTCATGTGTGTAGCGTTAGTCAGCGGAGCTGACAAACAAATCCACCTCACTGGCGCCACAAACTTGGGTCTCTGGCGCCGCGGAGCAAGAGCTTAGTGGAAAGCGGTGGGGGGGGGGGAATAATTTCAATGTAGTGGCACGCTCACCCTTTGGCATTGCCGAGGTGTGCTTCGAGAAAGGCGAGGCCGTGCGGCCGTGCATGTGTTTGGAACGATGACCAAACGTTTCAGATGAATTAAATTGCGATTTTTTTTCACCGTTTTTTGACGTGCCTGATGATTCTCGGGGGCACTGGCCCATCTCAAGGCAAAAAAACATGATGCTTTAGCTCCCACATATGCTTGTTATTTCCTACATTTTTGATGTATGTGAAACATTTTCAGCGTCTTTGTGCACCGTTGCACAAAAAATGTTTAGTGCAATGTTGCTTTTTTTGATAAATTTTACTTATGCCAGAGGAATGTGGAATTTCTTACCAATGGCCCAAAAGATGTACAATCTAAATTTGAAACAAGGAAGGAAATTTCTGAATCCATTTTAAACTTGCGTTTGTCCTCAGAATAATGTTTTATATAAATGTGTACAACTTGCTGTGACATATGAATCATAAACGTGGACATTTATGAAAAAAATAGAAGAACGACTAAAAGGTGTTTTATAAAGCAAGGTGCTTCCTGGGAGTTACTCACGGATTGCTTTGTGTTTAGCGATGGGGGTTCTTTAAAAAAAGTTTTGGATAGCCCTGTGCATGAATGTATCCGGTTTACGCATGGCTAAGTTCCAAATAGGCACAACTTTATTGTAAAATGTTATTTCTATTGAATTATTATTACAATAGCTATCGTGATCCCTACCCTGCCAGACAGACACAGACATATAGACAGAGCTAATGCATTAATGATTTAAACCTTAGTTGGAAAACGTTTAAAAATAAATACAAACCATCAAAACAACATAAACATGGAACACAAGGTGTCCACTCAGGTGGCCTGAGTGTTTCACCTGTACAGTGTAGTGCTTATCACTTCCCAAGAGAGGATTTCCTAGTTGAGAAGCTTCCTGAAAATTGGATACAATTGTGGTCCCAAAATATTAAAGGCAATGCTATATGGTCTTCATTTAATAATAGTAACTGACATTGGGCTTTGTATGCTTTCCATTGACTTAAGATAAATAAAATGTGTAATGATAATACGGTGTTAGTCATTGGTTATGCTTCCTTGAAGCTAGTGTGGAAGAGTAGCCGGAAACCCTCAAATTTTATGGGAAAATCTTAGGTTTTCCGAGTATAAAATCTGATGTCATATTTGATTTCGGCACCCGTAAACACCTCCACACATACAACCTTTCATGGGCCTATAAAGCCATACGCACTTTATTTGTGCTTAATTTCAGACCTTCACTCATCATAAGTCGTTACAACAGTTACTCATTCACTCCCTAGTGGCCACTTTGGGATATACAGACATCAAACTTTTGATAGTATAACTGATAACCTCGAAAACTGAAATGATATGTATTTGTGCACATGTTTATGGGCATTTGTTTCTTGCACTCTTTATTTTCTGTTCTCGTCTTCCCGTTCTGTAGATGTAAATGAATGTGAGAACACCATCCTGTGCCCCGGGGGACGCTGCCTCAATCTGCCAGGTTCACACAGGTGTGAATTCTGCGATCCTGGCTATCAGATGAGTCGGAGGAAAGAGTGTGAAGGTTGGTTTTCAGTTGTACATATACGTATGTTGAACTTCTTTCGCACCATACGCAGCCAACTGTGCTAATCGGGGTTGTGGGGGAAGAACAACAAACTAAATGTATGTTTGACATGTTCTTGGAAAACACACGAGGTTATTATTTAGACACGTCTCACACATCTAGACTAATACACGATGCATGTATGAGGATGACACAAGCAACATTTTCAGAGCCAGATGTTGCAATCAAACGAATCTGTCCAGTGGGTGAAAACCCATCAGCACATCCAGCTCAGGACTGCACATGTCCAGAGCGAGTGCCAGCAAGCTAGGGAATATGTTCAGTGGGCAAAACTTGGACGGTGCAGCTGGTAAGACTTTGCACATTCCTGGAAGGAGAGCCAGCAAGCATGTGAGTCTGTCTTGGGCAACATTTATCTACTCTGCTCCTCGTGATGCCCACATCCCCCCCCCCCCCGTACAGCTTTCCTTAATTACCAATCATCAGAGTACCTTGGTAACCTGATTTGCCAATGCATATAAAACAAATTATGTGGTGACACTGCGTTGGCAGTGGTTCGCAAAGCACAAGAAACTAACACAAAAACCCGTAGGACTTATGTCAATAACACTGCGACCTTAAAAGGAAAACGTATGTAGAATGGGCGACGTTTTGGGTAATTTCACGTCTTCACAGCACATGGAGAGGACAAACAGGTGGAGTGGATAAGAGAAGGAGACTGCGTACTCTTTGGCTCTTTCGGAAAAGTCACGTAGGTAGAAAAAATAATAGATCACGACGTTTCGATCGCAACACAAGTAATCGTCTGCAGGTGAAAAAGAGGGGGAAATCTGCGGAGGCAGACTGTTTATAAAGGTTTAGAGATGGGAGCGGCAGCTAATGTTAAATGTAAGCTCGGCTAGGGCCAAGCTCGGCTAGGCTTGGAAATTTGAGAGTCGGCTAATATTGGCAGGTAGCAAGGGAACATCAAAGCTGTTAAAACTGTACCTGGTTGATCACGTCCTTCCAATGATTGCTTAATTTGGATGGTAAATACCAGCCAGACGTAAAATGAGACAGCTTTTGCATTTGTAGGAATTCTCAGCAAAAGTCGCCATTAGCCATTATCTCCCATCCAAAATGACCATAAATAAATCTACCATTGAGTTGTAAATTGTGCCCATTATATGTGTATATGTGTACAATGTATATTATGGAAAAGGATCATTGTAGTTGATTAATCGTAATGTGGCCTGACCCAGGGAAGATGCCCGTAAAAAAATATATTGATTTAGCTCTGTCCAGAAGAGCATAAGAAACACTGTTGAGAATTGGGAGTTATTGCAGGAATTTGGTTTGTCATTTAGAAAGCCAAAAACAAAATCTAATTGAATTAATCACGGATCGAAAATGAAATGACTAGAGAATGTGATATCGTGCAATATCCGTGCACAACTACTTGACGGATATATTTGAATAGTGTGCAGTGGCATGTGCAACATGCAAACGGCATGCCGAAGACTTTTGTGACAATTTGCCAATGCCAAAGCAATTTGAAAATAGGGGGAAAACAAAAACACAGAAAAGAACATAATAACACAAGTATCTGTGTCTATAAAAGAACAGATGAGCTCATCTCAGGGAACGGAGCAGGAAATGAGCTCAGAGGGAAAAGAACAAAAGTATATGTGTATATATAACAACAAATGCCCTCAACTACATCGCCCCCCCTCTCCCCTCCCCTCCCATCTCAACCTTATTGCTGCAGATATTGACGAATGTCAGAATCCCCAAGCTTGCGTTAATAAGAGGTGCGTGAACATTCCTGGGGCGTTCGAATGCGTCCCGTGCCCTAGTGGCTTCAAGGCGGCTGGAACAAAATGCGAAGGTAGGCCAACTTGTGTGCAAACAGAAAGATTTATTATTTTATTTGTTTACACACTTATATATTTGTTTTCAGTGGGGGTTATTTTATTATAGTTGCTTACTTTAGTTGGCCTTTAACATTTGTTTTAAATAAACACACACAATTGGCAAAAATAAATTTACGCACAAAGATAAATAGTGGCGGATTTAGTTTTGTATAAATGTATCATTGTTCCAATTTCACTGTGTTTGTCGACTGTCAGTGTTTGTGATTCGTTTGGTTAACCGAGTTAGCGAGATGCATGCTTTGCAGGGGAGCGTCGCGTTGCGATGGCTGGGGCACAGTGCTCACACTGAAGTCTAGCTTTTGTGTCCAGAAAGATTCTCCTCTAGGTAAATTTACTTTGGTGGAATTGGGAGTTCTGTTACGGCCGCAGCATCTACATCGGATATTCGATCACGTGGACACACACCGTTGATGCTCGAGCTTGTGTATGAAAGGCGTATTGCCCAGATTAACAAAAACATCTTCCTGCTCATTCGCCGCGGCAGATGTGAACGAGTGTCTGAACAGCACGGCGGTCTGCAGGGACGGTCGCTGCATCGACCTGCAAGGGTCTTACAGGTGTTCCTGCAACCCGGGCTTCACTCCGTCCGGAAATGGAAAGCGCTGCGATGGTACGCAATTCATCCGTGCGGACACCGCACGCACGACGGACATCTGTGAAAAAGAGCTTCGGATGAGCTCATCGGACTGCTCCAGGATAAATACAAAAAAATCTGATCCTGACACGCACACACACACGTACATACACACAACTCGTGTGTAATTTTTCCTTACATCAATGCTCCAGAAATATCTCCAGGTCTCGAATTTAAAATAAAAAAAACACCACAAAAGGAGCAATATAAATCTTAAGTGAAAGGGATTTTTTAATGTCACATGGTGACCCTTATAAAAATTAGTAATTTGTGTATATATATAGACTATCCCCCACCATTGTAATTAACAACCGTACTTGGATATTGCACACAAAAGTACGAGGAAAGAGAGGAGTATTGGAAGACAGGAAATCGGTGAAGAAAGATCACCCTGGCAGAGTATTGTTTTGGCCCTATTGCCGCTAATGAGCTAATGGAAGGGACAGATTACGACGATGTCTTCTCGCGCGCGCAACATGGGATTCACGTGCACATCTACGTGTCTACGCAGACGTGGACGAGTGTGCCGAGCGCCCGTGCCAGAGCGGCGAGTGCGTGAACACGCCCGGCTCGTTCAAGTGCTCCTGCCCACCCGGCTTCCAGCTCAGCGACGGCACCAACTGTCGAGGTGAAACAGTCTCCGGCACGCTCACGCGTTTCATGTTGCAAGGGGGGGGGGGGGTAAGAGGACAAATGGTGTGTCCCTGAAATTGCTTGCTCACACAACCACTGCCGGCAGAAGGGCCTCCATTCGAGAGACGCACGGGTGGGCCTCTCGAGAGGCTATTTTGGCCTACTCTTCCACGCTTGGCTACACATCTTGGAATAGGTGGGAGTACGCACACTTTAGCCCAGCACCACCCACCAGATTCGTGTTTGATTATTTTATGGGGACATATTTTGAGCTTTTGATACATGTTATTAATATATACATTACAGTTGCATTTAAAAATGCACCAGCAGTGGCACGAGCAATCAATTAGAGGGCTGCACCTTTACCTCTTACCCAGGCAATGAGCAACATACAGGGGTGACAAGTGGTAGTGATTTTCCGTCACTTGCTCGCCTTGTTTAGATATCGATGAGTGCAAGACAGGCAACGAGTGTGAAGGCGGCACCTGCATCAACACGGTGGGATCGTTCCAGTGTGGATGTCAGCCGGGCTTTGCAGCCCTCCCCGGCACAGACTTGTGTGCAGGTACCACTGCGGTGCCCCTGGCACATTATCTTCACCAGAATTGTGCTTGAGATTGAATCACATATTATCTCATGTCTCCCGGAATATTTTCGTGTCATCATATCTGGAAGAATAAAAATAAAATCTGCATTTAATGCTACATTTTTAAAAATTTCCTATTCATCCCCATGTGGGTGGTTAAGCCCCTTTACAACAGGATGTTGGCACGTTCATATCCGAAACGAAATGATTGTTACATGAGTGTGATGCTTTAGGACTTACACTGGTTGAATAAGCTATGTGTCAGCATCCCAGCATTTTTGCATGCTTTACAGTCCAATTAGTATTGTGTGTGTGAGTCTGTTTTTTATTATAGCATGTCTTGATCATGTTTTTTGCCAAAATGAGCTGGTTCATTGCTTTATGGCTTTTGGGCACTGGCATTTTCACTTGCACTTCAAAGTGCATGTTGTTTGAATTGAAGATGTATAACCTCACTAAGAGCCATTTCCCAGGTTTCAGGGTCTGATTTAGCTTGGCCTTGAGGGTGTTGACAGCTATATTTGGGGCCCTGTTTACAATTTGAAATGGCATTGCTTTCATGTTGTTCAGAGTGGTTTGACAAAAAAAAACATTCCATGTTTCCCTTTTAGTATTTTTTTTCTTCTAAATATCAGAACAAAGCAAA
Organism: Lampetra planeri; assembly: GCF_965212315.1. NCBI lineage: Eukaryota > Metazoa > Chordata > Hyperoartia > Petromyzontiformes > Petromyzontidae > Lampetra > Lampetra planeri. The sequence goes on along the minus strand of NC_136124.1, from coordinate 532,319 downwards.
CTTCTCTCTCTTTGGCTGGGGCATCTGGTCCTAATTGTGTCTAATGTTCCCTATTTGGGGCTTAATTTTTCAGGGTGCTTACACGTAAAATGCATTCAACTGCTCTGTTTTCTTGATACTGATTCACATATAATTGCAGGATGTGGCTTTTTGAGATTAATAATTTTGTTCGACTGTCATAAACGTGCTAGGATTATATTTTAAACAAATTGCTAAATGCTTGTTCCTGTGTCCCATTAGGTTATTTGTTTTATATGGTTTGTGCAATTGGTTTGGGAGTGTCGGTGCCCGTTTAATAATTTAAATGTGCAGCCACTGCATTGTACTGCATTTTTTGTACATCGTGTTAGCGGAGTCTCACTTTGTTGTATTGTTAAAAAACTATTCTGATGATGCAGTATTCGTATGAATCGCTCGCGAAAATATCAAAGCTTAATTTTCAGGAGCGTAAGTGCATGTTGTTTGAATTTCAGCTGCATTCTCTTACTAATAACCGTTTCCCAGGTTTCAATGTCTGAATTAGCCTGGCCATAAGGGTGGTGACAGCTACATTTGTAGGTAGCTACCTTTGGGCAGAGTATGAACGAAGGCCTCTTAGGGTTCTTGGCCATTCACTTTGATTGTTATTACATGCGGGAATTGGAATGCCCGGAGAAAACACACACACACGCACGCAGAATGGAAAATACTCGAGCTTCTGCACAAACGGGTCAGCAACCTGCTTCTTTTGTTACCTGTTGAGAGAACATACAGGTTGTGACTGCACTTCTAATCTTTCCAAAGTCAGATCGATATCGCCCAGTGATCATTGATCCTCTTGAGAGCAGCCTTCCGGCCTCGTGCAGGCTGTTCGTCACACCGTGACTCTCTCCGGCTGCGTGACCCAGGGCGCATTCCTGCACATTGACTGCAAGTCCGCCCCCTCTCAGTGGAGGAAAGAGGAGGGGAAGGGCCTTCTTATACTTCGTTTTTTATTCCGTTTGTTAACACATCAAAGCGGCGGAGACTTGCCATTTCCCAACACGGGTTCAAAAACACAGACATTGCTCCTCCGAAGACTGGAACACCAAATAAGAGGGAACAAATAAATTGTGGCAGACGTGACGCAATTCCAAGCAGAACAGCTGCGCGGGGTGAACATACGCGCCAGCGCTCACTGCTCGCTTGCACATTAATTTGCGTATTTAGTCTTCAGGATTTCATCTGCCACATTGTTTACATGCTCGCATGTAAAGCCGTGTTTATTGCTTTCTTTATTACTTTTTTTGGTTTTTATCTGCTCCTATATGTACTAGTCATACACAACAAGTGCATTGATGTTTTGGGGAAGCGGTGGTGCAATGATTAGGCCACTGCTCTCAACCCCACTTAACTAACCTGACTTGCCCAGTGTGGTGAAGTATCATCAACCGACCCTTATGACCCATACAGAATGGTGAAGCCTTCATCCAGCTCTGGGCTAAACAGCGGCTATACATTACGATTATTATTTATGTCAGTGGTCAATCGCCTTGAGACATGAGTGGAAGGCACCTTAAAAATAAATGTAAATGATTAATATTAATGAATTGAATATGATGTGTTATTCTTTATATACATTTAACGCTCCATCTTCAAAATGTATCGTTCACATTTGCCGTATCTGGTATATTGAGAAAGTTGAACAAATTAAGCCCTTTGCTCTGGGTATATGAGCATTAATTATATTCTTAAGCTGAGCGAGTGCATCAATAGCCAGTTGTGAGATGTGTTCATCGCCTCATTTACGAGTTAGAGTTCCGAAGTGGAGCAAGATTGCACCTACCTCTCTTTTACCCACAAGAACTCATAAACACTTCCATTCTTCCCTGCGCTGACCTCACATTTGTTCATTTTGTCCCTCAATGTTGTTGCAATTAGGAAATTTGACCTCACAGTACAGTATTTCTTTACAGTGTTACGTGCAAATTTACAATATGTTTTAATTATTAGTGTAACAATGGGGTGTAACAATGCTTCCGTTTTTGTTGAGCCGTAACACATTTCATAACACTGATCGTATGGGCATTTAAACACAGTGCATTATTGTGTTCCAACTTACGAACAGTTCTACTTACGAACATATCTCCGGAACAAATTAGGTTCGTAACTTTACGTATATTTATTTTGGTATTTTATTACTTGTCCTCTATACTTTGAACTTCTCTTGCATTCTTTTGCATTGTTGTTGTAACTCTCTGACCCGCCCTCCCTTACTGGAGATCCGAGAAAAAAAAGAAGCTTCTTCAGGATAAATCATGATTTTGATTCTGGTGTTGCTCGGCAGATGTGGACGAATGTGAGAATGCGACCGCGTGCAGCGAGCACCAGTACTGCGTTAACGCGGTGGGCTCGTTCCAGTGCCACTGCGACCAAGGATACCAGACCGCGAAGGAGGGACTTGGCTGTGTGGGTACGTAGGCCACACGAGACGCCAAGAAGGCACGCGTCACCCACAGCTGCCTCTGTCACAAATGCGCTTTGATGATCGGTGCTCCATGGTGCTTTTGCGCGCAGTTATTCGTTATTAAAGTTGAGTTAATGGACTACCCGCACCCAGTGCGGTGTGTGTGCATAAAGTAACTGTCATATCCGACCTTTTCACATATCCACCTGTAACTCAGTGCCCACTGAGTCTGGTATGCGATATTGTACAGTTTTAGAAATACGAATTCTAAAAATGATTCACGCTGCCAACCACCTTACCCTGTTTAAGTCGAGGCTGAAGACCTTCCTCATTTATTTTGCTCAGCGCTGATGGTCTTTTCCAAATAAAACGTCTTCAGTCGTACCTTATCTCATTCTCTTTATGTTTATGCGTCTAACTTGTAAAACAATAAAGCATTTGTGCAGTCCTTTGTCAAGCCACTCCACTGCTCGCTAGATGGGGGCCTTCCCATACCGTCTTGGAGTCACGGTGTATGCTTTACCCTGACTCCACCACGCTGGTCAGTGCGGGTTGGCGATGGCAGAGGCCCAGGTCTGGTTCAGATATGGCTCACCGCTGATGTTAGCCATGGTCAGACGTTTAATTTAGGTAGCTAGATTCACAGCATAGTGAGAAAACTACTGTGCTGCAGCTCCACCAAAACGTAGTTGTATCACCATGACATTCCACTGTGTAAACCTTCATCACATCTCATCCACAGAGGCAATGCACAGATGAGTGCTTACCCTGACTAGGTTCTGTTTTATCTAAAACGCACCGCAACTTTGTCCTGCCAACTAAAATACCAATTGATGAGCAGACAATGTCCCTTTCATGAATCTGTTTCTCGATGTAAAAAATTAAAGTAAAATTTTCACAACCCATCAGCTCGCAATGATGCGAATTATTACTTTGCATTCGTAAACCAATGATGTCAACAGAACAGGAACTTAATGTGGACTCACACCTTTCCACCCAACCAAGTCACCTACCCCTGCCTTCTTCCCAGCGAACCCTATCCTACCCCGTAATTGTTTAATATATGGGGGGAAAAAGTTGGAAAGGAATTTCATTTATTTGATGAACGCAGATGATAAAACAGAAAGCACACCTGGGCAGGTTTCTCCGGTACATTTTTTTTTATTGTTATCACCGAACTACAAACGAATCTTTCAACGAGATGAACTCATCCCGACAATGACGCTTCCCCCGTCCTCTCGTGGCAGATATCAACGAGTGTGAGACGATCACCGAAGTGTGCGGCTCGGAATTGTGCGACAACGAGGAGGGCACCTTCCTGTGCATCTGCCCGTACGACTATCAGGAGTTCGACTCGCAGCTCGGCAAGTGTGTGCCGGAGCCCACTGGTGAGAAGCAACCTTCTTTCCCACGAACAGCGTCCGGCACAAGCCACACAGCCCATGGCACGGCTTCTCAATGGCATACGGGCTCTTGCCACAGTCGTAATATCCTGATCGATCTACTAGGTGCTCATTGGCTTAACCCAACTCAATGAGATAGCACTACAATACTCGCAGGAAGTGAGATCGACTTTTACACTCCAGCAAGGTCCCTGAGAACTTCAGATCGCCTTCTTGTCAGCACTCCAAGGTCAAGGCTAATTTCCTGGGGTGATCGGGCTCTTACCAGAGCAGCTCCCCCCCAAGCTTTGGAGCGATGCTTGGCCTTTGCTAATGAGACAATCGGAGTCGTTGGAGCTATTGAAGTCTGTCTTGAAAACTCACCTCTTTAAACTGGCCTTTACCCCCCACTAGTTCTGGCCGTTGACCCCGCAGGCTCTGTTTAATTCCTGCTTTCCATACATGGTGGCGCATTGGGATCCACGGATGAAATTCGCCTCACAATGTAAATTATTGTTCTTATTACGTCCTTAATTTTCACAGGACAGCCCCACTGTGTCTCGAGACTTTTTTAAAGGAGAGTGCCGCATTGAAGTGTTTCTTCAGCACCATTTATTAAACAGAGTTTCATGTGGGAGGAAACCAGAGTAAGCGAAATAAAACTGTCGCTTACGAGGGTGAACACTCAACAAAGTCATCTCCACCTTAGAGCCCCACGCCTACAACACCTGGGAGTTCTTGTGGTGCTAAATGTTGAGAATTGATTGCGTGGCAACTGCCAATTCTGTCACGTGCGCATTGCATGTTTATCGTCAGCTGTCTACGGAATCCCCTCCACTCCTCAACCACAACCACTGCAGGCTGGAATCCACAACTTCCCAGGATACTCAAGATACCCAGGTAGATCTTCTTTCGTATGGCTGTTGTAGATGCAGAGCCCCAACTACAAGTTCACGTTGAGGTGGTCAAGCCAGACAACCGCGTCGGTATCGCCGTAACGTCGCCTTCGCATTTGTGAATTGGGCAGTGCATCGTTATATGTCGTATGCTCTGTTCTGGATGACCACAGTCGCACATTGGAGAGTTCTTCATTTTTCACGTGTGCATCAAGTATTCGCATCTGTCATGGTTTGTGCGAATGCGGTGATTTGTTGTTAGGTGAGGAAAAGGGATATTAAAAGCAACGCTCTTTATTTATCCAGCAGAGACTCACCGAGTCCCAAGACTCTTTCACGAGTGCCCTGCACTTGCACGTTTTGCCAATTCTAGATTTTCCAATTCCACTAATTAATTCCAGTGTTTTGCAAGTGAGAGGAAACTGGAGGACTTGGCGAAAACTTGCCCGTACAAGGGAATAAACACGCAGAGCTCCACACAGATGGATGAAAGAATCGAAATATCTGTACCATTTGTGGCTACCTCACAAGCTCAGCAGGTTGAGAGTTGTGTGTGATCTGCTAACCCTTGCTGCTTGCAAAGTGCTGAATCACGGGCGTGCACAGCCAACGTGCCTGGCTGCGTGAAAATTATCTCGCTGCATTCGTTCACACTTACATGGCAAATGTTAGTCACTGTCAACATTATAAGGGCATATTTTAAATGATGTTGCTCAATGTTAAACCTTGGTCTTGTTTCACTCCCAGAATTTGTGGACTCATCAGAGCGCTATCCACAGCATCCATATCGACAAGAGCCCAGACTGCGTGGTAAATACTCAAGCCCCATACCTTAATCTGCAGAACACCTGTAAGCTGATGATACCTAAGCCCAAATGTAAATTGTGATAGACATCACGTGTCCTACACAGATGACACATAGATACCACAGACTGAAGTTACAATTTGCACAGCAGTCTAATGATAGTACTTGCCATTGAGCGAGATTTTAAAGGAGGTGATGGATCTGACCTCTCTGGCATTGTAATGAATTGTCATAATTCGAGGTGGCTATTTAGTTCAAGAATATAAATTTTTTTGTCTTGTTTTTACGGCCTTTTTTATTTCTTTATATTTATTTCTGCCTCATATTTACAGTTCTATTTTCTCTTTCAGCTTAAATGAATAGGATTTTCGTTTTCATATACTTTTCATGTATCAAAAATTATTAATTCTCTCTTGCATAACTCAATACATGAAAAGCATAGGAATACATGTCAATCAATGAATTTCTACATCATTTCATGCCAAATAAATACAATTATGTATTAGTTCCATGTAAAAACACATTATGCAAAAATAATAGCAAGCATTACTTTAGGGCTTTCTATTGTCATTGAATAGAATGATTATTTTGGTTGATCTATTCAATTGATTGGGCAATATGGCTCGTTCCCATATTTGTTTCTCCACATTAAAATATTTGTTTTTGTTCCACAACCCATCGGCCACACGGCCTTCAGGGGACTGCATCCTATCAGCAAAACTGGTTCAGTAGAAGCAGAACTGTGGACTATGAATAAAAATGACATTTCCACATGATAAGCCATTTCGTTCAGCTATCCTTTGTGTCCGTGTCACTTCAGAAAAAGACCTAGACAGCTCAGTGGGCCTTACCTGGTTAAAATAAATACAAAGTTTGAATGTAGTTTTAAAATGCGACGTGTGATGCTTGCTTCGCGATTATTTTGGGTTGAAGTGGAGGTGAATCATCATCATCATCGTCGCGTGCTTCCCCATTGCCCCGGCAGAGCCGGTGGGCGTGCCTGCAGCCCACGTACCGGCCGAGAGACGCGAGTGCTACTTCAACCTCAATGACGAGAACGTCTGCCGGAACGTCCTGGGGCGCAACGTGACGCGCGACGAGTGCTGCTGCACCGTCGGCGCCGGCTGGGGCACCGACTGCGAGCCCGCGCCCTGCCCGCTGGAAGGGACCGGTAATGATTAGGGCACAGGCACGAGCCTGCACCTGAGGGTTGCCAGCTGCCCTGGTTTTTACCAGGATCCATAGAGTTAGACACGGTGGCAAGATGATGTTAACTATCTCGCCTGGTATACAGGAGGTCGTATGTTCGATCCCGTTCCTGGCACCTGTATATTTGGACTGTGCATGTTCTCCCCATGGTCGTGCAGATTGTTTTCGGGGTCCTACAGTTTTTCCCTCCACGTTTAGAAGAATGCATTTAGAGTATTTGGCTGATATAAATTTCCACATTCTGCTATCTTTGCGGCCAGGTTGCTTCCAAAAACGAGTTATATAGCTCAGTGGGCCTTACCTGGTAAAATAAAAATCCTTTAGCTTTTAGGCATCCGTGGTGAAGGTGTCATCGTTCCTCACCCCCTCCCGTCTCCCCCACCTCATGCCACCCCCAAGATAGATACATCACCACCACCGCCCCTTCCAGAAAGTGGAGCCACCGGCCGCCAATGCTTGCTTCGTTTCCATCACTTGGGCTGCCGCGTTCTGCAGGCGCCCCCTGTGGGCGGGGGGCTCGGGGCAGCCGCCCACTCCGCCCCCACCCCCAACCGTTGCCATGGCAATGGATCGTTGGTTCTCTTCCTGAGGCAGCTGTCCCCAGACATCCGTTATTCTTCCATGGACACTGAAAGTCCACGCTGTTTGTCAGCTGTGGGATATTACACCACTCGGGACAATTCGCATGTGTTCGTAGTTCTCCCGGAACTGTGAGATATTCTTACCACGATAATGTCCTGGTCATTTTGTACCTCAGAGGTGGCAACCCTGTGTTTACCGCTTGCAACAACAAAGAGAAATTGCCAAAACGTAATCAAAGGACGAGGCTTCATCGAGCAGTGGATTGATTAAAGGGCCGTAAAAAGCAAAGAAGGCAATCCCAATGACAAGCGCGCTAATGTTGTTGATGCGCAGCTGGGCTACGTGCCACGGGCTATCTGACCCGAGTTTGAAGCTTTGTTCATGATAATTTTTATTTATTTAAATCTACAGCCAGGTACCTCGTGATTGTGCTTAGTTGTATCACTTCTACGGCACTCAGGCCTTGCAATACACGAGTGCAGTGGCGTCCCGAGAGAGCGATAATTCTGCACCTGAACGTGATAGGAAAGTGTTCCTTATTAATGAAGTATTAACAGAATTTGGACTTCCTCGGACACAGCTTAGGTACGTATATACAAAGTAAGAACTCATTTACATGTGGTGTTGTGTTTTTCTTTAAGCCACAATCATGTTCCCTTAAAATTCTGCCTCGTAACGAATTGATCCCATTGAAAACCGCTTTCATATATCGGATGGAGCTTCCAGGAAATATCTGAGTGCGGTCCCGGTTCTGTTTAACAGCATCTGGTGTAAAGCTGTAGCCCCGACTGATTATTCCGTCTTCAGATACACTGGTCGCTTCCTCTCCAGTCTGTTGCCCCTTTCTTGCTCTTCTATTGCGAGTATAATTGTCACTTCTTTGAAGAACTCTGAGAAGACTGTCTAGGTCGACTGTAAACTTCTGCACCGTGTGCGTTTGTCTCATTATGGGACAAGCATCCATCTTTCCTCTTTCCTGTCACAGATCAACTCTGAAACTCACGAAAACGACGTGTGTCTCCCTGTACTCGTTTACTCTGATGATTGAAGTATCACGTCAACTGCCACCTACACTCCTGGCGCTGCTTATCGTGAAGAACAGCTGCTTTGTGTTTATAGGTCTAGGGCCTCTGCATATCAAATGTAAAAATGCAAAATGAATTAGCCACTGTTGAGAAGCATTAACCCATTTGAAACGTCTTGGTCTATTTAAAACAAATCTGCCTATCTTGTTGCTTTTGACATACCTATGCACACTGCTGGATTAAGACTGTTCTCAAGATGGGTAGCAGCAGGGAGCGATCATGTAGGATTTTGAAGCATTTCTTTCTGTAAGATCCCTTCTTCCGCTATTTGTTATGCTGACATAGCATCGCCTCCAGATTCCTACACAATTCTGTTTTCGCTTTCTCAGGAAATTCTGAGGAAGAATAAAAAAAACCACTCGCACTTTTTACAAAAGGATTACGGGTTTTTTTGCTATAAAAGTTTACGCGCCCCCTTTCTCAGTTTACAGGGAGCACAGATTAAGAGCACATGGGTGGCTCACAGCAATGAGCAGGGCCTCAGAATTACAGCCACGATCAAGTTTGGCGCTCAGAAATTCTGTGGCTCGGTAAAGAAAGCACAGTAATGTTTGATATAAATGACCCAGAGAGATACTTGCTCTGGAATGCAATTACACCACCTCGGTTGAAATATGTGCATTATAATGTACAGAGGCATTGCAAATCTACTGCTGGATGAAGACCATCTCACGTTACGTGTTTGGCTGTGGGAGTTGTTTGACCATCACCTAGCCACGCTGGTTCAGTGCGGGTTGGTGAAGGGGTGGCCCCAACTGTGGTTGGATGTCGCAACTCGGGTTGCTGATTTCATGGCGCAGTGTGTTAGCCACTGTGCTACCACGTCCCCCCCCACCCCCATCGGGATTGAGTATATTGAATGTGACTGCTTGAAGCATTTGACTTCTAATATTGAATGCATTGCTTTAGTCACTGGACTATCTTACCGGTAGAGTGGCTTTTGAGCTTATTTGGAATAAAGCGCATGCTGTACTGAGGAACATACAAACCTGTGCTTGTAAAATAAATAGAGGTTAAATGTTTGAAAAATGTATGGCCTCTTCAATAAACACCAGCTCGAATGTACAGGATAAATTAAGTCTGTTTGGTGGAAGAATATACACCCAGAAATTACAGCACGGGGAGCCGTGTCAGAGCACTGCGCAGCTGAATCTCGCGTTCACATCACTGCTGTTGACAGCCGGCCAGCCAAGCGATCTGTGAGTTTTGTACTTTCCAGAGAGTTTATTTCCAAGCTGATCTGACTTGCCGCAGTGGTACATGTAAACCCTCGACGTTGAAAAGAAAATTGCCCTCATCTCGTCCTAACAAGTAGCTTGCCCGGACGCTGCCGGGATTTTCTGGCATTACGTTGTCTGTGGTTTTGAACTGGAAAGAAATAGTTTTTATTATTATATATTTCTTATTTTACTCTCGCTGCAGCCAACTGCCAGCTGTTACAACTACCAGCTGCTCTTGCTTCAGATATGTAACATCAAGGCGCCCATTGTTAATGGGCAGTTACCCTCGTAATGACAGTGTGTGTTCCACATCGTTGCAAGCCATATGGCTTTGCGTTGTTTGTTGTTGAATCTTGCAGGGGAATTTAACGAACTTTGCCCAGAAGGAAGAGGACTCGTCCCAAGCCCCAACGGGAGAGGATATCGAGGTTGGTATTGAGTTTGATTTTGAAATGTTGTGCAATGTGGACTACTGGCATCATCATAATCACTATCACCACCACCACCACCACCATTTATCACCTTAAACGTCATCAGCACCCAACATTTAGAGGTGGTTATTGCACCTTTGTCATTTCAGTCAGCAACTCGCTCACTTCGCGTCGCCTGTACCTCATCGCGAGGCCTATGATTCGGTAACTTTTCATAATTAGGCATCACAATTCAAGAACGGATTTTTAAAATGTAACCCATTACGTGCAACAAATTAATCCCAGAGTGATCCATTCTTTCGCGCACAATTCCATGAATTTATTGTGGTCGTAACATATCAATCGATAGATCGTTGCTTGCCTACTTGTTAACATCTTTATGATCACATTGCCGCTCTATTTTCTGAAGGGAAACGTACAGGAGTCTCAATATTCTTGCTAGGGGGCTCCCACGTTGGCAGTTTGGCAAAAATCCGTATTGAATGCCTCTGGTCTGCTGTCATCATCGGCATCATTGTCATTGAGCATATCTTCATTGACAGACACCTACCACCAGGCATCAATTGAAGCCCATCAATCGAAGATCTGTCATCATTGTCATACACCTGACTCCACTGTCAAACGGTGGAATGCTGTGTTTACATTTTGGCTTGGAAATATGCCTTTGTACTTCTAACTTCTAAGGGGAGGAATGTGCTCAAATTGGCCAGCACTGCCTGCCGTGTTGAGCTGATATGGCACACGCAGTTATGAGTTTGTGGGAAGCATCAAAAAGATGAATGCGCAAAGTGTATCGAAAAGAATAAACTTTGCCAGGCCTGTAACAAAAACATCCCTTTGAAGATGAACCATGTTGTACTCGAGTTACAAGTCATTTCAAAAGATCATCCTCACTGTTTGTCTTTTTGTGATGAAAAATGTTCGTCATAGGTACAGTGCTTTATTGACAGAGCAGATAAAAGCAGCATTATGATGTATGTTTTGCTGTTAATCAAAACAATGCGAGAAACACTCACACGAATTCGCTGTCATTTTAATTGTGCCATATTCTACATTGTCTTCATGCATTATATTATCGTATTGTCAAGATGATAAGAGAGACTGTCCCCCTCCCCAGTATTATAAATCAAACGATGGGGGATTTCCTCTTATGATCTAATATGTCTGTGTGTGTCACAAGAATTGTATAACTTTATTGACACTTCACACACGTTTGTGGTGCATTTTTCACTATTGTGCTTCTGTGACATCATCCATTATGGCTTGTCCTCTCTTTGACAACTTAATTAATTTCCCTTTTTCGTGAAACGCTACAAACGGCACAGGTGTGTCTGTGCAAAGTACACGTAACGGTGGTGTCCTGGACCCAACTTCTTGAACTTCTTGTCAGTTCGCCTCCGAGCGATGGCTCATTTGGCCTTCCGAGCACGGGTTGTTTTCTTTGCAACCTAAGAACTCAATATTTAGCAGTGGTCGTACTTGGGGCAACCGAAGGTTAGGGTCCTGCATGCAGGCTTCCTCTAGCTTTGGTGCAACTAAAATAGATACTGTACTCTCCATTCCCTTTGGCCCCGCAAACCGCAGGCTAATTGCCGAGAAATGGAAAAGAAAAATATTTTGGGTTGAGGTTACTGACCACGGTAATGCGCGCACATGTCTCGTGAGCGCGTGCGCGCGTGCGCTCACACAGATGCACAGAATGCACTCTGTAAGAAAGTGCAATATTTGAGTCATTTTACAAGCTGCTTTGCTTGTTTGATGTATGTTCTTTGACTGCTTAGGTGTGGTCAAAAACCAGCAGCACCAAAATATCCATCAAACGAGAATAAGATGTTGTCTTCAGATGATATGGTCTGGGAGCTATTGAAAGGGCTTACCTGCATCAAGTAAAAGTTTGGCCTTCTCTGGTGAATCTGTAAGCCAGCAATAAACAAACCATGCAAAAGTCCGTTACAAACTGAAGGTTGGCCAGATCGAAGCCACATTATGCCGCTGACACCTATTTTAGTTTCTGCAAATGCCCAGCGCATTAAAGCATTGTAGCACGTACGATATACAGCAAATGATCTGATGCATGAGTAGAGCACTATCCACAATGTGCCATACGTACAGACGCATCACTGGTCACAATCATTATCTGAAACAATGTCGTATCTTGTTTGTCAAGAGAGATGAACGCTGGTCCACTGTCGTGAGAGAAAACGATGCTTTGAACTTGGCTTGTCTGATATATACTGCACTATGCATGATGCAAGTGGCTCACAACAGTGGTCAGGAGCTTGTTGGCTGCCTCACATACGATGGAGAACTTTTAAATACAACTCAACTTTCTTCGTGAGAAAGCTTGATCCGGTTCGAGAGGCCTCAATTTGTAACACAACCTGAGCCAATCAGAAATAAGTAAGGGCAGCAGGAACTGATGCAATCTCCAGAATTTGCTAAATCTCCCCAAAAAAACAAACAAAACTAAATTATGATTAAACAAAGGGGGGTATGGATTGTTTGGCGAAAGATTATGGATGATTATTGGGGGAAATAACCCAAAGTAAAACTTTTTTGTTTTCATTTACATCACAATTTCTTGTTGTTTAAAACTTGAAACTTATAGACAGTAATCGTTTTGTGAACTGTTTCAAATAGCTAAATTAAACAGAATTACGTGAAGGAATAGACATAGCAGTTGGTCTGATAACACCGTATGTGGGGGTTTTTTTTGCCAACAGATGCCGATGAATGCACACTCTTTAGCCAGGAGTTGTGCCGAGACAGCCTCTGTGTGAACACGCAGGCTGGCTACGAGTGCTACTGCCGCACCGGGTACTTGTACGATCGGAGCAGGCTGCACTGCGTGGGTGAGTCACATCACCAGCCGATGTCGCGCAACTGCTTTTATTTCTCATTATACACTGCCTCCGTGTGTTCAAGGTCTCCTCACAATCAATGAAATTGTCGGCTTTCATGTTTAAGACACTGGGAGTTGAAAGATGGTTTGTGGTCTGAGCAGTAACGAATGCACACGTACCTATCCTAATTAGAACCCCGATCAGAGCGCTGTTGAATGCCGCAGACAATGGGCAAACGTGATTCAACGTGTGCTTTCATGGGTAAATGGCATTAGTATTTAATGTACACACAGATATTAGCACAGTGAGTCGTGCATTGCGCTATGAATCCAGTGACCTTAGTTTGGGAAGGCCTTGATCCAACCGTGGATTGACAAAGGCCTGCAACTTACCTATGAGCCCAGTTAAGATTAATAAAGGCCTGTGAATTAATTACTTACTATTGATGAAGAGCTGTAATTATTATTATGATCATTATGCGTACTCTATACAGTATACTCTACATTGTAAACAGAGATATGCGCCCTTGGCCCTCTGGAAAAGTCATACACTAAAAAAAGGAAGCTTAAGAAAATTTGAAAAATGCCCAAAGGTTATTTAAGAAGCGTTGCAATTATAGAAGGGTTAACAAGATCACGTTGGTGGTCATGGAAATGTTCTACTTCAGTGCCCCCTTGGTGTGTGTGTCCATTTTTCCAAGTCGGTTCTGGCCCATCTGGTGTGTACTTATCCCGCCCTCCCTTCCCCCCAGACTTTGCCCTGGCTGTTGAGTGCGCTGTTAATTTGGAAAAAGAAATTCACCTAAATGTTAGGACGTGTGGAATTTAACCCAAAAGTGGCCCAGCCACTGATTTATTCAATGACGGCTGTGTTCATCTGTGGCTGCCATTGGCCATGATACGCGATACTGACTATTGTATTCGTGAATATGCGTGCCTAACAAAAAAAAATCGATTGCAGAATGCAAGGAATTGTAAGCACAATTAAGGGCCAATTAAAGACAAATTAAGGCCATGTGGATGAAATCTTTCTCATATCTGTGGATATTGCTGTATAGTCAAAATATCCTGTGGGATTTTTGCATGAAAATGTTCAACATTTTAAATCATTATCAGCCATGCGAAAGAAGTTCAACATCTATGCTCAATCCACTGCAGGATGGCTTTTCCAAGCCTCTGCCACATCTCACGATCCTAATAATCCACCTCGTATCGGATTTCATAACTCCTTCTCCTTGGTTGACGTCCTCTCTGGCACGTTCCAATACCCTGGCTGCCGCTCCATTATTGTTCTTGACCATCAGCCACGATCCCATGCAGCGAAGTGTCTGCCAATGGTCAGGAAAAACATATTAAAATGTGATTGCTTTAATTTGTGTGTTGATTTGGCTTTTCAGCAATTCGAGATTCATTTTAGTTTTCCCCTTACACGATACAATCATTCAAGCATGGTAAGTCGGAGTGTGCATACGAGTGTTTTGTAATTAGTTTACACAACCCATGCGGTCACTCGAGGTGCTGCATTGCACCATGATGTAAACAATAAAAGGAATTGACTTTTTTATCGGATTTATGAAAATCATTGAGATGACGAAGGGGATGGGAAATCGCTGTGGACCCATTACAAGAAGCAACCCTGTAATTGCTTGCTCACACGATTGCTGCCAGAAAGGCCTCCAATGTGGGGAGCTCTGAAGAGCCCCGCTGGGGAGTATCAAGAGGGGTGCATCATTACAGGCCGAGTGGTACGCTTCCCTTTGTCTGTTTGTAGATTATGTAAAAAAATATGTAACGTGGACAAAAAATGCAGATAAAAATTCACTACCAGTCATATTGTAGACACAAAAACACGAAACATCTTGGTCAGCTTCAGTTTTGGAGCATCTTATTATCCTTCAGGGTGGAGCGGTGGCACAGTGGTTAGCACACTACGCTGTGAACCCGGTGACAAGAGTTTACTTTCTGGCCACGACTAACACGAGTGGCGAGTGATATCTGAACTGGAAGCTCTCCCCTCCCACCACTTCACCAATGTGAACTGACCAGTTTGGTGAAGTTTGGTCAAACAACCCCCACGTGGATTGACAAAGGGCTGTACGTTATAATTTGTTAATTATTGACCGGCACCCATGAGAGAATGATTTAATGCAAGGTCTCTTGGACAAAGTGTTTATATATGAGAAATGAGGACATTTGCGTGGTGATCCACGTCATATGCCACTTGCGTTCGTCATCGCCAATTTTCACAGAACAGCTGTCAACACCCAAACTGCAATCGAAGGGACACGTGTGGCAACCTCGAGGTAGAATCCCAGTGTTAACAACAGTAAATTCACGTTTTAAATTTTGTGGATATGTGTGCGTGTACACTGTGAACCCGGTGACCCGAGTTTGATTCCCGTTCATGGCCAGCACCAGTGACGGTTATCTGAACCGGTCAAGGGCCTGCCCTAGGTCGGCGCAGCCTGAAATTAATACCTAGTGCAGTGTGTAAACATCGCCACTGGGGAGACAAAGGCGGTCGGGCGTGGTGCTGGCCCCCCACACCCTCGTGTGCTGTGCCGGCCTTCATAGGTGCTCGCTAACAACACTTGCCCCAACAGTCTGTTGAGGCTGTATGGGAGATCTTTGTCTTCGGTTGACACCTTAGGAGTGCATCTGGGTATGTCCCGTGACCTGCCAGAAAGCCTTGACACTTCACGTGGCCTCAAATTATTACAATAATTAATTATAAATGAACAAGCATTGCATTGACGTCACCGCCACTTTGTGACGCACAGCAGCAGCAGCTGTTGTTGTTGTTGTTGGTTGACAGCTTTACTTCTCTGAGTTCCCCACTCCATGTGTCAAGAAAAGTCCTTGTGGGTGAGTTCAATACAGGCCGACAAGGATTAACAGTGTCCAACCATCTGACCAATCTAATTCTGGATCGTCGGCTGCAGGATTTAAAGATTACTTTGGGAGGGCATCGCATTTGATTTGCCACTGTTTGCTATTCACCATTCCCCTTGGCGAGAGGTGCTCCATTATGAAGTCTGTAGCCATACGCATCTTGTTTGTCAGACGTTGAACAGGGTAGTTGCTCACTTGCAGTAATTGGTCCCAAGGAAGTGTGCCTGCACGCCTGCTTTATTTCACTGGTCGGTTGGCATCCACAGCTCAATAAACGGCCTCTCATGAAGAAGCCCCTCTACCCTGTTGGAAAGAAAGTGACGTGGCCCTCATGCTTATTTATACTCACACACGCGCATCGTCTGATTTATTTCGATGAAGGTGCTCTGTGTTTAAACTCTCAAATTCAATGCAATCTTTCTTTACTGGTGTGAGGTTATGCGTTTTTTATCGCATGTCACATTTTACAATAGAAATTCGTGATAATATTAAATTCTAGAGAGCTAAACAATAACATTCAGGCTTTCATCTAAGCATCATACATTTGCTTATCTCATGAAGATGTTATAAGGGGCCACCCTGTGCTTGATCTCCTGTAAGCACTTAATTATTTTAGCAGAAGTTACCATCAAAGGCTGGCTTAGAATGCCGCTTCATAGGATCCAGGAGGAGCTTGTGATCGTGTAACAGATTGGAGGAACATGCAGCATTGGTTGGCAAAGTCTATAGCAGTTTAAGACAAACAGCATCACATTCTCCCTGAGGCTCAATTGAGGTCATGCGTTCCCACTACACAGCAGGGAGCGGTGGTGCAGTGGTGAGTACATTCCGCTGTTAAACCGGTGACCTGAGTTCAATTCCTGGTCCTTGCCCTTCCCTAATTCGTACTGATCTGCATGGTGAAATAAAAGTCAAATAGACTAGACTATTTTTTATTTGACCACGTTAGGCCATCTGAATTTCATTTAAAAAAAATAAAAAGCGCCCTGGCCGCAAATGATAGCTCGATGAAGTGGCTCATCACGTGGAAGGGAGAAACCGGAGGACCCCGAGAAAAATCCACACGACCACGGGGAGAACTTGCAGACTCCAAACACACAGCAGGCGTCAGGGTCAGAATGGAACGCACGACCTACTGTATGCCAGGCCAAGTAGTTAAAATCTCGCCACCGTGGCACCCAAATGCTCCCATGACCCCACAAAGTGAGGAGGCCTGAATCCAATGAGTGAATTGCCTGTTGCTAAAAATGTATTTAACAAATTTTAGTAATTTGTATAAGGTCCGATAGGTGCTAGGTAAAGTTGATAGAGAGTAAGTATTTAGTGTACACTGTTTACCTAAATGTTTGATGTTGGGAAGCCATCTTCCAGTAGTGGCTTGGCAAAGGGCTATACATTAATTATTATTATTATTCATCCTCTTTCCAGACTTGAATCAAGTTTTGATGAATTTTTGTCTCGTTTTGGCTTTCTCATTTATATTGTTTCTTGTATCCATATATGTTGAACTTTCACACTGTACGTAGACAACCATCCGAATGGAGGTGCGGTGGAAGGACAACAAACAAATCACAAAAAGCAGTTGTTACGCGTATTCTCATGAATTATTTCTCATTTGTACCGCTGCAAACTAATTCAGTCTGGATTCATGAACATGAATATTTATTATGCATTAAGTTCTTTCAGAAATCTGTCACTGAATACTCAGCCTGTACCAATCTTTATGCTTAGAAGAGCTGGGATTTGTAGCCATATTAACCTTGTGATCCATAAATTATAATATATATGAAAAAAACAATATTAATTTGAGTGTTATGAGTCAAAAGCAGCAACTCTCCCTCCTCCCCAAAAGCAGCCATATAAATAATGCCATAAATGTGTCGCAAAAAATAAATAAAGAAAAACATCTATGATTTATATTGGTCGCAAAAGCCTACGTGTTAAACTAGATAATACCAGTCTCCCGCAGTGGAGATGATGCACGGGGGCACATGTTGTGAACACACTGGCGGTTTTTAACGAGAGCCCATCGCCATCTGTGCTTCAGACGTGGACGAGTGTGAGAACAGCCAGAGCTGTGTGGAGGGGCAGTGCTACAACAGCGAGGGCAGCTACAGCTGCTACTGCAGCGCACCGCTCACGCTCGACCACACTGGCCGGCGCTGCGTCAACCGCACGGCTTCCTCCTCGGGTGACGATCTCCTTTCTCGTCGTCAAGTTCAATGTTGCCATCGCAGTCGTCGTCGTCACCATCATCATCCGCATTAGCAGCGTCATCATCAGCAGGAGTAGCATTATAATTAGCATCTCTTGCAGTAGCATCATCAGTAGCATCGTCATCATCAGCAGCAGCAACAACAGCAGTAGTAACAGCATCTGCATTGATATAATAGTCTTCATCAACGTCAATGTTGTCATCATAATTGTCTCATCATTATCATGACCATTGTCATCAACAACATCAGCATCAACAGCAGCAGCAACATTTGCACATTTCTTATATCATCATTGCCCTTCTCCGGATTAATTCAAACTTGCTGAGTGCAAGCGAGCGAATGAGATTCATGGCTCTTTGGTGTGTATTTTATATCCGCTCTCATGTCGATGTCCCATTCGCCCGTCAACTCGTTGCTGCTCCAATGATATCTTTCCGTGCAGATGTCTTTTTGGACATCTGCTGGAAGGAGGTGTCCCAGGGAGTGATGTGCAGCAAGCCCGTCGCGGGCCGCCAGACCACCTACACCGAGTGCTGCTGCCTCTACGGCGAGGCCTGGGGGCCCGAATGTGCCTTCTGCCCACCCAAAACGTCCGGTGAGCCTCACAACTCTTCACTCGTTCCACACCAGCTCGGAGGGTGTTGCTTCCGTTATTTGTCGCACTCATTACACACAGAGTTCTTACAACAAACGAACCACCAATTCCTTGCTGGTCTCGTCGAGGAGCATAAACCATCACGCAAGCCTCTGCTCATGGAGCGCTTTGTATGTATGTATGTTGAATCTTGACTGCAGGAATTCATATTCTTTGGGTCTTTCGGTAAAGTCACGTAGATAGAAGAAAAAAGAATAACAATAATATAATAAAAATGAAAATAAAGTGATTAAAAAATATTATTTTATTTAAATTTTTATTTTCATTATTTATTGTTATAATTTTTTCTATCTACTTTACTTTACCGACAGACCCAAAGAATTTGTACGTTGAACTTCTTTCGCACCGTACGTAACCGACCGTGCTAATCAGAGGTGCGGGGGCAGGACAACAAGCTAAACACTAAAAGACGTTCTCAATCAATTATATTTCAATCGAGATGATTTAAAAGTGCATAGCTTCAGTGGCTTTTTAATATCGGAAGGAAGAGTGTTCCAGACGGCCGCAGAAGCTCATCTGAATCCACACGATGCAGTGACCGTCTTTGTTCGATGGCCAGCCAAAAGCCAATGCTGCTGCAGCGAGGATGACCGGAGTTCGCGTGATGGCTCATTGCTTCTGTTCGGTCAGAGTAGATAGCTTCCGTTAATTTTTGCAATCATTACACACAAAGTACTTGCAACAAATGAAACACAATACAGTATCTCGTCAAGGAGCGTAAACCATCACGCAAACCATTTTGAGGTGGAGATGCATAACGGGCAATTTGATTTATTTATTTACATTCACAAGTGGTTTAGCTGAGCATGGGAGTTTCCTCTTGATAGCAAGAAGCATGCATAGCAGTCTACTTTGCAAGAATAGCTGGCCCTAAGTTCACTTTGGAAGAACAAATGACAGCAGGTTGGGCTTTAACCCATGATGTTTGACTATGCTCACCCTACTTTGTGTGTGTGGTTAAAGGCAGCATTAGGTTTCAGTCTCATTAATTCTGAATGGTGAATCAACACTGCGCGATAGAGCGTTTGACCTTCAATCGATCTTGCTGAGTAGACAATCACAGCAGACGGGTTTAACAAATGTCTGCACTTCATTACAGACAGAATATACAAGTGTTCTCTATGTGAGTAAGAAAATAGAGACATTCTATTGGCCTGGCCTGAAAGCCACAAATCATTGAAGTGTCCCTTTAATAAATATTGTTACTATGCCTGTGGCTTTCAACTCCGCATTTGCTTATCGTGTAGATATCACAAAAACATCCATATGGTTCGCGTATATATCATAACAATACTACTAATTTACAACCCTTTTAATAAAATCCACTGCTGGCTGCAGATTTGCGCACACTGTGTCAGTTATGGGATTTTTTTTTATTTCGCAAACGCTACCACACTGTCCAGTGTGTAGGATGCAGGCGCTGGGTAGGTGGCCTTGGACCAGTTCAGTGATCGCTCGCCACAGACAACAGCTGTGGCTGAGAAGTTAACTCATGTCACTGTGCCGCCGCCACTGCGTGAACAGTTAAATATGTCGGATAAAAAAAGTATTTTCATCTCAATTGAACATGGGGTGTTCGTTGTCCTCCCAGTTGTGTGAGCCAGTGGCATAGTTCCCACATTAATTTGGTGGCAGTGAGTCAATCCATTGAGCAACCTTTCTCAACTCCCAAAATGTGTTAAAAGAACCGTGAGAAATAAGGCATGCCTAATGCATACACAATTGTAGAAAACAATATTGAAATCTTGCATTAAATGTTTATCTATATGTGTACAATCATTGCATAACTAGATACTGTACATTAAAATGGAATGCTGTACGGATTTTTAAGGATTCTACATTTCTAATTTAAGATGATATTCTGAACAACGGAGAAAGGTCTAAGCTTGGGATGCGAATGTTGCACTTGGATGAATGACCCGGTGGTGGGAAGGGAGTGACAGAAAGAACAGCTCAATAAACATCAGGTAAGGTTCAAGATTGAGCGGACGGTCAGTCACAGGCCTCGAAGAAGGGAATGTCTTCATCCTCTTTTTGTCAGAGACAAATATGGGAAAACTGAACCACTGGAGACTTCAACTGAAAAAAAATGTCAATCGATTTTCCATTTTTTAAGAGCTGCGTACAAACGTGAAGTGCCCCGTCAAAGCAAATAATAAAGCCTGCTTCCATTGTGTGATGTTTAAAAATTGTGTCTAAACATTTGCAAGCCCCTCTCTGCATCTGGCCTGTTCAATAGTAAGTCATGGTGATTTATGGCGTGTACTTTGCGAAAGTGATTTTTAAGTGATTCAAGGAAGCTCAATCCGACTCCAAGGAGATGTTTCCACGCACGGCAGATGCACGGGAACTGTATGAGCATTTGTAAAGATGTTCTTGAATTTTAACAATGGGGGAAAAAAAATCAGGATTCAAGCTTGTCACTTGATTTCGTAGCAACTATTGTTCGACATCAGGATACTCGTTGGATGCATTGCACTTTTAAATGTTTAGTAGGAGTTCTATATTGTGTGGGTGAAGCGGCAGGACAGTGCACTTTATAATGAACATGGTGACCTAGGTTTGATTCCTGCCCATGCCCAAAATCAGTGGAACGTGTTGTTTGAACAAGTACTGACCCCCCGCACTGACCAGTGTGGTGAGGTTTAGTGAAACAGCTCCCATGGCCGAATCGGCATTGGGGAGGCCTTCATCCAGCAGTTAATTGACAAAAAAGGTGTAAATATTTAATTTCTTGATTTGCATGCTTAGTTATGATTTAATATTGGAAACGATCGTGTTATAATGAAGAAAATGTATAATAATTCATGATTTATTGTATTCCAACATCTCTAACAATTACAGAATTGATTTTGTCATTGGTTGAACTTGTAGTCATCGGATGTATATTTCCACAATAATTGATTACCATGTCGACTTACAAAAATAAAATCGACCCATCACAGGATTCCCACATACCGAGCACAATAAGCAATTGTGTTGAGTTCGGGCGATGTCTAAGAAACAGACGTGTCTTCGGGAATGTTAAGTAAATAATAAAATAGAAAGGAAAACACGGTGATTTGGGTGTTTGCGTTGTTGAGTGGCCAGTCAGGACCTGTCCTATCAAAACTTGGAGGGGTGTAGATATGAAAGTGAGACTGTGTGACCTTTGTGTGTGCACCATGTGCAAAAAAAAGGCAAGCCAAGTCTTCACTCCCAACAAAGCTCCATGGTCTTGCCTCTTGTAACTGCACGTAATTACGCGCGCACGCAAAAAGAGAGAGCTTTGTGCGAAAAGCTGGAAACGGTTAATTTTTTTTTATCCTTTAGCCGGTTTCATTTGTTCTAGCTTTCTTGTAGGTTGTCTGCCATCACAGTGCTTTTTAATTGCAGGATATTTTGCACCCTGTAAAAAACTAAGATTAGCACTTGACTGTGGGAGAGAGGTGGGCCACCGTGGGCTCTGACGTGACTTCAGAAAATTGAACACGGCGGTTGTTTGCGAGTCCCTCCCACGTGCCTTTGCCGAGCGGGCGGCGTGGTGGATTGTTTGGACTATCCGTGTAGAGTTAGTTTAAATGTCCTCCAAAGCAATGGAGCCCTGAAACAACTAAGACTTCGAAGAAATTAACCATTTTGCCATGTATACTCTACCATATATACTATACTCGAGGCCATGTATACTATACTACATCACACGCTTTCAGATGCACTTCTGCGGCCGTCTGGAATGCTCTTCCTTTCGATATTAGAAAGCCACTGCAGCTGTGCACTTTTGAATCTAGATTTAAAACTCCTTTCATTCGAACTGCTTTCTGTGTTTCGTTTGTTGTCCTTCCCCGCACCTCTGATTAGTATGGTTGGCTACGTACGGTGCGAAAGAAGTATAACATACATACATACGATGCTCTAATGTGAATACTGTCACCGTGTAATGTTTAGCTCATGTGACTTGAAATCCAGAGAAAAATGGTTCAATTCAAAGTCCATGGCATGGCAGTTGAAACAATGGGTGCATTTTTTAAGTCCACCCTCCTCTGTCTACCCAAAAGTATAAAGGAGTACATCAGATTTAGTAAATCCACGGGTCGTATGTGGTGGGGTAAAGTGTGACTAGCCACTCCCCAACCTTCCCACTTCCATTATGTTTGGCGAGCGTGGAAGAGTAGACCAAGAGACTATCTTACACGCATCACATCAAGAGTGGCACTATAGTTGAGGTCAGGCTCACGTTTTTTCTGAAATAGCCATTGGCACATGATTGCAAAAAACATTTTAGCACCACGACTCAACAGGTTGTTTCTACGGTGGTTAATAAAGCAAGTGCCACTTCGCGGAAAGTTGACAGTCATTGACATACTGGCCCCGCCATAATAATGTGGAATTTCCAGCATTGGCTAAGAGCCATAGACAGAGAAAAGCATCAGCCAATTGTTCGTTTTGGCATAGCGACTCACATGTTTTGACTGGTATCTCCACGCCGACCGTCGAACTCAGCAAAGTGTTGGATTGCGCAGAGCCTGTACAATTGCAGCTCCACACATCTGTGCAGTAAAGCGTTCACACATGTTTGCCATTCCTTGCCGCGTTGGGATGGCGCATGTCAAACCGGACGCGGCACTTGACGAGTATTTACCGGAATTCTTTTGCGCTGCGCGTTATCCGTTTTGCAAGGGGGGTGGGGGGGCGTTTGGGGGGCTGGTAAAAGGTGTGGACAGTTGATTTCCAGTGAACTGACGGATCGTTTAAAAAACAGAGCCATTCATATGAAGACAAATGCTCCACGGAGCCATCAGAGTTGTTGCTCAGGACTGAGTAAATGGAGTGCTGAAAAGAATGCATCGCATTATGTAAGCACTGAGCAACGGGCCTCCTGCAGAACTCAATCTGTGGGTCATGTCCACTGACCTAGAGATGTATGTGTACACACACAGCTCGTGTTTGTACAAATGTGTATTTTAGTAGGATGTCTTAGACGTTTTGTATTGCTCCGATCAGCAGCACTGCAAGGGTTGTTGGCGTATTGCCATGCCTCCCCTCCTGTTTGCCCAACCCTTGACAATTACCCACAAATAGACATCATAAATTTGGAAACACAAATACATGTGTTCTGATTAGATTCCAAGTCAATCTTTGTAGGGAAGTGTACAATCTATTGCAGATGATAACGCAAAACGTTCAAAAGCTACTTTTCAAGATGTTTAAAAGAATAAAATGTATTTGCACTGCCAATTCAAGTGTTCCATACTCAAGCGTTCATGAACCAGTACGTACTGTAGGGGAAATTCCATATTCATATGACAGGAAACAGTCTATCCATTTAAAACCCACTGTTAACTTATCACAAAGTTGTAATAATTTTATTTACCCTAACCCCTGGGAAATGAACCCACAACCTGATGGAGACTGTATCAGGTGGAGTGTTTGCATGTTTTATAATTGTTAGGCAGCATTGTGACGTATTATTTACAGTGTTTAGTTAGAGTATCTTAGGGCAAACAGGGTCATGCAGTGGTGACAATTGTGATTCACAGCAAGAAGGCCCTGGGTTCGATTCCTGTCCTGGGTGCCCTTCCGCGTGGAGTTTGTGTATTCCCTCCCTGCTCAGCATGGGTTTCATCTAGCTTCTCTGGTTTTCCCTCGTAGCTAAAATAAACCAATGTAACTAGTATTGGCCAGACATCCCAATGCATATAAATTACCTGGAATTTACTGAATTTAGATTACACTTAACAACGACAGAATATATCAGCACCCTTCTGAATTGTCAGAAACTCAATGAGGCCTTGCTGGGTTACAAAAAATGCAATAATTATCATGATAAAAATAATTGATCTTTAGTCGACTCAAGAGTTTCCTTTTTAAATCCTTTATATTAAGTTCGCGTGCTTGCTTGCTTGCTTGCGTGCTTGCTTGCTTGCGTGCTTGCTTGCTTGCTTAGGACCGTGCAAATCTTTCGGTCGTTTTTTAACCCACTTCCCGTGATCCAATCGAGCTGACATTTTCCACACAGACTCGTTGTGCCAGACAATTATTGTTCGTGAAAAAAAATTCCCAAAATTTTACACTTTTTAGGCAAAAAAAATGTATTTTACATATATTCAAATAGAACGCATTCATGGCTTTGGCTGAACGTCAGAGTGTAAGAGCGCAAAGCGTAACCCCTCCACAGGCCGTGGCGGAGTAGCGCAGTTGGTAGCGCCCTCGCTTCCCATGCCAAAGGTCGCGGGATCGATCCCCGCGTCCTCCACAGGCGAATATATTTTTTAAATACTTTATATTAAGTTCGCTTGCTTGCTTGCGTGCTTGCGTGCTTGCTTGCTTGCTTACGACCGTGCAAATCTTTCGGTCGTTTTTTAACCCACTTCCCGTGATCCAATCGAGCTGACATTTTGCACACAGACTCGTTGTGCGAGACAATTAATGTTCGTGAAAAAAATTCCCAAAATTTTACACTGTTTAGGGAAAACAAATTAAATATTTAATTACCAATTGCTTAATGGTGGCAGACAATCATCTGACCCATAGGTGGCAGCCATCTCAAGCCAGAGGACGAGAGGACTCTCGCCGCCACGCATATAAAGGATTTATAGTGAAAAACTTTGTTTTTACTGGTTATACTTATTTCTGCCGATGTCTATTTCCACCATCCCAAATTGTGTGGTTCATTGTAGACGTCATCTTATCCCCACACCCTCTACTACCTAACCAGCTGCTTCCCCTTAAACATTAAAATGTGTCCTTTTTCAACCATTGTGCACATCGCCCTCAGGTTATTGTTAAATTCCTTATCGTCAGATTGTATGGTGTAGCCTTTTGAGAGCGAGTGGCATTCTAACAAAAGTTTTCAAGAAGATGAAACAAACGTTGAAAATTACGGAAACTGGCATTCACAGATGCATGCTGGAAATTATACAGAAAGAGGAACTCATACTGACCCATAGTGGTGCTTGAGCATGACGCAGCGCTAGAATGGACGATGTTGGATGGATGAGGGACTGGTGATGGAATTACAGCCGAAGGAGGGAATGTGCAACATGCCCAACAATACGACTACTCTGGAGATGGAGCAATGAAATCGGTGTGTGTCATCCCTTCTTTAGGGTGCCAGCTCCATTGTTAGTCTCAAGCACCAGCCTTCATCTAGCCATGTGCCCTGCTCAATCTCACATCTCTTAACAGTCAAACAATTGGATGATCGTTGCGTTCCGATTGCTCATGTTGATTTCGCGCTTGCTTTAGCACTCACAGCGAGAGGTCTGCAGATGTATTCATGTTCAGTGACTCGTGACCATACACTGCTCTGATTGTGCATCTGTTAATTTAATTGCCCTTGTTTATACACTTTACTTACATTGTCGAACTTTTGTTATTGTTGTAGTCGTATTTTATTATTATTGTTTTTAAAGAGATGGTCAGCCCATCTTCGAATGTCTTTTCTCAAATTCTGACAGTAATGTTTGCCAAGAGAAATAAAGCCTTGCGAGGAAATTTTGGATGCAGGAAAAACCAAGAGGGACCGTCTGAGAAACGCAATACGACAGGATGTATTCAGAGGGGTCTAAAAAACAACGCAAATACAGAGAACAGATTTTACTCGGAGTGGACATGTAGAACCTCATGTGTAACATTTCAAGCTGGCTCGCTGCAGTGGCCTGTATTTCACATAATGCAAAGTACTCTTTGCCTCGGAACTTTTCCAAATGAACGCGAAGGGAATATCGCTCGAAGATCTGCTCGGACAGGTCAGAAACTGATTATCCCTACGACCATCGCTTGGCAAACCTTGCGACTTGGAAATTTCACAGCAAATTCTGAATAATCCACAAGTCACCGACCCTGCCTCCAAAGTGTTCAATGACAGGTGTGCGCAACCATACCTGGCAAGACAACATATATGCTTCATATTTAATTTAGCCTTTTCCTCAATTTTATTACATTGTTTTGCTTTCATATTCACGTCATGAGAGACAGCATCCATGTGGAACTTTGATAGAGCAACGTGTCGCCTCACATGGTGTTCGAGAATAACCTCTGCAAGAAGGAGATATCACAAAAGTATCACTGCATTCCTTCAAATAGTAGTCAAACTGATACGTTTGTTTTTCTCACAGCTGGAATTTAGCCAAACTAAGTGAAAAAACAAATGTAATATGATGGGATTTTTTTCATAGTTATTGGAATCCAGGCTAAGCCCATCAACTCATACACTTGAAAACTTGGCTGGGTTAGCACCCTAGAGATTTCACAGAGGAATGATTATTTACCAGGTGGTGCCTAAAAAAGCTACCAGCAGGATTAGTCAGACATTGTGCGGATAAGCACGGTTGGCTATGTACGGGGAAAGAAGTGCTACATACATACGTCACCACACTGCTTGTACCAGGCCAGGTGCACTCTGAGGCTATGCAAAGTGTTGAAGGCTTGTTGTGACAGGTCACGGGACAGACCCAAGGTGCCATGTGTTGACTAACCGAGATGGCTGGCAGATGCACCAGCTGTGCCCCTTACTTGCGCCAATTCGCTGCATTTTCGCCGCCCGGCGCTCCGCTCGTTGTTGCGTGCCGTCACTCCTCTCATGCCAAATAACACACGGTACAACCCGCAAACACGTCGGAAAGATTTTCAACCGCAACCGCGAAAACCGACAGTAATATATCCTAGAGTTCCGTCACCTTGGTCACAATAACGAAAAACGACTTTCATCCTGAATAATTCGGCGATCGTTCCAAGCAAGCGCGGCGTTGGATTCACATGAACGTTTTTTTGCTCCCTGTGTCTCTCTCTGGCTCCCTCCCGTGACCTCGGCCCGCCGCCCCCCTCTCTCACCCTTTGCTGCAGACGACTACCTCACGCTGTGCAACATCCGCATGCGCGCCGAGGCGCAGACCTTCGAGGAGCCTCACTTCGGCGAGCAGTACCCGTTTGAGCCTCACCTCCTGCCGGACGAGCGTGGGGATTTCCCGCCCCAGACCGGGGCGCTGGGCCACCTGCCCTTCCGCGGGCTCACGGAGGTGCAGCCGTACCCCCCCGGGCAGCAGGAGAACGCCGGCCACGACCTGATGCCCGGCATCCTGCCGCTCTACTCCACTGACGATTGTGAGTGCCGCTGTACATATATATATACCACCAAATATACACATATATACCATGCATATACATATATACACGGTATTCCCTCGTTATTTGCGAGGGTTACATTCCGGAGATGTTCGTGAATTGCAAATTTCGCGGATAATGATATTGGCCTACGAAAACCTATCTTTTAAATTAATTACCTTATTTAAATACGTAAATAAGGTATTAAATACATGAAAATTATCTCATTATATCTCATCTCTCAACACATTCATCTCATCACTGGACATCATTACTTTCTCACATCACATTCTCTCTCATCACATTCTCTCTCATCACTTACCTTCTCACTCCTCTCTCAATTCAGTTGTGTCGAGTTCGAGATGCGATTCGTGGATAGCCAATTTCGCGGATAGCAAGGTCGTGAATAAGGAGGGAAGACTGGAAACAGAAATACTGGACGTCTGTGAAAAAGAGCCGTATAGCTCATCGTGTTCCTGCAGCATCAATAAAGATTATGATTATGACACATGTCGTGAGTTCAACTGAGTCGCAGACGTACTCTTGGAGGCAACACATTTATTTAAATCTTGACTTAAAGCTTTCGTGACTGCAGGAATTCATACTAAGATAATACGTTATTTTATTCTTTTTATATCTACGTGACTTTACTGAAAGACCCAAAGAGTATACATTTATTCAGCACTAACTCACAGGGTAACTACCCCTTAACAGAATAACAACCTATGGTGGTGACCACCAGGCTAACTACACTAATTACATCGTAACTGGTACGTTTTCCAAAACTGCTCACCCAATCATGCGCACGCTCACCTCTTAGTGTTGTCAATAAGTGGGAATGTGGGTACAGTCCACACCTGGGTGGACTTAGCCTTGAAAAGTATGAAAGACACAGCCTAATGATGTCAGTGTTGGGGAAGTCACACGTAGTACCGACCATAATCATCCTTTCACTCCTTGTTTGTAACGCCGGCTTTCGTGGATGATCGTGAACAGTAGTAGCCTCTTTCATTTTAAGCATGGTCGTGATTCTTATAAATCCTTACCTGAGTCGCACTCCGATGGGTATTTGGGTTGTACCTTGTTTTGGTGAATTGAGTTCCTGAAGAAGCTCCCAGGAGCGACACGTCGAGCATTGTGCCTAACAGAATCAGAATCTTTATTCCGACTGGAGAAACGTGATGATCTATGGAGCTCTTTCCCACAGATGTCTGGTAGGGACGGGTCAGCAGGTTCACAACACCGCAGTGCAACCCGAAAACACATCGGAGAGCCACACAACACAACCGTAAACACATTTGTGCACTTCCGTTTTACTCTCTCAGAAGGAGTTGTTTCATGACGAGCACTGGCTTCCTCTTTGACACATCCTCTTGTTTGGCCGTGAACCCACAGACAATTACAACCGATATGAGGGGCTGCAAGCGGAGGAGTGTGGCATCGCCCACGGCTGTGAGAACGGGCGCTGCGTGCGAGTGCCTGAGGGATTCACGTGCGACTGCTACGAGGGTTACCGCCTCGACACCTTGAGCGTCGTTTGTGTCGGTGAGCCATGAACATTAATATTTTATTAATATTTTATTCATATTTTATTCATATTTAACAGTGAACATTTATTGAGTGTTTTTTTATGAATGTAGGACCTTATTTAATAAGCTTGAGGTTTCACAACAACCACTGCCTCCCCCCGTTGGATGTTTCCACATCATGCACCATTCTCACTTTCATCATCATTACCATTAATTTAACATTGCCATCATTATTATCATCAAACAAAAGCCGCCATTTTTATCATCGAGATGAAACTGTCGTAATTGTTACCGTAGTTCTTATTGTTGTCATCATCCTTGTTGTCATTGTCACATTCATTATCGTTAAACCTACATCATTGTCTTTGTCATCGTTAAACTGAATGTTGCCATCATCACCTTCATAAAACAACATCCTCATTGTCCATAATTATAATCATCATCACCATAATCACATGACCAACGTGATCACCATCATCATCAGTGTCCTTGCATGTGTGTTAAAGAAAGATCTGAAACTAGCCCAGAAGATATTTTTTTAATATATTTAACCAATTACGAGTGATGACAAGGATTGCAACATTTTTGAGGACAGCGACAACGGATCTACCAAGTCCGGTACACATTGAGAGAAGGCACGCCAGCAGCGATTGAGCGTCATTTTAGCCGAGCGATAACTTTTGACTTTGACGTGCCGTTCACTTCCCGCTCTCTCGCGTCAACCTGCTCCTCCTGTGACCTTCAGATGTCGACGAATGCGAGGAGCAGAATCCTCGAGCGCAGCTCTGCAGCAACGGTCACTGCGTGAACACGGACGGCTCGTACCGCTGCGTGTGCCGTCCGGGATACGCCGCCCTGCCCCAGCAACCCAACGCGTGCGTGCCCGTGCTGCGGCACCCGCTCCCGTTCCAGTAGGCCGCTGGTCGTCTCCTCTTCCGGCCACCGAGCCCCGACGGGAACTCGCCTGCTTGCCAGACAGCTTAGATCAGTTTGGCAAGCTGGCCAGCCAGTGAGCCCGTGAGCTAGCCAGCTACGCAGTTGGCACCCCATGCTAGGCAGACTGATAGCCAGACGTTCTGTCTGTAAGTAATTTGGCGGCCTCGCCAGGAGACCTGCAGGTAAGCCAGGCTGCGAGCCAACCTGTCAACCGGCCACATGCAAAGCAGTGTTTCATGTTCAGATTCATTTGAGAGGGTAGGGGGGGAGGCAGGGGGAGGGCTTGGTTTGAGGATGCTGGTCGTGGGGTTTATTGGGCAAGGGAACTTGTGGCAGTATCAACGCAGTCAGTGTTCTACATTTATTGTATATAATTATTAAAATGTGCATCTCTATAGTTACAAATTCCAACAGTTTATATTTGAGCTCGGGAAAAGGGGCAGTGCTTAAAATGTACTTGGCCGAAATGCTGTTGATGCGTACTAATGGCCGAGATGCTAATAGCAAGCGAGTCCCTTTTGGGATTTAATTTGGTCCATTTCGCGTTTTCCAGTTCATCAAGAAGGTCTGCTTCATGGCATAATTTAAATGTGAGCAACGTTACGTTGCGAATTAACAGCGCTCGCCGATAATGCAGAAAACGCGTTGTGGACTACGCTACCTATTATGGTGTGAACTCGCTGCAGACCCACAGGCAGGCACCGGTAAAGTAACGATATAGTCAGCAATGAAGACCCAAAGTCATCTGTCATCGGTTTCGTACAACAGTAAAACAACAACAACAGCAAGATACCTGGATGTTCCTGTGAACATACCATTACATGTTTTTGTCAGCAGGAGTCGGTGAGGACTTTTAATATTATTGACATGAAGCACAGAAACAAGCTTTTACGAACAGTGATTAAGTAACTTGGGGATTATATCACATACAGCCGCTTTACACGTTAAGAACATTTTAAAGGCATAGGTCAATGAATGTTTATTGTGATCTGTTCGTGACATGTCAAAACAAGATCAAAACGCATTGACTATTATAATGCCAAAAAATTTAGTTTTTACAAAATGAATATCAGAGCTATTTTGTTTGTATAGAAGCTTTATAATGAGACACTGTAAATATATTCTAAATATCACAGGGACATCATCAGGGTTTATTGCATAATGATGGTAATTTTAATATTTTCATGAATACTGATTTCATGTTTTGTCAGCAAATAATTTGGTTCCATTGGAGTATATTATATCGCCCCCATCTTAAGTAACCATGATAATGTTATTGTTATTAAAAAAAAAGTATATATCATTCAAATAGACTTAATGTATTTTCAGTTTAAGTAGCTTAGGGCCATTGAACATTGAATTTCATCTCAAAATTCAACACGTCAAATTATTTTCTCAAAACAATGGATAAAGCATTTTTTTTAAGTACTCGCAAATTAACCCTTTCCCATTCCGATACGTCTGCAAGTTGCAGGGTGGGTCCCGTTAGCATTAATTTTACTTAGAAAGGCATAGTACTCACCACAGAGAATGGTAGCGACACAACCACACTCTATAAAAGCTGGCGCCAAACTGTGCCACACGACCTCCCTCATGGCCTTTTACTTCCGATTCCGTACACGTCCGATGACGTCATCGGAATGGAATTGGAAGAAAAAATGATGACATGACGTGTACATCATCCGAATGGGAAATGATTATGAACCTATCTTTGATTTCCGTGCATCATCTTCCTCTTCAGTTCCCTCCCATCGTCGTTTCGAGATGATGGGCCCGAATAAGATCTCACCACCTGCTCCTGTCTCCCACCAGCTTCACGGCTTCCTTTACTTGTCACCCGCTTTGTGTCAGAGACAATTTACCACCGAGTCAATTCAGTGCATTTTATTTTTTGCCATTCATTATTTTGTATTACCTTGCTGATCTCGTCTTGGAGCATAGACCATCACGAAAACTTCGGTCATCCTGCACCTCCGATAAGCATGCTTGGCTACATTCGGTGCAAAAAAAGTTCAACATACATACATCCTCGCAGCAGCGGCTTTTGGCTAGCCATCGAACAAAGACAGTCACTGCATCGCACGCTTTCAGATGCGCTTCTACGGCCGTCTAGAACGCTCTTCCTTCCAACATGAGGAAACAGATTTTTGTGTTTAGTTTGTTGGCCTTCCCAATCATCTCCGATTAGCACGGTTGGTTACGTACGGTTCAAAATAAGTTAAACGTACATACGTATACTTGTGCATCTAAATCTATGTATAGCATTCTATATGGATCTATTCTAGACCATGTGGCCAAATCACTCGAGTCGTTCTACCTTGGAGCTTCTCAATCCGTGTAAACCCCTGTCCCATTCCTTCTCGTCTTGCTCTGTGTCTCATTATCTGTAGTCTAGACACTCTCAGCGTTCTTCTCTGTTAGCAGCGTATTCCCACAGTTTTTATTTGTTCGTCAGAAGTTCTGATTCTCCGGCGTTTAGAGACGTACGTGAATGTCGGCATGCAACTGGTTTCACACACTTAGATTTTTGCTTGTAAGCATAATTTGTACTAAACCAGTTATTTTCTTGGTATTGACATATTGAATATTTGTTAATAAAGGGATGAACATGCATACGATGATCTTCAATTAAACTTAAACGCTAGTTTTACAGCAGTATAGAGGATGAGAATATGATTGCAAAATGAGATTGTTTCCTAAGTTTAAATTACAATTGAACATTTACACACGAGAGCAACATTTATCGCAGTCTTGTGAGCATATGAACATACCTTTTCAAACAATGTTAATTTCTTTGTTGTATTCAGTTATCACTTAAACAACCTTGTTTGCAGTGTTTCTGCAATTTATGACAGCTGCACGATGCTACAAAATCCGTAGATTTGCAGGTGATGCCACCAAACACGTAAACAAGGTAAAGGCGCAGCCATGCAGTTGCTTGCTCACACCGCTGCTGGTGGAAGGGCCTCCACGAGACGGAGCCCGAGAGTGCCCCTCTCTGGATGGCATTTGGCTTCTTCGCGCTTTGCCTCACCGCACGTGACCTACCAGTAGACTGACCGTGGTATAACCCAGTTAGACTGCCGGGCGGGGCGGAAGCGACGGGGATTTAAGAAACTCGCATCATTGTGTCCCCTGCCACCCCGGGAGATTGAATGGAATCGGCGACTTCTGGATTGCAAGTCCACTGCGTGAACCATTGCCACCGCCATGGTAGCCATGGTAGCCATGCCTGCCAAGTGCACGATCCCCTCGCCATTCACGAGGGATGCGTTCCGGAGATGCTCGTGAATTGTAAGTTACGCGGATAATGATATTGGCCTATGAAAACCTATTTTTTTATGACTTGGATTTAAAACGTAAATAAGCTATTAAATACGTAACAATTATAATGAAAGAAAAATAGTAATTGGTTATAATAAACAAAGTAAATAAAAATCAATATTAACGTATTAAATAATAGTTAATACAATAACTTACCCAAATTTATGATGATGATGATGCTATTGCATCATCACTTTCTCGCATCACACTCATCACTGTCTCATCACGTTCTTTTTTCACCTCTCGATGCAGTCGTGTAGAGTTGCAGATGCGATTGGCGGATAGCCAACATCGCGGATAGCAAATTCGTGATTAACTTTGCAATAGAACGCCGCTTGCAGTCTCTGCATTGTCTTTGAATTCGTGGCGCTCTGTTCTTCTGATAAGGCCGACAGTCACAAGTGGGCGGTGCATTCTGATGGGAATTCCTCTGGAGTGAAAACAATGTTCTGTTCACAAGTATGGTGGTGTGTGCTATGGTGTCTGCAGTTGTTTTCTTTTAATATAGAGAATGTGTTGTAAAACAAGGCAAAATAAGTCGAGGAAAGCTACTTTCCAATGTTTTGATTTTGTAAGACGACATTTGAAATACAGCTGTGGCAATAGAATGTACAATACAAATCATTACAATAAATCCATATTGAAAGCAAATTTAGCATCCTTTAATTATCTGAAAACAAAAATTCCCATTCGTACATAACACAAAGTGACATTTAGGATTGCATATTTTATATTGTTGCTTAAACTACATCAACATAATCTGTTGTGGTGTTTTATGTCAGAGAATATGGCTTGAATCGACATCAGCTGTGCTATTTTGTAAATGAATCAGTTTAGTTTGTCATGGTCTTAACAACACTGAGTCTTAATAGAAAGTGCATTCTACTCTGGATATCTATTGCATATAAATGGTGCCTTAATGACCTCTGCTTCGAATATGAAAAAAATGCTACAGATACATTTCGAGAAACAGCAGGTTAAATGATCCCCCTTTTTAATTTGACAATGAAACGATGTTATTGAAATGTTGTGTGTTGAGTGCTGGTCTGTAAATTACGTGTCTATTTGCATCTCAAAGTATGTATTAATTTGCCTAAATAAAGCCAAACTATTAAAATACAATTGAAAGAGTGCACATTATTTTCAGTTGCTCTGTCATCATTGTTTATATGCCAGCAGTGTACATACTATACGTAGCAGGGTTGTTCAAGGTTAACTTGTACTTAAAAAAAAATGTGAAACTGAATAAACCTCATCTTATCTTTCCTGGTATTCCCCCACTACACACACAGATTTGTCCCATCGGTATAATAATACCTTCATGCCAGAATGAACGCAGCCGTTTTTGGACATCTGCTTTCAAATTCCTCGCCACTTTTTACTGACTCGCATCGATGTCAAGCCATTTGCACCATTCACACTTCCACGTGACAGCCCGTGTCACATTTTTCTTTGCCAGCAATTGCATTACAACACATTGGTCTCATGGGTTTAGGACAAATGATGCTTTCCAACAAAAATCAAAGTGAAAATTTTTAGTTGCTTGCCGATTTCATATATGGCTCCAAATGCTGGAGAATGAGAACATTCGATTAACAAAAAATACATCAACTGCAAAAATGAGCAGCTTGAAAAGAGCACTGAGAGTGTCGACTTCAGAAAACGAGACACGGAGATAATGAATGGGACGAGGGTCTACACGGGCATTGCAGATCCACAGACTGCTTTGCGAAGCTGTGACGCCATGATGTTGCTGCCACTATCGCTGCTAATTGTTAGTTATCATTCATTATGTTATTATTATCTAGATTATAGAACATACATGAAGTGCAGGTCAAGCTGGGATCTAACTCCTTTTACAAATAAAAAAGGTGATAATTTCAAACTAGATTCGAAGCTTCCGTGACTGCAGGAATTACTCTTTGGTTCTTTCGGTAAGTCACGTAGAAAATAAAATAAAAATAGAATGCGACGTTTCGGTTGCAATACAAGCAACCATCATCAGGAAAGAATGAATGATAAAACAGACAGGCAGACACACATGCAGAGGGAGAGACACACAAAGACACACCGAGCGAGACACACCAAGGAAAACAGACACGAAAACAACATAGGCAGACATGTGTTTGTCTTGGTGTGTGTCTTTGTGTGTCTCTCTCTGCATGTGTGTCTGCCTATGCTGTTGCCGTGTCTGTGTTTTATCATTCATTCTTACCTGATGATGGTTGCTTGTGTTGCAACCGAAACGTCGTATTCTATTTTTATTTTATTTTCTACGTTACTCTACCGAAAGAACCAAAGAGTGATAATTTCAATAATGTGCTTTCCAACATACAGGAAAACTGTTATCCTTGAACTTATTCCCTGCCAATTCCTTATCCTTTGCAACCGCTGGGTCTGCGAAGACTCCCAATATTTGCAGCCCCATTCTCCCTCTTAGAACCCTGTAGATATGAGGATCTGTGATATCGGTCCCACCCCCACATCACCATGGACAAGAGGAGTTCTGTATCTGACATTACAAAGCAGTCTTAAGAAATCAATGATGAGACAAATTATATTCCTCCCTTGATGAAGTGAAGGATTGTTAAGCATAGCAAATAATGGTACGTTTCACATCACATTATTCTCATGTTGAAAGGCGCACGATGTGTTGCAATTTACAAGTTATGCTGCAGCTGAGTGTTCACTTTGCATGGGTTTCACTCGCAGGGGTGGCTCTGGCCAAATGGTGCTGTTAGGTTGCATTGCTTCGAAGTCACTATATTGGGCTCAGCACTTCTGCTTACACGGAGATTATCTATTTGAAACGTTTGCCTGGTATCCATAGCTTAAATACTTCCCATTTATCGACACGGTAATAATCGCTTACATACCTTTATCAATCCACTGGTGGATTAAGGGCTCCACATGCTGTGGCAGTTATAGAGGGTTGTTTGACCATACTTCATCTTACTGGTTAGTGTGGGTTTCTGAAGATGGGCGCCCTGCACCGGTGCAGATATCCCTTCGCCACTGTTGTGAGCTGTGGCCAAAGACTAAACTCAGATCAGTGCACTAACCACTGCGCTACCACTCTGCCCATTAATTACGATTATGACTACAGATATTGTGCTAAATATAAAGCCTAATTCTTGTCCAGCTATAATGAATCCATTCATGTTATCAGTGAGTATATTATAGAGATTATGTTCTCATGTTATTGGCCCAATTTATGGGTGGTCAGTTAGATTTTACTTTTAAAGTAATACAAACCAGAGTCATATCCATCGCTGGAGCATACGACATGTTTATCTTTGTGATATGTACTGGAACATTAAAACAAATTTTTGAGAATATACACCATCTATTCAATAACGTTTGCATTTGCTTTTTGTTAATCTCACTGGCGAACAGAAAAGTACGAAGTGAAAAAAAAATGGTAATTAAATGAAGCTGTGGAATTTCTACAGCTGTGCACTCATGCTTTAGTGACCGACTGCAATGTTCACTCCAGCCAGCAAAGGTGAAGCATCGAATCCTCGATCGTGTTGCTCCACCTGCGGACGAAGGAAGCGCAGTGTTTGTCTGTGGTTGTGACATCACGGTCCGCTTTACATTGAGGAAACCCAGGGCAGGTCTGATCTCAGCCCTTCCAAATACACAAACACACGCTTTTGGAATCATTACCTCTTTAAAAAAACAATCTATCCACAGTATGTGTCCGCTGCTTAGAACGGAGGTTGCCTCCTCTTGCTCGCCCTGAACACGTCTCAACGTGTCTAACCTCAGAAGCCTTCTCGAGCCCAGTTCGTTCTTGAATGGGTCACTTGCCTGAGACTATCAGATGTTGTTGGCTTGACCTGCAGGGAGCTTTGATGAGTATTCTCTTGGAGGTAAAGGTGTTCTGACGTTACCAAACTCTCATTAATGGGTTTAGTGAAACATCCCATCCTCCAAAAAATAGTTTAGGCTCAGTTGAGGTTTATCTGGATAACAAACTCAGCATTTATGTAACAACTGGTCCTTGACATAGAAACGTGAAAAGTTCACATTTCATCTTTCCACCAATCCATCAGGACCACGACAGAGACTGAACTCTCCTTGCTTTTGCTGACAATCCCTCGGTATGCAAACTTTGTTGTTCACCCAGGGCACCGTGTATGTTAATCTTGGCTCTGGACTACGAATAAGATTAGCATTGCCAAGGATAACTTGATGACTTAGACACCCATGCATTTTTGACTCCAGTACTTATGATTTTTTTTCACACCAAGAGAAATATACAACTGCCTTCCTTTATGCATCGACCGTAAGTTCACACCTTTTAAGTACATTTCCTCTCAAACTGAAAGAAGAGTCCTAATTTATACAAAGTAAACATCACGGTTGAGGGACATCTCACCTCGGATTGCTTTTTTCAGTTCGCGGGGGGAGGGGAGGATTGGGGAGCAAATGTCAATGTCACAGCTGTTCAGGAATCCTTCTAGCAAAAGCTTTCAGACTGTGCTTTGATAACATCAAAGCCTCGCTTGGCTCACACCAATTGGACATTTTCTAAAAGCAGCCCATAGTCAATGGGGCTGGAGTGGTTGGCACACGACGTTTGCAATCCAGAGGTTGCTGGCACGGCGGTTTACAGACTTCAAAACAAATGGCTCTTCTTGTTATATTGGTTGCCTACCCTGCTCTAGATAGAGGCTCTCTCCGTATGTATGTTGAACGTCTTTCGCACCGTACGTAGCCAACCGTGCTAATCGGAGGAGCGCCCCCGAGCGAAAGCCCTTCCGCCAGCAGCGGCATGAGCAAGCAATTGCAGGGCTGTACCATTACCTTCACCGAGTCAATAAGACCGGTTAACGTTAGTATAAAAGTTATACATGCTAGACCAGTGGGTAAGAGCGCGCGTTTGTATGTTATCACTTTGGTGATTCACTAACAGAGTATTTGTTTCAAAAAAATGTAACTGCGAACAGTTTATCATGAAATGATTGCCACCATATGGGTGAAAATGCAGTTAGTAACTGTGTGTCAGCAGCTGAGTGAGTTATGGGTGGCTAAGGTGTTGACACAAAGGAATGCATCCTGGATTGCACGTGCAAATAAAGTAATGATAATAATACTACACAGTAACTCATAGGGCTTAGTCAGTCCACTGCTCGATGACGACCTCCACATTCTATGTTGGTCATGGGGTCTTTTTTTGTTTACCATACCGACTCAAATGTGTCACTGCCGTTTGGTGAAGGAGGGTGAGGACTGGTTCTGATATCAGTCACCACTGATGCTAGCCGTGCCCGGAAATCAAAATCAGGTCAGCGGGTTCATCGAGCAGTGTGCTAACAAAAGCGCCACGACTCCCCCGCTTATGAAAAGAAGCTCAACCATGCATTATGTGGTGGCAGCATGCACTTATAGTCCAGGAATGTTAAATATTTGGTTAACTCATCCATTTCATGATTTTACATCTGCCCCATCATCTACTATTCATATCATTACCGTTATCCCATATTACCGTTTTTACAGCAATTTATAAAAAAAAAATGTTTTACCTTTCCTCCACATAAGTCACATACGTGCATTTAGAATTAGCAAATTATTTGCTCATGATGCCCTTATTGTACCTCACAGTGAAATTTGAATACATTGGGCGCGGTATAGACGTGTGTTCTTGCACTATGACATCACCAAATGTTTTTTTTAGTTCCAACACGAACGTTTAATTAACTGTAAGCAAAATTGCGTGAGACCTTCCGACTAATTACCCTGCTGCAATGCGTCACAACGGATATTGAACCGAGTGCATTATCAGGCAGAAAAAATGGCCTTGCGGCATTGCGCTCCGACTGTAATGCAAACTTAGGAATGAGCCACATGAAACAAAATTGCAGGACATAACCGTGATGAATGTGGGTTCATACCACCAGTCACGATTCTTCAATGTCTCACAATCGCGAGTTGAGCTCAATGAAATGGTTGCATCACGTATGAACCTACAAACTTCAGTCTAAGAGTTCAAGACACCCTCATTTCTTATTGAAGACTTCACACCAGGCCTTTTTGCAGCAACATGTGGAACTGACTACATTGTTTTCTCTCCCCACAGAGCGCAATTTTGAAATGTTATTTGGAAATATTACGGCAGCACTCAAATCGTTTTTTTTATGAATGCGCTCCATGTAACAGATCGTTGGTTGCTACAATAAAATGTTCTACGATTACTATTTGAGCAATTCGGAAATGGAGTGAGGAACATTTTCCCAAGCAGGGCTGTCAAGACCCAGAGAAACGTTTCAAGTGGAGAACATTCCCCAATAAGCATTCTCCTCGACACACCAAAGATTTGCAAGCACTCTGGTTTATTGCATCAACCTGCAAACGCTGTGGCCTCCACAAGAATGGAGAAACTGGGAAATGCCTTGGCGATAGATTTGCCCGACAGCTTCCGTCAGCTTGCCGGATAGACACGTCCAAGCAGGGTGGCTCATCACTTTGCCAGTGGGGAGCGGAGTCGCAGTGATTCATGTCGGCACGTGACCTTGTCTTGAATGAGACCAGAAAAGGTACAGAAGGTTGACTCAAATTCACACTGAAAACGATTGAGCCGGAACGACTGAATGAACGCCTCACCTTTACTTAAAGTGTAGTTTTATTATTGAGCACTAGATACAACCTCGTACCTTATTCGATTAATATATAGTGCACCGTCTCTTGAAACACATTTATGACGTAACACATTTGATTTATCAGTAAATTTGACAATTTTGTTTTACTTGCTTCCTCCACCCTGCCTGCAATCTTCAGGAATTTAAGTCCCTTTGATACGTTTGATCCTTACATTTTTTGAGAGCTTCCCTAACCCTATTGAAATGAGGATTGTGCGCTGGAATCTATGATTAAGTGGATTTGCTCATTATGGTTTCATAATTATGGTTTCGCACCTCCGTTTAGCATGGTTGGCTATGTAGGTGCAAAAAAAGTTCAAAATACACACGCATTGACCACCCTATTGCAGTCCTACCCATCATGCAATGTGCCAGTGACATCTTAAGTTTTACTTTTAATAAAAATGAGTTTATTCAGTTATACATTTTGACTATTGAAGGGCTTGTCCATTCCTCAATAGCCACTAATCATATGCCAATTCAAAACCTCTTAATCGGGAAACATTCTTAAAGTTACATTCTTATCGTTCCCCAACGCCACTCCACTCTGTCTCTCTGGCCTTTATTTATGCGTAATGAAGAAGAGCCATTACACAGACCGTTGCCTATCACGTATTTTTTACTTTTCAGGCCACAGAGTTAGTGGCAAGTGTTCAGCCTTTTATAACGGTGTGCGCATTAATGCGGACAAAGATGAGGAATCGGTATGTCTATGCCACATGGCAAGTCAATACTCTGGCAGCCATGGGAGGGAGCACATTCAAGAAGGTGACCACCGTGGAAATTGAGCGATGAGGCTCTGCTCATGTGCAGGAGATTCATGTTGACATCGCGGGACCGTGGCGGATGGTGGCAACTCAGGGAGGCCTTCATCCACACGTGGCTGATCGTGGCTGATGATGCAGATAGTGTTCTGTTTGTATGCCACGTAGGCTTGATTATGAGAAGTGTCAGTTGAAGGAAAAACAAACTTAACAATGCAAACGACTGTAGTGAGAACCACTGCACAGTTTATCTAATGTGTTACACTTGGTGTTACTTATTCATGCAGGGCTAATTTCAGCAACGGATGGCTAAATTAGCCAGAGGAAGGGCATGGCAGGAAATGTTGTAATACTTTATTTTATGTAACTCTTTCAGACGTTTTGTTAATGCGTAGCAAATGCAGGCATACAGTGTAACATTAAATTGGCAAAGACAAATACCGTAATGTTCACAATTTAGCACCTAAATAACGATATGCTAACCATTGCTCTATAAGCATTGACTTTTTAAATACAAGACAGTACGAACAAAAATGCACAGTAAATCATTGTGGTTGTGTGCAAGTCAACCAACATTTTGACATACAATTATAAACCATAAAGAGCGACCACCTAGAACAGGGGTCGGCAACCTACGGCTCCGGAGCCGCATGCGGCTCTTTACGGACTGCTTCTTGACGATATGTACGTATGTACAGTATGTACTCAGATGCATTGCGGCTCTTGAAATACTGAATTTTGTACCGAATTGGAAAGAAATGGCTCTTCTTGTTATTTTGGTTGCCGACCCCTGACCTAGAACAACAACAAACAACAACAACAACAGCAGGTGCAGTAGACGTTGTGGGTCACAGAGGACAGTGCATCGACATCGACTGCTGCCCCGAGGTACCCCGTCTTCACAGACCCTCACTCACTGACCAATGCGGTGAAGTATGGTTAAACATTTACATTTCTATGTAAAGCTTTCGTGACTGCAAGAATTTTCGTCTTCTTGGTTCTTTCGGTAAAGTCACGTATAAGGGAAATAATAAAATAATAAAAATTAAACATAATAAAATACATAATAAAATGTTATTTTATGTTTTATTATTAAAATAAAACATAATAAAATACAATTTTATTATGTTTTATTATTAAAATGTTTTATTATTAAAATAAAACATAATAAAATAAAATTTTATTATGTTTTATTATTAAAATAAAACATAATAAAATACAATTTTGTTATGTATTTTATTATGTTTTATTTTTATTATTTTATTATTTCCCTTCTATATGGTTAAACAACCCTCAAGACGGGTGACCCTCATCCAGTAGTAGATTGACCAATGAACACCTTAGAGATAAAAGTCGGTTGTTTTTTGCTTGGGAGTATATTTAAATAGCTCGGCTACTTATTAACATATAACGCCACTACATTGAATGCAAACTAAGACTGTGAGGGGTTGCCCACAGTTAAGACTCTGGAACAGGCATTTGAAAGTATGGATTTACATGTATCATCGTTTTTATTTTTAAAACAGTAACCCTGTTTAAAAAATTAAAAGACAAAACGCATGAACATGTCCAATGTAAATATCTCAACATTACAGAATTTAATTTAAAAAACGCGACTTTATTATGAGGAGCAGAAAGAAGCCAGTACAATCATGGATACACGACAGGAGGTCCTTATTAAAATACCCACAGACCAGCACCACCCTCTCACATGTAGCCACTTACAAAGGGTGGGGCCTTACAGAAACCAGACAGGGAGGTTTGTAAAACTGGGCAAATGAGGCACTTAGTTTGGCTGGTGGCCACGAAATATTATTGAACGAACATGCTGCAAACATTCACATTCCTTTGCCATGTGTGTAGCTTTAAGTGTGTGTATGTGTGTGTGTTATTTTTGTATTAAATATGCCAGTGGAGTGTTTTGAACTTGAAAGACATTGGTCCCAAAAGGTTTTGAATGTTTTGTGTGTGAAGAACTGCAAACTTCACTGATGAGTATTATTATGGCTTTTCGTGCTGTTAAGTACTTGGTAGTCAAGTGAAACCTTTTGAATCGAAGCATTTGTTTCCCGAGTTGTGATGATTAAAGTTCCGTTGATCAGCTGCCGTGGTGTTTGTCTGATAATGCAAGGTCACAAGTCTGATACCACATCTCAGCATATGTGTTTAAATGTTATTGCGTGTGTTGTAAAGGGTGGTGCATTTACAAATACTGTAGTAAAAAAGAAATCAAATTGTTATAAATTGTGGTTGAGGGCTGTTAATAAGTGGTGTCATGTACAAGTAACACTTTCCCTTCAGTGGCTACATTTTTCTCCCTCTGGCTTTCTTCACATTTTGAATACAACTTGTGTTACAGAATTTGCGATGCAATTTTCTAAATAATTCCTTTTTGGTGGCACCTGCCCACATATCTCCCTGGAATGGATATTGTGTGTGTGTCACAGATCTGTAAATCTCCAATCATGTCACCACCTTCCTTCTCTGCAGGCGATAGAGCCAACATCTTACTTAATATTCAAATCAGCTGTTAAGAAGCAAGAGGAGTCATAAGTCAGCTGTGTATCTGAAAATCTATCAACCGATATTATTACTGTAAATACCTTGCACATGAAACTAAACTACTTTATCTTACCGAGTAAAGGCCACTGAGCGATTAGCTCGTTTCAGAGGCGATGTGGCCACAGATGATAACTCATAAAAGTGGCCTATATCTCAAGTGGGAATTTATAACCAAAATCATCTGAACACATGTTTCTCTGATGCGGAGGGCAAAATCCACGCGACCACAGGGAGAGAAAACTCCAAATATTCAGGCATCAGGGTCGGGATCTGGATCGAACCCACGACTCCATCGTACCAAGCAAGGGTGTTAACACCTCGCCACATTGGCACCTCTCAAACTTCACCACCTTGGCGTGTACAAAATTCCCATCCACTTGAGACGTTTGTTCATCAGACGCATGGTGTATATTAAACAACACACTGAGACCTTGTTGAAAGGCTTTCAAAACCAGGCCTTATGGGGCCACGTGTATGCATTTTCACCTCGGCTAGAGTGTTCTCCATGAACGGAAAAAATGGGTGAAGAACGTGGGATGGAGTCGTGATATTTTCCAACCCAACCAAATAAAGCGTGAGGCAGCCGATAAAAAAAAAGATGTACTGATTTTCCAATGCTAATCATAACTCCACTTTAAAATTGTTGCATAAAACATTTTCGCATATTTTTGGTTTTAAAAATCTGTCGTGCGTTAAAAGGGTGTAGAAACCAGCATTTGGTCAAGGTTGGCATTGATAAATGAG
This sequence comes from Lampetra planeri, assembly GCF_965212315.1. NCBI lineage: Eukaryota > Metazoa > Chordata > Hyperoartia > Petromyzontiformes > Petromyzontidae > Lampetra > Lampetra planeri. Next base: position 488,095 of record NC_136124.1, on the reverse strand, counting down.
CTGTGTTTTGCCCACAGAGTTTGTAGGTGCTAGTTCCCGCCTTAATGGCATGCAACAATACACCGGTAATGTTTAATTTCCGATGCATTGTGCATGGAGTGTCGCGTATAAACACGCTGTGTATTGTCGATGCCGCTGCACATTTTGTTATGCTGATTACATTCATAATCCTTATATTAGTAGATTTCCCCTAAATATGACCTTGATTGTGCTATTGGTGCCTTCTCACGAGACGAAACATCCATTAGGATGTCTTGCAGAGGAGTGGAAATCTTTGTCAGAGAACAGAGGTGACTCAGTCGGAGTGGATATCACAGAGCTAAATCTGAGATGCCTCCAAGTGACCATTGGTCCAAACAATAGGGGAGGGGGGGCATTTTCCCACCCACCCTGCAACCACAATGGTAATCAAAGCAATATTTTTGTAATTCCCAGAGCTGGAATTTATTGTGATAGTATTTGTAGCGCAGTCAATGGTGACTAGGCTGAGACCAGCAGATTTGCTACATTTGCGAACCTGGTTTAATCACAGGGAGCTGTCTGGATTCAGCACTCTGAGTCACCTGGGCAAGCGAGTGATCATTTCTCATTATTGCTGAGTCACTGTTGCTGAGCCGAGGTACGAAGTCATTGTGGGCATTGCTTCAGCAGTCATTTCCCGCCATGCTTATTTTATATAGTCTCGAGTGCAGTTACTCAGTCCTGAAGTCAGTTGCATAACACATCTTAAGTGCTATTTTACTTTAGTTCACAATTGGTAGCAAATGTGGGCAAAGATACATTTTCATGAAAGGAATGTTATGCAACAGGTCACTCACTGCACTCTGGCCACTGCTTTCATTGATAACCCCCACCCCCCTCTCTCTCTCTGAGTTACGTCACCATAACTCCCATGTGTGAAGTAAAACTATATATATACTTACAATACTGCATAGCAGTAAATCAGCAATAAACTACATTAGTATGGGCTTGACCACAGACAACCCTTCAAATAAAATGTTTTAAAGATATTGTGGTGGTATCCCATAATACCCTGACAACACAACGGAGTGCATTGGTTGCTCGTTACAACGTGCAATCGAAAGGGTCGCTGCTCTGCCTAAAGATGATCGAGAGCGGAATTTCACAAGTGCAAGTGGGAATGGGCAGACAGTTAGTTGCGCTGTCCATCCCATTGACCCGCAACATCTATAGAAGGCGGTGGTGGGTGCAGCCCTGCGATTGCGTGCTCGCACCATGTCTGGCAGAAGAGCCTCCACGATGAGGAGCTCAAGGAGAGCGCCTCCTCCAGGAAATGTTGGCCTACTCTTCCAAATTGGCCGGACACCTCGAAAGAGATGGGAACGCTCATGGTGTACCCCACAGCACGTGACCTGCCGATGCGATTTTCTTTGGTGTCGCCGTTCACAGAGGAGACACCACCGGTAGTGGCTTTTAATTCCTCCAAACCCACCGCGGCCACAACCATCACACAATGCAATGCCTCCAAACCACACCTTGGCAGTGGCTTCCGCCAGACACTCCTTACCGTTTATAAGTTTAAATATTTTATCCACACGTAGAAAACTTGCGCCAAAATGCATTTTCTGAATTACCAGTGCGCATGTGTATTCAATCCCATGCGTCAAATTATGATTAACTGACACTCCTGACGTGGCCACTCTACGTTCGTGCTGCGAAAAGATTTAAAGCGTAACACACAATGCAGTTTAATGCAAATTATGAGGTGATGCTGCGTAGGAAGTGGTGCACACGCACAATTCCCCAACACACTCAACGCATTCATCAAGAAAACCCTTCCACGCTGTCGACAAATGTGTTGAGTTTTATACAAACGTAGAGTCCTTTTCACTCCTCTGGCGAATAAAGGCCCTCTGCATGCCATTTGTTTTGCTGGGGGTGTGTGACAATAAATCACCATCCTACCCACTGCAAATTGGTGAAGGGGGTCTAGGACTGGTTAATTTATGACTCACCATTGATGTTAGCCAAGGCTTGGATTCTAATTTGGGTCACAGAGTCCATAGTGCATTGCGCTAACCACTGTGCCACCACTCCACTAGACTCAGAGCTTACTTTCGGTTGGAACCACCCTGGGTCTAAGCGCTGGGAAATCTTCATCCAACAGTCGAGAGATCATGACTGCTGATGACAATGATGATTGGGAGCCTTTGTGCACTTCCCCAGCCGAGCTACATCCCAACTTCCAGACACATTAGTAATACGAAAGTGCCAAAAACCACCCCCTGCATGCGTTTAACATTTTCCCATGCAGCAGTGGGTGGTGGAAACCGCACATGAACCTCGACTTGAACAGCGGTTTGCTGGACTCTACCCAGCGGCTGAGATGCCCTCTCTCGAGACGCCCTCTCTCGAGACGCCTGGCGCGGCGGCTGCCCCGGGGCTACGCCCTGCGTCGAGCTGTCCCTTTAAAACACACAGACCGGACGGCACTTGACCCCTGGGTGGCGGCAGGATCATGAGAACACATGTTGGATGTGAACCACCGTTTCCTGGTACCCCTTGAAGCCTTGGTGTTACAACCTCTGAATCATTTCACGTAAACAGCAGCATTGACGAGTCTAACTGTTCTCTTACATTAACAGCAGATGTACAAAAAAGAACTACATAGCGTGTATGTTTTCCGCAAACAGAAATGTAGTTATGTTTTTCCACTCCTTGTACTTCTTGAACACATGAACGTGTTTTAAACTATAAAGTTGTTGAATTCAATGCGATACATTGTCTAAACGTTATTCTATACTTTCACGAGTTGCTTTTTGGAAATGTACGATGAGAGGAAGGGACGCCGCTGTGGTGTTAATGGTTCCCTCACACACCAATTCAGGGTTCGCAGGTTCAATTTCATCTCCTAGTGCGGCAGCTGATGAAATAATGGGACATGTCTTTAATCCCCCAGGCCGAAAATATTTGCCCAGTATTTTAAATAGGTACAATACAGTCAGAAAATACTCACAACTGATATTAGGCTTGGACAGAAATCGAACTCGGGTTTCCAGAGACATCGTAGAGTGTGCGAACCATTTCACCACTGCTTCCTTTCCGCAAAACAAGTATTCCCTCGTTGTTCACGAGGGATACGTTCCGGAGTTCAAGTTCAAGTTTATTTATTAAGTTCATTTATTAGGTATAGCCCTGTGAGCTATTCGGCTCTTGAATCGGGTGCAACCGCAACAAACAAAAAACAAAAACATGAACAAAAAACATCTTAAAGTGAAAATGTGACTGAGTGCAAACAGAAAATCCAAGAACAGACAGCAAAATATTGCAGGAAAAACACCGTACACCAACGCTGTGTGCAAAAATCCCAGTGAGTTGCTCATGAAGAGCACATTTTACGGATCACACACAAGCTATTGAATACATGAAAATTGTAATCACACAAAATAAGTTAAAATCAACGTAAAGCAACTGAAAATAAAAATATAAATATTAAATTATTGTTTATAAATTAAATTACCTTCATCTCATCACGTTATCTCTCCTTACTTCAGGTAATCACTTTCATCCAGCACATTTTCTCTCATCACTTTCTCTCGATGCAGTCGTGAAGAGTTCCAGATTCGATTCATGGATAGCCAAAATCGCGGATAGCAAGTTCGTGAATAACGAGGGAATACGGCACCAGTACATCGTCATAATCAGCCATGATCAAGCCACTGCTGGATGCAGGCCTCACAAAGCCGTCACCATATCACGATGCTGCAAAGTAATAATTCACCTAGCACCTGCACTCGAGTTGATTTCATCGGTAGACATCATCTCAGACGTTAATTCTAAACTAAACCATTTTTATTTTTCCAGGTAAGGCCCACTAAGCTATATAGCTCGTTTTCAGAAGCGACCTGGCCATAAATGAAAGCTCAACAAAGTGGCTTGTCGTGTGGAAATGTGTAGCAACCGAATAATCTAAGCGCATGTTTTTAAATGTGGAAGGAAAACCCCGTGGACCCGGACAAATATCCACGCGACCACAGGGAGAACATTCAAACTCGAAACATACAGCAGGCGTCAGGGTCGGTAGCGAACCCACGACCTCCTGCATACCAGGCGAGGGAGTTAACATCTCCTAGCCACCGCAGCTTCCTCGTGTATGGTGACGTCATCCTAAATCAATATCCCGGTGCTGGCTGAGCTTTACTTTCTCGGTTCTGCAGATTCTCAAAATAACCATCTCCTTTAAGACCCGTAATATACACAGTGAGTATTATAATGGGTCTACTTGGTGAAATTATCTTCCATACAAAATGAATACGTGGAATAGCTCATATATATATTTAGTTTTAGTTGTTGACCCATTAAATTGTGTTATATTGGCCAGATCCTGACATTAGCTGTTGGCTACATGTGACCGGACCGGTCAGACATGGGAATGAAGGATGTTCCCTCCATTCAGTCACTTCCTCCTCCTGCTGCCTTGTCTTGTTAACCAAAAACAACTTGGATGATATCTGAGTGCTTAGTGTCTTTGTGTTATTTTTAAACATCTGCTTGCAATTGTGCCATTGGCAGGCCAAACAGCCATCACCAAGTCTTATGACTGTTCTTCACCTCGGCTATAATTCAAAGTTTGTCACCAGCTCGTGCACAAAGATGCTCTCATTGTGAGAAGCACAGCGTGGCTTTAAAGGTGGCGTTTCTAACTTATACATGTGAAACAACAGGGCGACCGTGGATACAATAGATTTAAGCCTCAGTACCGTCGGGAAGGGATTCCCTCCGGATTGAGTTGTCCTGAAATGAATGCCAGAAAGGGCCTTCTTGTGAGCAGTCTCATCGCCCTCAATGAGCAGCTTCGAATTCTGCGACAGCTCAATGGAAAGGAGTACAGCCTTCCCTGGCCACGTGACCGTCCACAAAGTGCGTGGTGTAACCGTCATTCTCTGTAGATGTTCACATATCTGACCTTTGCACACATCCGCCTACAACTTAAGCCCCAGAGAGTTGGATATGTGCCATTGCAATGTACAAGGTGCAGGTGTATAAGGTACAACAACTCTTTCTTTGCAGATCCTTCCCCACTAGATGCTGTATTATGCACAAGAAGAAAGTCATACATCGCAATAATTAACTTTGTTGCTGAGAGGTAAGACGTTGGACGATAAAAACATATATTCGACATGTCTTTCCTCTCAATAGCACTCATGAAGCCCTAATCATCCACTTACCGATTGTGTAAGTTCAGCACCCGAAGTTAAGCAGCAGAAACTTTTTAGCTCTTGTATAAACCGCCAGCGTGTTTGCTCAATAGATAGTGAGGGCTCGATTGCACTGTGTAAAACGATGTTTGTCCCTGGGTAGTAAGTGTTCTTTTTAAGTGCTTATGCATAAAAAGTATAGAAAATGGCTATTATTCCCCACAAACTTTGCTTTTATTGAAAATAGGTACATTTAAAAATATCAAAGTTCTGGTTACGAAAGCAAAGTTTGTGGGGAATAATAGCGATTTTTTGTACTTTTGAGGCATAAGCAATGAGGAAATAACACTTACTGCTCAGGAACAATGTATATTTTGTTATACAGATCGCAGGGGGTTCCATGCAAATGAATACTCACAAATCCAGGTTGGCAGTGGTGGTGTTTTCCCACTGAGGGCCCTAAGTAGAAATATTTTTTGGGAATCTCCCTTTTAAATTTTAACTATTTCTAATATGCTAGTGAGATGGCGAGAGATGTAGACAAGAGATGAAGTGAGGTAAGAGAAATGTCGACAACGTTCGATATGTCGTGAGATACGCGGGCAGATTCAGACAAGATAGAGATGATAGGTATGAATTGGTTATTTATTGTGGCCAATGCACTTCTTTATTTCACGAGGCTCTAGACAGATAGGTCTGAAGCTGTCTCTAGGATTTGATGAGATTAGGCCGGATTTGTGGCGAGAGTTGAGGCCTTTCCTGCTTGAACGAGGAGGTCAACTGAGGACTCTTGGGGAATGTCTCGAGTTTCTTGAGAGAAGATGGATTTTATTTGGTAATCGTGTGAAACGGCTTAGGAGTGTGCAAAAGTTCACAAGTAATGTTGTTAGCAAGAATTAGAATGTTCCTGCTTAATTAAATATCAACCTCCAGCGAGTTATTATTTACAGTTTCTGGGTAATGTGTAAATTGACTGCCTTGTATTACATGCGAGCGCTCAGATAACTCACACGAGTACCTCACACACCAAGCACATTGCACCAATCGTACATCAGTGGAGCCCTAATGCTAGCGACGCCCGCATTAACTGGATGTACCGCTTTAACCAGAACACAATCCAGTCCCTGAACATCAAGCCAGTTTGTGTGTGCGGCGTTCCTGGCCATAAGAAGTGTAAATTTAGGACACGGAGTCATTTTGGTGGAATGGGATGAAAGCCCAAAAAAATGAAAGGGAACATGTACGCCATTCTTCGTGGGGATGATGTGAGTTATTTACAAGCGGGCAAACATGCAGGAAATGCGTGCAGTCTATGACACACGCGAAAATGTACAAGTCTCAGATGTGGACCAGATACCCGATGTTCTGAAGCATTCTCTTAACACGCATCGCAAATGGCGTATTCGTAATAATAATACGCACAATAGTACCCTGGAGTGAGTTGGCAAAGTGTAGCGGAATATTTTAGAGTAATGTCAGGAATAATCTGTGCAAAATAACGCAACTGGTGGTGATGTACATTTTTCTGAGTTATAATCAGAGAGGTTAACTCATACCAGACTTTAGCAAATGGTTGTTTGAGTATTGTTGGTCATTTCGTGACGTTACACTTAGTCTCTATCGTGTGCCATGATGTGTCACACTAAAGTGGATACAAAATGGTGAGATTAACCAAGCATCAGCACGTCATAGCAGTCTAATAATTTGAAAATGAGATATGATTCTGCTCACGTTACTTTATAATACATGAACATTGAACTTTTTTGTCAAACCTTCGCCAGTATCCATATGCTATCCTTCTGTATATAACAATGTTTAATAGTGGAATTCCAAATATGAATTCCATTGCAATGGCCCAACCTTTTAGTGTTTCCTTATCAGCCTTTAGGCTGTAGCTCATATATACACATGCAGTGTTTATTTTAATTAATGTACTGTCATTAGTTCTAACAAATGAAGTAGCATTTGGATGGAATGTTCGTGAATGTTTTTCATCTGCACTTGTTCGTGTTCAATGTATTTATTTTAACAGCAGTTCGTTCCTTTGAGACAAAGAAGAAGGCATGATTGGTACCCAGGTCAGTCAGGAGTGCGACCCATCTCAGTGGACTCAGAAGGCTCGGACATGTAAAAGGAAAGGAAAACCAGCTGACGAACATGGAAATGTGAGCGTCGAGCCCGAGAGGCAGGCTGAGAACGAGGGGATTAAGTGGCGAGGCAGGATATGAAGGACTGTGGAAATGATGTGCGGAGATGGCCCAGGACAGGAATAAATGGAGAAAAATCTCGGAAGGCAGACCCTCAAATAAGTGGTAAAAATGGTAAGCAGTTTGATTTTTTGGTATTTTCTTCACAGTTTTTTTTTGTATAACACATTCCTGCGGAGGGTGCTGGTAGGAACGTTGGGTTGCTCGGTCAATGGCCAGGGTCAACGGCGGCGTGTTGTATTCCGCAAATATGCCCGACTGTGAGGGCGGGCACAAGCCGGCGTGAGTAGGTTAAACGTTGAGTTTTATAAGGGCACCACGGGGTGACCAGCCCCTCCCCACCCAGCCCCACCCCTCCCACCCCCCACCCAGCCCCATCCTACCGACCCAGCCCCTCCCCACCCTCCCCACCCAGCCCCTCCCCACCCAGCCCCACCCCTCCCACCCCCACCCTCCCCACCCTCCCCTCTCCACCCCGCCACACCCCTCTCATTTTTGGATGCACGACGGACGGACGGACACAATAATCCCCTGTGGGCTGGTGTAACCAGGAGGTTCCTACCAGTATAACAGGCTACGTAGCCAAACTGCAGTGCAGTTCGCTGAGGGAATTAATGTTTTGACTTTATTTCAAATGATCTGCCTCGCCAACTCCCCTCCAGCTCGAGAAGCCATCATAGTCATGAGCGTGTACCTTCTTTCGTGCGGTGACGAGTTGATCAGAAGAAACAATTTCATCTTCGTATCCAGATAGGTGAGTGAACCAGTGGACAGCTTCAGGAATAGGCCGCCGAATATCTGAAAATACGCCAGCAAATGATCAACGTGGTTTGTGGTGTTACCGAGTGCTCCGTGGTTTGAGATTGGTGACCGCAGTCACACTGCGAGCTGTCCTTAATTGCACATTTGTGTCGGAGATTTGCCACATCTGCCGTTCGATGTGCTGATGCGGTTCAATACAGAGCATTGTTCACGGGGTATGAGAGGGCATGGGTGTCACGGGCAGGACTCCTTGGGGTGGGGTTAAAAGAGCACTGGGAGGCACGCCTGTCTGAGCAGCCCTTGTAGGGTTTGTAATTTATGTTCCACAAGAAACTCGTTCTCATGTTCAACGCATGAAATAGAAGCCAGTTTTTTTTTGGTCTACTAAATTATTAACACTGGCGTGGTATCCAGACCCAATCAAGCAATCACTTTAGAGTCTGCTGAGCACGGAACGTGCCAAGAAAACAACGTCAAGAATGGGCAAGTGCCCCAAAAATGAACGTTTCACGAATACTCTCGTCCTGCATGCACGTGTGTGTGTGTGGGGAGCGGTGGTGTTGCGGTTAGCGCTACGCTGCGCTACGAACCCGACGGCCAGAGTTTGATTCCCGCTCACGGTCAACACCACTGATCATTATTTGTACCAGTCCTGGACCTCCCCTAGGTCGACTCAGCCTTAAATCAGTACCTTGTGTGGTGTATAAACATCGCCACTAGGGAGACAAAAGCGGTCGGGCGTGGTGCTGGCCATCCACCCCCTCGTGTACCGTTTCAGCCTTCATAGGTGCTCGCTAACGACACTTGCCCCAACAATCTGGTCAGGCTATACGGGGGATATTTGTCTTTTTTGCGGGGAGCAGGTGCAAAATTGTTTGCACGCTGCCTTACAAACTTGATGAGCCGAGTTTGATTCCCGCTCACGGCAAACATCAGTGGTAATTATTATCTGATCTGGTGCTGTACCTCCCTTTTTTTCTACTCAGCCTTAAATAAGTACTTGGTATGATGTGTAAAGATGAGTACGAGGGAGACAAAGGCGGTCAGCGTGGTGTTGTAACACCACCCCCTCGTGTTCCGTGCATCCCTTCATAGGTGCTCGCTAACAGCCCCAGAAGGCTTCAAACAGACTATGAAAGGGATATTGTAGTTGTGTTTGTGTCCAGTTTAACTGGATGCTGTTAGAGGTTGCACAGGTCAGGCTTAATTAAATTTTACCTGTTCACACCACTGTTTTTTTCTCTCAAAATGGCGTTTTTTTCAGATGAAATCCTGGGAGAATGTAACTCTGGGTTTTCTTTGGCATTAAAATTGTACATTTAATTAGCCTTAACCGAAACAAGTCTCCTCGACAATGCAATTACAAGACCCTACAAGCTTTGCACGCATTCATTGTAATCGTCCAAGTTGAGTAATCATTTGTTTTGCAGAATGGTTCTGATTATAAAATTATATGTGTTCATCCTTTCACTGTATGGTGAATTTTCAGACATTTGAGATTATTTGAAGCATTTGCAAAGTGATCGATTTCTAATACAAAAAAATGTTTGATGACTAACAATCTCACCGGCGTTTTCCGATTTTCCCAAGAAGCTCTGCTAGTAGTGACCCCTGGTGGACACAATACAGAGCTACAGGCTAAATGGTCAAGGGAATATATGTCATATTACAGTCGCTAAGCTAACGGAGTCATATATCCACTTCACTTGTAAATCCATTTATGGATATGGGAAGATGAACAGTCTGACTTAGTCTGATCATGTTGCTCATCACTGTAATAACCTGGAACATTGAACACAAAGTGGGTTACATCCTTTATCCTATACGGTATTAGTGGCTTGAACCTTAGATACTAGGGCAGGCTGCATGTCAAACTTAAGACGTTTGGCATTCCCACCGCGGACTCGGAGCAGCTTGCCCTGGGCCATCTGTCCATGGTGCAGACAAGATAGTGCCTCAACAAGTGGAGTTCGTGGGGGATAAGACGCCTGCGCCAGTCAGAAACAGAAAGGAGCCTCAGGCAACATCAGCCATTATCATCTGAGCAGTCCTCCATGGAGACGCATGAGTGTCAGAGTTTTGGGAAGGATCGACTATTGGTCGAGGATTGGGCTGCTCAGCCACCAACGTGAGCACCTCCTGACATACTGGTCAACGGAGATGGAGCAATCATCATCGAATAAGATGGACAGCGACGATGAGTGGAATGAAGATGAATAAAACAAAAAATTGTGGTTACAGTCTGTAGCCACCGATCTTCTCATATTTGCCTCTTTTCTCCGGTGTGACCCATACTGTAGTAAATGCGTGACATCCAAATGGCGACCATCTTACTAAAAGTTCTATATCTTCATCACAATCGCATTGGTGAAGGAGGTCTGTTGCACTAGCCAGTGTCCACATCCACCTCCTGCGAGGCTTCGCAGGAGTCTCGTCAAATCCGACAAACCCACGAGTCCCTTGGACTGCCAACCGAATGGTGCCGTGATTGAGACGGGTTGAGAGACACTCTTCATTGAGGATGACAGCAACCACTCTCTGCCTACTGTATGTGTTTAATATTACCGACACATCGTGTGGCACTTTAATGAAATCACGCATTTGGGACATCTCGCTTCAGTGCGCTTGCATGATTAATATAATGGCCAACTTTCCCGGTGTAATTCAATCATCATCTTGCTAAGGAAATAAGCAAATGCAACTCTAGACATACCATCTCGTGGAGGAGTGAGGTGGGTGTATTTAAACAAAGCTGGAGAGTGGTGTCATCATCCTAAACAAACAAAAACATTGGGAGACTAGGTAAAAGTTGCGTCAAAGCGTGCTAGCTTATCAGAAGTCGACAAACAATGTAGGTTCCACCAAGAAAACATTTCTTGGGAGCACAAGTGTTAGACTCAGGAGATAAATTGGTGCTACTTGCAGCGTTCAGACCTCACCCTTGCCTGGATCTGCCTGAGAGGTGCCAAAGTGGCGAGATGTTATCTCTCCCTTGTCTGATATGCAGGGTGACATGGGTTCGTTCTTGACCCTGACGCCTGCTGTATATTTAAAGTGGAGTTTGCATGTCTCTCTCCCCGTGGTCGCGTGGATATTTCTCCAGGTCCAACAGTTTTGCCCTCCATATTTAGAAACCTGCGTTTAGATTATTTGGTTCCTGTAAATTCCGACACATGATGGTATAAGCCACTGCAATGAGTTAAACTGTATGGCCAGGTCGCCTCTGGAAAAAGCTTAATAGCTCAGTGGGTTTCACCTCGTAAATAAAATAGATAAAGTATAAGAAAAAAAATGGACATGGGGAGAGAGCAACATCTTCAGCTACCTTGCGAGCTCAACCTCGTCGCTTGTCTGAGCCTTCACCTCTCCGCTCGTCCGAGCGGCCCTGTGTCGCGCCCCAGAGGTATTCCCTCCAGCAGTGGAGAATCTGGCATCCAATTGAAATCCGTTTAGAGCCCACCAATCAGAGCTTCGCAGCATGCAAGTACTTTTTTTGTGAGTCATGCTGCTGGGCTCTGAATTGTGCGGAAGACGGCACCCTGCACGTATTTTTAAGTGGAACAATGTTCATCTTTTTAACACGTAGGTTTTCGCGACCAATAGTATTCATAATAAACGTTTTTGGGTTAAATCGCGTTATTTATAAATGTGTCGTAACCCTCCACAACCCGACACGGTCAATCAGCTAAAAAGTGTCACGTTGACAAAAGACAAAAAGTTCACTACTTTAGCCCGCCGGTGTGTTGAAGAGTGAAACCACATCATTTACAATTTTTGAGTACGACGTTTCGCTGGTAGTTGCATCCAGCATCATCGGGCAATTCGCCAGAATGATGAGGCTCTGCTCTTGCTCCCGGTCTTAAGTTCATGGTGTTGTCCGCAAGACAATCTCAACACCAAGACAAACACATATATATTGGCCATAATACAAGTTTCTTTGGTTAGGGGCCATCCATTGAGTAGGTAGCAAAAATCTGTAAAAACTTGACCCCTCCCCCCCTCCCTGTACGCACGCGGACTTCTTACACCCCCCCCCCTACCGAGTAGGTTCAACTGACGCACCCCCCCCCCCCCCCGAATCCTATAGAACGGCCGATATTTAATCCACGCAGAAACGATCAAGGATTAATAATATTAACGTGTTTAGGCAAACAGATAGTCCACTGCCGGCTACATTAAGGAATTCAGTTGCGTACCTAGGCCACTTATTTTGCTGAGCTGCGTGATAGCTGCAGTCAGGGGTCACGGTGGCACACGAATGACACCTCCCCCAGAGTCCCAACTCTCCCGGCAGGACTTGTTGTCTGACAGCTGAAGACTCTGAACTGTGGTTCATTTGAAGGCCAATGTAGACAAATTATTATCGAGGCTTCACCCCCCCCCCCCGTCTCGTTTCCTAAGCGTACATTGTCAGTAGACCCCACATACGCAAGCGGTACGCATTGGGTTGACCCCCCTCCCCCTCCATGCGTACGGACTGAATGGATGGCCCCTTAGATCGCGTAAATATACACATGTGTCGTTAAACCCTGCACCACCCGACACAGCCAACTAGTGAGAAACAGGAGGACTTCTCCACAAATCTGGTTGTCGCCTGATGAAGCTAGTTGTAATTACTGGCGAAACGTCGTACTCAGATCGTAAATGTTGTGGCTTGGCTCTCCAACACACCGGTGTGCTGTACTAGTATACTACACTATACACTACTACACTATACACTACTACACTATACACTACTACACTATACATTACACTATACACTACTACACACTACACTATACTACACAATACACTACACACTAGTGCTGTACTAGTGACGAATTGGCCACGTTTTGTTTACGTGACAACCCTTACTAGTTGGCTGTGTCGGGTGGTGGCGGGTTTTAACGACACATTTATATATTTACGCGATCGAACCCAAAAACCTCTATTATGGATGATATTGGTCGCGAAAGCCGACTACGTTTCTCAGCCTGATGAAGACTGCTTGCGTTGCGATCGAAACGTCGTAGTTTCTTTGTTATTTTGTTATTTTCTTTGAACCTATCTACGAGACTTTACCGAAAGACCCAAAGAATATGAATTCCTGCAGTCACGAAATCTTTAAATAAAGATAGAATAGCTTGCCATCGTCTGTCAACATACTTTTGTTGTAAGCATGTAATTTGAAGATACACCGGTAGGTGGCAGTAAAAACCTGTAAGAATTACAGCAAGGCATCATGTCGAATACTCGTGTGTATCTGTTGGGGCAACTACTTGGAGGCCAAAGGAGGTAACACTTTTGTAATTTTCAAAGCTGTAAGGAGAGAGGAAGCAATTACTGTACAGTGCTGTAAATTAGGATACGTGTAGGAGTGAGATTGATTACAGCTGCATTGGACCAGACTAAATTGTTACAGCATGACAATAAGCGCTTATGCATTTATTTACTCGAGCAGTGGATAGACAATGACTGCTGTTGAGTAGCATTGCGTTGTGTTCAATAATGCACATATTGCATGTATCTTCCGTTTTTTAAATATGTTTAATTACTAACTTATATTTCTCTAATTTGCTTCGGTTTTCATTAACTATTTGGTGATTACGATATATTCCAGTTTGTTGAATGCATACACGTATTCTTTTTTGCAAAGGGTTTTTTCCGTCACTTTATCCCAAATGTACTTTCTGCATCATACGATAAATCCATTCAGATCTATTGGCGGGGTAGTGCCAACCCCTCGTGTTCAAGCGAACATCACAGCAGACAGATCTGTGAGATCCCTTCACGTTGTTAATGAAGTCGACCTCTTTACCACAACGAAGAAAAAGTGGCACTCACCCACCCATCCTGCATTTGAAATCAATGTTCGTCGTGTGACAGCCAAACCAACATGTTGTAATTCTCAGTGCTAGAATTTAGCCAATTAAAGTACGAACTAAGATTAAAGGGAATAGGTGAGTTTGTTGCGCAGTCATTGGCCAACCTGAGACCATAAACTCACCACACTGGAGAACCCGGTTTCATGACAGGCGTGTGCCTGGATTTGCACATTTTAGTACTCTTATCACAAGCATAGATGTAGTCGGTTACATAATACTGTTACTGTACAGTACTTTAGTTTATGTCGTTGAACCAGATTACAACAAGAGACCAGGATTGCCTAATTAGCAAGAGTAACCTGGGTCACGGAAATTACAAGCCAAAAAGGATACTGTATAGCAGAACAAGAACAAAATAAACTATCACAGTATTAAATATTGCGGATAAATGTGGAGTTTCAGAATGGCTGTTTTAAAATTGTATAAATCTGTCTGTCAACTTATATTTGCTAACGAGCAAACACATTGCACATATCGATTTAAAGCTTTCGTGACTGCAGGGATTCATCTTCTTGGTTCTTTCGGTAAAGTCACGTAGAAGGGAAGTGATAAAATAATAAAAATAAAACATAATAAAATAATTCTCACGACGTTTCGGCCACAACGCAAGCAGCCGTCCTCAGGTGAAGACCAGGTCTGTCGGGGAGTCAGCGTCTGAATGGACGCGTTGTGGCCGAAACGTCGTGAGAATTATTTTATTATGTTTTATTTGTATTATTTGATTACTTCCCTTCTACGTGACTTTACCGAAAGAACCAAGAAGACATTGCACATATCTTAAATACTCTTTTGGTGTAATCTTGGCATTTTTAAGGATTTAAAAAAACGAGTGACTTAGAAAATGTCTAAAGTATAGGAAACAGGCTAATCGTGCATTGCCGTGATTCTGCCTCCGTTCTGCTGCACGTCGTATAAATGTTGGATATGCAATGAAAGCAATGATATTTGCAGTGGCTTAAATATGCGTTATAGTTCATAGGCCTTTCATTTTGCAACATAGCATACTAATAACTGCACCATCCCTCACAGGTGTATCAAAGCGTCTGCTTTAAAAAAATAATACGGTGATTATCAAATGCTAACAAAGTACTCGGATAATGTGTATAGTTTGAAAATGCTTTTAAAAAATAGTTTTGCACTCAAAAACCTCTACGTAATGTTTGTACAGTTTAGTTTTTTGTGAAAAGTGAACCATGCATGTTATTAGTCAGTGCTTGTAATTCATTGAGATTAATTTGCATTCCATTATAATTAATGTTTCATACCTCTTTACATTTAATCAGAAACCGTTACCACCTTCTAACGTCTAATTATTTTGTTGAGGCTCATTTATTTTCATAAAACTCCTTGGCACGTCAGCTTGCATGGGAAAGGCTGGCTGAAAGAATCCCATTTTTTTAAAGTTGGCAAGTCAATAACTTTACTTTTTCTTTTTATCGTTGAATTCTTCAGCTTGTATCGCCTGGATACACACGCCGGCGCTGCGGCTGTATGGGCCACGTTTGTGGCGCGCCTCCTGGCAGGGTGGCACGCGTGAATGACAAATGTGCCAACTTCCGTCACCAGATTTTGGGAGGGCATCACGGCTGGCACCAACTTGCGCACCACATCAGGCTGGGAAATTTGTCTTCATCAGCCGTTGCAGCCGGCTGAGCAAAGTGCAATTAGGAAGTTTCATTTCTCCACTCTCCCAGGCCTGATAACCTTTTTTTTCTTTGCTCTGGGAGTTTTTCATCCCTGAACAAGCCTGGACTGTAAGGGGCCGATGTTAACCAGTGCTGAGCTTTCTGCAATCATTAAACATTTATCAATCCTTTTGCCCCGTCGATGTAAGGTTCACAGATTTGCCCCCGTCCTTGTATAACATTAACCTTAATGTTTAAATTAATTTGAACCTCAAATAAATGCATTATTTGATTCCCATGCTTCACAAGGAATAGGTGCAATCGAGTGGAACTGCCTCTTTCTTATCCGCGGTGATGTAGGGGATGAGCATCATGGATCCTACTATCCACGCTGTTCTGCTCAAATGTACTCATCTGTGAAAAATGTTCAGATAGTTGTGATTAACAGAAAAAATGTGGGCATGGATAATAGTTGTCAATGTCCCTATGGGTCATGTGGAAAATAGGAATATTGGAAAATAGGAATATGGATAAGAAGAGTTGTGTATTACTTTGAGGTACAGTCGTATAGAGAGGTACATTTGATTATGTTTTAATTATTATGTAAATGTTCACTTTAATGAGCCTGGGCGCATACATTATGCGAGTAAAAGTGTTGCTATTATTCTACTTGATTTGTTTCATACATGCACATTGTGTAAAGTCGTAGTGATCGTAATACAGGCTTTTGGGTTAGATCGCGTAAGTATAAATGTGTCGTAACTCTCCACCGTCCGACAATTAGTAAGGGATTTGTCACGTGAACAAAAGGCGCCAATTAGTTTACTACTTCAGCCCACCGGTGTGTTGGAGAGTAAATCCACAACATTTACAATCTGAGTACCGTGACGTTTCGCTGGTAATTACATCAAGCGTCATCGTGCGATTTGTGCTGGAGGGTTACCACACATTTATACTTACGCGATCTAACCCAAAAACCTTTATTATGAATAATATTGGTCGCGAAAGCCTTCTACGTGTTATAGTTTATCAATTAAAATTATTGCTACATAGTGGAGTGTAGCAAAACACACCCATGAGCATGAGGAGGCCTTCCACCGTAGCTTGGCAAAAGGCTGTAAGGTGTCATATTGTCATTATCTATATTAGGACACGGACGAGGGGAGGACCATCCTGAGTTTTTTACTGAGCTGAATGGGAAATCAACACACCCCCATCCCAAACTCATCAACTTTTGAGTTGCTAATCAATAGGCGCGAAGCAATGCGGCAGTACACAAATGATGCACGTGAGGATTGATTCGTAAAGCTGCTAAGTGCGATTGACGTGAATTCGCGTGGTAACTTCACTACGCACAAAATTGCAGGAACAATAAAACCAAAGTGAAAAAAACACGTGATTGTTGAAACCAAGCGTGGCCACGTGGCAATTCATTGAATCACTTGGACGAAGCCGATATGGACAGTGGTAAAAGTAGCTGTGAATACATTGAGCCACAGCGCAGGAAAGAATCAAAGTCGGTGAATGAAAAACAGCGTTAATCGACAAGTGGGTCGGACGCTCTCGTTAGATCCATAAATTGGAGGGTGTATTGCGTCGAGTTTGTCACACGTTATCTAATATCCCCCCCTCTCCCGTTCTTTTTGAAATCCACATTGTATTCTGGATTCTTTAATGATAATGTTTTTGCTTGATAGAAAGAGACAAGTGGGAGTTGAGTGAGCGACAGTTCTGGGAGGGAGACATGCACGTGGCCACGTGCCCTCGAGGCAACCCAAAGAAAAAAAGTCACGGACAAAAAAATGGCTTCACACCTAGACTAATTGTCCCATTAATACTAATTTTACTGGAACAGATGGGTGTAATTGTCAGGGCCAACGGAGGCAGATTGCCGAATCCTCTGGTGCAGGGCCTGGATAGACTAAATGTTGGCCACAGATGTTCGTAGCCAAAGCTCAAATATGAAGCGAGTGCTTTGCTTTGTTGCTTGTGGGGGGAGCGTAGAGGGCCCCTCCGTTTCTTGGTGGGGGAGGGGGAAGCTTTGGAAAACGGGAATTGAACAAGGCACAAAAACAAAGTGTCCGCAGATGGTTATGTAGCCACACTGTGCCTAGCCCTCGACAGTAAATAGCACTACCCATTATATAGAGAGAGGGAAACTGGCAGAGAAAGCGTGGCCTTCACTTGGAATGTGCTGTATCTGGAATCCATCTGCCTCTATCCCATTGCATCCTATTGGCGTCCTTTCTCTACCCATCAATTGCCAAAAATGGCTGCGGTGGCCACCAGTTGTAGGAACGCCCCTCATTATGTGGCCCTAGATTGTTTTGATTGTTTGTAGATGGAATATGCTCCTACTTCTGTTTGTGTTGTTGTTGTAATAAACACAAATCAATGGAGACTGCAAAGGCCTTGGTGGGGGAAAAAGCATGCTCAAGTACATTGGGGACAACACGCTCTGACAAAACTGAATGTTAATAAAATTCTGGTCTTTATTCTTTACAGACCACAGAGCATGCAATTTGTCAGCCAGTGGGGCAGGAATGTGCATTACTGTCCATGCAAATGCATGGGATATATAAAATGACAGTCGTGTGGGTATTACATTGCATACCCAATGATTGACTCATTTTTAACATTTTACATTTAACATCATTCTATCATTGTCATCGCAGTTTGACCATAAAACCCGGGATTTTAAATCTTATTTAGGATTATCCACCCATGTTATGTTTAAGGTCACTGGGGAAAGTGTACATTATGTTAGGATGTGTCATGTTACAGACCAAAAACACATTAACACTATCGTCAAGGTGTAGTGATGTTAATGTAGTCACTATGGCGTCTAGCGCCAGCTACTGTCACAGGAGTGGAACTGTGCGTCTTGAGCCTCTCTCTGGCACCAGGGGAGGCATGGCGTGGAAGTGTTGCCCTAGGGGGCACGGTTCTGGTGGTGGTCAGAGAAAGAGAAAGTGAGGACGTGACAGTGTGGGTAAATCCGAGAGGACACGTGACCGGGACAGGATAGCGATCGCGGCTGTCTGCTGGAATGGAACCCTCGGTGCTACGTCTCTTCGGTCTTCAGTCGTCAAGTCTCGGCTTCGTGGGTCAGGCAGTGTGTTGCTGACCTGACCCGTGTATGTAGTTACCCTGTTGGAGTGTCAAGTGTGTGCCTCCGTAGCACCCACTACAAAGGTACAGGCCTGCACTCTCTTGCCAATGGCACTGCTGGCAAGAAGGCCCTCCTACTAAAAGAGAGCTCCAGAGAGCTCTTGTAGATAGTATTTTCGTCCTCTTGACACCGGCCCAGATGTCTTGGAAGGGTTGGGAGTCCCTCCACATTACCTCAACATGTGACCTACCAATCGACTAACCGTGGTGTACCCATTCGTACCGCTGGGTGGACAAAGGCGGGGAGCTTGGCCCAGCGTTTCAACTGCCACGCCAGGAGATGGAACCGGCGACCTTTTGGCTATAACGGTGACGTGTGCTGTGCAATTTTAACAAGTGCTGTGCATAGCATTTATTATGAAAGCCATTCCAAGTTTATTTATTTGGAAGATATACCAGAGTACTGTTTTGGCATAACTTAGTCAAGGTTTTTATTTTTTATTTCGCTAAACCGATGTTTTCACAGAGTTATCAATTTGTGGATATCAGCTAAAAAAAATGCGAAAGTGTTTTTTTAACAACTTCATCTGCCCCTCGGGGGTAAAAGCTCAAAAACATTGAGAACTTCTGTGGTCTCATTAAACTCTGGTGGCGCTTGGCATTTTTCCAATGTTCGAATTATGGAAGCATTAGATTAGCACCATCCTACTGTCAATTATGCTGACAGTATTCAATCTTGACAATCTTTTCATTTGCCGCGCGCAATGTTGTCAACTGCTTAATGCAGGCAGTTGGATAGACTAGTGGTTGGCGTGTCTGCCACTGATCCCGTTTTACAAGACTTTGACAGTTAAATACCTACTGCCACATAGTGATTTTGCTGGGCATTACCAAAGCATGCAGTCATGTGCAAGGTAGACATTCAGAACTCTGTTATGACATTCTGGAGAGCAGTCTTTTGTTTACCATTTTATAGTGTGTATATACATTGATAATGAGAATAAATATGCAGCCCTTTGTCAAACTACTGTTTAATGAAGGCCTCCTTATGCCGTGTCGATCATGTTGGTTGTTTGACCATACTTCACTAAGCAAGACAGTGCGGGTTGGTGAAGAATTGTGTCCAGGGCTGGTTCAGATATCACTCACCACTGATGTCAGCTGGTGCCAGGAATTAAACTCAGGTCTGTGGGTTTGTAGTGCAGTACGCTATAATCACAATGCTCCCACTCTGCCCCAGTGTTATAGATTGTATATAAAAAATGTTTTTACAATGATGTGGATAACTGTTTTTTATTTACTTTAAAAGATAGAATATGGTTGACTTGATACAAACATCAGTCAATCTAAAAAATAAACATTAATTTGGTTAGCAGTGCCATGAAAGAAATAGATTGACACGAGATTGACAACGTTTTAACTTAAATAATTTCATAGTCTAAGCCTGTGGTCTGAATATTTTTGTTGTGATTATTGACTCTACATACATAGAGTTGTGTAAATATGTAAATTGTTGAACATCGTGCCAAACAACATCATGTGGTCGGTACTACTGTACGTGAAAACAAATCTCAGTGCTATACAGCACGACCGCAAACAACCCCACGTGGCAGTAAAGGGCACTTACATTTAACCCTACGGGTTTGATATGTATCTGGCAAGAGATATCTACAAGGCAGGGAAAGCAGAACAGAACAAGAGTTGTGCAATGTAAATTATCACAACGTATCAAACAACTCGGATTCACCTTGATTGATTTAGAACGCCCTGGCTACATAGCCATCTCAACATGAGCTAAGAACCAAATGGATGGATGCAGCATGTTGGTGACTGCATGTTGGAGGACACATTTATAGAGGTGAAATAATTCCAGAGTTTAACATGGTTCTTAAATAAGGTCGTTGTGTTTTTTTTTTCAGGGATGCCGACAAGGTGATTCAGGGTGAGAGTGGCATTAAAAGTTGATGGAAAGTGAAACCATTGGCAATGGAACAGAAAATTGTTTTGAGTTTTTTAGCAGTCGGTGGAGTAGATGGAGCGTTGTGTTTTACGCCCCCACTCTGATGGGGGTATATTGAGAAAGTTGTCAGTTGTTGAAAGAAGTAGCCTGGAATGTCCAAGCCCCTGTTTCCTGGTTATAAATACACGACGCAGCTTATGGGCTATTTTGAACAGACGCTTTTAAAGAGCTTTGTTTTTGGCAAGTTTCCACCATCTCTCCCTGTCATTTAAAAATGTCGAGATTTTTTTTGCCTTCGCTTTCCATAAACAAAGCTATTTTCATGCAAAAACATAAAAAAATATAATACATTTGTGCTACTATTATTTCAAACGCTAAAATTACATAAATGAAAGCAATCCGTTTCTATTGGTCAAACCGAGCAGTGGGCTGTGCTCATTTACATTATTGTGACCAGAGCCAGTTAATAAAACTCCAGATTCCTAAGGCAGCAGCAAGTCTGCATTGAGGGCAACCACTGCTGACCCACCAAAAAGTGGCAGTAATTTTATTGACCCCAGAGGGACGGTGCACTGATTGGACCCCTGCGTGGGTGATGGCTCTCACACAGTCACACCAGCCTGAACTAACTCTCTCTCTCTCTGTATGCAATACATTTTGTGTATGTGTGCACTGCACATTCAACAGATGCTGCCAGCAAACCGGGGCTTTAACATGAATGGGGGGGGGGGTTGCGGTCTACTGAAGTCCACCCTTTAGCGGAGAGATATGGGATTATGTAGAGCAGCAGGCCACGTGCCGTGCAGCGGGCCTTATGTCTCATGGCAGATGGGCTGCCGTAGGCCGGAGAGAATTCAGCCCAAATCTGTCAGAGCAGTGGGCAGTCGGCCAAGCACGTACGTCCCTGGGCTGGGAGCGGTGGGCGGGTGCCCCGTCTCTAGAATAAACGCTCCTCTGCTGCGAGCGACACGAGCCGCTCGTAATGTGACCTTCCGCGCGTGCAAACATCACCCCTGGCCACCCACCCACCCATCTCAGGCGTTAAGTGCGAGTTCTTCAATGAATATTATTTTATAAATTCGTAATAAAAATAAAATAATCGTTCTGTGAACCTCACGCAAAACTGTGTATTTATTGAGTAGTTATATGAGATACATTGGGATGCTGTTGTCACCAGTTTATTCGGGCAATCCAGAGGTTGCCGGTTCGATTCCCGGAATGGCAGTTGAAACAGTGGACAAGTTTCTTAAATCCCTCCCTGCTCCCCACCCACATCTCTGTCCACCCAAAAATGTGAATGGGAGCACCACAATTAGTCAGTCGGCAGGATGTGTGTGGTGGGGCAAAGTGTGGATACCCCCTCCTCTTTCAAGACGTCTGGCCAACGTGGAGGAGTCGTACAAAATCCCCTCTAGGAAGGGCTCTCTAGAGCTCACCCTAGTGCAGGCCCTTCTGCCTGCAGTGGCGTGAACAATGCAGTTGCAGGGCTGCACCTTCACCTTTCACCTAAATAAGAGATGATCTGTGAAAAAATAGCTCGTGGGCACTTGTGGTCATGTGCAAGGCATCGTCGTTGGTTTTGGGATTTGGAAAATTGCTCGGTAAATTTGGCCAAGGCTAGAGAACATAATATGCCTTTAAGCATCATGAAAAGAAACCTCTCAACATATTCGCGCGGCAACTGGAATGCTCAACACAAACGTGTAAACGGTGGATGCCATACAAGTTTGATCACGTTATTTATTATTGTGACCTCATTGTTTTCGAAAATATTGTATGAAATGAATGAACGTCAAACATACTTGCTTAGCCTGACATTTACAGATGAAAATTAATGAGAGTTATAAAATATGGTGTAGATTAACCTAATTATCATTTTAATTGCATGGTTTGAAAGTTTTAATGGAGATTTATTTATGTACATTGCTTTTAAGAAAGGCGCTTTTAAAGGTATACCATTTTTATTGATTCATTGGCATTTCCCATCATGCATTGCATGTTTGAAGTTGAAGATAGCAATTTGTGTTTTTTAAGATTAACTCATCGTAAATAAATCGTTGATTTCAAATTTGAGGTGACTTCTACAAAAAAAAACTTACGTTACAATCTCTTCCCTTTTGCTCAATTACAACGTCCACCAACACAGCTGTCTGATGTGTTTTTAGGGTTGTACAGCATTTTGTCCTAGGGCATGTCTCAAAACACATCGGAGAGGTATACAGCACAACCGCACAGTGATTTACACGATTTCACGATGCACTTTCGTGTTATATAGCTGTTGCTAAAAATATAATATTTGCATGTCATAGCATTAACAAGAAATACGATGGATTAAAAACTGCCAGTAAATACTGTACTGTAGTTAAAAAATAAAGTCACTCCTGGAAACTAAATCTCCATTTGAATACATCTCGCATTGGAACTGCAAAGGTAAGTTCTACAAATTATGTATTTCGTGTCTGATTCATCAATTTACAAAAAAATCACACCGTATATGAAGGACACACCTATTAAGCTAATTAACAGTGTGATAATTAATTATTTGATTGCATGAAATAATCAAATAACAATAAATGGACCTGGCCGTGACGTTTCGCTGGAAGGAATGATGGCAAATGGACAAGACATAAGAAAAACGGAGTGGCAGAGTACGTCTCCTGGGGAGATGGAGCAATAGAATCACCTCACGTCCAGGTGCTTGGTAGAGTATTACATCATGGAACCATGAGATATGACAGCTGGCTGGGGGGAAGCCTTCATCCAAAGGTGGATTGATTACGATTAATTATGAAAGTTAATTGATTGCATCCACAGTAATTTCAGTTGCATTGTAAAGGATGAACAGACACTGCATTGAGTTTGTGTGCCAGGTCTTCATGACAATTTTATTGGTAAATAGTCACCACTGACATAAAGCAGAATAAAGTCTGTTGGGAATAATTGTAATGCAGAAAACGTACAGGTGTAACGATTTACTAGTAATATTCTAGAAACCTTTAGCAATGCACTGGTGGATAAAGGCCTCCCAGTCATAGGGGTTGTTTGACCATACTTCACTATTCTGGTCAGTGTCGGTTGCTGAGAGCGCCAGTCCTGCATGCAGGGACAATTTATTGAACAATTTGATGGGGTTTTTTGCAACAGATTTAGATTCGACAATAATGTGAATGACTAAACTGCTACTACCTTGTATTTACTAGGTAAAGCATGCTCAGCTATGAGCTCTTTTTCAGAGGCAACTTGGCTACACAGGATAGCTAATCCAAGTGGCTTAAATAATCACATGTGGGAAGCTATAGTCGCAGCCAGATAATCTAAACACATGCTTCTAAATGTAAAGGACAAAACCAGAGGACACGGAGAAAAGTGCACATGACCACGGGGAAAACATGCAAACTTCAAATATAAAGGCATTGTCAGGATCAGGGATAGAACCCACGACCTTCTGCATACCAAGCGAGGGAGATAACTTCTCACATCAGCAGCGACATAAACGTTTATCTACAAATAATCCATTGTCAAGGTGCCTCTATAAGAGTTTGCAGGTAATGAGTTTAATTCCCAGTCAGAGGTCACCTTTATCCTATTATTCCTTTGCTTGTTGATCAAAATTCGTGCCATTTTGTGATAAGTCAACAGTGATGCTGTGAAGAGGCTGTCCCAACGTCGGCTCATGACGAGAGTTTTCGCGGTATCGCGTTTCGACAACATAGGGCACGATGTAAAGTCCGTGATAATCGCGTATTTGCCAAACTATCTTTAAATCATGATTATCTTGGCATTTTATTTGTTTTGTTTTCTAACCAAATGTTTCTGAAATGACAAAAGCACGATGATCAATCCAAATAAACAGATATAACCCACTAAATAAGGGAACACATTTGCCAATTTCACTGTGGCCTTAAAAAGAACAAAACTATAAAACGGGTGACGTTCTGGGCAGTGGCTCTTCTCCTTCTACCCCGCTGGCTTCTCCCTGAGCCGCGGTTTTCATTCGGTTTTATTTCATGATTTAGTCCATTACTGACAGCACGTGCTATTATAGACATTTTAGATTGCGATGTCGCATCGATTAATAGCCTTGTGGCAGGCTTTTGTTGAGTGCAATTGCCTATCTTTTAAGTAATGTTTATTTGTACTGGAAGGATATAGTAAAGCACCGAAATGATACAATAAAACTGTCAAATAAAACCACAGAGTCACAGGAACTTATATGACGAGAATCATCATATCTGGGCCACAGGAGGAGCATTTCCCGTCCTCGGCCCTGGGAGTAAATGTCTGCTGCTGATCTTCTGAACACCATTCACCAAGACAAATCAACAACTCGGATTGACTGAAGATCGATCTTTTTGAGCGCTGGTATTGACAGTTATATCTGGCAACGTTGGAGGCCTCTGTGTAAAAAAAAGCTACTCGCCAAAATGTGCACTAAAAATAAGTGTCTCTATTCTCTGCAAGAGACACACAAAGGGCCAACCAGCAACAGACCACGAATACTTGGCGATAAAGCTGGAAATCGAGACCACCTCAATGACAATAACGACATTGAGATCCTGAAGATTAACATCGGAGAAATCTCAATGACCTCAGTCGAAAAAAAACACCAAATAAGAAGTTAGGATTCTCTGCACCAGGGACTTACCAAAATAAAATGCAGAGTGTCATTCGTAACTTGAACAGTCATATTTACAAATGGGGATACAAAATCACCAATGAAGATGGACATCTGGTGGAGAACTGGGCAGAGGCAAACAAGTTGAGTCTGATTCAGAACTTCAAACTCCGCAACTCATTCAACATTGGACGGTGGAATTGGGGTGACAACCCTGACCTCATTTTTGTCAGGCACAATGCTACAGTTCTTAGCTCCAAGATAGTCACGGATTCCATCCCACATTCACAACACTGCAGCATCACAATCCAAATCTGCCTGGATGTAAATACAACGACAGTACCATTCCACCTTCACTTCAACTTTTAGAAATCTAACTGGCAGAAACTCACAGCAGACCTCAATAGAGGAGAAACCAAACCGAGAACATGATGGAAACACGTCTTCAATGCAGTGAAAAATACTGCCAGAAGACACATCCCCCGAGGGTGCAGAACAAAATCGCACCAAGACTCATCCACGACCTGGCCAGCAAATATGAACATTCATCTAAATGAATGAAACCAATTCCTTATCGGAGGACACCATGGCAACTGGGGAAGAGCTCGCTGCTGGATTGACACAAGAACAACGCGATTCATCGCAGGAGCTGATCGCAAACACAAACATGACCTACGCCAGCAAGAAAGCACAGCCCACAATACAAAATACTGAGCAGCGACCCCACAGAAAGCAGAACGCTGCCACAACGTGACCGTGAACCAGATAACACATCAACAGTTTCAAAATGGCAAACTATCAGGTAAGCAACACAAAAAAGCACAAAAGCAAAAACATAATTAACCAAAAGAGAACAATAACTTGGGTGACCAGTTCACAATGAAAGGCCATCAAGGGTATGAAGACTGGCAAGGCAGCAGGGAGGGACGACGACACCTGCATCGAACAGATACATAACTTTGGAGCAACAACAAGGGATTGGCTGATGGAAATATTCAATTCCTGTGCAACGTTGAACCGCGTACCGAAGACCTAGATGAAAATGTGTTATGCTTCCGAAGCCAAGAAAAGACCCATCTCTGACCCCGATAGTGCCTGACCAGTTTTCTTGCTCTGCCACCTTTATGAGAAACTCATCCTGAACTGGCTGTCACCTATCCTGGAGGAAGACCCTACTCCAGAGCAAGCTGTTTGCCATTCGGGCAAGTCCTGCTCTGGCCAGGTGCTGATCCTCAACCGGTCCAGAGACGATGGTTTTGAGAACTGCCAAATCACTGGCGTGGCTGTGGTCAACCTATCAGCAGCCTATAACAATGTTAACCACAAAATTCTGCTTTCAAAATTCTACAGCCTGACAAGTCAGAATGCACGTATGTATGTTGAACTACACTAATCAGAGGTGCGGGAAATGAATTCTGACACTAGTCGAAAATCGGCGCTTCCATGTTACACTTTGAGCCAAGTTCAGCCGCAGGCACCTGCAGGAGGAGTGGACTCCCATCTCCACACAGGACCATCACAGTGAGACGAGTTCTCGTGGGGAGACACACTCAATTTGGAGTATTGGGAAATGTTGAGGGCTTTGCATTTGCTCCTTATTTTTTATATGAATCCCAACTACAGGATTGTGTCTGGCTCTTAAGCATATTGAACATCTGTCTTCAGTTTGGTGGCATGCAGTCTGGAATTGATGAGATGAAAACCCTTAGAGACTTTGACAATCTGCCTGCTAAAAACATTGTACCCAGATGTAATTTTTGGCATTCGGAATGGTGTGTGCGTGTAGATTCCTTTGGAGATTATGTTAAAATGTACTATTTTGTGTTTTGTAGTAAAAGCCTTAACACTTCCAGAAAATGTACCAAGACGTATATGAGTTGGAATGCTGCTGTGGTGTCGTGGTCAATACACTAGACCTGCAATCGAGAGAGCATTGGTTTAACCTCAGGCATGGCAAGATGAAATAACCCCCCAGCCTCTGACCACCCAAAACAATAAATGGGTACACCACCGTCAGTCAATTGGTTTCAGTCGTGTGGTTGGGTGACATGAGTTGGGTGACATGAGTTGGGTGACATGTTGCTCCCCTCGAGTCGGGCTCTCCACAGCTCCCTTTCGTGGAGGCCCTTGTGCCAGCAGTGGCGAAATCAAGAAATTGCAGGACTGCACCTTTACATTTAACTTGAACATATATTGTTGGTTATTTTATTTATAGAACCTCTTCTCTTTGAGACAGAGCGAATCAAACTTCCTTTTATGCGGCCAGTAGTTAATAATGAAAATTCAGCAATAAAAAAAAGTTTGCTCTTGGTGGAATTACTGCAAATCTCTACGATAATTAGATCGAAACTCAGTTGATGGCTTGTATTTCAGAGTAACTTTTTGTTCATTCTGTTGCCCACAACATGTTTCCCCCATCGTTGTACTGAACTAAATTAATAAAAAGCAATCGTCTGCAACCGTACAGCTCAATATGTGGATCTTTCGTAAGTAATTTATTTTGTTTTTGAGATGGTGTCCTTGAACTAAATAAATAAATAAAATCTCTTGTACTTTTACCGATTGTGTAGGAGTCGGATTGTTGCATCAGAAGGTTGCGAGGGTTCGCCAACCATATTGAGGCCTTCATCCAGTCGTGGATCGATGATGGCTCTTGATGATGGCGAATGTTTTGCGGTTTTCCTCTCCTGCCTTTAGAACTGACGAAACAGCATCAGAGTGCTGTGCGGGGACGGCGCAGTTGTAAATAGATGTTTCTTCCCCGCATGTTCTCCAAGCATATGGAGCTATTGAACAAAACGAGGTGGACCACATGTAGCGTACGCACATGGCCAGGGTGGAGGCAGCATATGGTCGGATGTGATGGAGGGGGATCTTGTCGGCAATCATTATCAAGACTTCATAAACGGTGCATAATTAAAGGCGCGCATCACAATGGAACTCGACCCTCGGCCAAGATCCCCGGCACTGACAAAAAAACATCTCGGCGAGCTGCCCCCACGCCCCGCGTCGCTCACTCGGCACGCGCGGACGACGCAGCCGATCGTGTTACTCGCGGAGCCGAGGGCGCCGTGCGAATATTCAGCGGGGTAAAGAAAGAAAGGTGTGCGGCGCGCCTCGACCCTGCTGCTGCGTCACGACCCATCTGCCAGCTGCGCTCGGACGCTGTTGTGGCTGCCCGTTCCCATTTACATTGAGATGTAGATGCATTACGGCGCGGGATTTAGCAATCGGGGTGGGTGGTGGGAGGGATGGGGCATGTGGCTCTGGGGAGATGAGGATGGGTATGAGGACGGGTATAATCCAGGGTGGCGGTGGAGGAGGGAGTATTTCTGGGATATCTTTGCCAGTATCGAAACGATGAAAACAAAAATAAGAAATAGGCGTTTCCCTTTCTGGCACTGAGGAGGAGGCGGAGGCCGGGAGATAAGAGGAGGGGGAGGCCGGGAGATAAGAGGAGGGGGAGGGAGCGCAGATGATAATATCCCTGCGCTTCGCTGCCGAACCCCACACCGGGCGGGCAGCAGACATTGCATGCGACATGCATGCGCCATGCATGATGCATGCGCCATGAAGCAAAGCGACTCCCTCGGCGAGTAATTTGATTTCCGCGCTTTTCTGCGGGAAAAGGCAGCAGGTGCTGCGTTAATTAGTCGGGGACGGTTATTTGTACACTGGTTCTCGCACTTATTTTTTTGTTGTTGCTTAATCACATTTCCCTCGGTAGATGATTAAAGAGGGATCTGTTCTGTTTGCCTGCGTTGGGCACTGAAAAATGGGTCCCTAAGCAGACATGATGGGTTTATGGAATTAAAAAAGGGATTATCGTTTTCCAAAATAACACGGGGTGGGGGTGATTATTAATATATTTTATCATTTACAGCAGTAGCACCGTAAAATGTACATACATTATGCATATTTTAACGTCATACTGCCTGGCTTATTATTTACATTTCAACATAATTGGTTTTCATATTGGATTTTCCGTGCCAGGCTGAGGTAATTTATGATATTCATTGAGCCAAATAATTGCTGGCAAAAGCCTGTCCTTTTGTTTATAATAAAGGGTTTGGCCAGATTATGATCATGCAAATTGAACGCAATTTTTATGATTGGGGATTATAAAAGGAGGCCATTAATTAGACTCTCAAAGATTTCACGTTGAATGTCTTTTTTTCTCCCAACTTCGCTGATCCAGCGCTTGGCTGTGCTGAAAGTCCACCAAGCGGTGTCAATGCACGCGCAGCAGGATCATGCACGCGCTGATGTGCACCCAGCCGCGTGGGTTTGATTCCTGGTCACGGCTAACATCATTGGCAAGTGATATATGAGCCAGTCCCCCCACCCGCCACCTTGACAAACTTGCACTCACCAACGTGGTGAAGTCTGTTGACAAAAAACGCAACTACCCCCTCAACGATAACAGCATGGGGGGCCTTCATCCAGCAGTGGATTGATAAGGGGCTATGAAAAAAATTTCTGCAATTATATGATGCACTGGATTCCCTATGAATAGCAGGATAACTAACTCCGCCTATTCAAATCTTGATTCAAATATATATTCATAAGAATCCAGGAAGTTTTTTTTAAAAGCATAATCGATTCTCTTAGTCACTTCTGGTATTGTATGCTGTAATATAACTTGTCCGCTATTGGATGCAAACCATCGCTTATATTGGAGTTCGTATCAGATTAAAAGTCATTCACTGCATCTCAAAAATGTCTATAAGAAATAAAATATATTGTAAATATATATCATCCTGTAAATTTTCAAGATATGTTTGGAAACGGCGTTAACATTTTTACTTCCATCCCGGAGATTGTTACAAACACAACTGTTATTCGAATTAATGTCACTTATTCAAACGGAAGCGTCAATTGGTAACCAGGTAATATTTACATTATCCCAGAGCATAGCGTATTGCACAATGCTGTGTTGTTCAAGAAATGTGACTCTTAAAGCCAGCAATGCAAAGGATTACTGGTCCAATAAAGATTGCAGTCATTCAGAGTGTACGTGGGGGTTTGCTTCTTCACCTGGCATTCATCAAAGATAAGTTGAGGTTACAGCTTATGAGCAGCTGAAACTACTTCATTTGTAACGCCTTCTTTTATTTGACATGAACGCGGTTTGTGTGTTCGCAGTAATTTTAGTGCCACTAATCTTAAAATGCCTGTACCAAATATTGGCATTGTGGGCGCGCAGCGCGTGCAGTGAGCGCAAACACAGTAAAGAACTTACGCAGCAGCAGCAGCAAGGAGTGTGGCTATGTGCTGCCTCTCTGTCATGATATCGTTTGTGTTTCACGGAATGTTTACACCCGACTGCTGAGTGATTTTTTTTGTTTACATAAGCTGTAATGTTATTTTTAAAAGTATATATATTTTTTAATTAAAATATTCCGAATTCATTTTTACTTAAATCATCATGATGAGCCTTGATCGAATCCATTGCTGGATCAAGGCCTCCCGAAATCATTGCCATCTTTCGCGATCCAACGATGTAATAATTAATCCAGCACCAGCACACACACGAGTCGAATTTATTAATTTATAATTAAGTTCAAAACACTGAGTCACTACACATTCAGTAGTTTCACACATTATTTCAAAAGAAACACATTGCCTGATGTATACCGGAATAAAGGCCTTTGATTAAAAACACAAATCTGCATCGCATTTCCCCCCCTGCTGTAAACAAAAACACTCAAAAAGGCAAATTGGAGTGCCAAACTGCGCTTTTGTAAATCTACTTCATTTGCAATTATTGGAAAAAAATGCATTATTAGTCATTAAAATCCATTATTATGCCTCCACTACAGTGCATCCTAATTGTATGTGCTGCTTCATGCTGCTTGTAAGGGCTCTTACTGCATTTGCCCATTATCATTAATTTAGCCATTCAGGAACTATTGGTGCATTGGTACACGGTGTTGGAGCCCTGCCCACTGTGTGATGCAGCGAGCAGCTGAGCCAAGCAGACGTGTGTGCTCACTGCCAGGTGCATTGCACGCTACCCCTGTGCACACAAATGCGGGGGATGTTTTTTTTTAACCCAATCTGTCCATCTGCAGGTAAACAGGGCACGCGCCCGTCGTTGATGTGAATATGTAATGAAATACCACTGTACACCGCGCAAAACAAAAAACAATCTTGAATTAAAGCAATATTCATTGGCTGTCCTTGTCGAGCCGGTTCACGGTGACAAAACATGCCATCCGCTTTATTCTCTTGCCGCATACTACGGCAGATGTCCTCAGCCGCGAGTGGCTTGCCGGATTACGCGTGAAAAGAGGAGGAATAATAACAATCACCGATGCAGAGAGAGAAATTAATATGTATTCTAGTGTGCAATGCGCGTGAGTGTCAAAGATTCGAATCTGCAATATCATTCATGCCTAGTTCGAAGGTTTTAAAAAGTAAAAGTGGTTTCCTGCTACGTAGTTTTCACGGTTGGTTGTGCTCTACAGCTCTCTGGCGTGTTTTCGGTTTGTACATCAGCACGCTGGGTACAACCAGAAAATACAAGAAGTTTCCTGCTCAATTCAGTCATGGATAGTGCTTATCTCTTGCTTACAGCCCTGAGCCAGTGGGGGAAATTCCACTTTCCAACGGTGAGGGCGAGTCGCCCCACAGGACAACCATCTCCACAGAGTGGTGCTGATTTAATCGATACTGGAGGAATGAACGGTTGAGTTGACCCCCTGGTCAGGATTTAAACGCGCATTATTCCAATTGTAAGCCACCCAGTGAAACCCATCTCTTCTCCTTTGTCCATCCTACTTCTACTCCCTGTCCCCCCCCCCAGCTCCGACTAGTCCTAAGGTCGCACTCATCACGACGCACAGTGCCTGCCACAAATGAACCACAGTACCTCGCGGATCTCGTCAAGGAGCATAAACCATCATCACGCGAACTCCGCTCATACTCGTAGCGGCGGCTTCTGGCTAACCATCGAACAAAGGCGGTCACTGCGTCGCGCGGTTAGATGCACTTCTGCGACCGTCTGGAACGCTCTTCCTTCCGATATTAGGAAGCCGCTGGAGCTATGCACTTTTAAATAATCTCGATTTAAAACTCATTTCTTTAGAACAGCTTTTTGTGTTGAGTTTATTGTCCTTCCCCCGCACCTCTGATTAGCATGGTCGGCTACGTACGGTGCGAAAGAAGTTCAACATACATACAAGCCCTCCTTCACCACTCCCACCTGTCTTCCTGTCACCATAACCACACCACCTTGGAATAAGGCGCTATATATACATCTAGATAAGATAGGATGAAAGGTTGGGTCAACATTGGTTCAACAGTTCCAACCACATGCCACTGTCGGTCCAGTCGCGTTGCTTTGTTTACTGGATGCGCGCTTCATCCCTACACCAGACGTTCAGATCGAGTTGAGTTGAAAACGTTGAAACATAATCCGTATATTTGCATAATACATTTTTTTGTCAAACCCTGGTCACGTTATCAAATACTTGTTGTGTAAATGCCCTATATGTTCTAATTGCCGGCAGCAAAATCAATAATACCGCATTCATGAAACAGAGATGTCGGTTGTGTGAGTGGGGTTTTTTTGTTCTTGTTTTATTGGCGCCATCGAGTTCTCAAGCAGGTGTCTTGCGGGCCCTGCAGCAGCCGGAATCTCCAGCGCTGGGCAATCTCGAACTTTAGCTTTGGAATGCAGCGGCCAGCGATGACGGGGATGGTGAATGCTCGCTACCGTTGCCGGTTCAATGTGCTCACTTGCAGCAGCCTTGCACCTGCTCGTGATGCTGGGACAAACTGTTTGCCATTCCTGAACTTCATGCACGTGTGGCGTTAAGGGGCAGTTGTTTGTCTCCTGACGCGGCCGAGGTATACTCAGCTACACACAAAAGATTCGTGACACCGCATTGGCAGTGGTGCACAAGCATGGGGCAGCTGGGTGGCGCAGTAGTAACACGTGTGCCTCACAGCAACAAGTGCCTGGGTTTGATCCCCGATTCGTGCACCTTTCTGCGTGCAATTTGCATGTCCTTTTCACAAGTAGCTACATGGGTTTCCTGTGGGTTACCCGGCTTCCTCCCACAACAACAAAAACAAAAAACCCATACAATCTAACTACATTGTAAATGTCATTGGCCAAACATCCCAATGCTGAAATTAATTGCAACATCGCCCCCGATCGTGAAGAATCGGCAGGACCCTCCTGAAAACATATTACTAACACTCTTTTTTAAGCGAGTGTGATTAAAATACCAACAGAAACTCAACACATTCGTCAGTAACACTGCTATAAATGTTTATTATAGCATAAATACATAGTTTATAGATTACGTTTCAGGATATGGCTTTTCCTGTAGGGCAGTTCTATATATGATGTGTTGAGTTGTTTGCGTGTATATATTAGAGTCAAATATGTATAAAACGACATGTTCATTATCATCTCTGAAAAAGCAGCATTGCACTTATTTGCAGGAAAATATGTTTAAAAGTATTTACTTTAATACAATAAGAGATAATGGAGCAACCCTGCAAATACTTTTCAAGCCACTCATAGTGGAAACTTTAGAAAAGACCTGCAGAGGGAATTTTGGCCTACTTTCAAAACTGACCAGACATCCTGGAAGAGGTGGAGTTAACCATAGTTTACTCTAAAATAAAGGTTGTTTTGGGTTACATCGCGTGAATATAAATGTGCCGTTACACCTGCCACCACCTGACACAGCCAGTTAGTTAAGGTTTGTCACGAACACAAAACGTGCCAATTCGTTACTACCTCAATGCATCGTCAGTGTGTTGGAGAGTAAAACCACAACATTTATCATTCGAGTACGACGTTTCCCTGGTGATTACAACCAGCTTCATCAGGCAATTTGCCAGAATTGTGATGTCATCAATGTCAGCCGATCACGTGGCAAGACCAGAGAGGGGGTGATTGTCGTCATCGAGATTGCAATGGATCTCGTCGACTCCACCTCATGTGGCCTGGCAATCGACTAACTGAATTCGGTCCATTGACGCACTCGAATTTGTTCTTGAAGAAGCTCCCAGCAGCACATGGAGTGAAACGTCGGACATCGTGCCGAGCACCAACGCGGTGAAACCAAAAAGCACATCGGAGAGGCGCACAGCACGAGACTCTACGCAGGAGCCTGGCGGGGCCTCTGCTCTGACGGCACCAACTGTGCTCACGTATCCTGGAATCAGCTCTGTTATACATAAAATGTAGCAACTGTTTCATTAAAAGTACTAACCTTTCAATGTAATTATTAACTCTAGTTAGAGACCCAGACACATTTGGCGTGTCTGTGTCTTTGAGCAGATTCAACAAACTGGAAAACGCCTGCAACTAACTGAGAGTAATATTTACTTGAGGAAGCGGCAGATATGGTGAATCATTGTGCAGCAGCAGCCTCGCTTTATGAGCCTTGCTCACTGGCAGGTGAACTGCAATAAGTCCTCTGTGTGTCTCTGTGTAAGTCTCTGTGTGACGGGTCTCCAAGTGACTCAAGTCTCTGTGTAAGTCTCTGGGTCTCTGTGGGAGACTGGAGCTCAGTGTAAGACTGCGGGACTTTGTACATGCCTATGGGTCTCTGCACGAGGCTATGATTCTGTGAGTCTGTGTTGTATGAGTCTCTGCTTGAGTCTATTGGTCTCTGTGTGAGGCCATGGGTTTCTGTGCAACTGTCGCAACTTTTGAAGCCACGCCGCCGCAGTGCACTTTCATCGCGGCGTGTCAGGCCGGGAATGTGTGGACGCCGCGTGACATGCCCAGGAAGCATTGTGTGGTTTGGTGGTCGTGTGGCTCGGGGCCAAGTTGTAGGGAATGACCTGGAAAGGCCCTCCAATTATCGGGATTTATTTTTTCTAACGCATGCGTACCTCCACATTGCCAGCACAACTCAATTAGACCGCCCGTGAATACGAGGGATATATATATTACAATCCAACAGATTGTTTTTGCCACCGTGTCAGGTAAGTCAATTGTTGAAGTGTACACCGAGACAACAGCAGCAGCAGCAGAATCCACCCTCTGACAGCAGCATCTGGGATCCCTTCCGGCAAAGGATCCCAAGCGAGATCGCTCTGTATCCCCAAGTCTTGACAGAAGCAGTTCATCTTGATCAGCCATTATGCCTGTGGTGAACTCCTCCTCCTCCACAAAATGAGGTTCTCCAGCTCAGAGAACTCAGTGAGCAGCCCTCAACCAAGGGCCAATTGCCCACAGTGCCACAGTCGGTGTTCCTGTATCATGCATGCAGTGAGCCTCTTCTTAGTTTCTTGCAGTAGCCTATGGTTAGACACAGTCATTCCATTTGGTACCCAACGTCACAATGTGGGAATTTTGCCCCATATTATTACTTGTTGTTTACTCTGAGAAACCTCACTGGGTCTGAAATCTCTATTTTTGGAGGGGTCCTCTTTGGGATGTTGTTGTTATAGCCCATTTCCCTTTTTCGGCATTTTTGTGTGAGAAAGTAAAGAAGGATGCTTGGAGACATCCCGTGAACATGAGGGGATCGTGCTCAAATATACTCTGCCTTGATGTAATAGTAAGCACACTGGACTTGCAATATAGAGGACGCCAGTTTGATTTTATTTCCCGGCATAGCAGTTAGAACCTCTGTCCATCCAGTCGTGTAAATGGGTACACCACGTAATCGGCAAGTCGCACGTGGTGGGGTAAAGCTTTGGTACTTCCACCTCTCTCTGAATGTCTGATCACTTGGGAAGAGTAGGCCAAATATCCGGTTAGAGAGGGTTCTCTAGAGCTTTGCGCCTTTACCTTTGTCCCTTCCATATCGTCGGTAAAACCACCGTACAGTGTCAACACTTGCTTGTGCTGCAGGTAGATAGATGTCTTATTCAGACTCCATCTCACTGTGAGCCACCAACTCCTCATAGTCACTTAATCACGGCTTGTATACCATCACATCTGACGAGTAATCGTTGTCATTAGATTGGACTGGACAATTATTGCAATGACATTTTTTTTCCTGACCATGAAAAGAGAACATTGCTGTTGTGTGTGGCAGTCTTTGTTAACTGAACCACCCTCTGTAAATCAGATGTTCTCTCCAACCACAACAGGCTGTGCCCATATGATATGCAGCCACCCCTGGACGATTTTATAGTCACGATAATAACCTGACAAGACCCACGCAGGTTATTGTAATGTCGTGATTTATTACAAATTTAGGACAAAAACATTGAAATTCACATTTAGCGGAATATTTAAAAGTAGTTTTTTTTACCATTCCAAACACCACAATTAAAGTGTTATAGTTTTGACCGATGACATATGCAAAACAATGTTGTACTATTAGAATTTTACCTAATATAATTTAATATAATAGCAGTATCACAGCAGTTTATTCAATGTCAAAAAGTCTAAATGTTTCTCCATTCTCCATCAAACACTAAGCCGGTCGTGAGAATTCTGTATTTCTATGACAGGGACGAGATTATGGGTAGGAAAACCACCATTGACATCCCACAATTTAGTACTCAATTTATCAACGCCAGGATGATGATAAGCTGAGTGAAACCTTGCCCGGGATTTGAACTCTCAGTCATCCTATTGTCTAAAAGACTCTTCGCCACCGTGTCAACTGGCTGGATAACAATTTTGAACACACACACAAGCATACACACATTCTTTTGTTATTATTTTGTCAGCGAGTTGACGTGGAGAAAGATTAACGTGGGTTTGTGCCCGTGCGTCTCAGTGTCTGAGCAGCGCTGCTTTGTGGCGTGCAGCCCGACCGCCTCGGTAATGGGGTTACTCCGCCTGGCTGGGCGCCGCTGAGACACTGTGCCCACGACCCATCCCTGTGATCATCCTCCCTGCCTCAGCCCACCTTGCCCAGGCGATGATGAAGTTCCCAGCAGACAGGCTTGACACTCTCATTTCCTCTTTCTCTCATTCCACTTTTTTCCCCTTTGATATATGTGTCTATCTGAAATAATTAACATTGACCCAGCAAAGCCTCGCTGAGGCTCGTGACTTTCTCAATGTTTGCTCCTGCGATGTTGTTATTGCACTGTGGGTGAGAATAAATCAGAGTGCCCGGAGAGAAACGCACCTTTGAGGGGTTTGCACTCGCCGCAAGACAAGGGTGTCAGGAACCTACTTGATGTACTGCCTTTTAATAGGTATCGTGTTGCCTTGCAGGTCGTCGTCCCAAGCACGTCATGGTGCCCACCACTGCTTGATTCACCAACCCCAACCTCAACATTTTTTGTATTGCAGGTATGTACCACAGAATCACATTGTAGCACCAATCACTTGTCAAACACAAACATCTTTTGGTAAATCCAATATAAGTGTAGTGACATTGAATGAGTCACTGTAGCGCGTGGCGCTGGGAGATTGGTAAACGTTCTACCAGTTGGACCCGTGGGCCAAGCCCGGAGCCTTCTGGGGGATCCAGAAGGGGGCGTGGCCGAGGGCGGAGCCAAGCTACGCTGGGGAGAATAAAAGGCGAGCTCCGACTCGCAGTCGGGGCTGCTGCCATCGGGAATGGAACTCGTCGTGTTGCTGTCGTCGTGGTCTTCGCCTCTTCAAGCTGTGGGTCTGGCAGCATGTTGGCTGTCCCGACCCGGTATGGCATTATCTCTATGGCTGTGAGAGCCAGAATAAAGAAGAGGGATAACGCCTCCTACTCACGTATCTGATTTAGTACACTACATAGGTATGAAATAAATACATTTCAGTCATCCTTAATCCACCAAAAGATGAGGCCTACACCACACACCATGTTCGTAACGTTTAAAAAAATATATATATATACTTCAACACACTTGTTAGTGTTGGTTGGTCAAGGGGGAGGGCAGGGTCGTTTCTGATAGCACTTGCTACTGATGTTAGCCGCGATCAGGAATCAAACTAGAGCCACGGGGTTCATAGGGCAGGATGCTAAACACTGCACCACTACTCCACTCACTTCGTCTATACATGTGTGTGTTAATAATATGATTGGGTATAACTACTCTTAGCTATTTTAACACCTTGCAAAGATTAGTAGGAAAGCTATTACTTTATGGAAATATTTTCTAAGAATTCATTTAATCGGAAATATTTTGCTCTTTAGAAGGGCTGTTGCCTTAAAAGTCACCCATTTTTTAAAAGTGTTATTGGTGAATGCGTTGAGGCTTTTGTTACGTGTTTATTCACTTCATTGATATAAACTTCTGAGAACAACTTTGAGAGAGAACTTTACGGAAAAACCTGGGATAAAAAAAAATTAAACATAAGCTTCACCAATTTTCTTCAATTCACCCAATAACCGATTGCTATCATCATATATTAAGGACATGGAGCAATAAAAGCAGTTCGTATGCAGGAGATTGATGAGAGATAGTGGAACCTTTGAGATGCCTTTATTATTCAGTGGATTGATAACGTCTCATAATGATGAAGCACATATATTAAGTTTTTATTTATTTATATTAAATGCAATTTCATTGAATGGCTAAAATAGCCACCTGAAATAGCATGCAGTAAAACTAATATAGATCCCACACACAGCATTCCAAATTGGACTTTTCCCTCAATTTCAGCAGCAATTAAATATAGTTAATAAAGACATTATTTAAACAGGCTTTAACTTAAACAAACTGAGACGGTAATTGATTCAGGTCTGCCGAATAGACGACAGAAAGGATAAATGATGACTTGGGAATGATAATGGTTACTGGAATGGAGAAAAGATATCTTTCATGTGTCACGATGTCATTACTAAAGGCCATCTGCTCCGGCCGTATAGGTCAACCACTCTGTTTGTGAAATGAACGAGGTCCGTACTGACAGAATAATGAATTTCAATCAGTAGAAAAGGATGTGAACATTTTCCCAACCCACCAGCGATGTAGCGACGCGTAGATTCATTGATTGATTCTTAAGCGCACGGAAATTACATCAGATTATGTGTGTTCTCATCGATGCTTTAAAATTAATGTTTCGTACAATATGCAAGTTATGAATTCACATGACGCCTGCAGTCAATCGTGGCCAGTACATTTCTGTCCATCTGTAAAGGGCAGTCATGACAGCAACAATTGTCCAATAATAACAACATTTTAAAAGGAAGTTGTGTTGTTGTGTTGTCAATGGGGATTTACCCTACATACAACTAGACCAGTGCATCAGAGCGTTGCCTAATTTCTCGGTGTGCGTGCATTTTTATTCCTTGTTTTATTAAATAATTTAACACACATATCGTTGCCCATTGCAACGTCTGTGATAGTGGCAGTGGGAAAATTTAATCTCCCTGTTTGCTCTAAGGGGAGAAACGATCCCTGTCGCACTGAACGACTGACAATGGCGCTGTTGAAAAAATGAAAAGAAATTGCAGTTCAATGCATGATTTTTCAAATGTTCTCAGTAGACTGTGATAGACCGTGAGGCTTATCTGTCATATTTTCATGTCTAAATAAAAAATAAAAGTCGACTTGACGTTAAACATTTTAGGGCAAATATTTTAGGCATCAATTAACAGCATTCGGTTCATAAAAACAATATTCCTGGTAGGTATGTTTCAACTCTACAGAGCTCACAGACATATTAGAAGGATCAGATCCAAAGACAACTTTAAGACATCTGTGCTGAGGTTATGTTTGTTTGGTTTTGGACGAATTTAGAAACGTTTTTAAACACGTGGTTCAGAAACATGGTCATTAACAACAACAAATATGTAGCACAAAATGTAAAATTGTGCATACATTTATGGAGAGATGTTTGCTTGAAATTAAGCCGAGAGACTGAAAGAGGCACATTTGGATTGGAGCACATACAGTAGGCAGGTTAAATATACAGTTAAACTGTTCAGAAAAGTAAGTGGGCTTGGGCAGGATCTTCTGCTACAAGGAATGGTGGCAGATGATCAAGAATTGCTGCAGCCAAGGAATTAAATGCAGCTAAGAGTGCGTTCATCGAGGAGATGGAGCGATGGGAATCAACTCGAGTGCAAGAGCTGGGTGGATCCTTGCATAACAGAATTGCATGGTGAGGCCGTCATCCAGCTGTGGATTGACCATGGCCGATGATGAAAATGATCAACACTACATTATTATAAGGACGTTGTCAGATCTAGTCCAACTAACACACAGACAATGCGAGGCAGCTCAGACAGTTTTTGTTAGGCAATTCCTGTAAATAAAATGTGTTCCTCCTAATTAATCGCCCTGCCTAAGGTTTATATGAAAGCTTGATAATCTGATGACTCTCAAGTAAGATGCTCATTATTAATTTTCCTCCATTGAGAAATCTGGTGGGGAAGGAGATCGTGACCAGTGGATGAGATTAGGAATGAAACGCCCGTCACAAGAGAGAGAGAGACAGTGCCCGAGGAGACAACCACCATGGACATGGTGTGATGAGATCAGCTCGTGGATTGTGGCACCACAGACCCATGAGGACGGTGACGGCATGAGGAGGTCTTCATCCAGCAGTGGTGAGATCATTTGCCTTTCTCATTTAGTTGTCATAGTTTCAACTTCGTGTAAACTAATGCAGGTATTTTGCCATTTATTATGGAAATGTTAAGTATCTGTCGTTATCTGTGGAATGTCCTTATTAACACACGGTACATAATCGTTTCATTCGGTTGTGGAATCTTAGAGACGATATCTCATTGCTGAATGTGGTTGCGAGCATTGCTGAAACAGCAATAACAATAATAATAATAATTGGTGCGTCGTTAAATGCTTGTGCAGGTGACAATTTAAACCTTTCCTGGCGTTGTGTGTCAGGTGGTGGAGGGCTTTTAATAACACAAATTTGACCAAATCATTACCTCGTGGCCTAACCCAAAAATCCATTAGCAATCACAATATATTAGCCACAAAAAACCTGCATATTAAGTAATTGCATACAAATATGCATATATAATTTCGTAATTATTCTTATTTCATATGGCTGATGGAGATGCAGAACAGCTACAAGTTCGCATTCAAGTGGTCAAGTCAGATGCCGCATCAGGAGTAGCGGAGTGGAATCGCTGTAATGTCACGTTCATGTTTGTGGATCGAGCATTGTGTATTTATACGTTGTGCCGTCTGTTCTGGATGACCACAGTCGCAGATGCGATTTAAGGTGGACAATGATTTAGGTTTTGTGAGTCGTGTGTGACGCATTGGGTTTTCATCAGGTGACAACGCTCCACTTTCCATCTTCTGCATCAGAGCAAAGACGAGAGACATTGGGCCGCAGTCACCGATGTCCCCAACACTAGAGGCTGCCGCAGTCTAATGGTGAGCGCACTGCGCTTGCAATCCAGAGGTCGCCGGTTCGATCTACCCAGCGTGGCAGTTGAAACTATGCAATATCTTAAATTCCTGCCTGCCGCCTTTATTCACGCAGCTGTATAGATGGGTGCACTACAGTTAGTCGATCGGCAGGCTACACGTGGTGGCGTAAAGTTTGGGTACTCGCACCTCTTGCAAGACATCTGGCCAGCAGGAAAGAGTAGGCCAAAACACCCTCTAAGATGGGCTTTTCGAGAGCTCCTTCTAGTGGAAGCCCTTCCATCAGCAGTGGTGTGAGCAAGCAATTGCAGGGCTGCATCTGTACCACAACATATTTGCACATATTTTGCACTTAATATATTTTAAGCAACACTACAACAAATACAGATACAAAGATCCCCCGTATAGCCTTAACAGACTGTTGGGGCAAGTCCTGTTAGGGATCACCTATGAAGGCTGGCATGGCTGTGAGGTGGTGGTTGGCTAGTACCACCCCAGCTGCCTGTGTAAAACATCGTGCCAGGTACTAATCTGAGGCTGAGTAGACCTAGGGGAGGCCCAGGATCGGTGTTGGCCGTGACCGGGAAACGAACTCAGGTGATTTGGTTCAAAGCGTAGTGTGCTAACCGCTGCGCCACCGTTCCCGACTACAACATACACACACGCACATTTGTCGAGGGAGACTTGTGTTTAAAGAGCTCTGTCAAGGTCAGGGCTGCATTCGCTGGGTCCAATTTCACAAGGTCACTGGGTTCCTATTTACTTGCAGTTGTCAGGGTCATAATCAGCAGGAGCTGCCGACATTGCGATACTGCGATCATCATGGGGCTGTAACAAAGCTGAGAAGTGCGCCAAGAAGCATGGAGAGGGGCATTCTTCGAATAACACCGAGTGACAGAAAGACGACCGATGACCAGATCACCCGAAATGCACCCGATCTCATCATATACATGAAGCTAGTAAAGTCCAGGGTATAGACCGGTTTGGTTATCACTCACCACAGATATTGGCTGTGGCTGGAAATCAAACTCAACTTTCTTCCTGCATTACATATCACTGCTCCTCCCCCCCCCCCCCCCCAATCTCATCTAAACCAACTCAATTGAAGCATTTTGTCAAATCTCACGCACTCTCTTTAGTTGTCCTCTATTCGCTGGTGCCACTTTGCATTTGTGCCTTGGCACTTCTGCTTAGCAACGAAGATAAAAAGAAGAAATCTGCAAACGTGTCCTGGTGTAGAATGAAGGAATATCCCCGCTGCTGGAATCTGCCTACATTCAACCTTGAACTCTCTCGCATGCAGGGTTTAGGTTGTTTTAGATTATTTCTGACAGATTTGTTTGATGGGTAGAGTGCCAACTTGAGAAAATAAACACACTCATGTAGCCCACACTGCTGCCCCTTTCTCATACGAGCTTCAGTTGCGCCCACATATTTTCTGAAATTCCTCCCTGATCCCACCCTCAACCCCCACCGGTCTGATCGCAAACAAATCAACCGGTGCCCTCCTAGTTTAATCATTCCTGCACACTGAACCGTTAAACAGTTGACGATCGAACTTGCTGCTGATTATTTCCTAAACAATCAATACGCGGCGTCTAAAGTTTAAACCGCGTCGAGCGGTCCGCCAACGGGTTATTCCAAATGTTACGACACGGAGGTGAACACGTACAAGTGT
This sequence comes from Lampetra planeri, assembly GCF_965212315.1. Taxonomy (NCBI): domain Eukaryota; kingdom Metazoa; phylum Chordata; class Hyperoartia; order Petromyzontiformes; family Petromyzontidae; genus Lampetra; species Lampetra planeri. Next base: position 444,884 of record NC_136124.1, on the reverse strand, counting down.
GTATTTGTGCAGCCACGCATAGGTTTGCATTGCATAACTGTGTATTGGGGCACCTGCAGGTGCACAAAAGGCCTCTGCAATGACACCATCGCAGGTGTTCAAATAACGGTCAGAAAAAAATAGGAACTAAAAAAAATAATGAGTGATTTGAGCAATACACATACTGTTATTTGGACACGTCAATGCATGTTAACCTTTGAGAAGAGAGTGGCCGAGTTGTGTAAACTTATTTTGCTCATGGCTTTGTCTTTGAGAGCACAATGAATAATTTAAACGGACGAGTTTCCTTGCCTGGGTATGATGCTATGAGCGATGTCGTCTTGGGAAGCAGTGTACATACGCAACATGTATCGTTGTGTACGAGGTAAAGGTGCAACGCTGCAATTCCATGCCACTGCTGGCAGAAGGGCCTTCGCTGGAGAGAGCTCAGTAAAGCCACTTGCGAGACAGAATAGCAATGGACTTGGCCACTGACAAGCATTCAAAGGAAAATTGCTTTGGATATTATGGTGATATCCCATAATACCCTGACAACATTAGTTGCTCATTACAACGTGCAGTCTAAAGGGTCGCTCCTCTACCTAAAATGTTTGAGAGTGGAAATGGACACACGGTTAGTTGCACAGTCCAACTCGATGAACCGCACATCTATATCAAGGAGGTGGTGGGTGCAGCCCTGCAATGTATGGCTCATGCCACTGCTGGCAGAAGGGCCAACACGAGGAAGAGCTCTATAAAGCCTCTCAAGGGGGCAGTTGCCCCACTCTTAGTCGACGTTGGTCAGACGTCTTGAAAGAGGAGGGAGTGCCCCCCACACTCTACTCCGTCATACAGGACCTGCCGCTCGACTAACTTATACCGCTCGGTGGACAGAGGTGGATGAGTTTTAAGAAACTTGGCCTTATTGCTGTGTAAATGCTCTAAACACGTTTCGACTGGACACAGTTAGTTGCGCTTGTTGAATATGTGTATGTTGAGTGTGTGTATGTTGAGTGTGTGTATGTTGAGTGTGTGTATGTTGAGTGTGTGTATGTTGAGTGTGTGTATGTTGAGTGTGTGTATGTTGAGTGTGTGTATGTTGAGTGTGTGTATGTTGAGTGTGTGTATGTTGAGTGTGTGTATGTTGAGTGTGTGTATGTTGAGTGTGTGTATGTTGAGTGTGTGTATGTTGAGTGTGTGTATGTTGAATGTGTGTATGTCGAGCTTGGTTCGCACCATACGTAGCCACCCGTGCTAATTGGAGGTGCGGTGAATAATAACAATAGAGATTAAATGGGGACAAATTGATATGATGTACACGTAATGACAAGGTGACTTTTTAGCGATTTTCCTTATTTTTTATGCAGTAGAACAGATTATAAAGAACCTACGATATTTAATATACAAAAATCCATCATTTAAACAAACACAAGGTAAAGGTTTTCCAGGTTATTTTTTTTTCTACCTACGTGACTTTACCGAAAGACCCAAAGAGTATGAATTCCTGCAGTCACGAAAGCTTCAAGACAAGATTTGCCCGCCTCTACGGGGAGGGTTTCCACACAGCCATGAGATTTGTTAACAGACTCCGAGAAGAGAAGGCTCATCTGATCGAGCCGCTCACTTCTCTTAAGAGATGCCGCGTGACCAAGCTAATACCGATCGCATTTAGTTTAGTTTGCATTCTGACCACAAGTATTGTGGTGAATGCAGACGTGATTAGCCGAGGTATAGCTAGCTCTGCGATCTTACATTTACTTGCAAATTCTATCTCTAGCCCCGCCCACTTACCCTTGGGTTGGACCCACCTCAAACCGATATAACACTAGCTCTCTCTCGCTACATTTCTTCCTGCCTCAGCAGTCCGCCTGCTGTATTTTTTAAATCCTTTATATTAAGTTCACTTGCTTGCTTGCGCACTTACGACCGTGCAAATCTTTCGGTCGTTTTTTAACCCACTTCCCGTGATCCAATCGAGCTGACATTTTGCACACAGACTCGTTGTGCCTGACAATTTATTTTCGTGAAAATCTTTTTCCAAAATTTTACACTTTTTAGGAATTTTGTTTTTATATTTAATTACCAATTGCTTAATGGTGGCAGGCAATCATCTGACCCATAGGTGGCAGCCATCTCAAGCCAGAGGACGAGAGGACTCTAGCCGCCACGCATATAAAGGATTTATAGTGAAAAACTTTGTTTTTACGGGTTAATTTTTTTCACCTGAAGACGATTGCTTGTGTTGCGATCGAAACGTCGTGATTTTATTTTATTATTTTTCTATCTACGTGACTTCACCGAAAGACCCAAAGAGTGTTTCCCAGGTGGTTACCACATTGCGATATGAACCCAGCGTCTCCGACTTTACTTCCCAGCTACTGCCAACATCAGTGAGTTCATAAACATTTAGAAAACAAGTATTTCACTGCGATAAATGTCCACATGACAAGCCACTTCGTCTGAGTGACCATTTGTCGTCAGGTCGCTTCTGAAATAGAGCTATATAGCTCAGTGTGCCTTGTCTGGTCAAATAAAAAAAATCTTGATTTTAAATAGTTTAGAGTGATATCAGAACCGGTCGTGGGCAACCCTTTCATCAGCCCGCAGTGATCGGTTTGATAAAATATGGCCAAAACAAACCCACATGAACGAATGGTATGGAGGGGCGTTCATCCAGCAGTGGCTTGATAAATAGCTGTACATTAAGAGCATTAAGTAAATGTTCCATTAAACCATGTCGGGAATTGACCTGAACACATTACCGGTGGAGCCTTTGGAAACCTTCCAACATCCGCAGTAAATTCCGTGCACACTCTCACATCACAATACCGTAATGCCAAGGAAAAAGGAAGGCAGTGAGTTACGGCTAAATAAATAAACCAACGACATTTTAGATATAAGCATGCAGTGCACACGCAATAATCGGTGCGGGTGGGACTGTGGCAAGAGCACTTGAGTAAACAATTGCAAAGTTTAATATTATGTTTAACATGTAACCTTTCGAGACCAATAAATCCAAAAACCTGGATTATGGTTTAAAATTCTGATCGTGATATGCGAGCTGAATTCCCATTCCACTCAGTTCAGCATCTTCTGACATTGATAAAAAAAACGAGTACCGCTTTATAATACAATTACAATGCAATTTAGCTTTGTAGAGCATGCAAAACGTAGTTGCAAGATGCTCGATAATGGAGCTGAATTTCGACGTCAGCAGTGCTTGTATCTCTGGAGAGTCTAGGACCTGTCATAGGAATGTGGAATGTTCATTCCTGGATCAGAGCTGCCACCAAGTGTACGTACCGTCCCTGTTTATTTCAACGTGATGGCACTTTCACTTGAACAAAAAAAAACTCCTTAAAGATATTTTGTTGATGGATTGTTGGTGCTTGTAAAATCATAGATGGAGCTTATTGCGATTTACTCGCAACTAGAGCTGGCACGATTAGTCGATCTCGTAGGATTAACCGACTGAAAGTTGTAATCGACTGCTTTTTTTGGTCGATTATCCGGGCCCCCTTTATAAATGTCGGGCCGCCCAGACCTCCTGCCTCCCGAAGGTGGGACCCCCCCGCACCTGATGATGCCGACAGCGTCGCCAAGCCCCGCCCGACTACTGTGACCTCATCTGACAAGTCGAGCGAATGCACCGATAATCGGTAGAGTAATCGATAGCACAACAATACAGCAATAGCGTAGCGCGGCTCTGCCAGTCGTTGCGCTCGGTGTGAGCACAGCGCAAGGCTACCAAGCAGCCTCGTCGCTGGAGCCGCGTGCCCATCCGTAATAGAGGGTTGTTTGTTGTTGGGTTAGATCGCGTAAATATATACATGTGTCGCTGTGTCGGGTGGTGGCGGGTTTTAACGACACATTTATATTTTTACGCGATCTAACCCAACAAAAAACTTTTATGGGCTGTGCACGTTACGCCTTTGCCCTGTGCGTGTTTTCCAGGCCACTCGCCAATCTTTTATCCCCACTCTTTCATAGTCAATTAACATTGTCCCCTTACACCGATCGTGTCTGAGAGGCCATGACCCAGGCTGACCCCTTGTTATGCCCGAGAAGCCCCCTCGGTTCACATCAGCATTCACACTTTGAAGAAGAATCCCCTTTTGCATTTCGGTGAGGAGGAGTTTCAGGAACTTCCTGCTAAATCGTGTGTGATGGATGTGAGTATGTGACTGACTGTTGCCTAATGAGACCCGTGCCCTCCTTTAACCTCTGTGCGATGGACTTTGTTTCAAGTCTTTTTTTTCTGCTGTGCTCTTTATACAAGCTTCAATGAAATGTGTAAAAAAATAAACAAACCCTTTCACATCTTTAGTTTGCTTTTTAATTACAGCTGTTAATTCAGCAAATAATCAACTCATGCACATTGTTATATATTATGTAATATATTGTTTCTCCAAGTCGCTTTTTCGTTTGGACACCACATTGTTGTTCAAATTGTCTTCCCCCGAAACACTGCGCTGCAACTGCGGCATGAGTTTATCATGAGTTGCCTTGCTCATGAGACGAAGCGATGTCAAAACCAGTCGAGGGAATTTCTTCTCTGTAAAAGTCTGCTGGATGGCATCTGCCAGGATCGCCTGCTGGGTGATGGATTAAATGCTATTTCTTTGCGATCGTTATAGAATGTCCCCCCCCACCACCCCTCAACTTTGCTACTTTTCATGTTATCTAATGCCCATGTATGTAGATGTGTTTTCATTTAATATGATAAATGTTTACTAATTTTAAATAAACTATAAATAACACAAAGGAACGAAACAGGAGGATTTATCCGCAAATCTGGCTGTTCGCCTAATGATGCTCGTTGTAATTACTGGCGAAACGTCGTACTCTGATTATAAATGTCGTGGATATGCTCTCCAACACACCGGCGTGCTGTACTAGTAACGAATTGGCATGTTCTGTTTACGTGACAAACCTTACTAATTGGCTGTGTCGGGTGGTGGCGGGTTGAACGACACATTTACATTTACGCGATCTAAAAAAAACCCTCTATAATGGACAACTGTTCGTTGAAAATAAAACATTAAATAACACACATTCATAATTGCATACCATTAGCAATAAATATATAATTGCAGACTATGCATACTATGCGTTGTGCAAAATTGAGCTGCTGCAATAGCTGAGCACCTCAGTAGCAGAAGCAGCTAATAAAATAGAGCGGTAAACAGGGCCATGCATGCATCGTAACATCCATGTAACATCTCTTATTCAATAATGATATGTGTGGCGTTGTTAAATCGCGATTTACTTGCCGATAAGGGTTACACAATTATATCCGACAGTTGTTTCATAAAGAAATGTACAGAGAATATTTATTTCTGGAAAAAACTTTAAACCTACAATATGGAAGGAATGAGTTGTCGTGAATGTGCACAGTGCATTTGTAAAGACGGTTTTGTATTCTACTTGAGAGTGGTGGTGCAGTGGTTGGCTCACTGCGCGATGAAATGACCTTCAGTTTCTGACCATGGTTAACATCGGCGGTCAGTAACGAAAACAGTCTTGGGCCTCCCCACTTCACCAACCTGCACTGATCAGTGTGGTGAAGTATGCTCAAACAGCCCCATGACCGATATAATATGGAGATACCTTCATTTTAAGGACTATGACTTATGATTATCGGTATTTTAAGCACTGTAACTTTTAATATTCATCTCCATTTCCACGTGTTGTTTTTCCAGGGTGTGCCACTGCGAAGCAACATCGCATATTTAACTTAATTCGTGTAACTGTTGGATATGTGAAGGCGTTCTGCCATTTTATGAAAGTGAAAGCTCATTTGGCAGTGATTGAAATTTGACCATTTACGGTAAAATAAATACAAAATCGCGTGGTTCTGGCATAATATGGTCATTGGATATTCTTGTATAAACGTCTTTTTACATTTAGGTAAATAAGCAAACAAGTTGGAAAATATGCAGTGTGTCATATGTTTGCTTTGCCCGATTAAATGGCTAAAAATTAACTAATGTGTTAAGGGGAGTGTACACTTCGTAAAACATGAATGATAAGTAATCGATATAATAACCTGAGCATTAAAGCAAGAGTCACAAAGGAAGAGTAACATGGGAACCGTACAGTGTGGAGGCACAGCTGGTTGCGACCGAGCGGTGGCTGCGTGATTCAGAGGCCAGTGCCGAGCTGGTGCCACTGAAGAAGGCCTGAGGCCAAATCTGGGATTCCATTAACCTGGGTTCTTCAGTGTTATGAGTTGATGGTTTCTGCCCGATCACAGATTTACTGCACAAAACCCATGATATTATTTACATTTTCACTTAATTTACAAAAGTTTCACCTTTAAGAGTCGAGATTTGAGAACAGGCACACGGAGTGCACCGCGCTGCGACGTTTCCTGCTGGATTATTTCCTTATCTGGTGACGTGATGCCAACAGCACAATCTGAATACATCGGTGGGCAAAATATGAATCGACAAACAACTGCTTGTAATACAAATGAAAATTATAGTTATGGCTGTCGACTGTTAACTGGGGTCACAGCATACTTAGGTCAGTCACCTTGTTCATGAAGTACATTTTAAAGTGACGTGTTAATGAAGAAAGTAAGTGACGACATAAATCATATTTGGACTGGAGTTATAATTATCAGTGACGTAAATATTTTTTCATAAAACCTTAGTGGACAGGGTATTGCAATTTACTTGTTTCTTTAAAAAAAATTATCGATGAAAAAAACAAGCTGTAACCATAAACACATTGCACTGATTTTTTTAAAAATAATATTAACTTAGGTGCAAACATTTAAACAGGGAAATCTGCAACTATGTTTATTTGGCATTTCAAGTAAAAATGTTCCCCCCTCAATCTGATGAAAACGATTCAGTGCTCTGGTGTTCATGAGGGTATGAGGCCTTGTTGATGATTTTTGCAATGCATTACACATTCGTCTGTTTTCCAGTATATTTCAATGGCCGTTGGTTTTATACTTCACATCTTAGCGCTATGTTCTCTATTGATACACAGCCCTTTGTAAAGCTTCTGCTGGATGAAAGCCTCCCCAAAGCTGCACCGGTTATGTAGATTTTTGACCATACTTCACCACTTTGGTCATGGCAGGTTTGTGAAGGGAATTTGCCAGAACCAGTTCAAGATAGTAGATAACATATCCTGTAAATATACCCGTTGTTCTTAAGCACTATATATATGTGCATAAAACTAATGCTAATAAAACAACTTTGAAGGCTGAGACTTCCCATCCTGAGACAAATCTCCAGCATTTGTGACATTAAACTCGTACAATAAGAATGAAAGGTAAAGTGCGTCGTACAAAACAAGCACGTGCTGATCCATGGGATACTTCTAACAATGGGGATGGGGAAAAAAAGAAGATCCCACAGAAGCAATGCTTTGCCGAGACGCTGCTACCTTCCTCTGGACATCTGCTCTCTCTGCATTGTCTCCAGGGACACGTTCCCACAGCCTCCGTTAAGGCTGCCTGGAGCACCGAGCTATTGTTGGCCTCTCGCTAGCACAAAGGAGGGGGTCTTCGTCGACCAAGCCAGCTCCCATGAACCCCCAAATTGTAAATACATAAATATATAATTAATGGGTCTTCGGAGCAGGGGGATTGAGGGAAGGAATGAGAGAAGAGATTGAAAGCTTTTTTTCCATCTCTCTTCTGCCTCTTTCTGAATCTTAACCACGTTCTGTAACAACCAATTGACAGGCGCGGATGTCAGCGAATGAGAGACTCGAGTGTGGAGAGTTGGTGGCAGATGGTCATATCATGCGCACGTCCTTTCGCCACTTTGCCTCGCTGATTCCCACGATCACGGTAATTGTTTCACGCGATGTGTGAATATTCGGTGCCTCTGTGTCTCCCCTATCCTCATGGTGGAACCTCCAAGCTGTAAAGTGTTTGCTTTGTCTGCTGAATGCATCTGTGTGTTTTCGGAAGGCATCTTCAAGTTGTGGCTTGACGCTTTCGTGTTTGAGAAAGTCAAAGTGTACCCAAAGGACGCAGTCTTGCCTAATGTGCTCGTGTGCGTGCATGTGCAGCGCCTTGTCCATCACTGGGTTCACAGCACAGTGAACTCACCACTGCACCGTCATTCCCACCCCTCAAATATTTGCATAAGGCACTAAATCAGCATTAATAAAACGTTTTTTTTATATTTACGTGAAATAGATGGTAGAAAAAATGTAATCATTAACGCTGTCGTAAATTGTAGTGCATCTCGTGGCTGCAGGGGTCACGTTAACAAATCACGTACGAGAACTATGGATATCAAAACGTTATTTAATGCATGTATAAGGCTTTCAATCAGTACATGTCACTGGCTACGGCGTGGATTGGAAACATCGACACTCGCAAAGAAAGTGGAACAAAATCTTAAAAGTATCCCAAGAAACACAGAGAGATTTATTATGAGAAATAAACTGTGTGACAGAAAGTGGAACTTGTAGAATAGAGAACACATCCAAATTAGAGATATCCTATTAACGTTACGAAAATTAAGTGGGTTTTGGCAGGACATATCTCTAGAAAGAATGATAGCCGACGGTCGAGATTGTAAATATAAAATGGGACAAACGCTTAGAATCTACAAAGGAATGGGCTTGGAAATTCACTGAGAGGCAGAACAAATGAATCAGAGAACAAACGCGAATGATGGACACTATGTTGACTGTTAAAGACAGGACCCGAGCGAGAGTGAGATTGATTGTGGCATCCACAAGACTGTGAGGAATGGTGATGACATAGATAGGCATTCAGCAGTCGATAGATCGTGGCTTGTGATATGACAATATCACTCGGAACATGGCAAAGTGCATTTCCATAGAGAGAGAAAAGTAAGAGAAAGCGGAGACAAAAGATAGACGTGGAAGAGGGTTTGATCGGGACTCGTGGGAGCTTTAGATATGGAGCAGAAGGGTGAGGGAAAGTGGGAGGGTGGAGTAGGAGGAGGGGGTGGCGAAGGCCAGTGGGTGTACGGCAAAGAAAGGGAAGATTCAGTGGAAACATCCTGAGAACGATCTCTGCGCTCTCTAGGGGATAGAGCGCACACACAAAATGTGCCCACAAAGGCATTCAACCTCTGACCAGACAACACCCGTGTCTCCAGTGGCTCGCAGCCCCACCACCACCCCGCCGCCGTCCCCATCACCCCTACCCATGATCTCCACTCCCCTCACGACATCCACTCAAGCTAAACTCTCTCCCTCGGCAACTCCCCCACCCATCCACGCATCCACCTCCCTCTCCCCCTACCCACCCCAACAAAAAATGGGATTGCCGTGGCAACGGGAATCTGCCCACGGAGTGTGAGCATCATTGTGTCGTCTGTTTCAATGCTGGATCTGCGTTGGCTCCACAGCCCGGCACCGACAGCCACCCTTGCTAGGCAGCATCCCCGGGATAAGCTCCTGATAATTGCTCCTCTCCGGCAAGCCGAGCACTTTCTCCGGGGGGAGGGGGGGGGGGATGTGAGATGTTAGATGTTCGGGGCTGGGCAGGTTTACTATACTATGACCAAAGATACAATGAAGAAATAATTATATTGCGTTGGCAGTGGTGCAAAGGGAGAAAGCATGAAACGCTCAACACATTAAAGAACAGGAAAATTCCATAAAGAGGAGAATGTACATAATATGTGACGTTTCAAGCAATGGCCATTCTTCACATGCCCTCTGGCATGAAGTAGGGCCATTCGATTATGAAATATTAAGAAAGAAATTCGCAAGTTAGACATGGAGCTGGGTGGTAACAGCAGTAGAGTGCGTGGCTCACGATTGGAATGTTTCAAGTTCAAATCTCGGTTGAGGGTCCACTCAGCCCATCACGTGTGTGGGGTTGAAATAGTGGGTACCACTTTTTGGGGAAGTCAACAGTGGTAGGTCTATGGGAAGACTTTCCCTCACCATAGGAATGTGGAATTTCCACCACTGCGTCAGTGTTGTAAATAATTATATGAGCACCGTCCCATGCTCAATTGCGTGGAAAACCACTTTCTGACTTTTTTGATCCAGTCAAATCCTTCATTTAAAACCAGGTGAGAGAACCAGTTAAAACTAATAGTTTACATTCCAAGGTGACCTAGATCATGAAGATAACACAGTGCACGTGTGGTATGAGATACAATCAAACGTACACAGGGTCAACATATTTACCAATATATGCCAAGTACAAGGCAATGACATACCAAGTACAAGTCAATAAAAATGCATTAAACAGTGTAAAGATTGAAATAGAGCCTAAAATATCAGTGTAAGAGTTGCAACATCGTTCATCTTTATTCAATCAAATTTGAATGACTCCAAATATATTCTATGGTTCTTTCGGTAACGTCACGCAGATAGAAATAATAATGATAACAATAACATAGTAAAAATATAAATGAAAATAAAGTGAATACAAAATTCTAAAAAATAATACAAAATAATAAAAAGCCTCCAAATATATATATATATATTTAATTTTAGGATGAACTCACCGAACTGTCAAGCATACATTTTTTTTAGTATAGACTGGGCTATCTGCGTGTTGAAATAAAATATTTATATCCATAAAGCTTCCACAACATAAGCTGTGTAATTTGCGGATGCAAAGACGACGATACTACAAAATGGCATAAGGCCATTTCCCAATCTTACTACTTGGTTCGGCAGTATCCGACATGGGGCTTTAAAAACATTGTTTTTGTTTTCCAACGGAATGAAATTTGAAAGTAAAAGTAAGAACTTTTACGCTCGTCAATTGCTTCAAAATTCCACGCGTCAGTGTGCACAATTGGCAAAATTCACGAAGTTGTTTGGCCTCTTCATGTAGATCTCCACGAGCATCTGGTAAATGTTGGCAAAAGCCACCACTCTACCCATTGCCTTTTAGCAGAGGTGGGACAAAGTCATTGTTATGCAAGTCCAAGTCGAGTCGCAAGTCATCAAATTCATGACTCGAGTCTGACTCGAGTCCAAGTCACATGACTCGAGTCCACATCTCATAGGTGGGACAAAGTCATTGTTATGCAAGTCCAAGTCGAGTCGCAAGTCATCAAATTCATGACTCGAGTCTGACTCGAGTCCAAGTCACATGACTCGAGTCCACACCTCTGCCTTTTAGTCTTCAAAAGGGCAGGAATGTGTCTCTTTGCTTCGGAACATCATCGATGCGAATTTCCTCTTTATACCAACACGTGACGAAATGATAACCGTGACCTTAAATGTTACCGTGCTTGAGAGGGGGGGGGGGTCAACCTGGAGGGTAATGGCCACACCTACTCGATTCACCCCAGGAGGCTAATTGGTCAGGGCTCTTCACTTCAAGGTTCTCCTGCACCTGTCCATTTCCTCCTCCACCACCTCCCTGTCTTTGCTCGGCAAATATTTGTTTAGGACCCATTGAGCAACAGCAGATGCGTAAACTTGCTTGTATTAAAAGCCGTCAAACGCCCTCCATTATTTCTTTCTCACCAAAAATAAACAGCATTTTGTGTATGGGTGTTCAGTGTTGCCATTAATGGCGTATCCAGGGGTGTGCGAAACGAGCAGTTGAGCCTCTGTGGGCAGTGAATGGCCGCGGTGGTGGGATGCTGAATAGGTTGCGCGCCACTTGATTTGAATCCACCAAGCCTCACAGAGACCTATTCTGCTGCCAGCTCAACTATGCAGGATCCGTTAGTAAAAGCATCGTAACGTCCTGGACTGCGTCACGTTGGCAGCGCCGAGCTGTTGGGTGCGCAGGCGGTGCAACTGCGCTGTGGGGCCTTACAGAGTCCAGGGGCCCAGGTGCCGCCACGCCATGAAGAGTGGGGGAAGTGTACAGAACCCATGTGGAGCCGGCTCCACTGCCGCCTGTAGCATGCAGTGGTGGTGGCACTCGCCCCATTGGGAACCCGAAGCAAAACATCTGTCGGGGTCCCTCTGAGTTGTTACAAGAGATGGAGGCAAGAGATGAAGATCCAGTGAGATAGGATACATGAATGATGACATTGGAGACGTAGTGAGACGATGTAAGATAGATGGAGCCAATATATAGATGAGAGGGATCAAATTGCTCGTCATGTTAATTAGGTATTTATGTACATAAATTAGGATTATAATTTGAGCTGATGCGTGATGCATCCCTTCTCGAGGCCTTAAACGTGTTGCTTGGACTGCCCCCCCCACCACGCCATGCCCCTGACTAGGCTGCCCCCCCCACCACGCCATGCCCCTGACTCGGCTGCCCCCAACCCCCACCCGCGCGAGAGGATGGCAGGAGCACGGCTCCGGCTCGCCCCGCTCCGGGTCCTCTTTGTGCGCAGCTGACTCGCTGTCCTCGAGAAAGCTTCTGCGTGGAGGCAGATGGCGGCGGCGGAGGGTGCGGTGGGCGGATAGAGGCGGGAGCGGTTGCAGCGTTTTCGAGGGTCCTTGCAGCTAAATTGGGTGGGCGGGAGAAGGACACCACGGCCCTTCTCCACAGATGCACCGCTTGCTTCCATGCATTATCCATTACACCAGGTTACAATTTGACGAGTGCGCAGCCTCCTTTGAGGCTGCATTCTGTGCGCTCAGCGATGGGTGAGAAAGCACATGCATCGGCTTAACCCCTTTAACCCACAATGTAATGTATTTATTCATTTTCGATTCAGAATTAGGGAAACCAGGGACAATGCAGTCACGCGTAAGTGCCGATATAATCGACTGTTAATGTTTAAACTTTGATTATGACAGCGAGGCATTTTTTTTGCGTTCAAAATGTAATTGTTTTGCGCGGCTGCCGTTGTGCGTAAGCGCGTGTAACAAGAACACGACGCGTTTGTCAATAACACTGAGATTCCATCCAGCTGGTCCACTCGACGTGCTATCAAGAAGGTGCATTGCCAAAAAAGTCACCGATTAAATATAAATATTTTTCCATGTCAGGCGGTGTTATTGACGAATGTGTTGGGTTTGCGTGTGTTTGGGTGTGTGCAAGAGAAGGGAAGACAGAAAATGGTTCTTTATATAAACCTTCAAAAAAACCACAGTAGGTGCCCACTGGATTGTTATCATTCCTCATACAGTTTTCTATATCTCACACTGAGCCAAATTGTCGAGAAAGATTAAAGTTAAACGTGCAATTATCATTATATACATATTTGAATCATATCCCGGAAGTCCTTGAAATCGATGTGGACCAAAGTGCAGTGTTGTGCGCTATACACTACTATCACGGCCACCTGAGTTTGATTTCCTTCCATAGGTAAGACCAGCATGGTGAAGTTTGGTCAAACAACCCCGATGCTTTGGGAGAGTCCTACATCCAGCAGTGGATTGATGAAGGCTTACATTCATTGTGTAGTGAGCGACTTCCGACACACGTCTAGAAGAAGGCTTCTTATTTATTAAGAGCACACAGGGCGACACACATTGTAACGCGGCTACCCCCAGGCTGTCCAAGCACGCAGCCCATCTCTGTCCTGTGCCACGCTGGCTGGTTGACGAGCGTAGCGGCGGCGACGGAGCCGCTCTTGCAGAAGAACAGACACGTGGTCGAAGACGAAGAGATGACGACGGCAGCGACGCAGCCAGGAACCAGACCCCACACTTACAGCCCCGGAGCTCTGGCTCAGTGCTCCTTATATCCGCCTGGCCTGGCCAAGCTCCACCTCTGGCCACGCCCCCTTTCTAGAACCTTCTAGACCCTTCGGGATGGTTTCTGGAGCTTCTAGACTGACTCCGCCATTGATCTTTACCCCAGATATGCTCCTTCATAGTAAGGCATTATGTCATGCAGCTATAACCGTAATTACCCTTACAGGCAGGCGGGTGTCACCCTGTCATTACACTTATATTCAGTGCATTCGTACAGAATTCAGTTGTTCACGATAGCTGTTAATTGCTTCTATACTTGTTGGAGAATGGACTGCCAATAATCCGGTAATACTAATAATAATAAGTCATTTCAAATTGTAACACACCGCACAGTTCTTGCTTACTCTCAAAGAGAGAGAATGACTCCGAGGCACGAGGAGCAACTCCAAACAAGCCGCAAGACAGCCAATAGGTGAGCAAATGACAGATTCACCTCCCATCCCCCATAAGCTCTGTGGTCCTCTATGTATTAAGGTGTAATTGCCCAATTACTTTGTGTTTCCACGTGAGAAGAACATGGAGCACCTGGAGAAAACCCCCACGCATGTGAGGGGTCAGATGGGAGAGGTGGAGTCCACAGTTTCTGTACTGCCTGCTTCTCCTGGCAAGCCAGGGTATTTCACATCGACGCTCACAGGGAGGGTGTTTCGCAACACTTCCGTGACCCACCAACCCAACAGTGCTATGTTACAGGCGTGCGGCGGCACCCGGATAGTGAATCCCTCCCCCACACCGGTCTAGTTTACTGCGTGTGTGTGTGTGAAGGGGAGTGGTGGTGCGGTTGTTTGTGGAACTCCATAACCAGAATTTTGATTCCCAGTCATGTCTAACATCATTGACAAGTGGCATCCAAGCCTGTCCTGGGCCTGTCCTTTAGGTCGTCGCAACGTATAAATGAATACTCGGTGTGGTTTGTAAACATCAGCAGTGAGCAGACAAAGGCAGCTGGATGTGGTGTCGCGCATACCGCCCCCCACCATGCAATGCGATCCCCCGTGCAGCCTGTAACAGAGTGTTGGGCAAATTGCTGTTAGCGAGCTCCTATTAAGGCCAGCACGACACACGGAGGGGTGGTTGGCCAGCACTACGCTTGATAGGTGCTCGCTACAACAGCACTTACCCCCACAGCCTACATGGCTATGTGAGGGGGGGGGGGGAGATATTTGTCGTGTGTGTATGTGTGAGGTTAAGGCTCCAATACATCCCCACTCTAGAATTTAGACAATCAGGAAGCTCATCCTGGATTTGGCCGCACAAGCCCCACTGATTGTATGATTAATCACGCAAAAGCATTGCGATGACACAAATTGCTCTGAAGTCGCATGCAATAACAACATACTGTATATATATATTGATACTTACGTGTGTGTATTATGCATATTCTAATTTATCACGTGACATTGATTCATATGCTCATCCATCGAACCATGCACGTAAGAATTGATTATTTATCATTGATGCAAATTATATACAAATGTTGTCTTGAAGCTCAGAGTATTTATCATACTCAAAGCTGAACTGCGAGGGGTCCAAATGGAACAAAAAAAAAATTGGATCGAATCGTGATCCCGAATCGCGACAAGTAAATTGCAGGGGATAAGAATCATGAAGTGCTGACCGTGGGTAAAACCTGTACGTTTGACAAACTCATTTAAACTTTTTTTTTCAAACATGATAGAGCTTAAACAAACACACGTAACCCAAATAATCTCGGTTTTTTAAGTATTGATTGACAATTTTAGAGTGACACATTTGTATATTTGAACAGATCAAATATTTTGAAATGCATAGCTGGCAGAAGCAGCAATGTGAAAATGTACTTTAAGGTTATCTTTGTTTATTTAGTGGGATAATTTTTGTTTGCCACAAGTAGGGAGGCGAGTGAGTGGATGTGACGCTCAGTGAGCTATTGTCAAGGTCAGTGTTCGGAGTGGGGTGGCGTGCTTTGGATTTTGGCCAGATGTTTTGAGCATGATTATTGCCCAGTATATTTCAGTACAGGTGTGTGGCTCTCCGATGTTTTTGTTTTGGGTTATACGTTGTTTTGTTTGGCGCGACATCTGACATTTCACTTCTAGCACGTGGAGCGAAACGACGGACACTGCCGAGCAACACGCGGTACAACCCAAACACTAGAGCAATATTATTATAGCAGAACACATGGGTGAGATCCACTGTCATGGCATAACGTTTAGTGATAATGCAGGTGATAAGATATCCCGGTGTCAGTTAACAGAATAAGCGCGCATGCATGCACACACACGTACGACTTTCAGTCAACCAGACCACCAGCAGGTCAGACAAGGCAATTTTTCATGGGGCCAATTAAGTTGCAGGTAGCACACACCTGTGGACACACACACACACATCTGTGGACACACACACACCTGTGGACACACACACACACACCTGTGGACACACACACATGCACTGACGGGAAGCGCGTGCGAGGTCTGTTTACAGCTGCGTCTGCAGCCTTAAGCGTGGCCGCGTGTGTGTGTGTGTGCATGACTTATAGCTTTTGCGGCAAACAGAGCTGGAGAGGCGGGAAGGAGACGGAGGTTTTTGTTGTTATTTAACTGGGGCAGGCTGCGTCTTGCCCAGGATTAGGACTAACAGCCGCGGGAGGTTGGGGGCTTGAATAAGGTGGGATAGTGGTGGGGGGAGGGGCGGAGAGGAGAGTGAGAGGTCATCATTTTTTGTATGTGGAATGGACTGGGGCACGAGGAGGGGTGGTGGAGACGGTGGCCGAGGCTTGTTTTTTCTGGATGACGAAGCAGAAGCCACTTTGGGAGAACTGTGAGCTCACAGACAAGCATATCTCCTTACTTAAGGGGCATGATGTGTGAAAGGGAAGGTAAAGAGATGCTATTGTGGAGTTTGAAAGGTTTTCATTTTTTACAGACCACAAATTTCGTCTTTTCTCTGCCCCCCAGCAAAGAAAATAGTGCATCCCAGTCGCGAAGCTTATGTCAACGTGATTTGTGATATTTAATGTTCGTAACATTTTCTGGAGACAAATGCAAATACATATATCTACAATCACTTAGATGCAAGTAACTTAATTCAAGGGTAGGCTTGGGACAGTGAGGGGGGATCCAAGGGAGGTGGCAATGGGGGGTGAGTGCCCCTCCTCGGAACCATGAAAAAACATCGGCATTGCATGGATATATACCAGAGAACATACGTCGAATGTTTGTATAATTAACGTAGGGCCCTGTTTTATAAAGTTTCCAGGCACTGCCCCAACCCCCCCCCCCCCCCCCCGTATTGGGAAGTTTCTAGATCCGCCTCTAACGGGAAAAATAATGGAAGCTAACGCTTGAGTGTTTTTGTATTTTACTGTATTCCTAACAACAACCAAAATGACTATGCATTCCGGGGCAAACGCCCTTCAACAAATAACGTGGCTTTTGCAAAACATTCGGAGTGTTTCTGTTAAATAGCTTCACGTAACCAGGGCCCCGAACAGCAAGCCCCCCGGTTACATAGAGCAGCACCACATCACATGTTACATTTATATCTGGCCCCACATCTCCTTGGAAGCCCATTACACACATTGCTGTAATGCCACGGCAAGCCGTGTACACACAATTATTATTTGCAGAGGCTGATGCCTGACAAGTGATGGGGTTAAAAGGCACTTGGGGTAGGAGGCGGACACACACACACACAAAGGGTTGCCTGATTTGAAGGGTGGGCTACGTAGCACACACACACACATGGACTCACGCCCCCACGAACGTACATACGTGTGCAGTGTACCGTACATGCATTACACAAACCCATTGCCCAGAGATACAAAGACAAATGTCCCCCAAATAGCCTTCAGCAGACTGTTGGTGGCAAGTGCTGTTGGCGAACACCGAAGAAGGCCGTGGGCACACGGCACACGAGTGGACTGGTGTGGCCAAAACCATGCCGAGCCAGGAACAAACGTTTAAGGCTGAGTCAAGCTAGGGGAGGCCCGGGATCGTTTAACAACAACTAAAAGTGGCACTGTTATTATTTGTTTTGTAAACGGGAATCGAACTGGGGTTTAAAGGGTCCGTAGATAGTGCGCTAACTCACTCGTGCGCACCGCACACAGCGCTCAGCCGCGGCGAGGGGGCTGGAAGCGACAGTTCCTACCTCTGGCGATTGCCAGAGGTAGGGACGTGAGGGGCTGATTTTTTTTGTAAGAGGCAAAACAGGGTTGCGGCAATTTAACGTTAGCCATGTTGAGGCCTCCCCCCCGCGCCCACCCCATGCACCCAATAATCATAAAACATTACACAATAGCTCAGCGTCGTCCACATCGAGGGCCGCTGTTTAACACGCACGCCTGTTTGTTTTGCTCTGTTTTTACGTGGCTGTATTAATCATGGCGGCGGCAGGTCCTGTGGGTCTGTGCGGGGGGATTTTTTTTTAAACCAAAGTAGAGGATTCACGAGAGGTGGCAGAGGCTTGCAAAAGGCCTCTAACTCACAGTGGACTCATCATGGCGAGTGATGATGATTCTATCCCGAAAACTGCCCTTACGTGTATGTGTACGCATCTTCAGGTGTGTTCACATTTGTAGATTTACAATGCAATACGTTCTGCTTATGTTCAGATTGTAGGGTGCCACGGAAGCGAGATGTTAACCACCTCGCCTGGTATACAGAAGGTTATGGGGTTCATCCCGTCCCTGACGCCCACTGTACATTTGGGGTTCGCACTCCCAGTGGTGGCGTGGATTTTTCACCCTCCACATTTTGAAACGCGCTTTTCGAATATTTGGCTGCTTAGACATTTCCACTTGATACACTACTTCGTTGAGCTGTCATTTGTGGCCAGTTCACTTCTGCAAAAAGAGCTGTATAGCTCAGTGGATCTTACCTGTTAAAATGAATAAAAAAGTTACGTTTTTAGGATCGCTATCGTTTGATATGGTTTTATCTTTCTCCATTCATGAATTGCCAATCATCAATCTCCATTTTGCTGGATCCATACTCTCATTACTTCCTTTGACATCTCCACTCATGGTTGTTGTCTGATCTCTGATTTCTCTTCGTAGTCTTTTCCCAATAATTTTAGAGCTCTTGTCTATTCAATCTTTTGTTTAGAATCTCTGTCTCTTTTTTAAGTTATCCTCTTCCTCGACATGTCCATAGTGCTTTCACAGTGATTATATAAGCACAATTTCATGGAGGAGGAACAACAATGTTTTACCCTTCCTGGCAATAAAACAGGTGTTAAGATGTTCAAACACCAAATATAAACCTTTTGCATGGAAACAAGTCTGCATTAACCACACGTACTTGTGGTGAACATGCAAACACGCATGCTCTGGTAATTGCATTGTCTATGAAACGGATTGGCCTGCACCAGAGACAGCAGCCTTCTGCCCAATGTCAGACCAGAGAACAGCGCCAAAAGGCGAACTGTACATTTTTATTTTCGATACTTTGATATTGGCAAAAAGGCCCATTGATTCAAGAAGGATGACAGCAGATTTGAATGCTTTGGAATACTGACCTTAATAATTCAAATTAAAATACCGACGTGTCTAAATTAGAGAAATGTTCATTGGTGTATATTTCCTGCCTTGACATATGGATCAGAGACATGGATATT
The DNA here is from genome assembly GCF_965212315.1 of Lampetra planeri. Taxonomy (NCBI): domain Eukaryota; kingdom Metazoa; phylum Chordata; class Hyperoartia; order Petromyzontiformes; family Petromyzontidae; genus Lampetra; species Lampetra planeri. The sequence continues at coordinate 425,714 of NC_136124.1, read as the reverse complement.
GGCACAATAAATGGAACACAAAATCTGAAAAAATGAATTACACTTATGAACAAGTGGAGGAACACATGGATCAGTGAACATGCGCACGTTTCAAGATATCGTTTGACTGCTAAGAATATTGGGCAAGACACATCATCAGGAGCGACAATGACCAATGGTGAGCCAAAGGAGGACACGTTTGTGAACGACAGATTCGCTGATGAGGTGGTTGTGATGAGATCAGCTTATGTGCAGGAGCTGCATGCAGTGTTTCATCATGCCTGGATAGACCTTCATCCAGAAGTGGATGGATCATGCCTGATAATGATGACATGCTGTGTATACACTTTGCACACACACTAATACAAATGCAGACATCCCCATGTAAGCACAATCTACGATCACAGTCCAAAGCAGAAGTGGCTTTCTGCTCATATGATGCTGGGGTGGCACTTACATCCTATTTACAGACGAAAGCCAGTGGTGGAAATGCCACATGCCTATGGCGGGGAGGTGTGTGTCTATAAAAAAACGACCTTTCACCTCCACACAAAACGACCTGTCTGCCCCTGATTGGGGCTTGAACTCGTAACCTTCCGAGTGTGAGCCACACTGTCTGACTGCCGAGCCACCCGGCCAGCCCAAGTAAACCGCATTCCCACACCGATACACGAGCTAAGCATTTGTAAGTACGGGCATCTACACACGTGCTGAATACACACGTCCAAGTGCGCACGTGCACACAGCGCGTGAGCAAATACACGCGCGCGCGCATGTGCACTGACACTTGTATCCATGCAAGCATGTACAACAAGGCAGTGTATGTTTGATCTGCAGGGATTGTTGTGGCAACAAGTATATTGGCCATGGGAGGCCTTTACCGTGCCCCTGAATAAGAGTTCATGGACCGTGATTTAAATCGGCAATGTGTGTGTGTCCTTTGTATAATTTTGGACCTTAAACTATCAGCGGTAGTGCAATGCACCTTGTGCTGTGCAATAAAATTGCATTTATCACATCCTCCCGCCTTGCTGAGTCAGATTTGTCAGAGTAAATATGTTACAAATGTGAACAATTCAGACGCAATATCTAAGACGGTGATCGTGTCAATTAAAACCTCGTGCGTGATTCGCAGACAACGACACTCTCCAGATGTGAATTGAGAACCGTGCCCTGCGTAGACTGAATGCCGACGTTTATCAGTTATCAATGTGCCTACACGGCCTCGACTAATAGTGAGACACCAACGATTGACTCAGTCAGACCATACTGAGTCTCGTCTTGTTTCCAGGATGGTCCTACATTGGGATGTTTCACCAACGAAACGAGAGTGTCCGGAGTAAAGCCACGCGTACGAGGAGATGACACTCGACACTTCCATCGTTTGATACACAAAAAGGGGGTCGGGGGGGGGCATGGAACAGCTACACCACCCACCCCCATGCTGGTCTTAATAGGAGCTCGCTGACAGCACTTTCCCCAACAGTATAAAAGGTCATATGGGGGGATATTTGTCTTTTCTTGTTCCATGTAATGTACACAGCACTTTTTATTTGAATCAACTCCCTCTACATCATGGTGAGCTAATGTTTAGCGATCGTCAGGCTTGTAAAGCTTGTGGCCACGTCATTTGGTAATTGAACGGAGTGCATTGGTGAAGTTTAACTTTCGCGACCAATATCATTCTTGGATGCATTGGTAAACTTGGAAAGGCAGCACTGTCATGGTGGCTCCGGACAGAATTGGTTGTATTTTAATGAAGACTGACAAATGTGGAAAAGTTTACCTTCGTGGGGTGTGAGCAGGGGGGCAGCCACTGAGGATGGCTGAAAAGATCCAAAACCATTCAGATCTGGCTAAGAGACTCCCACAGTTGTTTGAGATACGGCTAATATACATCTCAACATTTCCTTATTTTACCTAATCTAATTTAGTTACATAAGAGACACCCACCCAGTTTTGAACAAAAAACATCTACGGCATTATTGAGTTTGTGCTTTTTCCCCCTCCAAGGCGACATGAATGCTGATTGGGATGATGACGAAACCTCACGATACGCAACAGGGCAGGAGCAGTCGGCGCTCGGTGGTGCGTCAGGAAGCCAATGAGTACTTGCGTCAATTTCATAAAATCAGTTGACCACGTCGGCTTTCGAATATTATTCATAATAAAGGTTTTTGGGTGAGATCGCGTGAGTGTAAATGTGTGGTAAATCTTGTGCATTTACTCTCCAACACACCGGTGGGCTCAAGTGGTAACTTATTGGCGCGTTTTGTTTACGTGACAAACCTTACTGGCTGTGTCGGGTGGTGGAGGGTTACGACGCATTTATACTTACGCGGTTTAACCCAAATACCTTTATAATTATTAATATAATCATCGCACTTTTTGGCGGTCGTTAAATTTAGTTTAACATGTAAAATTGGCGTAGTTGAGACTACATACAGTATATGGTGGCAACAGTGGTTAATTAATACGAGCGTTGGCAAATTATGAGTCACTGTACCCTTAACCAATGACCGCTGCTTACCATTCTCTCGTGGGACGCCCCAGATGTCTGCAGTTCGGCTGACCCTCCTGCTTGTGAGGCCTGACGTTAGGAAATCTCTGCCAAATCTTGTTGCTGCTATTAAAACTGAGACAAATCACTGGCTACTGGGAAATCAAATCCAGTATTTCAAAATGTGAGAGAACCACAAAGTCGACATGGGTAGTGCAAGCAATGCAATACGTGTGATATTGGGTCAAATCGACATCACACGGGGTAAACATATTAAGCAATACTGAGCAAAATCCTTCTGCAATAAATACACGCAAGTCGTATGAAGTTAAAAAACAGATTTTATTTTATTCCAAATTCAATTGGGATATGTTTAAAAGGAGCAGAACAGTGTTGCAGGGGATAGTGCACAGTGCTATGAACCCAGCGACCTGATTCTGATAACGTCAGGCAAATGATGTTTGAACTGCTCCTGCCCTTAACCAACCAACACCGGCCAGTGTGGTGATGTCAACTCAAAGAGGCTCATTGCTGACATGGCTTGGGGAGGTCTTTATCCAGCAGTGGGATGAGAAGGCTCCATAGATGTTTGTTCGTGATGAGGTACTTCCAGTACGATTTATATTCATTTTTCTCAGGCAGTAAGCTGTATTGCTCATTAAAAACCAACTGGCATGGGATGATTTGGACCATTTACAATACAAAAAGACAAATATAATTCTGAACGCAATTGAATTGCATTCATCCCCTGGTTCAGCAGATGGGTTTGCCATTGGTCTCGCTAAACTTGGTCTGACATCCTACAGAAATGTTCCTCTTTAAAAAATTTTTTCACAATCTCCAAAATCAACTGCGAGTCACGTTCCAAGCAAAGGAATGGGGAAACTGAACTCCAGATCCCACCCACGGTGGTTCATTGCACGTTTTTTCCCCCCAAAGCCACACACACACACACGCGCGCCAGGTGCAGCTGATAAAGGTAAGTGAACACTGCTTGTGCATTAATTGTATTGGCTGCACCTGGTAGAGCAACAACTAAAAAAACAGATCACCAATGTGTACGACTTTGAAGTCTGGCGATCCCACCTGTCAGGTCTAAAGTCGAAGCCACACCCTGCCATTCCGAAACCCAATCGCAAACTCTGGAGTTTGCGACCCCGGGCTCGGCGCGGGTGTTTGATTTACTGTGCTCAACTTTGACTCCAGGCTTAAGACAATGCAAAGGGATAGTGTTGATATGCGACACACTGCAGGGAAAATGGAATTCACCGGCTGGCACACTTGAAAAAACGCGCGGCCTCATCCAAAAAAGAAGGAAAAGCACGCTCTTTGGAATTAAGTGAACTTGTAAACTTTTCATTGCAGGTCGAACATGAAAAGTAGACGAATAACGCACCTCTGGAACAACGATGTTTTTTGTTAGTTTGGCTTCGTGCTAAGGTTCTGCCTATTCAAGTTAAAATTTGGATGAGCTGGGAACAAATGCATATTTGGAAACTCTCGGATTGACGAGGGACAACAAAGAAGAATGCGTCTATTGCAAAAGAATCATCACTCAAAAGCAAATAAAGCAGACTTGGGACAAAGCATGCCGCGAGAAGGATTGACAACAAACAGCAACGCAACGGAATGGCAGCAATAAATTGGGTTGCCACTTCTCGTATTCGCAGGATCATCGTTTTATTGAGGTGGCTGCTGTACAGAGATATGTGTAAGTATTGTCCAGGGATATTCAGGGTCCCGGTTTCCATCACTTCCATGACAACATCGCTCAAGACAATGCCTGGACATGTAATTCTTCCCCCTTCCAGTACTGTGAGATAATCTAGATTTGAAGTTTTCGTGACTGCAGGGATCCATATTCTTTGGTTCTTTCGGTAAAGTCACGTAGGTAGAAAATAAAATAAATTAAATCACGACGTTTCGGGCGCAACACAAGCGTCCGTCATCAGGTGGGACAACCACAGCACTTCAGCAATTGTTTCTTGCTGGGGGGGGGGGGGGTGGTTATGGGCACTGCAGAGACAGTCCAGACAAGTGGTCCGGGCTATTCAGAAGACCACAGGCGTTCTCTCTTCATTCTCTTGGTAGCAGTGGCGGGGGGGGGGGTCTAATCGCGTCCCACACGTGACGGGATTTTGTGGGAGAGGTCTAAAAATGTAATAAGTTGGGACATAATTTAAAATCGTGCATCCGAAGCTCAAAATGTAAATGGCGTGCAAAGCAATGCGAGTTTGTCGTTAGCTGGGTAAGTGACCGACGTGGCAGGCAGTCCCCCAGCTGCGTCGCTATGGCGTCCCGCGACTGCTGCCACTCTCCATCGCGTCCTCCAGGACGGACGCGTGGCTTTCAGTCGCGTTTTTTTCTTTCCACTTCTAGAATTTGTTTCTTTATTTTGTAAAAACATACATTTGGAATGTAAATAGTAATATATCACAATGTTTGAAATGATACATGGACAACTTTTGGTCTTCATTGGAGACACCGTAACACGGTTTTGTTTAGAAAACAGACAAAGTGGAGGAATCCTCGACCGCTGTACAAGCCCAGTGTTTTGAGGACATCGCGTCCTACAAAATGACAGCGGGCACGCCGTAATTTGTGTCGAATGCTACATTTTGATGTAGTTCTCTTGAGTTTGCAAGTTAATAAATCTAAGTCGGGCAACCGTTAAAGGCCATGTGGGACTGACCTCATTGGCCGGTGGAGAGAAGGAAAACCGTAAACAAGGAGGGGGGGTGGCTTTCGCTCGCAAGATTTTAGCTCAAGTGTGCTCCGTGTCTTGCACAGCAGAGGCTCCCCTGTGGAGCATCGTGTGATGTTGTGGAAAATAAAGAAAAACAAAGCTGAGGATGTCGAAGAAGCAAAGACCCAACAGTTGTCTGGGGTTGGATCGGCGGTGTCAGTCGAGGTGCGTTTGAAATCGGGGCTTAATTGCTGAAAGTGTATTGTACCGGCTTGGAGTTAGGATTTTAAGTGGATGGTACGAGAGTACAAGGTACGTCTTTCTATAAAAATATATATATCCTACATTATTGTACGCTCTATTCATATAATCCTGTGAACAAGTTCAAAAGCATTATGAAGACAAAGTACAAAATGAGATGGATATGGACAAAGATGATGGACGTGACATGCCAAAATAAGCGTGAAGAGCGCTTGGAACTGTTCCAGCTGAATTAAGAACGGCTCTCCTTCCAACCACCTCCCCTTTCCCCTGCCCCTCGGTCACCTGGCCTCGGTCACCTGGCCTCGGTCACCTGGCCTCGGTCACCTGGCCTCGGTCACCTGGCCTCGGTCACCTGGCCTCGGTCACCTGGCCTCGGTCACCTGGCCTCGGTCACCTGGCCTCGGTCACCTGGCCTCGGTCACCTGGCCTCGGTCACCTGGCCTCGGTCACCTGGCCTCGGTCACCTGGCCTCGGGCTTGTCGTCCGCAACATATCTGTACCCCTGTCCCAATCGCTCGCTCTTTCTAGCGGGTTCTTTGTTTCATAAAACAATAATGATTAAAACGCCAAACTGCTTCTCACCCCTAACAACGTAAGCAAACATCAGGCCGCCTATTTTTACAAACCCTTTTGCTGCACGTACCAACTCTACTGCATGTACCAATTTTCAAACGGGAGATTGCGTCCACATTTGTATCTTTCCAAAAAAAAAAATCACAGCCATTATATGATTAGCTTTTTTCTAATCGGTACGCAGTGAAAGGGTTTTAAAAAAAAACTACCGCTAGAATCCGTACTGTGGACATTTATAACAGCACTGCTGCCACCAAGACCAAACCATTACAGTCAAAGTGACACTGAATTCACGAGTTGCCAACACCATTAAGGATTTCATGTAAATCTTAGGACTGACCTATTGCTGCCGGAAATTATCGGGCAGCAATTGAAAAAGAGTTTCTCAGCTCAATGACAAAAATCTTAGTTTTTCTGTTTGCTCCATACATTTGGGGATTGTTCAATCGCGATATTGAGAGTATCATTCTGCTTGATTTATGATTTGTAATCACACAAGGAAATACGTTTTTTATTCACGTGAGTTGTATTCCAATGAGTTAATGTCACCCTTGTGCATTTTATCGGTGATGAAATTTTGAAACAGAAACAAAACAAGACAAACATGTGTTTTTTAAGATCGGCTTTGAAATAAAGGCAAGAGGATGTTGCAGTTTAACTATTTTCTCCGTCTCGCAGACTGCAGATTTAATATGAAACGGCTAAAATTTTGAGCAAATTCCAGATGAACATTCGAGTTGGATCCGAGACAGCGTTTTACAAATTCTTGGCAGCAGGTGTGGACAATGGACGTTGAGTTATACGCCGCTCTTACTGCCACACCTTAGAAACACCCGTGCCACACCTCTCACGGAGAATGTGGACAGATTTGGTAAGATTACTGAGCTAGGCCAATTACATCTTACTTCAGCCTCACAAAACTGAAATAAATTATCACCCGAAATATTTTAATCAAATTCTTCTTCATCATCATCGTCGTCGTCGTCAGAAGCCTTTGTAAAATCACGTCTCGATGAAGGCCTTCCCAAGTCAGCTCCACCGTGATCTAGTAATCGAATAGAATCAATTTTTTATAAAATCACGTAACTTTTATTTTGGGAAGAAATGCACCGTGTGTTTTACGATTGCTTGATGAAAAGCAGGATATTTTCATGGAGATAAGCAGCACATGGTGAAATGAAAGCAGCTTTAAACAAAATAAAACAAAGTGGACATACCAATTGCTACATCATGGGACCTCCTTTGCCAGTACCAAAATATGAGAATAAGTTTTCTCCTTTTTTTCTGGCAACAAAACAAGTGGTAAGTTGTTAAAACACCAAACTGAAACCTTTTTACAAGGGATCATGTCTGCATTAACCACAATACTTGTCGTCAAAATGCAAATAAAAAACGTACTCTGATAATATATGCATTTTCCTTGAAACTGATTGATCCAGCTGTACGCCTGTACTGATCGTACTGATTGATCCAGCTGTACGCCTGTACTGATCGTACTGATTGATCCAGCTGTACGCCTGTACTGATCGTACAGCTGTACGCCTTTTGGCGTCCTCTGGTCTCACGCCGTTTGAGACGAGGCTCAAAAGAAAGCGGTCTCTGGTGTGGACCAATAAGTTTCAAGGACAATGCATATATTATCAGAGTTTGTTTTTTATTTGCATTTTGGCCACAAGTATTGTGGTTAATGCAGACATGATTCCTTGTGAAAGGTTTCAGTTTGGTTCATTAGACCTCCTTTGCCAGTACCAAAATATAATAATAGGGGTTTCCCCTTTTTTCTGGCAACAAAACTGAAACCTTTTTACAAGGATTCATGCATTAACCACAATACTTGCAGTCAAAATGCAAACAAAAACCACACTATGATAATATATGCATTGTCCTTGAAACTGATTGGTCTACACCAGAGACGGCTTTCTTTTTAGCCTCGACCCAATTGGTGCTCGACCAGAGGACGCCAAAAGGCGTACAGCTCAAAGACAATGCAAAATCAAAGTAATGAGGGCTCGGGGTGAGCATCTACATCATTAGACCTCCTTTGCCAAAATAATAATGCTGTATAGATAATTGGACATAGAAATTATGTACGGTCAAATTATTCTTCATTGTGGATTCATCGTTATATTGAAATGTTTTTATTAACAGGTGCATGCACGCAATATCAAAATAATCAATAATAACTTTTGAGCAAATATAATAATGTCATTGTACAATTAAATTAAATACTCTTGTCACGTTAGTGGATACGGCATTTGGAATTTGGTCGGTGTCGTTAATACGCAGACAGATAAAGGTGAGTCTGTTGCTTTATTAACTGGCATTGCACATAGCAATTTAACAGCATCTACAAAACAATTCTCTGATATCAATGCATTTTTATCGTGCAGTCAAATAAAAAGAAAGGCCATGATTTCCCACTCGAATGATCATTGAGGCCGTGCTAATCTGCAGTTTACAGCCCTGAGGTAGCAGTGGAGATATCCATGTTTCTATTTATAATGGAGATACCCATGTTTCTATTTATAATGGAGATACCCATGTCTATTCATAAGACAACCAGGGGGATGATGGAGTGAGTCAATCCCCAACCAGGACTTGCAAGCCGCTCACTCCACCGCTGAGCTACCAGGCCAAATGATCGAACTCGCTGGGCACTCAGGCATGGGCAGCTAGAAACGAAAAAGTAAAATACGTGAGCATCGATTACAATTGCCAGTTGCATCCTCCACAAATCCTGTACTGCGTCTGGGCAGTTAATTGGTCAGGGCCGGTATGTCACAGTCGGATATGCGACTTTTAATTGTATTTAGGAATTGTCCAAATTCGATACGGTTGCAAAAAGATGATTACACTCATCGAGAAAGCCAAATACAACTGCAGAGGCCAGTCTCTTGTGCAGGTATGTTCAAGCACAGGTGTTAGATTTGGCAGTACATTGTGCATTGTGGAACATTCTGTGATATTGGCTGTGATAGGTAAGCTGGCCCTTCGGCCACCTGCCATCTGTGCCACCTGCAACAGCTGCACAGGATTAAACCCTGCTTTCTGGCAGTAGCTGGCCGTCACTTTATTTACCTTGTGGTTATTAAAATGCCATTTGCAATGTGCCCACCTAGTCCGGACGGTGGTGGTGCACGCCTGTAATCTGGCACTGTGGAGGCAAGGGTTTGGTGGGTCGCACAAATGTTGCGAAACTCCCTTCCCGTGAGTGTCAAGATGGTGCCAGAAGACAGGACACCAAAGTGCAGACTAATATCATCTGTCACATCTACATGGGATTAAGTGTTTCTCCCTCGCACGCGTGGGTCTTCTCCTGGTGCTCTGGGGTCCTCCAACAAGAATCAACACTCATTAACTGGCTGAAAACATCTTAATGTGCAGAGAACTGCAGAGTTTGAGCCAATGGTTGGCACCCCCTGACTGCCGACTTCCAGCTTGTCTGTGGGTCCTCGGCGATTGTGAAATGCAATTTTCATGAATGAAGCTATATATACATATAGAAACAGCATAAAGAGGTCATGCATGCAACATTATTCATGCGCCTATCATCCACGCGACTCCATGTTGGCAAAAAGAAGTGAGAGAAAACAGCGAAATGTGACAGATCTTGCGCGAATGTCAAATTTGCTGCTTAGCATTTTTCACTCTGTTGCCTGTGTTGTTTCACTGTGATGGCCTGAGTTAGTTTTAACAGAAACCACATAACGGTTATGATGCATCCACTCTCTACAACAACAACAAAAGCAACACTGACCAACCATTTATCCATCCACTGCCAGATGAGGGCCTCACCACGCTGTGTTGCATCGCGAGGGTTCGTAGTTTCACCATATTTCACCAATCTGGTCAGTGTGGGTTGGTGAAAGTGGGGAAACCCAGGACCTGTTCAGATATCTCTCGCCACTGATGTAGTGCAGTGCACAAAACACTGTGCAACCGTTCCACCGCACTCTGTATGAGGACGCCTAAGTATGAATGATATAAAACAAGTGCATTGTTAGATTGGAGATAATAATATTTTTACATAAATTGTGTTACTGTCTTCTCAGAAGCAAAATTATAACATATGACTACATGATGGGTCTGTGTCATTTTTCGTCCTAACTGATTTGCCCTTCTTGATCCTGGTGTTGGGATTATTTTGACATCGACCAAATACTGCTGTGCAATCTGTCAAAAGTTTTCTGTCCGTATCTTCTATGACTCGTGTTCTATGCTGTTGGGTCTTAGAGCTTTCAACGTTACCAAGACTACTTCATTGTTGTTATCTGCCATTCTCTGCCCAACTTTTTTTGTTATTTCCATTGATTCATTCCTACTTTGTCTTTCTCATTTTCTTTCCGAGTCTTTCGTTGAAATCGTAGTACAGCACTCTTCAATACTTTGAGTGCTCGGGAACGTTGCCGTCTTTAATTTGCGTCTTTCCTTGCACAGACTCTAGCACGTTGTTAGGTGCCCATGGCCGTCTCTTTTTTCGCTGCTGCCCAAGTTGTCTTCAGCCAGTTCTCTGTAGAGCCGTTGCACAGCCTTCAGCGAGGTTATCGACATTAGCCTCAAGCATGTCGAGTGCTGCAATGGTGCCGCCGATGATAGCTTTAATTCATCTCATACTGCTGGTTTTACGTGATGGTAGTTTGATGGTTGTCATCTCTCCTGCGGTTGACTTGTCACTTGAACCTGTTGGGGAGCTAGTGGTTAACGTCGTCGTTCTTACTCCGGGCCTCGACCAATCCGACGTGGTTTTGGTTTGCTTCATCGTCGACCATGCCATTTCCGTGGGCAAGATAATATTTCCGTGGTGCTCATCTCCTCTGTGAGCCAAGTGAAGCGGTTGCCTTTGACCAAATCCTGTCAGGTTTCTCTGCTTTTTGACGGCATTTCCTCCATTAAGATTCCCATGAACCACCTCTGAGTGCTCTTCCAACCGCGACACTTCTTCAAGGTTGCCAGGCTAGTTAGCCACTGCCTAGCTACCTGGCGTTGACCAGGCACAGGTTTGACGATTTACTTTAATTACTTCGGCAGGTAGGCGTCACTGGAGGCTAAAGCATATTTATTTGTACAAAACCTGAATTCAAGCCTGTTCTCTCCCTCCACACATACGTTTCATATTTTGATATGTCATGAACATTACCCATTATTGTGCTTGAAAAGCCAGTTCAAGACATTTGTTTCCACTTGATCATTATAGAACTTCCCCTGCCTAGCAGGGTTCCTTGCATGAGTTTAGCAACGCTGAAATAAAATGTTCCAGCATGCAACAAAAACGTGGACATGTTTACAATACTCACATGTTCACGCTGCGTGCGCAATGTCAACAATGCAGTGCGTTATTACTTTCGTTGCATTAAAAGGAGTCATTCGAGTGAATGGGGTGGAAGAGGTGATATTAGATTCAGATGTATTGAATCTGTTCAGAATTTGAGAAAATGGTCAGGACAATTTCGATATATTTCGTGCAGTTGTAAATTCAATAGGCTAGGCAAATCTAATTGGTCCTATGAAAAAAGAAATGCACATTAACAGTGAAATATATTCATTAGTATAAGAATGGACGAAGTGCAGGAATACTTCATGCTGTTATAACAATTTTAGTAATTTTAACCTTTTGTAATATCACTGGTGGCATGTGGATGCTTTGGCCATACTTCACCACATCGTCAGTGTGGATTCGTGAAGGTGACGTTGCAGGACTGGGTCACGTATCACTCACCGCTCATGTGAGCCATGGGAATACCATAGCTGATATAAAATATAGAAATGGAATCGCCAAGACAATTATTCGATCAGGTATGATATCTACATATCGATCCAACCATGTGCACCCAGTGCTCGCCAAGCTGCATTGGCTTCTGGTTAGGGAACGAATACATTCCAAGGTCGCACTCAGAACACACAAAGTGCTTGCCACAAGTGAACCACAACGCCTCGCCGAGATCATCAAGGAGCATCAGCCATCCCGCGAACTCCGGCCTTCCTCGCAGCAGCGGCTTTTGTAGAGTCATCGAACAAAGACGGCCACCGCATCGCTCGTCTTCAGATGCGCTCATGCGGCTGTCTGGAACGCTCTCTCTCCGATATTAAGAGGCTACTGGAGCTATGCACTTTTAAATATAGATTGAAAATAATTTCTGTAGAGCTGCTTTTGTTTTTAGTTTGTTATTCTTCCCCTCCACCTCCGATTAGCACGGTTGGCTACGTACGGTGTGAAAGAAGTTCAACATACATACAACCCCTCCTTAACCACTCCCACCTGTCTTCATAACTGTCACCATAACCAGTTCAACATACATACTTACAGGGCACTCGTGTGCATTACTTACTCATAACTGTCATATACAATCACTAATTACAAACAAACATTTAAATAATATTCGGGTTTTAGGTTTATGTAGACTATGTTCACATTTACAATACCATGATATGCTACTAGAATTTCTCTTTTTGGTTAAAGTCTAACCAAATCATTAGCTCACGCTCGTACTCAAAAAGCTCATCAGCACATTAGTTTCCAATCGTTCATCACAGGAGCTATCCCCGCTGTGAGATGTTCCTTCACTGTTAGAGCAGCCCATCTTGTGCTGGAATGAAATGTCTATTACGCAGAATCAGACAAATACATCGCATGCAGATGCAGAGTTGCAACTCGCAATGAAACCCATGAGTTTCTTTTTTCCAAGCAGAGAAAGTGATGGCAGCTGTTTACAGGACCTTCACAAGGCTTGGATAAAATGCCCACAGTTAAATAAAAACCTCTCGACGTTTGAGCCACGTGCAGTCTACGAGAGCTGCTCCAAGTTGTCCTGTTTCACTTCCTTCCCCATGCTTCCCCCGCTGTGTCTCAGAGAAGACTCTTTGGTGGGAAATTGCATCGCCATTTTTTCCGTGGTATAATTTTGTTTGCGTGTGAGACTGCCGTTGGCACTTCGCAGTGATGCATGAGCATAACATAACCAAACATCCACCCATTCGACAATAGCTACTGCCTTAAAGAGGAATATATAGATATGTGTGTATATTTGTATACATTAAGAGGCAATGTTTTTAGACAATGACCCTCTTCATCCCTCTGCTTTGAAGCTGGGCCATTGCGCCAAACGTCACCTATTGTGTGTATATATATATTCCTCTGTAGGGCAGTGTTTTTCGCAACTTCTAGAACAAAGTCACCTGCCAAATGACGATGTGGCAGAGTGCTCAATCATTCTGTAATCCTTTATGGATCGATACCCTGACGACCAATTTGTGGGAAGTAAACAGCGGTTGTTGTCTGAACAAACTGTCTTCCAACAATAGAGATAAGTGTTTCTACAATGCCTGCCACTGCAATCACAGTGTGGTGAGCGATCACTGTATACCGGTCCTTACATCTATATGACCCGTCATCATTATTGTCATCAGGCATTGTCCATCCACTGCTAGATGAAGGCCTCTCCATGTCATCCTCAATGCCTTTAGTCCTGTGATGAGACAAATCATCTCTGGATCGGTCATCCAGTCAGGTATGCTCACTCCTTCAGATGTAACTCCGTTACCAGTCTTGGCTATTGGTGACGTGTCCTGCCCATCTCTACTTAATTTTATGAAGTTACAATATGATGCCTCTGATGTGTGTTTTATTCTCAAACTAATGTGCTTCTATTTTTATTTCAATATCATCGTTCCAAGTATGCATCTTTCCATGCTTCTTTGTACTTTTAAGATGTTCTTCCGTGTTTTTGTCAGTGTCTCTGTTTTCAATGAATGTTTTTCGCGGATAATGCCCACTGAGTGAAAATCTTCTTCGTCAGGCATACCGATCTATGTCCCTCTTCGTTATACCCCATGCTGCTCTTGTTTCAACGCTTTTATGCACCGGCTTATTTGACGTAGAACACCTGTTGGCTGTGACTTTCGTTTTTCTTATATTTATTCTGAGTGTGACCTTTCAACGTTTTTGCACCAGCTATAAATTCCCGTCTCGTAAATTATGTTTATCGGTCGTTGTAAAAGCAACGTCATCAGGAATGTGAGTGCTTAATACATGTATGTTCATCCCTTTGTTTGCCCAATCTCATTTCGACGAAACTTTCCACTAATGTTGCTGTAAATAAAACGAGATTCGAAGCTTTGTATGCCATCTCAAAACAGTGGTTCCCTCTGTGTAATTTGTTTTAGTCATTTTCTATATACTCTTCAAGGCCAGGCATGTTAAAGTTTGAACGACTTCATCATTTTCCTCTGATATTCTTTCATTGTCATAAATTCAAGCCACGTCTAATGGTAATTGAAGCTCATTTGGCTTTGCTGAGGAGATGGCTGATATAGTTATCCAATAGACCAGAAATGCCTTCTAGGGGAGCCCTCTGTAGCACCCTCAATTTGAGGCCCTTCCACCAGCTGTGACATGAGCAATAAATTCAGGGCTGCACCTTTACCTTTTGCAGTGAATGGTAAAACAAAATAAATCGGTGATATCTAACTGCTCATCTGGTTAATTTGCCTCTAATATTTCCATTATTGGGCTCTATATGAACTCGGAGTAAGGCAACACGAGTCCCAGTGAACACAACTCATCTAGTATAAGACCTAAGTGCTACACATGAAAAGGTTGGCTTCAAAATAACGCCTGTAACTTACACAAACATACAGGAAGCTGTCAACCTCGCCAAACACAGTAAACGGCCACATGGCTTCAGCTAACAGAACCCCCAAACATACAGACTCCTCTCTGTATTCTGACCACTAAATCGACAGCAGATTTCCCCGTCTGTGGGATGCTGTTACGATCGCAACAATGTGGAACCCGCAAACGCTTCCTAGAAGCCCCGTGGCGACGTTTCGGGTGCAGGGTTCTGCAAAGCTGAAGCCACGCAGCTCCGCGGCATTTGGCGACGTTGAAAGCTTCCCTGTGGATTTACAGAAGTGGTGAAGCTTCATTTGAAGGCAACGTCTCACCTGCAATACTGAAGTGATTATTGTTTACTTTTACTATTTAACTATTTACTTATTCCTCTTCACCCCCTGTGGGACATAAGGCTACTTTAGCATATTAACGTCATGAAAATTATATATATATGTCACATGAGACCATTGGATCTCTTATTCTCTAAATGTATTTTTGAATAAAATAATTGAGGAATCATTCCACAGTTGATGTGTATGTGATTTGTGGGTAAGCATTTAGTAAATATGTCAGCTCATTTGTGTTTAACAGCTAGTCTCACATCTTTCATTATAACCATTATACAATTATTACATTTGCTATCGGATATTGTATTCTATTCATCCTGCAAAGGGTGGTGATGTGGCAGATTTGTACCTGGCAAGTCATGTCCCCTGAAAACAACAACAACAACAAATACGAGGATTGATGAAAGAGGAAGGCCAATTAAGATTAGTTGCGGTCACGGAGAGGTCAGCGCTTCACAACCGGCGTACCACAGCAACGTCCAAGGCGTTCAGTGATCGATCCATATGATGGGCAACCGAAAGTAGACGAAGATAAAGATATCCCGTTCAGCCTCAACATACTTTTGGGACAAGTGCTGTTAGCACCTATGAACGGCCGGCACGGTGCACGAGGGTGTGGGTGGCCAGCACAACACCCGACTGCCTTTGTTTCCCTAGTGGCGATGTTAACACACCAAACCAGATACTCATTTGAGGCTGAGTTGACCTAGGGAAGGCCCAGGACCAGTTCACATAATCGTCACTGGTGTTGACCATGAACGGGAATGAAACTCAGGTTGTCGGGTTCGTAGCGCAGCGCGCTAACCACTGCACCACCGTTCCCCACAACCAAAAGTAGAGGCGCGGTGGCACAGGCGATAGGCGACCCGCTAGCTGACCCTGCTGGCGATGTGACCCTGCTGGCGATGTGACCCTGCTGGTGATGTGACCCTGCTGGTGATGTGACGCTGCTGGCGATGTGAAGCCGCTGGCGATGTGAAGCCAGCGGAGGAAGCGGACGGAGGCGACGGAACCTGGCCAGGGTGGCAGGTGCCCAAGGATGATGCGTGGGCGAGATTGTTTCTCAACCGTTGGAGCTCTTTGAGGATGATTCAGATTGTTTCCATGATGCATGAAGATTCTGCAATGCTTGGTGAGAGCTACCCTGTGTGATTTAACCGAGTTTCCATGCTTGTGTTTTTTGTGCAACTCGTGCTTATTATGACTTGTTCATTCACATCTCTGCTGTATTCTCTGATTTCTATTCTTGCTTCTCTTCCCTATTTATGTTCTAGTTCTTTGCACTTTATCTTGTTTTGCTATTTCAACCTTTTCTCATTTCTCCCCTTTTCTTTAAAACATGTTTTTGCTTTCAGATAGCGTTGTTCTCTGTTTGCTTTTTTCTACTTACTTTATCCCAACCTTCAGCTCACATGACAGCAGTTATGTCATTACTTACACTGGTGCTGACATTTTGTTTGTTAATCTCGAAATTCAAATCAATAAACTGTAAGCCAGTCTAACTAGCACGACCATCAGAACGAGACTTTGATGTAAGCAGTCTCGTTTTTGAGAGTCAACTATAACACAGGCAGTGCTCACAGGCTGTCAGACCGCAGCGATGCAGTTCACGATGCACGCTTGTCCAAGAGAGGTTGCCAGGCTATTCACAGGCAGAACAAGACAACTCCATGAAGATTACAGGGCAGCCCAAACGTCAGGACATAATGCGGTCGTGGCAATTATTTTTTAACATTGGCATTGAAACATGTTGATTGTTTATTCTTCAAGTTGGTATTTTATCTCCAGTATTATCATTATGATCTATTTTTCTTCTTCCTTTTCAGATGACATTGACATAACTCGACCAAGAACCATGAATGAATTGAGACCAAACAAAAATGATGAATGTTCAAATATTACAACCTGCAATACTTTTTAAAAAGTCCTAAATACATTTCAAAAGAGAAAACATGCTTGCATTAATGTTAATGGCAGTCAGAGTATGAACAAAATAAGAAGAGCTTTTACCCTGTCTGGAAATAAAATGGGTGTTAAGATGTTCAAACATTAAATAGAAACCTTTTGCAAGGAATCAAGTCTGCATTACCCACACGTGCTTGTGGCGAGCATGCAAACAAACTATAATCTGATAAGATATGCGTTGTCTTTGAAACAGATTGTCTTTGAAACAGATTGTGTTTGAAACAGATTGTGTTTGAAACAGATTGTCTTTGAAACAGATTGTCTTTGAAACAGATTGTCTTTGAAACAGATTGTCTTTGAAACAGATTGTCTTTGAAACAGATTGTCTTTGAAACAGATTGTCTTTGAAACAGATTGTCTTTGAAACAGATTGTGTTTGAAACAGATTGTCTTTGAAACAGATTGTCTTTGAAACAGATTGTCTTTGAAACAGATTGTCTTTGAAACAGATTGTCTTTGAAACAGATTGTCTTTGAAACAGATTGTCTTTGAAACAGATTGTCTTTGAAACAGATTGTCTTTGAAACAGATTGTCTTTGAAACAGATTGTCTTTGAAACAGATTGTCTTTGAAACAGATTGTCTTTGAAACAGATTGTCTTTGAAACAGATTGTCTTTGAAACAGATTGTCTTTGAAACAGATTGTCTTTGAAACAGATTGTCTTTGAAACAGATTGTCTTTGAAACAGATTGTCTTTGAAACAGATTGTCTTTGAAACAGATTGTCTTTGAAACAGATTGTCTTTGAAACAGATTGTCTTTGAAACAGATTGTCTTTGAAACAGATTGTCTTTGAAACAGATTGTCTTTGAAACAGATTGTCTTTGAAACAGATTGTCTTTGAAACAGATTGTCTTTGAAACAGATTGTCTTTGAAACAGATTGTCTTTGAAACAGATTGTCTTTGAAACAGATTGTCTTTGAAACAGATTGTCTTTGAAACAGATTGTCTTTGAAACAGATTGTCTTTGAAACAGATTGTCTTTGAAACAGATTGGTCAATACCAGAGACAGCCTTCTTTAATGGGAGTCAGTTTGAACATTTGTTAAAGTAAATTTAATTAAATAATCCTGTGATGTGCACGAAAAAACATAACCCTATTTGTCCTTAATCTTGATTTGAAGCTTTCGGTAAAGCCACGTAGGTAGAAAAATAAAATAAAACCAAAAATAAAATATCACGGCGTTTCGATTGCAACACAAGCGGTCGTCCTCAGGCGGAAAAAAAAGAATGACCGCTTGTGTTGCCATCGAAACGTCGTGATATATTATTGTTTTTTGTTTTATTTTGTTTTTCTACCTACGTGACTTCACCGAAAGAACTAAAGAGTACCTATTTGTCCTTACTGTTCGTCCACCCCGTGCATTGTTTGACAATGCTTTGCAATGCTAATTAATGCAACGAGTAAGGCCAAATGATCCAGAATGCACCTGATCTCGTCAGCATCTAAAGAGGATGGAGCATGGCTAACGCTTGGATGGGTGCTATAGGCTGCTGTGGGACCATGTCGTGGGCATCACAGGGCAGTGGAGCAATACAAATTGCCGTGTAGTACCTCTGCAATGGCCTCGAGGGGGCCACCGTGGTGTAGAGACAGTGCCGAGTGAGGGGTGGCACAGGAAGGGCAGAGCCCGAGTGTCGCTGAGAAGGGGGTCGCGTCAGGACGTGACCGCAGGTGAACCCGGGAGGGCACGTGGCCGGACGAGGGGGGGCAGGGGGACCCCCAGTCGGGGGTCAGAGGATCACGTGATAGGGATCCAGAGTCCCCACGAGGGTTCTGGAAGGGGGGCGTGGCCAGGGGCGGAGCCGGCCACGCCAGGGGAGTTCTCAGCGGAGTCCCGGGAGGGACCGCGGCGTTCTACTCTGGGAATGAAGTCGCCGTCCTCGATCCTCGGTCTCTGGGCTTCACGCGTGGACCAGGCAGCCAGTTAGCTGCCCTGGTCCGACTGTAGAATTGTCTTTCCGCGTGTTAAGTTAGCCGTGGTGGTCACAACCCTCTGCTGTTATCCTGTCAGTGACCCGTTGTGTTAAAGAAACGTGTTGCCTCCAAGTACAAGTGTGCGCCTAAGTTAACACACGACACTTCAATGCTCGCAGGTGTCTCCTTCCCACGTTCACCGGCATGCACTGACCGGCGTGGTGAAGTATGCTCACGTAATATCCCCCACGACTAAAACGGCATGGGAAGGCCCTGGTATCCAGCAGTGGCAGGGCAAGGGCTGTACATTCGTTACGTCAATAACCCTTAAAACACTCAACCAACACAGTTTCTTCTCCACATTGATGGTCAAGTCAGAATATATAGTTTTGGTGCGTTCAATCGCGGAAAGTAAAATGTGCGTCCTACAAATCTCTCCACCCTACACAACCAACGAATAACGTCGTGGGTTGCTCTCCAACAACACACCGGTGCTGCTGAAACAGCAGCACGTCGTCTCTCACGCGTGTTCACCGCGTGACGACTTCATTTATTGGCGGCGTCAGGTGGAGGAGGCTGCACGACACACGTTTTACTTACGGGGCGACCCCCCCCCCCTTAACCGTTGAATCCATATGAACGTTTTTTGGGGGGTTACATCGCGTAAATATAAATGTGTCGTTAACGACATGGATAGAGTGCTTGGATGGGTGACCATGCATACCAGGTGTTATAGGCTGCTGTGGGACTATGTAGTGGACATCGTAGGGCACGCAAAAAAACCCTTCTTATGGATAATATTGGTCGCAAAAGCTCACGTGTTAAAAACTCAACCGTGAATCTTGGATACTCGGTCTAATGTGTTTCTCGTGCCATGCTGTTGCCACCCTCTTGCGTTCAGTCACGTCCCCTCGTCTGGCCCGATGCAATTAACCCCAAACTATTTGTTTGTCTTGCCACGCGGAGGTGGGCGGGCGGAGGTGGGCGGGCGGGCTCTGCACGCCGCGTGCGCAGATGAGAAGTGAAACCAGAGCGGCGCTGGAGCTCTTTGGCGGAAAGGATCTCCCTTGAGTTGAGTTGTGTGTCGCCTCCTCCCCACCACAACGGAAAGATGAGCAGGAATAGGAGAAGGCTCTGCTGAGGGCGGGGTGGAGGAGTGGTGGGGGGGAAGTTTTGTTTAGGTTTTCTAAAGCCGCGACTTGAAAGGGATTGCTTTGATGGTATTTATTTACATGGCCTGTTACGTCGTCGTCGAAATGCAAAAAAAGGACAAAAGGGCTTGTTTCTCATCGAGTTACGGCGACGTGCGAGAAGATAAATTCTGATCAAACACACCTCTTTGTATCCTGTAACTATCGACCAAAATACTCCACTCATTGATTTGTTCACTGAAGGCGATTTGGGAAAAAGGGTTCTCAACCCCCCTTCTTACTCTTCTTTGCTGTCCAAAGGGGATCGGCACCCCAACTTACCCGACTACAAGCAATCTGCTCATGCACTCAATGCCGCTTGTATTTATGTTGAACTTCTTGCCCACCGTATGTAGCCAACCGGGCTGATCGGAGGTGCTCAAAGCCAGGCCATCTCAGATGTGTGAATGCTTGGCGTGCATTCAGCGAGTTCATATTTGATAATTTAGCTGACTTTATAAGTTAGGTAAATGTTAAGGTCCAGCCCTGAAATGTCTTGCTTCATGCCCCTGCTGGCAGACAGGGGGGGCTCCAGAGAACCCCTCTAGCGGGCATACTAGGCCTACTCTTCCACACCCAGACAGATGTTTCGGAAGAGCTGGGAGTACTCACGCTTTATCCCACCACACGTGACCTACCGATCGACTTGCTGTCATGTGCCCCATTGATGCTGCCGGGTGGGCAGAAGCGACCTGGCCACCAATGATAGCTCGACGACGACGACGACGACTTATCATGTTAAATGTAAAGCAGCCAAATACTCTCAACGCATGTTTCTAAATGAAGAGGGAAACCCCGGAGAACCCGGAGATAAATTCATGCGACCATTGGGAGAGAGACACGCAAACTCCAAATATAGAGGCGTCAGGGTCGGGATCCAACCCACGAGGCCTGCCTGCCAGGCGAGGTAGTGAACATTTCGCCACCGTGGCGCCCACTGGCGCGCCGCGAGACCGAACAGGCGACCCCTGCATCGCAGCATCCGACCTTTTTAATTGTTTGGGTGCATTGTTTGAAAAGCCAATAAACTCCTTATGGGCTAAACCAATACTGATGATCATCATTCATGGACCGTGGCTGATGTGGAAGGCCACCTCATGCCCCGAGGGGTGCTGGGGCTGAGAATGTTAATCGCACACGGGACCTCTTGTGCTTCGGTAGCAGCAGCTGGGCAGGAACATGTAAATAGTTGTGAATTCGGGTTTCCTGTGGTTGTGCCTGTTGGGTGTGTGTGGGCAGTGGCGGTGGTGGGGGGGGGGGCGTTAGTGTTGGTTGTAGGGGGGGAGTGTCACAGCCGTGCTTATCAGCCACCACAAACCGCACTGGTTTCCCATGCGGCAGACCGGGGCACGCGGCTATCTCGAGCGGGGTTGAATGTCTGCGATTGTGCTTTGTCGATTGGTGCCTTTTGATCTATTTCCATTGCCCTTGAGAGATACTTTGTATCAAAACAGAGGCGCTGTCATTTGCCTCGCAGGGGAGCGAGGCAAGCCCCACGGCGTGGCACCTCGTTCTCGTCAACCGTCACGCTCGCAGCAGTCACACTGTGAGCAGCTCTCCTCTCCATGGAGACGCGGATCGTGCGTTGTCATAAGTTGTCGTATTCATCATCAGCACCCATGGTCAATCCACTGTCGGGTAAAGGCCTCCCCAAGCCTCTCAAGGCTCTGTGATGCAGCGATCTATCCAGCAGCTGCGCGGTAACTGAATTCGTCGCTCCATCTCCCCCGATTGAACGATCCTCTCGGACGAGTTTCATTTCCTCGGCTGCCACTCCGTGATTGCTCTTGACCACCACCGTCCACCATCCCTTCCCGTGACGTGTTCCGTCCAAGTCCGCTGACTTTTCTTAACCTTGGGGGTTTTGTCACCAACCTGCGTATGTGCCCTCGTCCGTTTGCTTGAATTTTGATATTTTTGTTCCTTATTTGAATTAATGACCATAGCAGGTAAAAGGCAATTAAAATAAAAGTGATCAGCGTGACGATTTTCACAAGAGTGCTGTTTGACGTAAAATTCTTTTTTTCTCTATAATTTCTCCGTATCGTTTTAGTGGTGTATCTGCGAATAGATCACCTTATATAAATGCAGTGTAAGTACACTACTTTCCAGCCTGGTACATATCTAATATATAACAATATTTAGCTTAGCATAGCATTGTTCATGCCAATTGTATCTCACAATCGCGAAGGAACCACGGACAAGTTGGAAGGTGGTGAGCCGGCAACAATAATTGCCCAAGCTTTGCAGTCCTCTATATATGTTAAGATATCACTGGCCAGTTGATGAGTTAGTTTAACACGTATGCTTTCGTGACCAGTATTATTCATAACAAAGATTTTTGGGTCAGATCGCGTTATTTATAAATGTGTCGCAACCCTCCACCACCCGACACGGCCAATCAGTTAGTAATGTGTCATGTTGACAAAAGACAAATAGTTCACTACTTTAGCCCACCGGTGTGTTGAGTGGATCCACACCAATTACAATTTGAGTAGTACGACGTTTCGCTGGAAATTACATCCAGCATGAGTTGATGAGTTGTTTATGCACGTGACAGGAAACCGGAGCACATGGAGAAAACCAACTCGTGCAAGGGGGCAACACTCTGTCCCATACAGTAGGAACAGATGGAACATTTTCCTCACTTGCTGCACCGCATTCTCTCTGGCAAGCCAGCGTATGGCTCCTCGACGCACACGAGAAGGGAGTTTTGCAACAGTCGTGTTAGCCACCAACTTTCATATATATTGAAATGTCTAAACGCAATACAATTTGGGTTTTATATAACGTCTAAGTGCAGCTGTTGCCAAAAATGCTGAACCAAAAGTTGGACCACATGGAGCAATATCGAGGCAGACAGGTTGGTGTGGCCTTACAGCAATGAGCATGCTGCGCTATGAACATGGCTACCGGCATTTGATTCTCAACCACGGCTACCATCAGTGGCCACCATCCGTCCAGATTGTCGAGGACCAGGTGTGTGGCAATGGGCGTGTTGGCACTGCGGAGCTGCCAAACAGACAGCCATTCCCCCCACATTGTTGAGGATCGTCCCTTGCTATGGACCGAGGATGGAATGGGAAGGTTGATTAAACCGAATGAAGTCCCGATTGTTTAGTGGTTGCATGACTTGGATTTAGACTGTTTTTATAGCAAAGACAAGAATAAGTGGCGGGTGATGCCTGAGCTGGTCCCACCCCACCAACCCACGCTGGCCAGCGTGGTGAAGTGTTTGGTCAAATAACCCCATGACCAACATGGCATGCAAAGGCCCTCATTCAGAAATAGCTTTACAAAGGCTGAAAGTTTATCATTATAATTGTGGATGTATTATAATTGCTAAAACACAGCCAATACAGTATATTCAACATATCTGGAGTGCACATGCCTAACATTTTACACCGCTAGCTTGTGGGTGTATATAAATTAATGAAAGAGAAAATTAAATTGCAGCAGATATTTGTGAGATTTGTAAAAAAAAATGGCCAGCAAATTTTTCCCTTCAAAATTGCAGAGTGTAAGAATAAGCAGGCCGTTTTCAGCGGTTTGGCAGACATCGAATTACCATTGGGTGGCAGAGAGATAATCACTAGGTTTGCATATGTGAACAAACAGGCACGGCATGAGACACGCTCGCGATCATTTCTGTGGCTATCCAGTTGGAATCAAAACTAAAAAAACAAATGAAACGCTGCATATTTTGCGTGACCGGGGAGGGCTGTGCAGTGATGCAGAGCGCCACTAAACTGGCTTGATCCCTACACCAGATTTTTGAAAACTTCATATTCATTTTGTGAACATCGACAGAATAGGAACAGAATGCCAGTAAAGTTTGTATTCCCACGTACCAAAATGTTGTCCGGTTCCCCCCACACCAGCTCCCTAAGTGTGTTACAACCTTTCCAAGACAAATATGAGCCTTTGATTCTTCTTCTTCTAGAAAACGGCAAATTCAAAAACAGTGCTTGATGCGCTGCCAATGCCAATGCCGTATTGGCTGGAAGTTCGATGATTGAACATTGGCCATGCAGGTGATGTCTGCTCATTGCATTGTCACGCGTAACAGCGAGAACCGCGTGGATGTTGTTGTCGTCTTCTTTCCGAGCCATTAGGTTCGTGGTATGCTTCTTATAAAGCATCCATTATACTAAACTTCTCATTTTGCCAAGTTTATTTTACCCCCGCATCTCCGATTAGCACGGTTGGCTACGGACAGTGCGAAAGAAGTTCAAATATTAAGGCCCAGCCCTGAAATTGCTTGCTTCACGCAACTGCTGGCAGAAGAGCCGACAGTAGAGGGAGCTCCAGAGAGCCCCTCGAGCGGGCACATTCGGCCTCCTCTTTCACGCCCAGACAGATCTTGCAGAAGAGGTGGGAGTACTCACACTTACCCCACCACGCGTGACCTGCCGATAGACTTACTGTGATGTGCCCCATTGATGCTGTTGGGTGGATAGAGGCAGGGGGATTATTTTAAAAACTATTTTACTATTTGTTGTATTTTACCAGGTAAGGCCCACTGAGCTTTGTATCTTTTTTTCAGAAGCGACCTGGCCACGAATGATAGCTCAACGAAGCGGCTCATCACGTGGACATTTATAGCAGCCAAATACTCTAAAAACGCTTGTTCACTCTAAATGTGGAGGAAAAAACCGGAGGGCCTGTTGAAAAATCCACGCAACCACGGGCAGAACACGCAAACTCCAAATATACAGCAGGCGTCAGGGTCAGGATTGAACCCACAGCCTCCTGCATACCAGTGATTCTAAGTTATTCACAAGCACGTATATGAATATGAATACAGGAGAGCTCATCGTTATTTGCAATTATGTGGGAGGATGCACATCGTGGTTCCTATTATCTGTGAGGTTAACCCAATGTGTTACACTTAGCTGTGGAATAAATACAGATAAACATGGATAATAGGATGAATTGGACAAAGGACTAATCTGTAAAAAAAAATGTTTTAACTGCTCTGTAATTCATGATGGCAAAATTGCAAATAATCGTAGATAATAGGATAATATCAGTTTTGGTGGACCCTATAGGTACCATAGATAATAGGAGCCATTGGTAAAAGGGTCACGGAAAAGAAGAGTTGTATTATCGATTACCTTTACTGACCTTGATTGCCTCTATTTAAACCAGGTAAGAAGAGCCGATTGAGACCGCAAGTCTCTCTTTCAAACGAGAAAGGCAGACCGGGGATAAAAAAAAGAACAGCAAACTGCAAAACAGGTTCCTGAGCAGACAAATAATTTAAAACTCTGAAATAAAACAAATGTCAGAAGAAACGTACAACAATAGAAGAAACACATTCCAGCCATTCTCAATCCACCAATGGTAGAAGCCCTCCCCACGTCATGGGGTATTAAAATAATAAAAAATACTTCACCATGCTCGTCAGTGCGGATTGGTGAGGTCTGGGAGAGTAGGACCAGTTCTGATATCGCTTGCCACTGATGTCAGCCATGGCCCGTAAATCAAACTCAACGTCTAAGTTGAAACTGCTCTAAATCGTGGTGGTGTCTGCGACGGTTTCCGTGGACCACTTCTCAGGGCCTTGCGGAGCCACCGCGACGGACGCCTCGTCCCTGCCGCTCACTCGCCCGTCTTGATGTCAGTCCGTTGAGGGGATGGGATTTCAAATGGCCCTCTGTACATTTTAAGAGGGTTGGAAATCAGAATAATTTAAATATCGCATGTAAAAAATGTTCGTATTCTAACTTTAAGCAAGTGAGGTCTTTGTTGTATGCACAACTTATAGTTTAATAATGATGGACTGCCACTTGATGACCCTGCATTTCAATTCCCCGTAAAAGATAATGAGGAACATAATGCGAAATTAAACGGCCATAGTGTTGAGCTTTGTAATGCAGAATGCTTCTGCCCCCGACTTGGGTAGGTGGCCTCGGGTTTGCCAACGCATTGTGGCTGATTCAGAGCACGTTTCTTATTGCGCTCCTCCAGTGGAAAGTGTCAGGAGACAAATAATTGAGAGTATGGTCGGAGAGGTATGTTCATGTTGATAACAAGAATAATAATTTACAGTCCTTGGTCAATCTACTGCTGCATGAAGGCCTCCCCATTCCGTGTCAGTCATACTTCACCACACTGCTCAGTGAGGCATTGGGTTGCCGGAGACCCAGGACTGGTTCGGACATCGTTGGAGTAATGCTCCATCTGATTTTCTTTCCACAGCCTTAGAGTTTTTTTTTTAAATAAGCTAGAGGGAGGCTGCAGCATCTTACACACAATGCTTTGAATTGTGTGTTACTTTGACACTGTGTTTGTTATTTCAGCCTTCGCTGGCCAGCCGGTTCCTAACTTTAACCCTCTATTATATTAACTGAGAATGCGTGCACACTCACTGAAAAAAAAAGTTCATTCGTAAAAATGAATGAATTGAAAACTGTCGGCACGCTTTGTCACTAAACATTACGATCAGAAAAAGGAGTTTAAATCTCCTGTAGATTTATATTGCCCATGGTTGTCAAATGCGAAGGAAGTGACTAATCTCATTGTCAGTTGTTGAGTGGATTACAACCAGGTCAAAAAGACATCTGCTGCAGAAACTGGCTTCCTTCTAGCAAACTTTAATATTTTTTAAAGTTTTTTTTATCAGAAATCATTCTACGACGCGTTTTCATTCGGGCGTGCAAAAACAAAAACGCTTACTTGATTCGCGTTGCATCAACGTTTGCTGATTGCTCTGCAAATAAATTAAACGTTGTTGAAATAAGCAGCTGCTTCTGCACTCGTCCAATAAGCCTCGCTCAGGGTGTTTGTGTCGTGAGGAGCGTGATAATGCAGGGTTGGGTTGGGTTCTGGTAGAATGGAGGTGGGGTGTGTGTGTGTTTGTTGTTGTTAATGCTAGGGCTGGAGCAGAACTGTCCTTTTAAGTAGTCAAAGATAAAGGCGAGGCGGCTGCAGATGACTGCCACTGCCTGCCTGCCTGTTAATCCCCGAGCGCTGGGTGGTCTTGGAGTTGTGGGCGAGACATTTAATTTATGTTTCCCGTGAACAAGAACGATGTGGGGAGGCCTTCATCCAGCGGTGGATTGTACCGTAAATAATTATTATTGTACTTAGGTAATGGGGATGCTGCCACGTAATGGTCAGCACAATGGACCCCGGGTCACCGGTTCGGTTCGATCTCCCGGGGTAGCAGTTGAAATTATGGCGCAAGTTCCTTAAAATCCCTCCGCCTGGGTCCACCACAGTTAGTCGATCGGCAATTCGCATGTTGTGGGTAAAGTGTGGGTAGTCCTCATACTTACAATACGCCTGGCCAGTGTAGAAGAGTAGGCCAAATATCCACTAGAGGAAGATCTCTACATCTCCCTCTCGTGGAGGTCCTTCCACCAGCAGCGACGTGAGCGTGACATTGTAGGGCTGCACCTTTACCATACTTTGGTGAGAGTGATTCTCGGTAGCAAGGCGATGATTTAACATGCAACATCATAATTATAATCTTTATTTAGACTCGAGGAATCCGATGAGCTATGAAGATGTTTTTTCACAAATGTCCAGTAGGGGTGGGTCACCATGCTGCAACAACAACAAACATACAAACAAGGATAGCAGTGGAAAATAGATCGAAGGTAAGCAGTCACGAAAAAAAACACATTTTTTAAGTAGAAATTGCCTAAGTACATACATTCTTCCATAATACTGTCGAGGTTTTTTAAAATCTGACCAGTGAGGGAGAAATCAACGTTCCATTGGAATATTATAATTTCACTGCAGGAGGTTAAATAGCATTGGATTAAGTTTAACTACCACATGTCATCCGTGGGCAGCTTTGTATAGCGATTGCAGCAGACAACACATCATTGTGCAGGATTATTTATCCTGAATGATAGCCACACCAAAGCTGCTGGAATGGGTCATTGATTAATGCTTTTCACTGTAGCTTTGGAAGGATGTGGATGCTCGATTACTGGTAAAAGTAATGTACAGCACTTTATCAATCCAGAGCTGGATAAACGCCTCCCCACGTTGTCCCATGCGGGTTGGTTTGTCCATACTTCACCATGCTCGTTACTACTGATGTTAGCGGTGGTCGGAAATCAACTTCACGTCACTCGGTGTACAACCACTCGAACCCACATTCATCATCATCATAAGCCATTATCTATTGTATGAAAGCCTCCTTGAGAAAGATAGTGTGAGAAAAAGGTATTTCCACCATTCACTATATACAAATAGTGTAAAAGAGTAACAAACATCAAACAGCATTTTAGCCTTGCCCTTTGAAGACTATGAAAATGAATTTGATTCAGTGGAAACTTATGGGACTCACACAAACCAATGGCTCAATAAAAACAAACATATGAACCTCATAGCAGTACCCCGGGGTACCATAGTGCTCGGGCTCTCGCACAATGTCCGTGATGCAGTCATGTTTAGTCTGTTGATGGTCGGCGATGCGGCAATCGACTCATCTGGACGAGCTGTACACGATGCACCACTACGGTGCGTACAAGCGTTCGGGGTTTCAGCGCAATCGTCCTTGCTGCGTTCCACATCGTGGAGTAGCACCGATTTCGGATTGATTGGTACCCCAGTCGCGGAGTGAAGTACACCTCTGGAAAATAGTGTCCCAGAAATTAAATATTTAATAGCCACGGCCATTTTGCATTATTTGGTACCCTGGGGTACCACCATAAAGATCATTTGTAGAAATGTTCAAGCCCATATCTCAACAAAAAGTATCTACACTGAGGTTGCATAATGCAATACATTATAACATTTAAAGGTAAGACAATTGGATTGTACAAATAAAGCATGAAGATAAATGGAAAACAAAGTATTAACCACGTCTGATTTGCTGGCAGTCATTATACCAGCCAACTTTAAAAAGAATGCTATAATGTTTGGCAAAAGATGAATACAATATTATAATGTTTCACACAATCACGGAGCAACCATAGACATGCTGGAAGGCAGTCAATCAGTGAACAGGTGCCAATAATTACCCACGCTCTATAGTCCTCTATATATGAAGATGTTTTCAGATATTTAATGATTGTTTAATATGAGCAAAACAAATCATGTACAACAAATCTTGACTTAAAGCTTTCGCAACTGCAGGAATTCATATTCTATGGGCCTTTTGGTAAAGTCACATAGGCTCAAAGAAAAAAAGAAAAAATAACAAAAAACTACGACGTTTCGATCGCAACACAGGCGATCGTCATCAGGAAAAAAAAGAGGGGGACAGCAGCTGTTCCTGATGACGAACGCTTGTGTTGCGGTCGAAACGTCGTAGTTTTTTGTTATATTTTGTTATTTTCGTTGAACCTATCTACGTGACTTTACCGAAAGGCCCAAATAACATGTACAACAAGTTTGTTGAAAACAAGTTGTTGGAAGGATATAACTGGAAAACACTATAGTCTATGTGTAGTGGATTAACGTGCGCCAAGAGGGGAAATTGGAAGCACGTGTGGATTATGGACAGTGGGGTCGCATCAGGGCAAACAGGTATTGCTGGGAGGATAACGGCCGGAGAGAGACGGCTCGTTAGGTGATTATGGGATGCAGGGCAGTGATTGGCCGGTTGTTGTCAGGGGCAAGGTGGCGCCAGCTAAGTCTGGGGATGGGAGCAGGTGGCGGCGGGGGCCGCGGGCGCGGGGCGTCGGTGGGGACGCCGGCTAATTAATTGGTAATTAATGAGGACGGAGATATATACGGGAGCGTGAGAGAGGGACGGGGAGTTGTTGCTGGGAGCTGGACGGAGACAGTCGGGGAGAAGAAGATAAGAGAGATAGAATAGGTTAGCAGTGGAGCAGAAGAAGAAGATATGAGAGATAGAATAGGTTAGCAGTGGAACAGGAACAGAGAAGATATGTGAGAGGGAGAGAGACAGTCGGAGTGAGACGGAGAAGCCGAGAGAGCGACAGTCGAAGCAGAGAGGTGAGTTGGGGAGAGAGACAGAGAGAGGGAGGGAACGGAGCGAGCGAGGCAAGCAGCGAGCAGAGAACGCGCTGAAGTCACGGTTGTGGAATGTAAAGAGTTTTGCAATAAAAAGTGACGACGGAAAAAGAAGAAGTTGTCTGCGTAAAGTTCAGCACTACATGTGTATCTAAGGCGATTATGGAATGCAACCTGGAAACAAATGACATGTTTTTATTTGCAGAATTAAAATCGATATACCCAACAATCAAATCATATTTGTTGTTGATAATAGTTAATTGATGTATAAAGAACATCCTTGCTGAGTGGCAACCTTCCTTGGTTTAGTAGGGTCCAAAATAGGGATGTGTTTTGCATGTGGAATGAGTCCTTAAATGAAAAATTCGTGCATATGAGGGAATGTCTCAAAACCTGAGCAGTTTGCTCCAGAAGCCACTTGTCCTACCGCCATCATCTAGCCACCTCGCAGCCCATGTATAAGTATTTTCCAGATTATAAGATACACTTTTCCCACTGTATTTCAAAGCAAAAGTTGGGCGCTGCATCTGATTCTAAATCATTATTCAACAGGTGTGGGTGTGCTTGCCTGTGCATGACGGTGCCTCTTCTTCCCAGATCACCTCATAATCTGGAGAACACAGCAGTAACAGCTATTCTTACGATCATAACTTCAGTGCGTTCAGGGGAATTATACCGAGTTGTCTTTATTTCACTCGCTATTATCACTGTAAACATGCCTTCATTGAACAGTGGCTGATATTTTTACCCAGACGGAAACGCTCACCCACATTCTAGCAACCCTTTGCTATTTATGATATTGGCCTCGGGAACAAAAAAATACTTCATTGACAAAATGCGAGGATTACCGCTTTTGAAGTTACAAGTATGATAGTTATTTAATAAAGCAGCTGTACAAATGGCAATACAATCATTTCACATCTTCGTCTTGCGTATGGCAGAATGTAAAAAGTCAAAGAGCAATTTAAACTGCACATCAATACGACTTCACGTCAGTCATCCTGTGCGAAAGCCAAATGCAGACCCAGTTTAAGATGTGTTAAACTATTTTATTTTACAACAATGAAATGTTTATATTTAAGCTTTAAGTGTAGCAACGATTAAGAGTGATGCAGTTCCATCGTATTTGGTCATGTATATGCACTCGGAGTACTAAGTATATATGTACACGGGATTCGTTCCCAACTTTCAGATTAACCACAAAAAAGGAAAATCAGGCCGAGATATAAAACGTTTCTGATGATCCTGAAAACATTTTTTCTTTTGGATTTATCCAAAAGTATGACATCACAGGAAATAACGTCACCGGGTGATGTAATTGTGTTAGCACAAGGAGATGTTATATTATTACAAGAGGTAATGATCCCATAATAGGAAAAGCAATCCTAAATTGTCCCTAAAAATATTAGCAGTTTGAACATTCATCTAATCCCTATTACAGTAAAATAATAATTTAAACTTGCAACACACCGCACAGGATTCGCTGACTCTTGATCTTGACGAGAGAGAGAAAGAACGACTCCAAGGCGCGAGAAACCACAGACAAGCAATTAATGAAGCCAGCGCCAAACCCTCCCCCACCCCCAAGCTCTGTGGGCCTCTGTATATAAATATGTTATCGACCAATCTATGCGTGTTTAAACATGTGAAAGGAAATTGGAGCATCCGGAGATAACTTACACGTGCGAGGGAGAAATACTGTATCCCCCACAGATGGAACAGGTGGAATTCACATTTTCCGTACCAGGGAATGGCACCTCGACACCTTGTGTGATCCACGAACCCTCATCTCCATGGTGCCAGTTTACAAGTGTATGCGACCATAAAGTGTTAGTGCATACTTATGAAATACTATTGTGTATGCATAGGCGATAGTGCACCCATTGTATTTCATGAGTCTAACCTAAGATGTGCCTGTGTGTGTATTTTGTCACGGTGGGGGGAGCGGTGGCTAAGTGGTTGGCACACTGCGCTACAAACTTGGTGACCCGAATTCGATTCCCGCTCATGGCCCACATCGGTGATAAATATCTGAACTAGTCCTGCACCTCCCCGAGATCAGACCAGCCTTAAATGAGTACGGGTGATGTGTTAACATTAGCATTGAGGAGGCAAAGGCAGCCGGGCGTGGTTCTCGCCACACCATACCCTCGTGTGACATTCCGGCCTTCATCGGTGGTCACGAACACCATTTGGCCCCAACAGTCTGTTAAAGGCTACGGGGGGGGGGGGGGTGGGGATCTTTGTCCTCGTATTTTGTTAGTGTGACATTCTCGGTGCTTTTAAACAGCCCGTCATGTTTTGACTTTAAGGAGAAATCGCAGCATACTTGCTGGAAACATGACCCACTCAAGGAAGTGGCTGCCTCTGAATAATCGCACCCGGGTCATTCATAGAGCCCTTTGCTTAGCAGGCGGTTCCGCCGTCCGACATTAAGAATCGCACAAAATAATAGCGCCTTTTGAATGGTGACAAATTTGTCAATTTTTTCTGTTTCGAAAATTCTCCGGGAAACACTCTGCCGTCTGGAACGTAGCTATTGACGGCACTGTTTGTCAAATCGGTGACAGCATCAGTCAACGGTGGCTTCCGAGCACGAGTAGGTGTGTAATCGTGCAGCCTCAGGCCGCACACTTCACAACTGGCACTGCTGGTGGACCCACGCTCAGAAAACAAAAGACTCTAACCAGGTGGTTGCCAAAGTTTGTAAATGGAATGGGAGGAAAAAAATGTTGGTCCAAAAATAGCCTTTATTTTTTTTCATGAAACGAACGGCTGATGTGGACCGGCTTCGACGAATGCGCACGAATGCTAGGATGCTGACGTGGTGTCATGGTTTCCTACACTGTACTTGTAACAGAGGGTTCGCCGGTTCAATCGCCGAGCACGGCAACTGTAACAATGGTGCAAGTTTCTTAACCCCCCCCCACCACCTCATTGATCAGCATGTCGCGCTATGATAGTGTAAAGCGTGGGTACTCCCACCTCTTCAAAGATATCTGGCCAGAATGGAAGAGTAGGCCAAATACCCTATAGAGGTGCTCTCTTGAGTTCCCTTCAGTAGAGGCCCTTCCGCTGGTAGCAGTATGAGCACGAAATTTCAGGGCTGCACCTTTAACTTTTTTTTCTTACCTTGAACCAATACCCAGCCATATCAGGGGCAGCTCTCTGTAGTCAAGTATTTTGAGTTTCCATTATAAATTTAATGTGTTGCACCTGATCCATTGACCAAGATCGTTTTATTTATGTACGTTTTTGACTTTTTCCAGGTAAGGTTACGAAAGAGCGCAGATATTCACAATGACTAGCTCATGGTATTTATTTAAAAAACAAGCCAGTTAACAGTGGCCTATACGAGTTAGGATTTGTGTGACTGGATTTATCATTCTCAAACAATAATATGCACAAAATTAGAGCTTTCTTGAGAAAAACGAAAAAGCATTTAGTTTCATATCAAAGTCACCACACATGTTGCACATAGTGGCTGGTAAGTCTGAGCGCTGATGACAGAATAGCCCGGAAGAGCAGATGAACGTTCTACAAGAAAACCGAATTCAAATGTGCGAAGAGAAAGGTGCAAAGCCTGCATTCAACACACACACACAGTCGTATACCGAACATCACTAGGGAAACGCAAACACACACACACACCTACCAGATAGCATTCACATGAGAGAGCTGACTAGAACATATTGCAAAAGACGTCGGTGATAAACCAATTCCACTTTGTGTGCGAATTTTAAATAATATTTTGGGACGACAGTGTGCAGGAGTGATTGCAACACAGTGAAGGTGTAATGCGGACATTTATAAGTTACATTATATATCGATTGACTTATTTACTATATAGATTTAGTACAGTTATCAGGGCTAGCGACAAACATTGCTTGAACTAAACTACTCAAGCCCAGGAGTTCGCCAGGTGGGAAAAAACGTTGTTGAGAAGCAGATGGTGGTCGTGTCTTATCATCGTTTTTTTTACTTTATTTACTTACTTGCATGCAAACCTCATCACAGCACAAATATTATCAGCGCCGCGCTCCACAAGATAAACTATTGCTATGTCATGGGTTTGAGTTGGCGTCCCAGCCTCGCTGACCATGCCCCAGAGCCGTCTCACGTGCTTGGCGTGAATGAGCCTCTTCCCTCCCCGTGTTTGAAATCGATGTATTGTTGACTTACCACCAACGCCGCCACCACCACCACGACCACGCGCTCCTTGTTTGTAGCAACTGAGTATTTCCCGTGCAGGCTCCCGTATCTCGGCCGACCTTCTTGATCAGAATCGTCGATGCACCTGCTGCAGTCATTGCCGATGCAACGCCGCTGCCTGTCATTGTCGCTGATATGATGGATGGTTGCGGTCTTCCTAGCGGTGGCCACGGTTTTGCGGCTTAATCCAGTCACACCGTGCATTCTGGGTGCATCCACTAAACTATTGGGAAACTAAGCGACGTGTCTCGGACCGTGTTCGTGGACACAAGGCAGATCTGAAACACGGTAGGACCAATACCTCAGCCGTGGCTGATCATTGTTTGAATGCGATGGGCTCACACGATATTAATTTCTCTAAGACGAAGGTACTTTGCAAACCCACTGGCTATCAACAAAGATTTGTTCATGAAGCCATCCATATATATAGACACAGACACAATTTCAACCGAGAAGATGGGTACAAACTGAGCTATCATTGGAAGGACATTATCAACCAGTTTAAGTCATAACTGGCTGTGATGTTCCCATCCTGTCACCTTCCCATGTTAGTTGTTATTTACAGCTCTCCGATTTCACATTAACAGGTTAATTTCTCACACCAACACAGCCATCGTACCTCGACGTGGTGGCGGTTCTGCGATATGCCATTACCATGCTAATCTATTACATTAACATGCTAATCTCTCACATTAACATGCTAATCTCTTACATTAACATGCTAATCTCTCACATTAACATGCTAATCTCTTACATTAACATGCTAATCTCTCACATTAACATGCTAATCGCTCACATTAACATGCTAATCTCTTACATTAACATGCTAATCTCTCACATTAACATGCTAATCTCTTACATTCACATGCTAATCTCTTACATTCACATGCTAATCTCTTACATTAACATGCTAATCTCTCACATTAACATGCTAATCTCTCACATTAACATGCTAATCTCTCACATTAACATGCTAATCTCTTACATTAACATGCTAATCTCTCACATTAACATGCTAATCTCTCACATTAACATGCTAATCTCTCACATTAACATGCTAATCTCTTACATTAACATGCTAATCTCTTACATTAACATGCTAATCTCTCACATTAACATGCTAATCTCTCACATTAACATGCTAATCTCTCACATTAACATACTAATCTCTCACATTAACATGCTAATCTCTCACATTAACATGCTAATCTCTAACATTTACATGCTAATCTCTCACATTAACATGCTAATCTCTCACATTAACATGCTAATCCCTTACATTAACATGCTAATCTCTTACATTAACATGCTAATCTCTTACATTAACATGCTAATCTCCTACATTAACATGCTAATCTCTCACATTAACATGCTAATCTCTCACATTAACATGCTAATCTCTCACATTAACATGCTAATCTCTTACATTAACATGCTAATCTCTCACATTAACATGCTAATCTCTCACATTAACATGCTAATCTCTAACATTTACATGCTAATCTCTCACATTAACATGCTAATCTCTCACATTAACATGCTAATCCCTTACATTAACATGCTAATCTCTTACATTAACATGCTAATCTCTTACATTAACATGCTAATCTCCTACATTAACATGCTAATCTCTCACATTAACATGCTAATCTCTCACATTAACATGCTAATCTCTTACATTAACATGCTAATCTCTTACATTAGCATGCTAATATCTCACATTAACATGCTAATCTCTTACATTAACATGCTAATCTCTCACATTAACATGCTAATCTCTCACATTAACATGATAATCTCTTACATTAACATGCTAATCTCTTACATTAACATGCTAATTTTTACCTAGCAGCACTTCAATTGGTGGAAATCCACCGCCAGCGCGGTCGCAGCCCACCACTCACATTAACATTAGCTGCCCTGCCCATGCGGCTGACATCTGGGCTACGACCATTTCAAACCTTTATAAACAGTTTGCCTTTAGAAGCTAACCCCCTTTTCCTGATGACGACCGCTTGTCTTGTAATTGAAACGTCGTAGATTTTGTTATTTTCTTTGAACCTATCTACGTGACTTTACCGAAAGACCCAAATAATAGAATTTGTTTTTTTACCAGGTAAGGCCCACTGAGGTATACGGTGCTTTTTCAGCAGCGACCTGGCCACAGATGAAACCTCAACGAAGTGGCTTATCACGTGGAAATGTATAGCAGCCAATCATCTCGAAACGCATATTGATTCTAAATGTGGAGGGAAAAACCGGAAGACCAGCAGGTAAAATACATGCAACCACGGAAAGAACAAATATCGTGGTCGGGATCTAACACACAACCTCCTGTAGACCAGGCGAGGTAATTAACATATCGCTACTCATATACTGTGCTGGTGTTAAACCCTGAGTGTATTTCACTTTCTCTTAGTGTCACCATCGCACTCTATTGGGAGGTAAATTACAAAGTCTGCTCACGAAGAGGATCATGCGTCCCCACGTGTTCACCCCGCTGCTGGATTGATTGTGACTGCTGTCATCTCTTCACAACACTCCACCTGGCACGTGCCCGTGGGCAAATAGTAATGCCATGCCAATGATAGTTGGAAAATGAAGGCATTGATTTAATTTTCGTCATGGGTAGAACATTACAAAGGCAGATAGTGAATGTAAATGTAAATACATTTCCACACAATACCCGGTTTATTTGTTCTCATGTTGTACCTCCGACTAGCACGGTTGGCTATGTACGGTGCGAAAGAAGTTCAGCATACATACAAAATACATGAGGTCAACTGTCTGCAGCGGATATCTATTACTATGAATCTATATTAAAAGTCATCAACAAATATTCACATACAAATACCACATGTCCATTCAAACCGTATGGACGTTTCCTTTGTGCGAGCACAATTATAATGCTCCACTTGCTTTCAGATTTTTTTTTTAAACAAATGAGAGCCCTCAAATGAAAATTGAAATCACATTTGCGTATAAAGGTTTCAAGCAGCGGACAGGGAATGTCCTGCGGCTTAAACAAGTAACAGCGCAAGCAGGGTGTCGCAAGCCTCAGAATGTCAAGGAAGCAAACAATACCGAGATGTGAAAGTCGTCCTTTCATTTGAGATTATGAAGCGGAAGAGTTTTCATGTTTTCCTCGCCCTTTCACACACTTTCAATGCAATGCACACACGTGAAAAACATGCACAGGCAATATACTCTTGGTTCTTTCGGTAAAGTCACGTAGGTAAAGAAAATAATATAAAAATAAAAGATAAAAATTCAACGGGGACCCAATATTTTGACCACTTTTTGCAACATTAGTGACTTCCATATACATTGTTTGACAGTGACGTAATATGGCCAAATGACCTTTGACAAAAATACCGGAATGTTCCTGATCTCATCATATATTTGGAAGCTGAGCAAGGTGAAGCCTGCAAAGTGCCTGGATGGGTGACCACCTTGTGCAAAAGCAGGCGTAGTAGCCGTTGCGGGCAGCAGAGAGCAGTGCAGCAAAATCCATCGTTGTTCTGCAATCCTCCAATCCGCAATGACCAGCGTGGTGAAGTATGGTCAATTATTCCAGAAGGGCCACGCACGGCGCGGCAAAACACCTTTCTCTAAGCCGGCAGCGGATCGACAAAGGGCTGTGCGGGTGTCCGTGCGCAGTGGCTGACAACGCGGTGCGAGCGAGGCGGATTTGCGTCATTGGCAAGCAAAGTGGCAAGCAGGCTGGGGAGCGGTGGAAACGCAATCCAATCCGGGCTTTCTTCATTCTGGAGGAGGACAAGCTATAGATCGATCGGCTTTGATCACGGGGGGGGGGCGGACAGGACTTCGTGGCCCACTGACTTTTGTGTGAAGCTGACGATGTCTCCTGGGGTTCTGCGCCCCCCTCCCCCGCCGCCACTCCGCCGTCGTCAGGAGGGAGGAGGCAGCGCTGCGCTCTCGCTGCGTTGAGCGCAGAGGCTTTGTTTTGAGCGCGTGCCTCTGGGCGAGGAGCAATTGGCGCGCGAAGTCGTTAATTAATTAATTAATATCAACGGCGGATGTGTAGACTTGTTTACGTCCGCATGTTGCCCCCGTCCCCTCCCCGCTTAACCACAAAAAAGTAGCGAGCGAAGGCCACCCTCAGGTATTTTATTTTATTTGCTTTTTTTCCCTCCCCGAGCAGACAAAAGAGATTAAGTTGTCAGCCTTTAATAAATTGCGTCGTCATAAAACTGCCATTATCGTCTGTCATCAGCAAACATACCAAATTGGCTCTTTTGTGTCCGTGTTTTCATAGGCCGCTTAAATATGAAGCACGCATTCAGGGCTTTTCTGAAACAGCCCAATTACGCCACCGGTTTTTCATCGACCGCATTGTTGAGGGGTGGTTTAGTGGCGACTGCACTGGGCAGTCACCTATCTCGAGCTCATCTGGGGTTGTGTTTCAGACCACCTCTAGACCCGTGTTTCCAGCAATGTCAATTGGCTTCTGTGTCTGCTATGGGCCTCGGTCCAAAATTAGAACTGAGCAGATGATCTTGCACAATGTGGAGCGCACGCGATGATAGTCATGGCCACCCACACCCGTGTACCCTCTCACTCATCAGCAAAACAACTATGCTCGTAATAGCGGTTGGAGGCTCCGAAGTAAAAAAATGTCCGAGGGATTTTCAATGCTAACTTGTGCTTTCACTTCCATTACCTGCATGTGTGTATGTTGAACTTACATACACGGTACGTAGCCAACCATGCTAATCGGAGGTCTGGGGTAACAACAAACGAAACACAAAAGGCAGTTCTAAAGCAATAGTTTTCAATCTTGAAAAAGGAAAGTGAATGGAACTCAGCCTATTTGTCAAGGTAGTCCCTTGCTAGAGTGAACCTATTTGTCCCATTGGTTCTGTGATTCCGTAAGGGGCCGTCCATAAATGACGTCACGCGATTTTGGACTATTTTTGACCCCCCCCCCCTTCGTCACACGGCGTCACAAGACGTTAAACCCCCCCCCCAAATATGACGTCACAAAGCTCTGCCCCCCCCCCCCCCAAATAAAACATGCTTCAAATCGCTTTAAACTATTGTCATTGTAGTGCATATTTAATGTGACGCTGCACTCTGATGTTGTAGGAGAAAACATTTATTTAAAAGTCTATTTAATTAAATAGAACGTGTTGTCTATATTTATTTAAAGTTGCACATTTTGATGTGACGCCACATTTCTCACCCCCCCCCCCCTCGTCATACATCGTCACAAATGTCTAACCCCCCCCCCCCCCCAGGTGCGTGAGGTCATTTATGGACGGCCCCTAACACCAGAATCATCGAATCAATTTGTGAGCTCTGCTTCGATGTCCTCGACACCTTTAACCGGATCGCGTTCATATACAAACGTTAAGCACCGCCAAATTCTACAGATAACCTCTCATAAATCATGAGCTGCTCCAATATTTTAATATGCAAGAAATTATATTACATAATAGTGTCCCACATCACGTGACTGTTTGCCACGTGTTGGAAATACCCACAATGCTTTGCGCAGCTCTGACATGTTTTACACAGCAGTTGCCAGGTGTTGGACACACGGCCACTCCACAAGCTTCCAGCTATAGGTTATTATTTTACGATTATCCGTAGAAAAATTCGCAGGTTAACTTTGAATAAACTTCGTAGGACTGGATTAACCAATACAATCAACTCCCGCTAAGTGCATACCGCTTAACTGCATGGTATGCTTAAGTGCATGCTATTTTGTTAGTTCCATTTTCCTACCATGACTTAAATGGCATTAAATGCATTGAAACACAAACATGGCGTACTATTTAATACCATTGTAAACACTGTGGACAAATGCATGCCATTATTTTTTTGTTTGTGTGGCATAAATACCACAGAACCTTTTCTTTTTACACAGACGCATGCTTTGCAAAGCTACCTGCATTGATGACCAGATTGACATTTTTAGCGAATTAGCTGAAACATAGCCTGGGAAATGTACCCCATTTGTCCGTGATGAAAAACAACATTCGCTAAAATATAAACCTGGCCCTCACTTTGTAGTAAAAGTGTAACTCCTAAACTATACACTATTTAAACCAAAATATGTTATTTTATCAGGTAAGGCCCTGAGCTCTTTTTCAGAAGCGACCTAGCCACAGATTATAGCTCAACGAAGTGGCTTATCAAGTGGAAATGTATAGCAGCCAAACAATCTAAAACTACTGCACATGCAGGACATCCCTCACTTCTTACAAAGTGAAGAAGTCAGTGCACTGCACCAGACAGTGCTGTCTCTCATCTCCAGTCCACACAATGCCCCAGGGTGACGTTTTCCCCGATTCTAACCAACCATCAGGTGCGTGCCGTGTCCAGTGGCGTGATTTCCATTTTAATATTCAAAATATTGGCAATCATAATGAGGTGGACCATAGGGGGTCGCGAGCTTTAGGCTTGTGCAACACTGGTAGAGCGCCTATGGTAAGTGTCTTTAGCTGCTGCAGCTCCTTACTATTAAAATTCCTTCCCTTTATTACTGCTAACCCTACTCCCTCCCTTTGATGCTGCTAATCCTACATAATGCACGGGAATAATATGACTTTGAGACCACCCCCCACCTCCTACGCATTCCACAAGTAGTGACTAATCCCATATCTGCATTTTCCATAAATATGCTAAATTCCTCTTGATATGCAAATTCATTTGTCAAGGCGCCCTTCCCCCTCTAACCCAGCTTAAATATACGCTGCCAAGCTTGGTGGTGCTCATTCAGACGCTGTCATTCCGACAGACCTGTTCTTCACCTGAGGACGGCTGCTTGCGTTGTGGCCGAAACGTCGTGAGAATTGTATTTTATTATGTTTATTTTTATTATTTTATTATTTTCCTTCTACGTGACTTTACCGAAAGAACGAAGAAGATGAATCCCTGCAGTCACGAAAGCTTTAAATCGAAATTTAAGTGTCTTTTTGTTTGTTTATTCAGCCTCATATAATTCGTGGCTTCATATTGCGCTTCAGTGCATTGCATGGACATATTCATGAAACCAGCTCTGTACATTTGCTGCAGCAGGAATATTTGCTTGTATGGTGGTGTCTTTCTCTAACACTTACTACCCCTACCACTGCATAGGTTTCTGCGGTTTTGCCACGAAGCTCTCCCGTGTCATTTCAAGACGTGTACCGTGCGCTGGTCGGCACGACGTCCGGCATTTCACTCCATGCGCTGGGATGTCCTCGAGAAGCTCCCAGCACGTGCAGTGAAGTGCTGCTCGTCATGCTGAACAACACGCAGCGCAATCCACAAACACTGCCCCGACCTCTGCCTGTGCATGCTGGACTAACTTCTGAGCCAGCGTTGCCACTCGGTGGTTCTTGTGTCCACACAAGCTCTCCGTCTTTCCCCCTGCCCTTCAAGAACCATCCAATCAAATGCAGACTGACAGCGAAGCACACTGGAGCATGGGATTGACCATGATGTGTTCCCATAGGACAGAGATGAGAAGGCAATTGATATTGAGCTCCATTGATCCGTATAGTACGCCGAGTGTCGCAGCAGCTGTGGATGAAATGAGGACGGGAAATGAATATACGAAAGTAAGGGCAGTAAATACGAGCGGAATGATAGCAATAAAGAAAATGCCAGCAAAATAATCAGCTTTCCCCAACAAGTAGGCAACTTCAGGAACAAATGGTCAGGGTTTGTGTACCTTGGCTGATATTTGAACATGCAGGGTGTGGCCTCAAGATGATCACGGTTGTCCTTGACAAACCGCATATGTTTGAAATTTGGAACGAGATGTTCAGTTCTCTCAATGTGAACACAAGAGCGGCACAACAATGACGGCTCTGTGAATATGCGTGGTGATGAAACATGATCAAATAGGAATTGTCAACTGCAGAGATATAGGGTAGAGGGGCCTATACCAAGTCTGCTGCTGATAAACATCGCACACATAGCATAAGCGGTTGGTATCACACCCTGTTTACTTACTCTGTGTTGTGTACGTTTATTCAGTTTCTCAAAACTTTTTTTCGTGCTGGGTTGCCCCAAGCTAGAAATTGCCTTTTTACATTACAGAGTCAAATCCATCCAAAGGACAACGATTAACTAATCACTAATGTGTGTTCTTCAGGCTGCAGCCATCCAATAAGTTTCTGTAGGATGATGGACTGAGTCGACCCTGACTGGGATGTGAACTCGCGAACTTGAGATCTTCGGCTGCCACTCCGCCAACCGAGCTGTCCGGCGGCCAGTAAGAATAGACTTATCATCGCAAAGTGGCTGCTCACTCCTGTGGAAATTCGGGAGTCCCTCTTTGTGTGGGCCCCCAGTGTTTAACAAGCGCAAAGCCCCGCACATGCCACGCGCCCCAGATGCTTTTTCGGGGCTACATGGCGTTTGACGCACAGACACGTGCTTCAAAAAAGGCCGCGTGGCATCTTGGTCACGCCACGCTAATCTTGGCCGCTTGCAGGATTTTTTTCTTCTTCTTTCTGGTGGTGTGCCACGATCGTGTCGCGACCCTGTCGAAATCGCCAGCACGTAATTACACGCTCCCCCGATTCGGTGCGCCTCAAGGTCACACGTCTGACAATCTGGGCTCGGCAGTGATTCCCGCCATCCCGTCGCCAACTGTCTGACGCGCTCACTCCGCAATGCTCGCGTTGCACTCAGTCAGTGCCGTTTGTTAACACCGCGCCTTTAAAGCGTGCTTCCAGTCGGCCCGGCGACCCGTGTGTACGCAAACGAAGAAGGGTCACTGCCCGAAACGTCGCCTATTATATATCGCATTTCTTTCAAAGGCCACAGTGCTCTCGACAAATGTGTTGAGTTATTTTGTATTTCACTTTATTTTACGCAGAGGTACAGCCAGTGGCAGATCCAAGGGAGGGGCGATGGGATTGATTGCCCCTGACATAATATTTACCAGAAATAATACGTTGAATAATATAAATGATTAATCTAGGGCCCTATTTTAAAAAAAAATTCAGGAGCACCTTCGCAGTCCTGCAATTGCTTTCGCCAAGGCACTGCTGGTGGAAGGTGCCTCCGTTGCAGCATCGACTAGAGAGTGACGGAAATATCAGCAAGCTTTCACCAAACATCGAATGGAAGAAAAAAAAACATATTCTTAGGTTTTTTCGGTAAAGTCACGTAGGTAAAACATTAAAATTAATGAAAGTAAAATAAAATAAAAATCACGACGTTTCGGAGGCAACACAAGTCTCCGTCATCAGGTGGGACCGTCACAGCCAGATTTGCTGCATCAAGTGAGGCAATGATTCAAGATGTAATCCCTTAAAAGCAAGTTGAGGGGGGAGG
Organism: Lampetra planeri; assembly: GCF_965212315.1. Taxonomy (NCBI): domain Eukaryota; kingdom Metazoa; phylum Chordata; class Hyperoartia; order Petromyzontiformes; family Petromyzontidae; genus Lampetra; species Lampetra planeri. The sequence continues at coordinate 382,229 of NC_136124.1, read as the reverse complement.
AGAGGGGGGGGAGCTCATCAGAATGTGGTAGCCAATGAATGGAACGTATCGGGAGGGAGGGGGGCGGGGCTCAAGGACGGCACGACGTGCCACGTAGAACACATCGGGAGGGGGAGGGGGGCGGGGCCAAAAGAATGCACGACGTGGTACACGTCGACGGCGTGGACGTGGTTGTGCGCAAGCAACTACTGCTGCACACGCCAACGCATTGGACAGAGAGGGGGAGGGGAGGCCAAAAGAGAGTGTGGTCCAAGTGTACGTGGACATATGTGTGTACAAGCACCTGTTGATACACATGATAGAAAAGAACGAAAATGCCCATGTTTATACCAGTGCTGGCTGAACAATGAAGAGAGTACTGTTAAACACTGGGGATGTTAACACTCGGTAAAGTAAAGTAAAATAGTGCCTGTCAGATAAGATGGTCCAAAAATGTGTAATTAAGTCTTTTTTGTGTGGTTGATAACATCTTTCCAATGATTACTAAGTTTGTACCCATCATCACGGTTGAAATTATGTCTGTGTTTGTATATTTGTATGGCTTCGTGTACAAACCTTTGATGGTAGCCACGAAGCCATACAAATATACAAACACAGACATAATTTCAACTGTGATGATGGGTACAAACTTAGTAATCATTGGAAAGATGTTATCAACCACGCAAAAAAGACTTAATTACACTTTTTTGGACCATCTTATCTGACAGGCACTATTTTACTTTACTTTACCGAGTGTTAACATCCCCAGTTGTTTAACAGTACTCTCTTCATTGTTCAGCCAGCACTGGTATAAACATGGGCATTTTCGTTCTTTTCTATCATGTGTATCAACAGGTGCTTGTACACACACATGTCCACGTACACTTGCACCACACTCTCTTTTGGCCTCCCCTCCCCCTCTCTGTCCAATGCGTTGGCGTGTGCAGCAGTAGTTGCTTGCGCACAACCACGTCCACGCCGCCGACTTGTACCACGTCGTGCATTCTTTTGGCCCCGCCCCCCTCCCCCTCCCGATGCGTTCCATTCATTGGCTACCACATTCTGATGAGCTCCCCCCCCCTCTCCTCCCCCCTCAACTTGCTTTTAAGGGATTACATCTTGAATCATTGCCTCACTTGATGCAGCAAATCTGGCTGTGACGGTCCCACCTGATGACGGAGACTTGTGTCGCCTCCGAAACGTCGTGATTTTTATTTTATTTTACTTTCATTAATTTTAATGTTTTACCTACGTGACTTTACCGAAAAAACCTAAGAATATGAATCCTTGCAGTCACGAAAGCTTCAAATCTAAAAAAAAACATTCACCAACACGTTTATGATTCAGGCCCTACATCTTGCACACGGTGAATTTTTAACTTTCTGATATTGAAACAGAAACTTATACGTAGTACTGAGCAGCACAGTGTTTCTCAACTCCAGTCCTCGTGTTCCCCATGGTACAGAGGGAACTCTATTCAGCCCCTCCAGAGGGTATTTGGCCTACTCTTCCAATTCTGGCCAGACATCTCTGTTTATCACGGATGGCTGTGTAGGGTGCGAAAAAAGTTCAACGTACATATGTAATGACAGGGTGACACTTGCTGACCCATAGGGGTAATTACGGTTATGGCTGCACCACATAATGCCTTATTATAAGGGGAGCATATCTGGGATAAAGGTGAAGGGCGGAGTCAGTCGAGAAGCTCTGGAAAGGGGGCGTGGCCAGGGGTGGAGCTTGGCCGTGCGGGGCAGATATAAGGGGGACCGAACAAGAGGTTCGGGGCTGTGCTGCTCGTCGTCATCTCTTCGTCTTCGACCACGTGGCTGTTTGTCTGCAAGACCGTCTCCATCGCCGCCGCTACACTAGTCGAACAGCTAGCGTAGTGTATGATGGGGTTGGGCTGTGTGTTAGGATCGCCTATGTGTAGCTGTATTACGAAGTGTATCGCCCCGCGTGCTCTTAATAAATAAGAAGCCTTTTACTCTACGTGTCTCGGAAGTCGCTCACATACACACAACAGCAGGGGGGGGTACCCAGACTTTACCCCAGCCCTAATTGATTTACTGTGGTGTACTCATCCATGTGTACTGCTGGGAGGACAGAGGCCGGGTTATTTAATAAATTTACGCTATTGCTGTCAGTACCCGGTAAGGGCCCCTCCCAGGGTTATGCGGTTTTCTCACTGTATTGTGAGTGTCTCGGGAGAGTCAATGGCTAAGTGAGTAAACCCCTAAAGGAGTGGGGCCTCTTAGGCGGTTTTGTGACACACAGCGGCACATTTCCGGCAGCTCGTGCAGCCAAACTGGTAACAAACATCGTGCTATGCATTCCTTTGGACCTCACCATCAAGGCCGAGGGGGGGATCCTGATGCATGGGCAACCCAGGATTACCAGAGTAACCTGCCTGGACATTGCGCCAACAAGAGGAGCAAAAATGGGGAGAGGACACTCCTCGGCCACCTAATCATGGGCATGAAACATGGATGGCAGCTGTCATGGGTTATAAGCTATTTTGGATTGGCGTAAAAAATGGGAGCCACGGGTTGCCATCGTCGGTGGGATAGGTCATTGCACTCCAATGGATAGCTACTGCCCGTCTCAAGCTGGGCAGCCCCCGGCCAATAAGGTGCTTTCCCGCCACGGCTCACCTACTCCAATGGGTACTTGGACCTTATGGTTAATCACCAGACAAGTGGGCTGCAACACCTGCACCAGACAAAAGCAAAACAAAAGGAAATAAGGTACCAGCCCTTCATTTTGCAAGCTGGAATGTACGCACAATGTGTTCTGGACTCTCCAAAGATCTATTGCAGATTGAGGACATCCGCAAGACTGCAGTTATCGACAGGGAGCTGGCGAGACTCCATGTGGATATTGCAGCACTGCAGGAGACCCGGCTTCCTGGCAGTGGCTCACTACGAGAGAGTGACCACACTTTCTACTGGCAAGGCAAACAGCAGAACGAACCAAGACAACACGGTTTTGGGTTCGCCGTCAAAAACACACTCCTTGGCATGATAGAACCACCAACTGCAGGCTCCTAGCGGATTCTGCTCATGAGACTGCTCACTGGCCATGTAAACATCCTGAGTATCTACGTCCCAACACTCTACTCACCTCCGGAGATTCATGACCAGTTCTATGAAGAGCTTCACAATAGTCTTCGCAACATCCCCAGCTCTGAGCATGTTTCTGTTGGGAGACTTCAATGCAAGGGTTGGGGCTGACCACAACGCGTGGCCCGCGTGCCTTGGCTATCACGACATCGGAAAGATGAATGCCAGCGGCCAAAGACTACTGGAGCTTTGTTCATACCACAATCTCTGTATCACAATCTGATTCTTTCTCACTAAACCATGTCATAAAGTATCATGGAGACATCTAAGGTCTGTTAATTGGCACCAACTGGACCTCATCATCACCCGACGAGCCCTCCTCAACTCGGTACTCATCACATGCAGCTACCACAATGCAGTCTGTGACACCGATCACTCGCTGGTATCCAGCAAGGTCAGACTATGCCCCAAAAAGATACACCGCTTCAAACAAAAGCGCTACCTACACACCAACTCTGCCAAGACCTCGCTCCTAGAGGTCACTCAATCATTCCAACACAGCCTTGATCAGTCCCTACACGACACACCAGATGGAAGCGTGGAGACAAAGTGGCCGTACATCAGAGACGCCATCTTCAATGCAGCCATCAATATCTTCGGCAAGCAGACAAGGCAGAACACAGACTGGTTTGAGGAACACCTGGCTATATTGGAACCCATCCTCCAAGCCAACCGCATAGCGGTCTTGAAGTTCAAGCAAGTCCCAAGTACAGGATCATTAAGGGCTCTGAAAGCTGCCCGTAGTGCAGCTCAAACGACCACCAGACGCTGCGCCAACAACTACTTGCTGAACCTCAGCAATAGGATACAACTCACTTCTGACACTGGTAATATCCGTGCCATGTATTAAGGCATCAAGACAGCCTTTGGCCAAACATCAGGAGGACTGCCCCCCTTAAATCCAGCACAGGGGCCATCATCACTGATGATGGGTAGAACACTACTCAGAGCTCTACTCACGAGAAAACGGCGTGTCAGAAGTTGCTCTTGCTGCTGTAAAGCCCCTACTAATGATACATGAACTGGACAATGTTCCAACCTTGAAGGAACTTGACAACGCCATCAACTCACTAGCCAGTGGCAAGTCCCCAGGACAGGATGGCATCACACATCAGGTACTGAAATGTGCGAAACCTGCCATCCTCACAAAACTCCATGAACTTCTCTACCAGTGCTGGGAAGAAGGAGCAGTGCCTCAAGACATGAGAGACTCCAACATCATCACCCTGTATAAAAACAAGGGTGACCGTGGGGACTGCATCTCCCTGCTCAGCATCATGGGGAAAACCTTTGCCCGTGTGGTCCTCAGCAGTTACAGATACTAGCTGAGAAGACGTATCCTGAGGCTCAGTGTAGCTTCAGAGCAGGAAGGTCCACGATTGAAATGCTCTTCTCCTTGCGTCAACTAAAGGAGAAATGTCGAGAACAGAGAATGCCCCTGTACTTGGCATTCATTGATCTTACAAATGCCTTTGACCTCATCAATAGGGGAGGCCTCTTCAAACTCCTCAAAGTGATCGGCTGCCCACCGAAGCTGCTGGCAGTCATCTCCTCTTTCCATGACAACATGAAAGGAACAATAAAGTACAGCGGTCCCACCTCAGAGGAATTTCCCATCCTCAGCGGTGTTAAGCAGGGGTGCGTGCTTGCCCAAAGACTGTTTGGCATATTTTTCTCACTTATGCTCACACATGCCTTTGGGACAGCAGAAGAGGGAGTCTTTCTCCATACAAGATCTGATGGCCAACTCTTCAATCTTGGCCGTCTCAGATCCAAAACCAAAGTCTGCAAAGTCCTCATCAGAGAACTCATATTCGCTGATGATCCCGCGCTGACAGCTCACACAGAACAAGGTCTGCAGACAGTCATCGACAACCTTGCCAATGCCTGCAACAACTTTGGCCTGACAATCAGTCTGAAAAAGACCAATGTCATGGGCCAGGATGTCAGAGACACCGTGGAAGCTGTTTAGGACTTGACCTACTTGGGTTCCAGCATCACCTGCAATTTGTCCCTTGTCACAGAGATTAACAAGCGCATTGGGAGGGCGTCTGCAGCGATGTTCAGGTTGACCAAAAGAATGTGGGAGAACAAATCTCTAACGCTCAACACCATAGTACAGGTTACCGGGCCTGTGTCCTTAGCACCCTCCTCTATGAGTCCTGGGCAACATACGCCCATTAAGAACATCGACTAGACACATTCCACCTCCGATGTCTCAGGCGCATCCTCAGCATCAGATGGCGAGATCGCGTTCCCAACACCTCAGTCCTCAACATGGCCAACATTCCCAGCATGTACTCTCTACTCAGTCATAGGCGCCTGAGATGGCTTGGACACGTGCACCGCATGCAGGATGGCAGAATACCCAAGGATGTTTCATACGGCCAGCTGGCATCAAGCACATGTGCCACTGGTCGCCCAGACCTGCGCTTCAAAGATGTCTGTAAACAGAACATGAATTTCCCATACTGTTTGCCATTTTTTTCTCACTTACGCTCACACACATGCTCTCCCGCCGACTTCAGCATTTTCTTGCTGTGGTTGTCCCACCTGATGAAGATCGTTTGTGTTCCGATCGAAACGTCGTGATTTGTTTTATTTTATTTTATTTCTACCTACGTGACTTTACCGAAAGAACCAAAGAGTATAGAACATGAAGAGCTGCGACATCAACCCAGGGGTGACTGGGAAAAAACTGCCGGCGACCGACTCAGCTGGCAGCAGGTTGTGAAAACAGGCCTCAGGAGAGGCGAGGAGAAATAACACACTGCTTGGCAGACCAAGAGGAAGCGACGCAAAGAAAAAGCAATAAAAACCTCTGGAGCTGCCACCGCATTCACTTGCAATTGATGTGGCAAGGATTGCCACTCAAGGATTGGCCTACTAAGTCATTTTAGGCACTGCAAAACCTACAGCTGACCTCTTAAGGCGCAAAAGAATTGTCTCTCGAGACACACAGGCCTATTGATTGATTGATTGTTTCAACTGCCGCGCCGGAAGATCGAATATGATTGGCAACCACTGGATTGCAAGTCCAGTGTGTGAGCCATTACAGCACAGCAGCATTATTTTGTTTAAATTTACGAAAAAACACACACAATTGAGGTGAGTAGCTGAGCGATACTCTGATGAAAGTTGAAAGAGTAAAAGTGTCTTTCTCCTCCAAAGAGTGTGGGGACGGTTCTTATCCCTATTTGCAACACTGATCAAGAGGTGGAAAATTCTATATTGCTATGGCAGGGATCATTTTCTTCACATAACAAACATTGCTGACTTCTCAAAAAGGTTGACTCGTTTTCATCAATCCCAGAGGTATAACGGGCGACTCCTGGTCGAGATGAATGAACATTAATTAAGGGTTCACAGGAGTGCTGACAGTATTATTGGCTCACTCTTTGTGTAACTTCCTTTTAGGTTCTGTTTTTAAAAGAGGTTTTACCATTGCAAGTTGCGGTGCTGTGGTGAGCACATTGCGCTATGAATGTAGTGATCTGAGTTTGATTCCCAGCAATGGTTAACAGCAGCAGTGGGTGATATCTGGACTGGTCCCGCCCACTCAATCCCTTTCACCAACCCACACTGACCAAGATGATAAAGTGGTGTCAAACACTCCCCATGATATGGCTATGGGAGGCTTTCATCCAGCAGTGGATTTGGCAACTTAATTAACTTATAGCCTGTGCCCTCCTTTGGAGTATCTCCAAGAGTGTGGCTTACACTATGTGTAGAACATTACAAGTACTTTTGAGTTGTACGGATTGAATATATATATTATTTTGTGACGCAGAAAGTATTGGAGGAGGCTCATTCATGTCGAGGAGGAGCCTGAGAATAAGGGCTGGTTTTTATTTGGCTTAAATATACCATTGCTCACAAGCATATATCAATATGATAGTGATTACGCTATTACAGGGACTGTATTCAGGGGACATGTGAACTGTCATGTAATATGCTGTCAATGTTCGGTACTCTTCCTGGCCTATGTACACACTAAAGAGATCACCTTACATCGGTGCCCTTATTTGATAAACAGATTTTCATTACTCCGCATCCCTCGCGCAACAAAGGGCATCGACAGCACAGGAGCGTTTAGGTTCACGTTACTCGTAAGTAGGACAGAACATTATTAATATTTAATTAAAAGGTCCGCTGAGCTTTTTGAAGTCACAATTGCAGAACAATAATGGCCATATACGCTTACGGCAACATCTGGCCCGGTTCGGGACCTGCAGGTCTGACCAGCTGGTGCATCGAGCGTTCGTAATGTAAAGCGAGGGGCACACCCCACACTCCGCTGGAATTTGGCTGAGCGGTTCTTTCACCTGTCGCCTTTGTGCTCGCACGGCGACTCGGGATAGGTGCCTCGGCGGCTTGACAGGTGGCAGGTGTGTGGGAAGGGAGAGGGGAGAGGCAGCCCTGCTCTGAGGATGCTGTGTGGGGGGTAGCGGGTGGGGGCTGTGAGGACTCGGGTGGAGTGATGTGGAGGCTTTCATCTGCCGGTGTAGCCCACTCACCATTCGTGTGAGTTCTCGAACCTTGGTTGCACTCACATGATGTTTAGAGGGACAGGCTTGATGAGGTGCCCCTGCTGCAAGCCTCTAGGGGGAAGCTGCTCCCAAACACTCTTGTCTGCTGGATGTGTCTGCCTTCTTCAGCTATGTAGAAGGACTGGTTTCGACATTCAGATATCGACATTCACTGTCTCATCAGCAGCAGAGCCAGGCTCTGCTTGAAACAATAATGGTGAACTGCTCAGATGTTTATTGATGTTTATTCAATAAGGTAGAAAGGTCCAGGAGATGATCATGTCATCCACCATCATCCAAACTTATTGAGTTGATTGGGAGGCTGTTGGCAGCAGGAAAACGCATAACTGCTCATGCTGTATGCCAGTGTCAGAGAAAATATGTTCTCTTTCCGAATGTGTGCCCCCCCCTTATTTTCTGTAACAAACTAAGCTTTTTTATATGAAAGACTATAGCTATGCATTTTCAACCCAAACCATGATTTCAAATCGATGGCTTTCCAAATGTATTTGTGCTCAGCTTGTTTTCAGTAGAGTAGAGTTTAACTTCCCACCACCATCCATCACAGAATAATTCCCTCATCAAAACTCTACACCATAGAGCTCGATATATTTCCAACCATCATCACCTAGCCAGTGAACTGGAACACATACACCAAGCTGTCAAGATGAATGGATATTCAGACCACACAATCTGCAAAGCTATCACCCCAACCGTTGGGAAAGAACCATCTGAGGACCAAATCAAAACCATCACCTTGCCATACATAGCAGGGGTCACCAAAAATACTTCCAAAATCATGAGCAAACACAAGATCCAGGTTCGATTTAACATAGTACGTAAAATTCGTGATCTGATCCCATCTGTGAAGGATGTGATCCCTGACATGCAATACCCTGGTGTCTACAAACTAAGCTGTGTCTGCGGCAGTAGTTACATTGAGGAAACTAAACGACATGTCTCGGATCGTGTTCGTGAACATCAGGCAGATCTGAAACATGGTAGGACCAATACCTCGGCCGTGGCTGTTTATTTTTTTAATGCGGTGGGCTCACACGAAATCGATTTCTCTAAGATGAAGGTACTTTGCAAACCCACTGGCTATCAACAGAGATTAATTCATGAAGCCATCCATATATACAGACACAGACACAATTTCGACCGAGAAGGTGGGTACAAACTGAGCAATCATTGGAAGGACATTATAAACCAGTTTAAGTCATAACTGGCTGTGATGTTCCCATCCTACCATATTAGTTGTTATTTTTGGCTCTCTGATATTACATTAACAGGTTAAATTTCTCACACTTACACAGCCACCTCTGCGCACCGAACTAGAGATTGTGGCTCTGCGATCTCCCATTCGCATACTGATCTCTCACATTAACATGCTAATCTCTCACATTAACATGCTAATCTCTCACATTAACATGCTGATCTCTCACATTAACATGCTAATCTCTCACATTAACATGCTGATCTCTCACATTAACATAGCCACCTCAGCATCCTCACCGTGGAGGCCTCTCACCGATCTTACACGAACATGCAAATTTTTACCTAGCAGCCCTTCAATTGGTGGAAACCCAACGCCATCGTGGTCACCGTCCACCACTTACATTAACATTAGCTGCCCCGCCCATGCTGCTGACATCTGGGCTACGCCCATTTCAAACCTTTATAAACAGTTTGCCTTTAGAAGCTAACCCCCTTTTCCTGATGACGACTGCTTATGTTGCGATCGAAACGTCATAGTTTTTGGTTATTTTTGTGTTTTCATTGAACCTATGTGACTTTACCGAAAGACCCAAAGAATATAATTTAACTTTTTCTTACCATTTGTTCGATTCTGACTGTACCCTACACCTTAACCCTCACTCTGGGAGTCCGCATAAATATGGGGAATAAGTATTCACTTTTGATTCATATTTTAAGAGGAAAAATTACAGTATTTGGTGACAAATGTGTAGTTATTTTTTTTAAGGGGACAATATTTGTTTAAATTGTGCCCTTGTTTATACTTACCCAGGTGTGCGTGTGTGTGTAAATAGTTGTTGCTACAAACGCAATGAAATTTTGTACGATGTTTCAACTTAGCACAACAATACAAATTCATAAATCTGCAGCAAGTCGTGCATCACCCTGTGTGAGAAAATGACCCCGGTTTTTGAAACCAAAGTTGCTAATTGATATCCCGTTTAATGTGTCTCCTTAGCTCATCTGGGATAAATGGAAATAAATTGCACTTTGTGGAAAGTCAGCAGTGGCTGTCCTTATGGAGAGGCTGTCCCCACCATAGGAATGTTGAATTGTCACCGCTTTACTCAAACGTTGCCAAAGGAGATCAGGGCCACCGAAAAGACATTTCAGCACACAGACATTGTCATACTTCACATATTTTGCAATACCATGGGGTTCTTCGCTTAAACCAATTGAGTGGCTGGCAAAAGAGTTTCTTAAGAATAAGGCATTAATAGTTAACAAAGGCTGCACATTATTAAATATTTATTATTTTACTTGCATTAGCTCATGCATTCATAACTCTAGATAAATCTTATAGCACTTTACTTGTAACACCAATGGAGTTACATAATGTTTAGTACATACTGATGTACCTCAAAAATAAGTCCAACATCGGGTCATTTGTCGTTTTTGACTGTTTGACATTCAAACATTTTTGTCCACCATCACTCATAGCTTAGCAGCATCAATGCTTTAGCTAACGGCCGTTCCTTATATCCACAGCAGCAAGCCATCAGCCAAACGTCCACTTTTGTTCACGTACACTGACATGTACTTTGTTTGGCTTTTTGTTCGCTCATATATAATAATCATAACAATTATGTCAACAACAAAAAATCAATTCTCAGCCTTTGTCAATTCACTGCTGGATGGAAGGCCTCACCAAACAATTTCAGCCATGCGGCTTGTCTAACCATATTTAATCACTGGCCAGTGTGCATTGGTGAAAGGGCGGGAGATCCCAGGACTGATTCAAATATCGCTCGCTGGTGATGTTAGCCATGGCTGGGAATCAATTTCGGGAAGCGATTGCTTCTCTTATTTTACATATATGTGTGTATATATACACACACATCGTTTAAATCAGTTGTACGTTAATGGACTATAGAATCACTAGATGAAAAACCACAGAGACCCATTATCATCTTTGCAGTGGGATATAGGCAGAAATATACACTTGGTGATGCGTATAGGAATTATTGTTATTGTATTCGTTGTTTTAATATATATATAATATTTACGTTGCAAATATTGAATGGGCTGGAGCAGTGGCCCATTATTGGCATTAATGCCCACGACTCGGAGAGCCAGGCAAAGGCTCGTCTTGGATTGTAAGGGTTCAATGGTAATACCCGACCTTCACACAGAGAACAGAGTAGCCGCGGGGATCAACCCAGCAGACACACAAGAGGCGTCCTGTGTTTAGAAATGTAATAGGCGGGGTCTAATTCCAGCTGTCGGTGTGCACTCCCACCCATTAACCGTATGTCCATGCCTTGGCTCGCTCGGTGTCTTTATATGCACATGGAACGAGGGAACTCGGGGCAGCAGAGTGAGAGAGCGGGCGTGGGGTGGTGGGACAGCCTCCTCCCACTGTATGTAAATTAGGCTTTTGTGGATGGCGAATGTGAGCTGTATGTTGCCTTGCTAATGGAGCGCCTTACGTGGTAGGCACGTGGGGAGATGGAGCCGTGAAATAAGCGAATGTGCAAGTGATGGGCGGATTGCTACATGGCGGCATCACCTGGGTAGGCCTTCAACCAGCAGCGGCTTAACCATAGCTGATGATGTAATGATTGACATCTTCCAGAAATTCCATACAATTTCACTATTCTGCAGTTGAAATGTAACAGTTTATTCTTTTTTGTCTAAATTAATCATGTCGTTTGGATTTTTCCAAATGTTCTTATATCTCATGTGTACAGTTCTGCTCACTCCAACAGCTTGATTGTAGCGTGAGCATCATTTTTTATTTCAGCGCTTTGTAAATCCAATTATGGAAAAGGGTCTTCACATGCTGTAACAGTCATTGTTTGTTTTTACCTTATTTCACCACGCTGGTCAGTAGGAATTAGTGAAAATTAGTACTCAGTACTGTTTCAGATATTAGCTCTTGCCAGGAATCGAACTCAGGTAACGGAATTCATAACACAATATGTAAAAGACTATCACTGGTCCACCCCAAATTATCTTTTTAATTTCCATTTGATTTACCTAAATAGTAAATGTTTAATCCTCACATGGACTGCATGACCCGTGAGTGCAATACGGGTTTTTAACAGATGAATTGCTCCATGCCTTTTAGAGTAGAGTACAATGCACGCAGGAGTGTGAGTGGTAAGAGAGGTCCATTTCTCATTTCAGTGGACCTCTGATATCTGAAAGATTATGTTAATGAGGGTGAACTTTTCAATTGATATCATAAAACGATTAATTCTAATGGGTCTTAAAACTGCAAGCTAATTATCTTCTGCATAAATACTTCATCGCTCTAAGTCGGAAAATGTCACAATGTGTACAATTGTGCACATGTGAAAATTATACATCTGCTATATAATACGCTCCTGCAAAAGGGCATCACTACACACACCTGCACAATGCAATGTTTTGGCCATGGTTTACTGCAATATGTCGATAATTGCACGGCAATGAAAACATTGTAAATTCTTCCTACGTTGCTCATTATTCCGGTTTTGTGGCTTGTTAAATGGCACCGCCGTCCTGTCATCCAGCCTTGTTAGGGTCCCGTAATGGCTTTGCGCTTTCGCCCCGGGCATCGCATTGTAACCTAAGAGGCTTGGACAACAGTAGCCCATCTCAAGATGGTCAACACTGCGCTTGGTGCTCACAGCGTCATGGGGAATCCTCTGCTATCGAGGGACATTTTCTCCACCAATTTACTGTGATTTTTTTTACAACGGTGACATTTCCACACTTCGCCACCCACTTACGAGTGATCTTTCATCTACTGCTTGGGCAGGCAGAGACAACATCAAATGGAAAAACCTCCTGAAGGCTCCGCTCGTCTCGTACGGGAGTTGCGCGTCCGTGCTGGACAGCTCAGCGGCGGGTTTGGACTGCGTGTGTTGTTTGGCACCGTGTCGGAAGTGACACTCAGCGTGCTGGGAGCTTCTTAAGTTGCTAAATAAGCCTCCTGAAATAGCTCCCAGCACGCGGAGCAAAACGGTGGACATCATGCCGAACAACACACACAGTACAGCCCGAAAAGGCATCTATGAGCTCTGGCACAATCTGGTTTGTGTGGCCAGCTTGCCAATCTCTAGGCCACGCCCGTGAGATCAGCCTGCATTACCTATTTGCTAAGATTGTTTTAAATTAAAAAAATAGGTGATATTGGTAGTGGGGCACACGCACAAATACATTTATATATGGAAGAAAAAAAACTCAACGCATTAGTCAATAACGCTTCCTTCAAAATCAAACGTGTGTAATAGATGACATTTTGGGCAATGATCCATCTTCACAGCACGAGGGAGGTGTGCTTTTTTAAAAATTAGGTGAAGCACCCCAATAATTGAATGCTTCGGAGGCATAATTGGTGGATCATGGAGATATTATCATATGACCAGCCATATAAGTTGCTCAGTTGAGAGCAGTCGAGCGAATAGGTTGCAGAGTTGTGCGTGTGGATGTTTGAGTGTTATTTCCTTGTACTGGGAGCGGTGGGGCAGTGGATTGCACACGGTACTTTGAGCGTGGCGACCTGATTTAGATTTCCCGCCATGGCTGACAAAAGTGATGAGTGGTATCCGAACCGGTTCTGGATCCCAGCCTCCATGGACCCGTGCTGACGAGTGTGGAGAAGTATATTCAAACAACCATCATGACCCACTTGATGTGAAGAGGGCCTTCATCCAGAAGTAGATTAACAGAAGACTGCAAATATTGTTTTTATTATCATTCCCTCATAGGCTTGGGTTTTGTTCCCACATTTTGATTCTATCCCACAAGAAAAAAATTACTTATCAAAGAGGAAGCCAAACATAACGAGGCAGGATCCTTCTAACAAAATATCTTAAGGTTGAGTGACACTTTCCTAGTTAAAGGAATATTGAGTTTAAAATAATTAACAATTTACAGATTTACGTCATTCCACTGCTAGATGAAGACCTCCCAATGCCATGTTGGTCATGGAAGTTATTTGACCAAACTTCACCACGCTGAACAGTGTGAGCTGGTAAAGGGGGCCACCAGGTCCAGTTGTCATTTAATTTGTCACTGATGTTAGCCAAGTTTCATGTTTCATTTATTTGAAACTAGCCGTGGCTAGGAATCAAACTGAGGCCACCAGGTACAGCGTTGTGCACTATCCACTGCACAACCATTCTAGGGATGACTGTAATATCTCATTCCAATATTTTGTTTGAATGCATATTCCAATTTCTTCCAAATATATTGATGTAATTCTGTCAAATATGACTCTCATCTTCGTATGAAGCCATTCAGGTATCCATTGAAATCTGTGTTTGAAACTTTTAGCATTGAAATTAAAGAATAAGACGGACAATGCTCATTGATTTATCACAGCAGGTCGCCTCACCGTGTGGCTTTTGAAGTCTGAGGCTGTAAAGTGTCTATTGTAAATCATGAAAGGCAACAAGCACAGTGCATGTGCTGTCCTGCACACGCCTGCCACACGCGATGTTTGCACGGTAGTAAAAGAAAAAAACACAAGAAAAATAACCTGGAAGGAGTGGCCGACAGTTGGCAAACAAAAAAAAGGGATCAGTTTTACTCCGGTCTGAAACTGCGTGTATTGTACATGGCTAAAACTGTCATGTGCTGAACTCAGAATTACGCAGACAGTAAAAAAAACATGACTAGCCTGACGATGTCAATGTCAATGACATTTATGAGGTAGAGAGTTATGATGATGATGATAATATTTCAGTACAAAGGGTAACTCAGTGATGATGCATATATGTCGCTCTCAAAGTGCCCATGCATTGTTTCAGCAAATATTGCTTGTTTATGGTGAGCGGTTGCCGGCCGTGACCCTGACATGTCGTGTACACAATATCGCTCGACTGTTACCGAAGCAGGCAGGACAGCAGTCCGAGAGACTGGGTGTTTTTCAAACATCACAGCCCCCTTCGGTTTCGTTATTCTCTTTGGCGGCCAGGTGGCTCAGCGGCAGGGCAATCGAACATTTTCAGAGTTCAAATCCTGGTTGGGGGTTGACGCGGCCCATCATCCCCTCGTGGTGGATACAATGAGTTCCACTTTGTGGGGGAAGTCAACAGTGGTTCTCCTATGGATAGACTCGCCCCCACCATAGGAATGTGGATTTTCTACCACCCGTCCAGGACTGTAAAGGGCAGATTAGCATCGCCTCAATGCTCATTGGAGCAGGAAATCACTTTGACTTCTTGTTGTGGTACTATTCCCTATCACATAAGAAAGCTGAGCCCATACTAGGCAAAGTAGGCATGAGTCAGCTGACTTGAGGTTGGCCATCTGTCCCCAGTTATAATTCAAAGAGCTTTAGTTGATACTGATCTGCCCAAATTCCGAGTCTGTTAAATCAAGCAGCTGTTAACTTAAAAAATATATGGTTATTAATAAAATAGCCAAGCCAAACCGTTTCCCTACTGATCAGTGTGATGATGCTGTGTTCGTCACTGTTGGCGTTAATCTCTGGAGATGTGTACATTCCCCATTCCTATGACGGGCCAAATCTCAATAGGGGACAATCAGCGTCAACGTTGTACAAAGTAGTACTCGTTTCAGTGACCTGATTGGACACCGACGCAGGTAAAGTGTGACGTAAATTTAATTGCTGCTCTGCACAAATATGGAGTGTGCAGAGTCAATCACTTGTTACCTGTAACAATTGAATGATTATTGATAATAAACAAAATGCTGGAAATTTCTCCAACTTGGGTCAGTTGATTTTATTTTATTGAAAAAAAACACACCTCCACACATGATGCACCATCACATGATGCTTTATGAAAACACTGCCCACTTTCTTTGCTGTAAATGTCAGCTGTTGTCTGCAGCAGCACACGTTCATGTTGCAGACAAAACCACGTTTAAAAAAAAAGCAAAAGTTATAATGCAATAATAATAACTCGATCAAATAAATGTTCAGTGCTCACGGAGACACTTATGAGACGCCGACAATTGCACAAAGACTCGCGCACATTATGCAAAGCTGAAGTATATTTCACTTTGAGGGGTTTGGTGAAGTCACTGGCTGGGAGGTGCCGTGTGGAAGAACACCCACCCCTGAGTTATAAGATTCAGAGTTGTAATCCTTGTGGGGTTCAACCCATCATCTCCACCAGGTCAATAAAATGAGCACCAGTTTTTAGGAAGTCGGCTTGTAACGACGCGCTGATTCATCGATTAAAATTGATCCTGACGCTCGCAATACTTGCATCGAACTGTGCATGCTGTAATGAAATGGAATTTATACATATTAGTCACGTGACTCCAGCAGCCACTTAGAGGCTATGCATTTAGGCATAGAAAAGGAATATTCTCTTGAATTGAAGCGTGATCCTGCATTGTGAAAATTAATTGAATCGCGGGGAGGGAGTCAACCAATGGTCGTCCTCTGAAGAAAGTGGATAAACTGGCCACTGCCATAAGAATGTTAAATTTCAACCCGAGCTCAGAGCCACTAAAGCCGGTGAGCTTTACCCATCACCAGTGGTGCAGCGTGCTTAGCATGGGCTCCTGGTGCAAGGAATTGAATGTCGCATTTCTCCCTCTCTTCGTAGCCCAGTGCCAGGGTCCCGATGCACAGCACAGCGGTGCTGTCTGCACATTCGAGGCTACGCCACTGCCCGTCGCTAGTTTGGACAGGGAAGACACTTGTCGCCAATTTTGACTTGCGGTGACACATCTGTGCACTCCCTCCTGTCGGAAGGGTGCAAAGGTCTCTCGCCGCACGTGCCGCTAAAAGCGTGAGGATTTGCGGCACTGGTCCAAAGAGACAGAACCAAAGGGGGAGGAGGAGCAGAAGGATGAGGAGGGGGTAGACTTGGGTGAGAGGGCGAGCGGGTGATGTAAGAGGCTACGGTGCAGGTCAGGAGACTCGTCGTGAATTATTTACTGGGGCATTGTGGCAGAGTCTCCTTTCACTTGTTTGGAATTCGGGGGTGTCTCTCTAAGTAGATCAATTCATGGGGAGTTTGCTCAAAGGGACCCATGGTCGACTGCGACTTTTTGCACACAACCTGCACCTCGATACGCCTAAACTCTTTGAGAAATTGCCATTCCCGTATTCAAAGCCTTTATCTCGTCTGACACACACATGTCGACGCTTCACGTGAAAGCATAACGTGTGTGATGATGATGACGATAAAAGATAGAGGTATTACGTGTCCTGAAAGCTGTACTTGACATCAAGACGCATTTCACAAACGGGTTTTTCGTGTACACAGGCTTGTTCCCCAACAAAATTATTGTTGCTGAACGTATTCGTTCAATCGTGTTACGAATCTTCTGTTGTTTTTGTAAAACATGCATTCTTGTTTTATTTTCGTTTGGTTGCTGTGTAAGGCAATACTCCCTGATGAAAAAAACACTCATCAATGCTGTGCACAAAATACACCAGTGCGTATTGATGTAATGTAATCAGTGTGCACTTACATAAGTTTGACGTTCGATTAGTAAGTGATAATACGTCTAGCTTTGTGTAAGTCCAATGCTGGATGGTCTCCCCCATGCCGTGCCAGTGTACGGGGATTGTTGAACCACATTGGTTCGTGCGGGTCGGTGAATGAGGCAGACCAGCATCGGCTCAGATATCACTTTCCACTCACGTTCGCCAAGACCAGGAAGCCAACTCAGGGTTCTCATTGCATTGCGCTAACCACCAGCGAATGAATGAATACGTGTATATCAATCATAACATGTCAAAAGCACTGACATTCCACGTACTTTACTGTGTTGATAACGGCCTTGTTGTGATTCGACAAGTTGTCGCAATCCAATTCAAGGACCGATATTTTTTTAATTGAATATCGTGGTGAATGTAGCTGCCACGAGTGGCTGTAAGGGGAGCAGGTGGGGGAGTGAGAGGGGGGCAGTCACATGTACCCATTAAAATGATGAAATGCATTTAAGCACCCAACTCCTCTTAACCATTATTTTGAAAGCGGCACCGCAATGACCATGGGAGAAAATAAATCGTGAATAATTGGAATAATAGGACTGCTGATAACGGGAGTTTGTTTCCTACCCAACAGCTCACGCAGATAATAAGAGTCGTGGATGATAGGCGAAGGGATGTTCGGAGTCTTCTCATTTGCATATTCTCCGGCTCTTCTCAACACATGCACAACACCATCTAAGTGTCGCTCCCCATACCTGTTTCGCATACACAAATTGCAACCAAAATTTTTCTCATAAAGGCCCCGGCGCACGATTTGATGAATGTATCCGCGTGGAGCTGAAAGAGTAAACACTTAATGGAGGTCATCTTTTCTTTCGAAATTCACACTTTTCACTGTTGGAGTAAGTGTTGTTAGCCAATAACCCATGAAGGCCGACACGACACACAATGGGGTGGATGGCCAGAATCACGCCCGGCGGCCTTTGTCTCCCTAGGACGCCATGGTGGCGAGATGTTAACTACCTCGCATGGTATGCAATCCCGACCCTGACAGCTGCTGCTGCTGCTGTGTATTTGGAGTTTGCGTGTCTCTCTCCCCGTGGTCGTGTAAATTCTTCTCCGGGCCCTCCGGTGTTTCCCTCCAAATTTAGAATCAACATCACGCGTTTAGAGTATTTGACTGCTCTAAATGATAGGTCGTTGACCTATCATTTGTGACCAGGTCGCTTCTTTAAAAAATGAGCTATATAGCTCAGTGGGCCTTACTTGGTAAAATATATTTTTGTTAAAGTTCATAGTTGAGTCTTTGTGACGATGTTTACACATCGCACCAGGCACTCTGGGCCCTGCCCTCACGCGCACATGGCACTGCGACTCGTGTCACCAGTAGGGGGAAGACGTGCACCACAACGCTGAGCCGCGTTCCCTGCAATCACCAGCCAGGGACAAACATTACCCCCTCCTCTTCTTTGTCCACGCTGGACACAATCCCTGCTCGAGTTACACCACCCGCCCGCCTGCCGCTTGCTTGGTACGTTGGGGTACGTCATTTATTCCCACACCACCATTTTGTTAATCCACTGCTGGATGAGAGCCCACTCACGCCGCCGCGTCAGTCACGGGGCCTGTTTGGCCATACTTTTTTTCGCGATTGTCAGTGCGGATTTAGCGAAAGGGAGGGATCAAGACTCGGTTGCAGATAGAAACTCCCCACTGGTTGTGTTTATCCGTGGCCGGGAACTGAACTCGGTTCAACGGGTTCACGACGCCGTCGCGCCAATATTATCCGTGGATATTCGTTGATCGCAAAAAAATTATGCCCCTTTTATTCGTGCGAAAGGCAACGTGATTCGGCAATCAATGTGATTCCACCTTTAAACCCCAGAAATCGACCACGAACGGCGATATTCTATCCGTATACAAAATAGCAACGTGCTCTTTGTAAAAAAGCAGGTGCCTTGCATCGATACAGCATTTAAACTCCACGTGGACATATGTTGTAAAGTGGGATGTTGCAATACTTAGTTAATGTCATGCAATACTGTACCGAGCACCCGTCAAAATAACGACAATTGGCCAAGCGATTAAGTATTCTGACATCTGGCACCAACTACATCATTGAGGGTCACCGTCACTTCAGTGATTTAAAATGAATAAAAAACCACCCAAACACATACAATCCACAAACTGCGTGTGAGGAGCGGTGGCGCAGTGGTTAGCGCACCGGTCACAGCGAAGAGACGTCCAGTGGCGAGCGATAACAGAACCCCGGTGGGTCCCGTGCGATTCAACAGAGCCTTGAATGAGCAGGCCCCTTGGTGGTGGGGGTGTAAACATCGCCACTGGGGAGACAAAGGCGGCCGGGCGTGGTGCTGGCCACCCCACCCCCTCTCGTGTGCCACCCAGCCGGCGCTTGTGCCCCAACAGTCTGTTCAGGCTGCAGGGGGGGGGTCTTTTTTACGTGTTAAATAGGCACGCGGACAACAATCACAGTAATGAATCACAGCCCTTTGTCACTCCACTGCTGGACGAACCCTTCCCACAACGCGCCAGCTGCGAATGGGAAGGGTGGTGTTGTTTGACCATACTTCACCGCGCTGGTCAGTGAGTCGCGTGGCGCCGAATGCAACGAACGTGGTGGGCACCTGACACGGCAACGCTACAATTACATGACAACCCCGTGGCGTAGAGGTCGTGCAGCAGCAGGAAGTGTGTGTGTGTGTTTGTGATGGCAAGGAGGGGAGGAGGAAGGGAGGGAGGCGAGGGGTGGGGTGGAGGATCGTGAAGCGAGGGGGAGGGGAGAAGAGGGAGGTAGAGGGGGGGTTGGTGGTGGGAGGGAGATTGGCGGGCGGCAGGGGAGGTGTGCGCGTGTGGTGACAGCGAGCCCTGACAGCTCGCTCACACTGCGCGAGTCGCCACCATTCAATGAGGTCGCTTCGGAATACCGCCCGACGACGACGACGATGATGATGATGGTGGTTCGCTTCTTCTATTCACTCGGTCCAGCCAGGCTGCGCTGACGACGTCCAGCAGCTGCGAGGGAGCCGCCTCCATCCCCGACTGCGTTAATTTCCGTCCGCTTCTCTGCGTGTGTGTGTTTTGGACGAGAACATTTAAAACAAATAAAGGGAGATTATATTAAAAGGAGACAAACCCCTGCGTACCAACAAGAACGGAAGAAATCGCGAAGCGATACCAACACCCACGCAGCGCGCCGCGACGATGGATTACGGACAACGCCGCCGCCGCTCTGCCACTGTGATCCTCACCGCCTTCCTCGTGATGTCTTTAGCAAAGGTGAGGCGATGGATGTTGATTGCCAGATGTTGTTGAATGTTTGTGTGTATCACGGCTCGCCTGCTCCTGTTGCTCGCTTGAAGGGCTGAAGCACGCGCAGCGACATCGCTGGTTTATTATTGTCGCTCCTTGACTTCTCAACAGTTCATTGCACGGCAGTCATGAAGGGTTTCCCATGATCTCACGGCGTCTACCGATATGTACAACACGCGTGTTCAATTGCTGTTGGTGGGAAGATGTTGGAGAGGCTTTGGGGATACATGTTTTCCTTCTCTGTGTCAATTCTAGTGGAGGGGGGTAGCAAATGAGTAATCACCGAGCTCGCCTGCACATCGCACGGCTGCTGTGTCGGTTCGCGCAACGAGAGGCACACGACGAGAAATGCCCGCACGGGCACATTGCGCATCGCGCCGTCAAATGAGATGATGAGTCGAGCGTGGACGCTCCCCACGATCGCTGGTGGCAAAAGTATAATCGGAGCTTCATTTTTAACGCGCAATATTTACCCCCCACCCCACCATCTCCCCTCCAGCGGAACGCTGTTAAGAGGGTTGGAGCAGGAGAGATCGATTGGCGTAAGGCACTGCCACGAGAGTGCAACAGCGATCGTGCGTTATTGCACCCTTTAGTCAGAGAATCCTGGGAACCTGTTAAAGGGCGACATTAGGCGACATAAATTACCACGATTTCGGCATTCCCGATTGTTCCGACTCAGCGTTGCCTACGCTGCTAATTATAACTATAATAAATGATGTATTGTTTATATATATAGCAGTGCTGTAACCTTATCGATTCGATATCAACAGCGCGTGTGAACAACCTGGGGGATGTCTTTACAAGACAATCCATTCGCTCACGCGTCCGCCTTTGTCTCTCTCCTCTCTCGATCTCAATCCTCTCTCATTGTGCCCGTTTCAGATGGCGCTGTGCACGGGATACGTCGAGTTCCAACTCGTGTCGCTCGTCAACGCGCACGGGGAACTCCAAAGCGGGGAATGTTGCGCGCGCGAGAGGCCCCGGGCCGGCGCGCCTTGCCCGCAGCAGTGCCGCACGTCGGTGTCGCTGTGCCTGCGCCAGTACCAGCAGGCGTCGATCCTGCTCAGCAAGAGCAGCCCCTGCGTGCTGGGCAATGGCTCGACCCCCGTGATCGGAGGGAATAACTTCACCATGCGCAGCAACGTCAGGGGCGAGAGCGCAGGGCGAATCTCCATCCCCTTCAAGTTCGCATGGCCGGTGAGTTCGTGCGCGTGATCGTGTGCGCGTGTTATGCACGCGATTCGACTGAGCCACAAGTGAGTTGTTTGTGTGATGTGTATGCATCTTCGAAGGAGGTTGGTCATCGTTTCGGCCTTCGTAGGTGCACGCGAACAGTATGTATTTACCCCGACAGTCTGTGACGACTTCTCCCCGAGCTCGACTCAGCCTTAAACGGGTACGTGGGGAGACAAAGGCGGTCCAGCGTAGTTACTGGCCTTAATAGGTACTCGCTAACGGCACTGGCCCCAAACAGCCTATGTAAGCTGCACGGGGATACGATTTCCGTGTGTGTTAACTGAGCCATACGTAAGTACTGTACCTGGTGTGACGTGTAAACATCATCACCGGGGAGACAAAGGCGCTCGGGCATTGTTCCAGCATTCACAGGTGATCAAGAACAAACATTTACCCCGGAAGTCTGTGTCGGCTACACGGATGAGGCTGGTATGTTACCAGCAATGGCATATCTCTGAATCGGTTCGGGCCGCCCTTAGGTCGACTCAGCCTTAAATTAGAATATCACCGGATATCATGTGCGTTGCACTCGCGTTAGGGCAGCAACGCACTCAATGTTTTACAATCCACAGCCCGTGTGTTCGTGTGTGTGGGGCTTGGGGGGGGAGCGGTGGCGCAGTGGTTAGCGCATTGAGCTGCGAACCGCTGACACCTGACGACGATTCTCAGTCACGGCCAATCAGAGTCGGGCCAGGACCTCGCCTGGGTCTACTCGGCCATAAATGAGTGCGTGGCGCGGTGTGTAAACATCGTCATCGGCAGTGGAGAGACAAAGGCGGCCGGGCGTGGTGCCCGCTGGCTGGCACCTTGCCCAAGCTGTATGATGCACGCCACGCTTCACGGGTATTCTTTATTGTTGTGAGTCTTTGGGCACTATACCATGATTTCTCACTATACCATGACTTCTCACTATACCATGACTTCTCACTATACCATGACTTCTCATTATACCATGACTTCTCATTATACCATGACTTCTACCCCCCCCCCATACCGCGATAGGAAGGACGGTGTGATGCATTGCCTCGACTCTGTTGTAACTTGCTGGCCTCCTCCCCACTCCACCACCCCATATTCCCCCAGTCGAAATAAAGATCGGGACTTGCGGATGAGTCGCACGAACTAGCGAACAGTTTTGTCCACCTCCTTCCACCACCCTACCACCACCAGCAGCACCCCCTCTCCATCAGAATGAACAATGAACCCACGACTCCCATCCCTCCTCTTTGCGAGCACACTCGACTCACAGGCGCGCACCTGTCAGCGCAGTAACACTACCCCGATGGAACCGCTTTGGGCTATTGCATTTGAGAGCCTAATTATGGCAGCGGTGGCGAGTGTTGCCAGCCTATAGAGCCCCCATTCTTTTTTTAGCCGCGGTTCCTTTTGCGACCGAAAAAACGCAAATCAACCTCTTGGCAGGACAGTGTTGTCCTGTGCAGTCTCTCCGTATGCGATCTGCACAGCGAGGCCGATCGCGACACGCGGCTGTGCGGCTTTGCCGAGCGTGATACACCACGAGTCGGTGTGGCGTGCGTTCTGTCTTCATGCTGTTAGCGCGACGCTGCGCTACGAAGCCGGCGAGCCGAGTTAAATTCCCGCCCGCGGCGAAACACAGGTGACGGTTATCTGAACCGGTCCCGGGGCCTCCCCTAGGTCGACTCAGCCTCAAATGCGCACCTGGCGCGGTGTGCAAACATCGTCACCGGGGAAACAAAGGCGGCCGGGCGTGGTGCTGGCCACCCAGCACCCGCGTGTGCCGTTCCGACCTTCATAGGTGCGACTCGCGAACAGCGCCTGCCCCAACAGTCTGTTGAGGCTATACGGGGGCGGGGGGGTGGGGATCTTTGTGTTTGCTCACCGAGAGAAGCGAAGTGGACCGCAGCGGACGTCTCTCTCGAGCGTGCGTCACGGTGTGTTTTGCGTGCTCCACGGCCCCACAAGACAGTGCACCGTGTCATCATCATCATCATCGTGATCACCGTGATCATCGGCAGCCGTGCACGATCCCCAGCTGTATGAAAAGCCTCGCCGAGCGATTCCCGTCTTTCGCGATTCCATGATGTAATAGCCCACCTGAGAAGGGGGTCGCTCATCCATTCATTCCCTTCTGCCTTTGGGAAATCGGCACCGGTGCGTTGCGCCTCTGCGCCACAAGAGTTTCCACGGTATCACCACTCCTTGTTGCCAGGGCACTGATGCCGAATCTACCACGATATGCACTGCAGCTGTGTGTGTCTGTGTGTGTGTGTCTGTGTGTCTGTGTGTGTGCGTCTGTGTGTATCTGTGTGTGTCTGTGTGTGTGCGTCTGTGTGTCTGGCTGTGTCTGTGTGTCTGTGTGTGCGTCTGTGTGTGTCTGGCTGTGTGTGTGTGTGTCTGGCTGTGTGTGTGTGTCTGTGTGTGTCTGTGTGTCTGTGTGTGCGTCTGTGTGTGTCTGGCTGTGTCTGTGTGTCTGTGTGTGTGCGTCTGTGTGTCTGGCTGTGTCTGTGTGTCTGTGTGTGTGCGTCTGTGTGTGTCTGGCTGTGTCTGTGTGTGTGCGTCTGTGTGTGTGTGTGTGTGCGTCTGTGTGTGTCTGTGTGTCTGTGTGTGTCTGTGTGTGCGTCTGTGTCTGTGTGTGCGTCTGTGTGTGTCTGGCTGTGTGTGTGTGTCTGGCTGTGTGTGTGTGTCTGGCTGTGTGTGTGTGTCTACGCTGCGGGGCGGTGGCGCAGTGGTCGGTCCACTGCGCTTACGAACGATAGCCCACTACCGAAGTTGGATTTCCAACTGACCCATCAGTGATGGACGCGGGTGATACCTGAACCGGTCCTGGGGTTTTGTTTTTGTTTTACCCTCGGTTGACTCGGCCTAAAACGAGCACAGCACCTTGTGCGGTGTACGGAAATCATGGTCGTCATTGACTGGGGAGACAAAGGCGGTTGGGACTTGTGTCTGTGTGTATTGCAGAGGGGCGGTGGCGCAGCGGTTAGCGCGTTGCGCTACGAATCCGGCGAACCGAGTTCGACTCCTGCTCACGATCATTAACAGTGGCGAATATTTGAGCTGGTTCTGGGCCTCCCCCAGGTCGACTCAGCCTCAAAAGAGTACCTGGTGCGGTGTGCTAACATCGCCACTAGGGAGACAAAGGCGGCCCGGCGTGGTGCTGGCCACCCACCCCCGCGTGTGCTGTGCCGGCCTTAATAGGTGCTCGCTAACAGCACTTGCCCCAACAGTCTCTTAAGGCTATACGGGAGGGAGGGATCGTTGTCTGTGTATTGCAGTAGCTTCCCACATACCCGCCCATCTGTCTGCCCATTCTTTATGCTACACTGAGCGCTTTGAGGACAGGCAAGAGCGGGGAGGGCATCATGAGTGGGATGCGGGGAAGTGTGTCAGCCCCGTGCTCGCTCAATGCGTCCACCCACCAATAATCAGCCTCGCGAAATAAAAGGGGACACGGCTATTGCATGATCTGGGAGGATCCCGATCCTGTTAGGACTTTTAGGACTTTGCGACTGTGTTGTTGGGTTGTTGGTGGCTGGTTGTTACCGTTGCTTCTTCCTGTTTTTACTGCATTGGCTCAGAGACAGTCAAATTCTCGTGATTTGGGTCAACCAATGCGAATACTTTTTCGAAAATGTGCCAGAATTTTCGATATTTTCGCCCAAAGCAGTGCCGCGAATTGGCCAGGGTAAATGCGTCTCGGCTGTTTAGTCTGTGTTTCATTGAGGGAGCCTATAAACAATTGTTTGGTGTTGTGTTTGTCCCAGATGCGGCAAAAGTGTCTTAAGTAGTCCGCTCACGATAAACTCACGTGCATGGATGTGTGTCATTGTGTGTGTCAATGTGCGTGTTATTATGTTTCAGTGAGTGTGCCAGCGTGTCACTGTGTTCTTTATTTAGTGCGGCACTTAATGCAATTGTGTACATCATTGTGTGCCAGTGTGTACGTCACTGTGTCAGTGTTCATGTCACTATTATCAGTCGTGTGCGTGTCACTGTCTCAATGTGCGTGTCATTGTATTTTTCAGCGTGCGTGTCAGTGTGTCAGTGTGCGTGTCACTGTCTCAATGTGCGTGTCATTGTATCAGCGTGCGTGTCATTGTATCAGCGTGCGTGTCACTGTCTCAGTGTGCGTGTCATTGTATCAGTGTGCGTGTCAGTGTGTCAGTGTGCGTGTCAGTGTGTCAGTGTGCGTGTCACTGTCTCAATGTGCGTGTCATTGTATCAGCGTGCGTTTCATTGTGTCAGTGTGCGTGTCACTGTCTCAATGTGCGTGTCATTGTATCTTTCAGCGTGCGTGTCAGTGTGTCAGTGCGCGTGTCACTGTGTCGCAGTGTGCGTGTCATTGTATCAGCGTGCGTTTCATTGTATCAGCGTGCGTGTCAGTGTCTCAGTGTGCGTGTCATTGTATCAGCGTGCGTTTCATTGTATCAGCGTGCGTGTCACTGTCTCAGTGTGCGTGTCATTGTATCAGCGTGCGTGTCAGTGTGTCAGTGTGCGTGTCACTGTCTCAGTATGCGTGTCATTGTATCAGCGTGCGTTTCATTGTATCAGCGTGCGTGTCACTGTCTCAGTGTGCGTGTCATTGTATCAGCGTGCGTGTCATTGTATCAGCGTGTGTGTCAGTGTGTCAGTGCGCGTGTCGCTGCGTCGGTGCCAATTTGCGTATCTCGACCGGTGTGCGGAGCAAGCGACGCAGAGTGCAACCAACACTCGATGATGTGAAAGCGGTGGTAGCAGTGGCGGTAACAACAGGTGGGTGGCTTCGCGCACAATAAACAGAAAGTCAGGGAATGGATCTGGGTCGAGACGGGGGGGGGACTGCCGCATCAGCTGCGCTCGCTTTTTGCTCGCAGAGGAATTGTCTGCGAATGCTTTGTAAATCGTGGGGGGTGTAGCGGGTTGGCAGCTGCCAACGTTGTAGGAACCTCCGATAATTATCACGGTTGACGATACGTACGGTGCGAAAGAATTTCTACAGAGTACGTAAGTGGTCGCTTTTCTCGCGCTGCTAGTGCTTACAAGGGCAGCAGAAATGACCGATGCGCATTGTTGCTGTTGTTATTACTGTCTGTCCATATGCGGAACGAGGGTCGGCTTCGGCCCATCATCAAATCCGTGGTCGATAAAATTAAATTAATCCTATCGATAGGACAACCGCTGTCGCACGTACTCAGGGTACCCCCTCGCCTCGTCCATTGGAGATGTTCTTCTGGTGGACGTATTAATTAGCGACTTTGGCTACTGTGGATGATGCTCGTGCCTGCACAAACGCTACGAGCCTGGCGACCCCAGTTCGATTCCTGCTCACGGGTAACACCACCAATGACGATTATCTTAACTGGGCCTCTGCTAGGTGGACTCAGCCTCAACGGAGTACCTCGTACGGTGTATATACATCGCCACTGGGGAGACAAAGGCGGTCGGGCGTAGCGCTGGCCACCCAACCCTCTTCGTGTGCCGTGCCGGCCTTCATTGGTGCTCACAAACAGCACTTGCCCCAACAGTCTGTTCACACCGTGTGGGTGATCTTTGTCTTTGTTTCTCTGGGAGGGAAGGGGTTTTTGCCCTGGCATCAACCACGTGCCTCTGTAGTGTTGTTGAGATAGCTCTGAGACTTCCCTTCAAGCGCGTGTGTGCGTGGGTGGGAAGGCAGGCCCACGGTTTGCCATTGAAATATTATCCAAGGTGGTGGGGGTCTCTCGACAAAGACCAGGGGCCATCCCTCCGAAACGTTTTGTGCGACTCGTCCAGTAGTGGTCGCGCCCCATAACCATGATGCGTGACAGGTCTTCTTATAGGGGAGTGGCGCAACCAGCAGCGCGGTGAAGTAGACTCACATAGCACCCCCCCCCCCCGCTACGACCCGCATGGCGTGGGGAGGCCCTCATCCAGCAGTGGATTTTGACAAAAGGTCTGCACATCATGTACTACACGTGCCACAGCATCGAGTTCTATCGTGCTCACAACGCCTCCACCCCCTCCCCCCACCAGAAACACAGTCAACGTTCCACCTTGTTACGCCCGCTATACTGCTATGCCAATACAGTACATACTTTTGAATAAGAAATGAGTGGGAAGGTTGTTTGTATGTATGTATGCCATGTGCACTATGCATATTAGTAATTCGTGTACAGAAACACTCCGAAGAAGAGGCTTTATATCTCGCAAAAATCGAACCCGGAATTGAATAACCCTTTGCATGGAACGCACCAGCAGAAAAATTATAGTGGAGAATAAAACATCAGCCTTTCTTTGGCGTAATTAACTTCCCAGCCACCTATCGCCATTTTCTGCCTTCACAGCCTCTGACATATATCGGTACACAACTTCCATTCACGCAGTTCTACCTTGAGGATGGACCACCATTGCAAGCTTTCAGAGAAACCCGCTTAGTTGTTGGATTTTGCCAGCCACAACGAGGTGTGAAAGAAGAGGCACTGAGTGGCAATTCCCAGCCGAGGGTTGCTGCTGTGGCTGTAAATGGTGATGCATTGCCAAGGTCGCCGGTAGAATTCTCCTCCTGGCGCGGCAGTTGAAATAACGGAAAGGTGCCTGAAATGCCACCACCTGTCGACGCAGAAGTGTGAGTGGGCACACCGCAGACGCGTGTGGTGGGGTAAAGTGTGGGTACTCTCTTCCAAGATATCTGCCCCCCTGTGAACATATTAGCAAATACCCTATTATTCAGTGGCCCTGTAGACTCTAAGAGGGTAATTGTAAGGCCCTTCCACCAGCAGTAAGTGTTGTGTGAGCAAGTAATATCAGGACTGCGCCTTTCTTTATCTTTGTGTTGAACCTTTGTCAGCAGGCTTCTATTGAGTCGATGTCTGCGTGATCCACGGTTGTCGCAATCGAAGCTGTTTCTCGAAAGTTTTGGCGTGGTTGTGTGACTGTGAATCCATGGTGTAATAGGGCGGTGTGATGAATTTCCAACTTGCTCCTCAGATCGTCTTTGAATAAACGAGGCCATGAGTGGTCGCGAAACAGGAGGCACCAACACTCCTGTCGTTATAGAAATGAAATAGCGTACAGTCATAGCAACCGGGGGTGTGGAAGAGATCGCTCAAACCATGCACACGTGAGCACGTGTTCGTGAGCGCGTGATGAGCCGGGGTTTATTTATTTAGTTACCACTTATTTCATTATTTGCCCAGCATTTATAACGCGAATGTGGAAGCCGTTCGGAACGGGGGGAGTGGGGGGGATTGTAATTTGACTCGCTTTAAAATAATACATGCCACGTGTTTGAAAGTGGCCGGAATTATTGGTCCCGTTAATGACTACAAGCATCAGAGAAGAGTGGCGTTTTAAAGGATAATCAAAGAGTGGTGTTGATAAGCACGGATTTTTTTGTGTGGTTAAAAAGTTACATTCAGTGCCATGCCGAGAGTAAGCAATTTTGTGCCGTATCAGGGCCAAATCTGGATGATAATTGTTTTATATCCCAGGTGTTGTCTTATTGTTAAAGCGTTGCAAAGTAGAGTTTGGCATGACTTGTCCTCTCCTTGGACTTCGTTTTGGTCTTAAGCATCCATTGACAGTGACACAGTATGAAGATAATCTATGTAATATGTAACTAATAACTGCATACGCAACTATATGAGAATTGAGAACTGGTCAGCACCCTTACAAAACTCGCCACTGAACCACCGGTTATGTTGTCTGGCGCCGTTCGTAACTATAATTTTTACAAGGAATTGCCGAAGCGTGCCGAAGCGGGTTGTAAAGTGTGCGCCAATAAAGATCAGGTGAGATCATTCAGAAGGGCAGGTTATGGGCGGGGTGGGGGTATTGGGGGATGGGCGCTTTATTTCAAATCCAAATGGAAATTCCAGGATCGGCATGAAGATGTACAGGGCGGGCCAGATAGCTTGTGACCCCCAAATTAATTGACCCCCAAAAACAATTTCATTTGCGTATTCATTTATGTTTTCACACCCACTGGTATCCAAGGATTAAGTGTTTGAGACTTAAATGGGGGTCACAAGACATCCGGACCACCTCGTACATTTAACCTCATCGACGGTTAATCCACGAATCTTGATCACGTCTCTCACATGTCGTCTGACATACCGCATACATGTGCCTCGTGTGCTGTATAAGTGTGTATGCCTAATGCTGCGTGTGTTCCATACTATGTACTTATAAGGGAGTGTACACGTGCACTAAACATTCCTACACCATGTACTGCACGTACTATGCAGTGCAGTAATTTGCATTATTGTGACTCTTACATTATGTTGTGTGTATGTCACACGATTATGCAGTGTAGTATTTTAACTGTTTTCATTCATTATTATGACATATACGTATGCTATGTCACGCCTGTGGTAGGTTCACAGTTCAATGGGTTTCCTAAAAGCTAAAATAGACTCTTACTAATGATAGTAAATTCGTTGTTCTATAGCGCTATAAATGTCCACGTGATAAGACACTTTGTTGAGCTCACATTTGATGCCAGGTCGCTTCTGTAAAAGAGGCCAATAGCTGAGTGGGCTTTACCTGGTAAAATAAATAATAAAATAATTGTTCCGTTTATAGTTTAGTATAGGGCATGTGTTATGAGACCCAAGGCAGTGCAGCCCCATTCTTTAAAGGTCAAACAGTTCAAATGTCATTGTCTACCAATCAGTGCAATATAATGGACAATACTCTATGCAAAACACACTCAATATATGCGGACATTGGAATGTGCTGACCACAGAGCTTGATAAATGACTATGATCATGGTGATTTGGACATGATTGGTGATAAGTTCAGTTTAATTATGCCATCATACTGAAGCAGAGATGACAATTATCTAGAAATAGCCACACGTGATAGTGTACAGTATTCTACAGCTGTGCTACACTGTAGTTTAACCCCTTGTTTGCACATTGCCAATGCTTTGCATGCCCCCCCAGAGAGAGTACAGACTCAGTTCTATAGTTCCATAGGTAGACGAGGAAGAGATGAAAAATTATAGGTGGATGAGGAAGAGATTATATAATATAGTTGGCAAAAATAAGATTTCTATTATAGGTGGCAAATCCGTATGTGAGCAATCAATGATATGAACAAAAAATGGGAGGGATGGGGGTGTTGATATTTGGGAGGAAACGATGGTGACACAGTAATAATTAATACAGTAATAATTAATACAGTTTGGCCTGGAAATACAGAGTGCAGAGAAGGTGCAATGCCCAGCCAGCCTCACTCCACGCCTCATCACCACCACCACCATCGCCTCCCCCTCCCCCGTGGATCTTTCTCCCTTGCGGTCCCCTGAGCACGGCGCCCTGGAGACGAGGGATCCGCGCTCGTCTCCGTGGCGACAGCAGCTCAGAGAGCTTCGTGGCTCTGCAATTAGCGGCGAGGGCTTATGGCTCCTTGAGCGTTCGCAAGGGTGCGTGGCGCAGTCGTAGCAGTGGAGACGGCGGTGGTCGTGCTGCTGCTACTGCTGCAGGCATCGTCAGGCGGTGGTTGTGCTGCTGCTGCAGGCATTATCAGGTGGTGGTTGTGCTGCTGCTGCAGGCATCGTCAGGCGGTGGTTGTGCTGCTGCTGCAGGCATCATCAGGCGGTGGGAGTTCTCCCTGGGAGAATTAAAATACGATGGCAGGTGCCTTTCTTTTCCTTTGCTACTTGAATTGTTTTGGTAAACATAAAAAACGCCCCTCTCTCTCTCTTTGGCGGTTTGGGATGTCGAAGGCACACGTTTGTCGTTCGTTTATTTTGTTCGCAAAGTATGGTTGACGGTGATTGTGAATTCATCTAGGCGCTGTTTAAAGAGAAGGGTTATGTTTGCCATTAATGAAAGATGATTAATTTAGCTCAGTGGTGCTGCTTAAACAATGATGATTGGAAGGTCACAATTTATCTCAAAGATGCTCGTATAAAATTTAATTTAATGACGACGATGATGATAATGACCGCCATTGCCATCATTTAGTCATAAAATTAATAAAGGCAATCATGCTGAAAATGTATCTTAAAATGTTGACAGAGTGGTGGGGAAAATGCAAGTTGCAAATCACATTTCTTTTCAGAATCAGAATATTTAATCACACGGGGGGGGGAATCCGATGAGCTATACAACTATGTTTCACAGTTGCAATGGTTAACCACAACCACTCAACATCAGGACCCCACCTACACACCATTGTGTGTACATATATATGTAACTTATCACGTTCAAATGTAGTTTGTCAAACTATGTATTTAGCACCACAACAGAAAAATGTGTTTTTTTCAGAATAGTGCCATGGTTCGTAAAAGATGCAAATTGAACAAGAAAAACACTGCTTACAATCGGTCCCTTGTAATGTCCTCCGATTGTAAGGCCTAACTAAAGTGAGCCTCACGACTGCATGCAGAGTAATAAACAATGATAATTTGGAGCAGATGCAAGAACAACCGTATTAATTGACAAAACAAAAATGCAATTGCAACGAATGATGGTCGGGGTGCTCTTTATTCCTGAGAAAGAACAAAACAAAGATGATATGTATACTGTATAGCCTGCACAGGCTGCAGGAGCAAGTGCTGTTGGTGAGCACTTATGAAGGCCGTCATGGCATACAGAGGGGTGGGTTGGCTAGCACCATACCTGACCGCCTTTGTCTCCCTAGTGGTGATGTTTACACACCGCACCATTTGAGACTGAGTCAACCTAGGGCAGGCCCAGGACCATTTGAAATAATCGTCACTGGTGTTGACAGTGAGCGGTAATCGAAGCCGGATCGCCGGGTTCGGAGCGCAGCACGCTAATTGCTGCATTACCGCTCCCCACGTGCCTGAGATAGGCCCATCAATGACAAACAGCTCCCTGCTGAATTTTTTTATTACGTTGTAACCACTGAGATGTTTTGTTTTCCTGGCAACACATAACAATACTGAATATGGAATTTGTCAAACATCCCAGGCAAGACCCTCCTAAAATTCTTCTCAACAAGGCTCTTTCTGGATCAATACAAGTTAATGTTTTGTTGTAAGTGATAAGGTGATGATATAGTATGATCATTGGTGAGTATATCTGAATCAGTCCTGGGATCTTTCTTCACTAACCTGGACTGACCAGCGTGGTGAAGTATAAACAACCCCCACCACAGAAAAGGCATCGTGGGGAGGCCTTCTTCATGCAGCAGTTTATTGACAAAGGGCTGTTGCTGCTGCTGCTGATGATGAAGATAATGTTAATACATTATGTTAGGCCTCGGTTGCGAGCATAAAGTCCCTGTACAAATTGCCTAATTTGTTAACTTATTTATTCAATTGTGTATATAATCTTTCAGGTTAGCATTGTAAATGTTTAGAAATGTTGGCTCAGCACACTAAGATGGTGTGCCAAAACGGCCATTTCCTTTGGGTTGGCATGATGGGTGATGAGGGAGGACTTTACAAGGGAGAGGGGGAGGGAGGAGGCAGGAATGGAGGTGTGGGTGGCTGGATTCAAAGAATAAAGGGTTTGACAAATGCGGATGCTTTCAAGGAAAAAAAAGGCATTTCTTTTTTTCACGAAGGGACTATGGGCCAGAGTTTTGATTGACATACAAAAAAAGTTGCTTCTTCGGTGCCATTGTGCTATTGTTTTGTCTTTATGCTGTAAATAGGGTAACTATTTTATCGTATTCTTTAGTTTGGGTGTGGAAGATAAATTCCTGTCTTAAGTCTTCCGGACATCCGTCAAAAAAAATCTCATCAAAGAAGTGTTTTTCAAAATGACATGTCCACTGTACTGCAAGTAACGTGGACTATCCTTTTATGACACTGATGATGCCCGCCGTCGCTAGGAATCAAACGCCGATAGACAATAAGTAACCATGTCGGCAGCACACACACAAACAACTTCCTGCCACCTCCAGGATGTGAGAAATCTGGTGTTTAATGCAGGAGATGAAACAGGCACTTCCCCCCTCCACCCCCCCAAAAGCGTGCATGCCAAGCCCAGGTGTATACAGTGAACACATCCCAGGACATCCAATTCAAATTTACGCGACGCTTCTGCTTTCTCGCAGAGAGCAGTGCTCCAGAACTACAACGGCCGCCACTCCTCTGCCGGCACTCACGGCCCTCGCGAGCGCGAGTCTTACGTCCAGGCCCCGAAATACCACCGCGTTGGTCGGTCCCACATGCTGCTCATCATTGCATGGGTGCCCTGCGCAGGCTTGATTTTTTTTCTGCCGCGGAAATAACCACCCACCGGAACCTTTGTGGATTGTATTCGCTCAGAGAGAAGCGGGGATGTTCTCAGCACGCAGAGATGAAGAAGAAATTAGTCATACTGCGATACGACGAATTTTTATATTATCATCAATCACACCTGTCTTTTTTTGGCGCCGGACGCATTGGGACTCGCTCATAATCGAACTCCTGCTTGGATATCAAATATGTATAACTTTACGAGGGTTATTCTTCTTTGAAAACCATATGCCAGGATTTTCACATTGTCCAAATTCTAATGCATTTGGTGACACGTCTGCAGGCTATTTTATAAACTGCGCTTCAAAAACGCAGCGACGTGTAGCCAGCCCCTACTGAATCCACTGCACGTGTAGCACAAAAGGTAATAATGTCGGGAGAGAAAAAACGTCTAAAAATTTCCCGCCAGCAAATTGCAGTTAATGCTTTCAGGTTTCGCCGTGAGTCTCCTGGCAATTCTCAGATTCTAGAGTTACACCTCATAAACACTCTCTCCTTTTTCAGCAGCAACCGCGGGAGTCAGGAACGGACCATGGGGACATAATTGCCGTCTACTGATTGTGCATTATGCAGGTGCAAGTGCCGATTTGAGGTTTTTTTTGCGGAGATGGGACAGCTGGCGGTAATTAGGCGACCGACCGCGCGGTGGGCACTGTTGGCTTTGTGGGTGGCACACCTCGAGGAACACACGTGTTTGCAGCATGCTCCACTCACAAACTGCTACTTGTTCGCCAGTATTGGTCTCTGGCGAATACGAAGAAGGAGACGTAGCGCCGCATTTGTGTCTGTGTGGTGTGGTGTGTAGTATCTTTGTTGTGTCTTTGTGTGTGTGGGGAGCGGTCGTGTCGTGGTTAACGCTCTGCGCTACGGACCCGGCGACCTGAGCTTGATTCCTGCTCGCGGCCAACACCAGTGACAATAATCTGGAGCCGTCCTGGGTCTCCCCTAGGTAAACTCAGGCTCAAATGAGTACCTGGTGCGGTGTGTAAACATCACTGGGTAGACAAAGGCGGCCAGACGTAGTAATGGCCACACCACCCCCTTGTGCGTTGTGCTGGCCTTAATAGGTGCTCGCTAACATCACTTGCCCAATAACCTCTGTATGCTATATAGGGAATCTTTGTCTCTGTTATTTTCCGCTCGTAATTTTTGTTATTTCGACGGACTTGATGTGCGATCGCAAACCTACACTGACTAGTGCGGGGAAGTATGGTCAAACAACCCCCAGTGACTGACACAGTGGGGCGAGGCCTTCATCAGTCATTTGACAATGGCTCAATCATCATTGTTATTCATGCGTGATTTCCGTAATTTAAATCACACCAAATTATATAAAGCTTTCTGCTGCATGTCCACAGGAAGTCTGAGATAACTTATCAAAGCTGTTGCCATTGCGATCTTCTAGTCACGCACGTTTAAGTCTAATACCCACTTTCCTTGAATGTTTAAGTTGCAAGCAAATAGTTAATTTGGATTTACACACATTAGCATTTGTACATGTAATTTACATGTCATTTTCAAAACATTTACACTGAAATATCACCCGCGTGATTTGACGCATCTGTCATGAGTGTAACAATCGATGTGATTGTTGCCTGCATATCGTCAAAATCCTGGCCAAGTCACTCCCAAGCTTTCGTAAAAGGCGGTAATGGTGTAGCCATGCAATTGCTACCTTGTGCCACTGCTGGCAGAAGGGTTTCCACTGAAGGCACCTCAGGAGAGTCACTCTAGAGGGTGTTTTGGTCTACTCTTGCAAGCTGGCGGGATATCCTGGAAGAGGTGGGAGTACCCACACTTTACCCTGACAACTGTGGTGTCATCATTGCTACTGCTGGATGGACAGAGGTGGAAGCGAGGAGGGATAAAAAACAAAACTTACACCATCGTTTCAAATGCCACAACGGGAAATCCCAAGCTTCCTTGCCAAACATTAAAAGTTAAACCCGGCTCCTGGGTGCCGATCAGAGTCCAAACATAGCACGTGGCTCGATGTCGACTACCCCAGTCGTGGGTTCGATCCCGACACTGACGCCTGTTGTAGATTTCGAGTTTGCATGCTCTCCCCGTGGTTGCATGGATTTTGCTCCGGGTCCTCCGGTTTTTCCCTCTATAAATTTTGCACGTGATAAGCCACTTCGTTGAGCTATCATTTGTAGCCAGGTCACTACTGAAAAAGAGCTATACAGCTCATTGAGGGTTAGTTTATTGTTTAGTTTCGGACATTTGTTATGAAACCTACGAGGCTTTGCATCCTCATTCTTTAAAGATAAAACAACAGCTAACATTTCATTGAATACGAATCAGTGCCAATACACGTTGTGAAACGCACTAAATGTACGTGTAAATTGGGATATGCAGATCACAGGGCTGGTGGGTCGATGCTTTGAGGTCTGGAGTTGTACAATTCTGTATAATAGAGCATCACATTCCAGATGATTCATCGTTTGTTCCCTGCTGCTGCTGCATGCTTATCTGCATAACAAGCAGATCTTTTTTTATTTTCTATGCATGTATGTTTGTTCAGGGATATCAACCGATTTTAATGAATGAGAAGTAATCTGAAAGCTCATGAGATGAAGGTTACACATTTTTATTACCGCCCCTGACAGTGCTTATCCATTCTATAATTTATAATAAACCGGAATATGATTGAAGCCCCGTTTAAAAACTGTCCAACGAATAATAAATGTGTATTGGGGTCAGGAGGTTCTTACAGGGTTCGGGTACGTGGAGGGTGAGGTTCCGAGATAAACTTTTAATTAATGTATTTAATACACCGAGATCATGGTTACAATTCCCTATTTTCTTTATCAGAACCGTTGAATCTCAGCGGGCTTACCCTAAAACAACGGTGTATAATAGTGTATTTAATTTCCACATGCACACAGTTATTGATGATGGACCAAGATAGACTATGCCTGACGGTCACATCAGACAAGGAATTCACCCTCTACTGTCACCACCCACATTCATACTTCATTTCTGCATCTACTTCACACCTGTCACGGACTCGAATGTAAACCGATACGTATTTTGGTAGGTTGCAATTCGACGTTTTCCTTTTCTCTCTTTGAAAATGTTATGCAAGGGCAAATACCATTTCACACAATGCATACACATCACATTTGTTTTCTAAGAAATACATTCTTCGCGACATATTCAGTCGATTATTTAGTTGTGCTTGCATAACAATTATAAATATGTTTGCGCGAGAGGTGGAAAGATGCATCGATGATTCAAGAAATATCTGTGCTCCTCATCCAGCAAGTCGAGTTGTTTTATTGGTCACAGCTATCATCAGTGGTGAGTGACAGCTTCACCAGCTTGGCCCCTCCCCCTCTACCTCGACTCACCACCGAGCTGAATGATGGGAGGCCTTCATCCAGCAGTGGATTGCCAGAGTCCTGAAATATATAATTACTGAGTAACGTCAAAATTATGGCAATGTACATTGGACTCACATCGTGCTCTTAATTATCACTGCGCTTGTCAATAATTGGACTTTCAAAAACCAAGTGCTTTTACGACTTTACGTGAAGCAACCGCCATATCACAAGTTTCCGCCGTACAAACGATAGCTCCCCCTGCGTGCTCCAGTGTC
Organism: Lampetra planeri; assembly: GCF_965212315.1. Classification (NCBI taxonomy): domain Eukaryota; kingdom Metazoa; phylum Chordata; class Hyperoartia; order Petromyzontiformes; family Petromyzontidae; genus Lampetra; species Lampetra planeri. The sequence continues at coordinate 344,659 of NC_136124.1, read as the reverse complement.
TCTGTATGTGTAACATTGGAGATGAATCGCGATGATATCCAACCGAACACAAGGATTACGCTCACACAGAACAATTCTGCGGGAACTAAAAATGGCCAATTACTTGCAGCGCTCTTAATTGTCGGGGGGATAATTCCAAGCAGGGCAAAAAAAGGAGAGGAAGAAATAAACATTTCCTGCGGGCAATTTGTATCTGTGTGGTGCACGTGTACGAGCTGGAAAGTCGGCAGCTACCGCGATTGGCCCTCAATCGGAGAGAACAAAATGCTTGATCCACCACCAAAACACAGAGAGAGAGAGAGGAGGGCCTTTCTATTCAAGGACACGGCAGCGTAATGGCTGCCAATAGATTACCCCCAGAGTGCGAATTTCAGCTTCATGGCAGGTGTTGCTTTGTTCAGCGAGGCATTTAATTGCATTATTTACCACCCACTGCATCTCCGTTCATGTGTGAGCACCGATGACCAGTTTTTCTTCTTGTTTTTTTGTTGTTGTCTTTGTGGTGGGGGCGGAGAGGAGTGGTTGATGTGAGGATTGTATTTAAATGTGGAACGTTTGCATAGGTTGTTCGGCGTTGCATTACCGGCTTTTTTCCCTCTTCGTAAGGTGAAACAACAGTGTATCACAACTGACATTATTTCACTTATGTAGTATTTGTACGCATTTTTGTAGACATTAAAGCCTTCTTATCTATGCAGAAAGTGAAATGTTGATTGCAGTTATATGCTTTTAATTGTAATCCCCGTAATACTTTTAATTTGAAAAAATACATTGAAATTCAAATTAGTAATACAAGTAAGTGGGATTGGACAGGGCATGCCACTCATAGGGATGATGGCCGATGGTCAAGACAAATCATCAAGGAATGAATGCATCTGAGAAGCCGTCCACTGAAGAGAATGATGAATCAGCTCGTGTGCAGACACTAGGTGGACTATTACTAAAAACTAAACTATTATTTTTTTTATCTTACCAGGTAAGGTCCACTGAGCTATATAGCTCGATTTGAGAAACGACCTGGCGACAAATGATAGCTCGACGAAGTGGCTTATCACGTGGACATTTATAGCAGCCAGATACTCTAAACGCGTATTTCCAAATATGGAGGGAAAACCGGATGACCCAGATAAAAATCGACACGATCATGGGGAGAACATGCAAACTCCAAATATACAGGCGTCAGGGTCGGGATTAAACCCACGACCTCCTGCATACCAGGCGAGGTAGTGAACATCTTGCCACCACAGGATCGTGGGACGTAGCGACGGCTTTGGGAGACCTTCATTTAGCAGTGGATTGATCATGGCCAGTGATGATCATGATGATGAGTATATATATATCCTCTATTCAATCGATGAGAGAGACCATCAACATAAAATGTATGGTGCAAGAGGGACCGCAGGATATGAAGGGATGAGTGTGGGTACAGAGGAATAGTTGTGACATTGACGCTCACAGAATACGCGGAGGTGCGCTCTTGGCAGTCGCCCAGCGGTTAATGAATGGCTCCGTTTGAGCACACGCCTGCTGCCAAACATCACGTGACGCTCAGCTTGTGACCATCAGTGGTGTGTTTACATTTTGTAAATGTAAACATTTGTTTACATTTGTTTACATGTTGTAAACACACTCTCAGTGTACTTGTTGATGTATGGTCGCATTCACTAGTCACGTGGTGATTCACTCCGCTCGCAATTCGATTAATCGTCATGACCCGGGGTCACGATTCGTTCCAGGAATCGATGTTTGATTCTCGTTTACAGTTTGATTCTATTGCCTCTTGTTGGCTGCCGGATTCACGTAAAATCATGATTAATTCTTACACACACGATTCGGGACATTTTGTATCGTAGACATAAGAATCAGTTTTAAATCAATGTATTGTCACATCCCTGGAGTCATTTGCATACAACAACTTAATTCCCTTAGCTCCTATTTATATCGGTGTCAATTAAGGGACATTTTCACTTGAGGTGTTTGCATATGTATTTTATGAATACATAAATAATGCGTTTGTAAAAAAAAAGAAAACACTGGCAGGAAAACGATTTCTAGGAAGAAAAGCCGGAGCTTATTTGCATTGCTATAAAACATTGCAGTAGCATGTGCTGCTTTGGGAGAGATGGATTATCCTTGTCTCATTCTCTATAGCGCGCTTTCCATATTTATATGTAAAACAGAATGGGCCATAGCGATATCTCTTTGTGGGCAGAAACTAGAATATCTTTGTGATATACACTGTGCAAATGAAAGAATATTGTGTAAGCAAAACACCTTATCTAGACAGTCAACGCAGGCAGGCCGCATCGAATCGTGGTTTGGGGTGTGGGGAGGAACGTGCAGGGTATGCCGTGTGGATTGGGGGGAAGTGGGGGGGGGGACCCCTCTAAGAAGTGGTACATCCCACGGATAATTGTCTGCATGGGTGGTCCCATAAAGTCAGATGCTTGACTTAACTATGGAACATTCCTCATGTTTGCAGGTGTCCTTTGAAATCTGTTTATTAACATTAGTTATGTTCATGTTTGTAGCATAAGAGCCACAAATGGTGTATGCCTATTATTTAAAATGAAACATTTTATTTTTATTTTTGAAATCATATATCTCATATAGTAATTGCTATGCGTTTCTTGATGTAGAATGTGAAATATAAACGACATTAAATGATCCTTATGGCGGTACCCCGGGGTACCAAATAACACAAAATGGCCGAGGCATTTAAATGTTTTATTTCTGGGACACTATTTTTTCCAGGGGTGTACTTCACTCCGCGACTGGGGTACCAATCAATCCGATATCTTTGCTACTCCGCGATGTTGGAACGCCAAACAGCATAAAAAAAATCCGCTATCGAAAAATTAAACTTTTAATAGCGCATCGTGTACAGCTCGTCGGGATGAGTCGATTGCCGCATCGACGACCATCAACAGACTAAAATGACTGCATCACATTGTGCGAGAGCCGGGGGACTATGGTACCCCGGGGTACTGCCATGAGGTTCATATGATTCGGGCCGTTTTGAAAAATTTGGCTGTGATATTTGCCTAATTTGTAGAACTGTGCCACTGGTTAATGCGACTAAAATAAAACAAATAATCCTCCTCTGTGCACTTGGGCTGCCAACCATGATCACTCCCCTGAGATTGGATCTCATGCCCCTCTGCAACCTGTTCACAACCGCAGGTGCCAGTGTGTCTTGTCTCTCATTTTCACAACGGGTTCTCACCTTTCCTTAAGTGAATGGTTTTGATCGGTTTTGCAGATTATTTTGCCAATTTATTCCCAATTGGCATGACATCAAATCGAATGAATTCTTCGTATTACTGCACACCAATAGATGATGGAGGATATATAGCAACTTATTATATAACCCAAAAGGATGTTTTTGCTTACGTATACTACTGCATTCAGGCATATGCATTCGTACATTCAAAATAGTGTCAATCAGAGCTGCATATAATTGTATTGAGAATACTCTTCCGTGCCATACTTGACCTTGCTATCAGTGCAATCGCCTGTCACAGGCATGCGTTGAAATGAGGACTTAAGGTATGAAGAGCTAGTGATGCTACAAAAAAACAGATCTATTTGTTTTACTTGTATGCATGCAATTAAATTTTGGTGATAGCAAATCATGTCTTGTAGGTCAAATATCACTAAATATATGAAGCACACACATAATGTGTGTTTGCAATTGATTGCAACATGAAATAATTTTCGTTTTATAATCGTAATTGCGTGTTTTTTTTCTTTCTAAATGTAGATTTATATATTTATTTTAATTCCATAATTATTTATTTTAACCACTTTAACAAGCTTGAGTCATTGAAGTCCATTGCTTAGGGAAATGAGGGCATGACTAATTCTTAAATATACATTTACATTGTTTGCTTCAGAGAGTACAATGTGTCCATAAGTTGGAATTAAACATGCTTCAGAGTTTGTTGTTGCCAGGCATCATACGTAAACGTGACCTGCAATGAACGCTTTCATTTGGCAAAGAGGGGTCCTCTTATCTGGGATGAAAATGGCTTGATCAAATGTCCTACAGAGAAAATTATCCTGTGGGTTCGCTAAATAAGGAAGTACAAATTGTGTGATTTCATGTCATTTTGGGTTGGGTGAGAATGTAGCATTTGAAGTTTTTTTTTTTTAATCAGGTGAAGCCCACTGACCTATATAGCTCTCTTTCAGAAGCTCCCTGGCCACAAATCATAGCTCAATGAGGTATACATGAATTGCAGCCAAATACTCCAAATGCATGTTTCTAAGTGTGGAGGGAAAAACCGGAGGACCTGGCGAAAAATGCACGCGACCACAGGGAGAACATGCAAACTCCAAATATACAACAGGCGTCAGGGCCGGGATGGAATCCACGACCTCCTGTATACCACAGATATCTCAGCACAGTGATAAAAAAGCATGTTCCTTCATTTTCATGCAGCCTGGTGATGGCTCAGCGGTGGAGTGAGCCACTCGCGATGGGGAGACTTTGAGTTCATATTGTGACTCAGCTCATCATCTCACCGCGGTCAATAAAATAAGCAACCACTTTGTAGGGAAATCAACGGTAGTTGTCTTTTGAAAGACTCGTCCCCATCCAGATGAGGTGGCACTACCTCAATGCTTATTTGAGCAAGAATTCACTTTGACTGCACTTTCATCTTTAATTCCTATTTAAACTTCAGGGTGGCATTGCTTTCGTTTGCCGATGTTTGTATATTCTGGAGAAAAATACCCCTTCATCAACATGCAATGCTATGCAGTCATTTCTCTGTTTACAAAACATTGAGTACCTGTGCCACCAAAATAAAATGTAAATACTGCCTTTGTGTCTCAGCCTTCACAATGCACAGGTCTTCTTTTTTTTACCAAGATCTCAATGAGATATCCCCGGCGCCATATACGGTTTCCACCCCAGAATGTAAAATTTTATTTTTTACAATACCAGAACAGGTAGATGAGAATGGTAGCCCTAACAGCCAACCGTTTTTTTATTAGTATTTTGAATCAGAGAAGAAAAGAATCGACTAAACATGCCTGAATCAAAGTGTCAAAATTAAATACATTACTTGGTGATGCTTCGTTGGCAGTGGTACAGATGACACAAGTCAAACTGTCTCCATATTCAAACGAGCATCATCAGGTGGTTTTCAACTTGATCGTATGTATGTTGAACTTCTTTTGCACCATACATAGCCAACCGTGCTAATTGGAGGTGTGGGGAAGGACAACAAACTAAACACAAAAAGCAGTTGAAAACAATTTAGTTTTAAATCTAGATTTAAAAGTGCATCGCATCAGTGGCTTCCTAATATCAGAAGGATGAGTATTCCAGACAGCCGCAGAAGCGCATCTAAAAGTGTGCGATGCAGTGACCGTCTTTTCTTGATGGCTAGCCAAAAGCTACTGCTAGGATGACCAGAGTCCGTGTGATGGTTTAAGCTCCTTGACGAGTTCAGCAAGGTGTTGTGGTTCATTTGTGGCAAGCACTTTGTGTGCAATGAGTGCGACCTTAGAATGTATTCATTCGGCAACTGGAAGCCAATGCAGCTCGGCGAGCACTGGACGGACATGGTCGGATCTTTGCTTTGGGGCCCTAAACCACCGGTGGAAATCCCAGGCACTAAAAATCCCTCCTCTTACCCACGCCCACGTCGCCGTCCACTGGCAGAAGTTATTCCTCACTCGTAAATTCCCGTCGGGGCACGGATCGTGGTGCAGAAAGATACTTTTCAGGTGGGCATATGCATCCTATTATCTGCACTTGTTGTCAAAATAACTCTTCCCCAGCCACTGTTTTTAACATTAGTGGAACATGATATCAGAACTGATCCTGCCTTCCCAATCCCCTTCACCGAACCGCACTGACCAGCGTGGTGAATTATGGTAGAATAAACCCCCATGACTGACATAATGTGTGGTGACTTATCGCATTTGTGGATTGAGGATGGCTGGAAATATTCACATTTAATCTGTGCCATCATCGGCGAGTAATTGCATGCTGCAGCTCTGGTAGACTGCTACTAGGTGACTTAGCCATGGGTAGATGCAGATCATAGGATGCATTTGCCTCCCTCCTTGGGTTACTCAAATTATCCATAAAACAATGCAAATAGACCAATTCTGAATGACATATCCATGGATGAATGGGAATTTTAGAATGCAATATCTGAAAATTTCCAGATCATGTCTCTTATCCATTAATTATTACTTGTCTGGGTGCTAAAGCTGTAGATAATGTAGATAATTACCATGGTTGGAAGGCTGTCTATAGCATGACAACTGTTGAAAGGTTTCCCCACAATGTAATAATCATTGTATTAATCCTGTAGGGATGACGGGCCAATTCCTCCCAGGGTTGGATGACACCAGTGGGGCAGCTGGAAATTGGCCTTTTAAGCCAGTCGTGGCAGAGTTAGGTCACCACACACATACACACTCGGTCTACCTATTCTCTATTTTCATAAGTTCTTATAACCTTGTTCAATTTAAGAAACATATAGACTCTTATCTATTGTGGAGGCTTATCATTCTGGACCTGAAGGGCTGAAAAGAGAAAAAGGAAAATATCCTTAACAATACTTACCAACTCATTATAAAGATTATAAATTGCATACAACCCCTCCCCCCCCCATTTCCTCCACCCAAACAGGCTTGTATGCACGTTGAACTTCTTTCACACCGTACGTAGCTAACTGCGCTTTTCAGTAGCGTGGGGGAAGGACAAGCTAAACACAAAAAGTGAGTTCTGAAGAAATTAGTTGAAATCTAGATTTGAATGTGCATAGCCCCACTAATATATTTATCCACCAGCCAACGAATTATTCAGCCTTCAACGGTGCTGCTTGTCGCTGGGCGCTCGTCATTTTGGGCCTGCGCTCAGCAACTGTGATAATCGTGGCAAATAAAAATAAAATAAAAATGTGCGAGTCAGGTGCTCGTGCCACAGCGCCACCCTGCCCTTTCCCGCAACCCACACGATTCAGGCTGTCAGGCAGCCCCGGTTGGCACGGGGACTGGCATTCGTCTGTTGCAGTGGTGTGGCAGTGGGGGCCCATGTTGCCGGCGCCCCAAGCCCAGGCTTGTTCCCTCTGGGGCACTCAAATGAGTTTCTCACAACACTCACAGTCGGCTTGCTCTCATTTGCCAGGAAGCTTTTTGTGAGATCCTGAGCTCGGCCATGCTCCTGAAAAAAATTATATATTCATTTCTCTGTTGATCTCTCACCAACTACGCCCTCATACCCCTGTGGTGCGCCTGTCAAAATATATATTTATATTTAAAGAAATAAAATCTGTGCAATCTTACACCGTGTTCTTTCTGCTGCAGACGTTGGAGATTCTATCCCTGATATTCGTGTTTTTCCTTCTTGCGTTGAGCTTCTGTTTTTATACATTTAAAACGTTGGTACATCTTTGCCCTTTAGCAACAGAAAGCAGATCTCTTCGACCAGCTGGTGTTGTGTGATGTGCAATCTGCTTATGAGCAGCACCTAATCGCCTCTTTAAATCTCGCTTTTCAAGTTTCATCCCAAAATAGTCACGCGAATTAAAATAATAATTATTGACAATCCCTTGTCAAATTCACTGATATCCACTGCTGGACGTAGCCCATGGCTGCATACTTCACCGCGCTGGTCAGGGCGGCTTGGTGAAGGGTGGTGGCCAGAACTAGTTCTGATATAACTCGCCACTGATTTAGCACTGGCCGGGAATCAAACTCAGGCTGCTGGGGTTCATAGGGCCGTGAGCTCGCCACTGCACAATCATTTCCCCATTTTATTCTCATGGGAACTGTAATAAACCACTCACAATTATCAAACTCTCTTGTCATTTCAAGTTTGGCTGCTATACCTGCTGGGCACTTTGCCCATCCTAATATAAATTTTGATCCATTATTCATTGCCACGATGACATGAAACCACAGCTGTGTGTCCTTGGAGGCATAATGACAAATGAAGCATTCCATTCTTTGCATCCAGTACCAAGATCTCATTAGTCTCCATTCTTATTACGAAATCGTATTTTTTATACAAACATACTATATTTATAAATATGTGACCTGCTACAAGGCAAGGCTTAGGAGTTGAGGCTGAACTAGATTGAACTGATCCGCGATTCTTATCCTGAAAGTTTAAAGGCATGCATGACTCATGGTTATATATGTACCATAAGTGATATTTCAGTAACTCATACAGGCTGGTGGTAGAGCAGTGGCACAGTAATTAACGTGTTGCACTATAAACCCAGAGTTGGATTCCCAGCCATGGCTGACATCAGTGGTGAATAATATCTGAACTGGTCTGACCAGCACTGACCAGTGTGGTGAAGTATGGTCAAACAACCCCCAGTGACCGACACGGCGTTGGGAGGCCTTCATCCCGTTGGTGGATTGAGAATGGTTGGAATCTATTTTAATATAGGTGGACGTTTAACTTTGCAATATATATTGTTATGAACCAATCACTGGGTTAAAATTTATAAGCGGTAAAATTGGAGTGGCGGCAGACTGAAGGGCAGCCTGCCATTACAGTCTTGTATTGCCATACTAAACAAAAGGCAATTTAGAGCTGAAGGATGATGAATGATTTAATGACTATGCAGTCATAATCACAGTTTCACATGGATTTATGTGTTTGCACGTTAACATTTGCTCTTTGGAGGCAGCGGAGATGGCAAGAGAGCGAGAGAGTAGGGAGGTCCCTCAGGGCACATACATTTGCGTATCAATGGGAACGAGCGCTCTCGCGGGCCTTGCCACATTCCCCAGCGCTCATACGAGAAGCATCACAAACTGCGACACGCGTAAGCGTGTGTACAGATCAGAGGCAGATGCTGTTGATGGCAGACGACTGAAACAGTTAGATTTGGCTCGTCAATCACACATGGTGCAGTTACAAATGAAAAGGCATGCGCTGAAAATTAATTATTTCTGATGGGCAGTATTATAATGAGAGATAATAACAATTATTAAAACGTGTTAATAATTGTTCCCACGATAGTTTAGCTGTCATTTGGTGCGTGATCTAGTTCCTGCGGAGCATTCAACTTCATAGTTCGAATCCCGGTTTAGGTCATCTTAGCCTATCATCCCTCCAGAGTCAATAAAAGGAGTACCGCTTTGTTGGATGTCACCAGTGGTTGTGCTTATAGATGGACTGGTCCCCACGATATTAATTCTGAATTGTAAGCCCCAGTATTTGCAGGGGATCAATTACCCAGTGGTTTGTGCACTGTGCTAAGATCCCAGTGATCTGAGTGTCATTTCCAGTGGCCACGGTTAACATCGATTGCAAGTGGTATCTGAACCCCCAACCCGCTGCCATTCACCAACCCATGAACTGACCAGCTTGGTAATGCGTGGTCCAACAATCCCCATGAACAAACACGGCATGGGGGGATGGGGGGCGGCCTTCATCCAGCAGTGGATTTACACAGGGCTCTATTATTATTATAGTTTAGGGTTGCTAGAGAATGTGATCAGAGATCAAGTCAAGCGATCCTTTAAACTCTGCGTATATATTTGCTGCTATTTGTGTTGAGATTACTGCCATGCTCACGTACAAGGGAATGCTCTGTGGGGAGATTTCGTGGCCGGTTTATCTGTGGACAATCGGCGCTCTCGGTCAGTCTTAGGCACTTTGTTGCCGCATGAGTCTGGCTGCCTGGGATCAGCATGGGGCAGGTTCTGGCTGGCGTGAGCTCATTCTTGCGTGGCTGGAGAGCTGAGAGTGCCTTCGCTTGGCTTCGAATTGTGCTTACGTGCAGCCTCCTCGGAGCAGAACGAACGCTAGGCAATCAAAACCCAACCTGATGAAAGTTCCTTTAAAAAATATATTTTGGAAAGTGAAATGCAAAGAGAAATAATTTAGAAAGAATACGGGTATGCGTGCAGGAGCCCAGGTTAATTGTTATGCCCCAGAACCACGAGGGATGGCCACAGGCATAGGGGGGGCCTTCATCCAGCAGTGGATTTATTTTTTGCTGATAATGACAATGATGATAGATAAATATATAAACAAAAGATACCCCACTTTAAACCCATTGAAATTTCGACAGCAGAATGTATCCCTGCCTATTCCTTGAGTGCTTGTTGTTTTAGTATTGTTGTTTTACCATTGCCATTTATTCTTAGAATTGTAAAATGCCCGACAATATTTGAACCTTATAGTGGGACCCCGGGGTCCCGAATAAACGGAAGTCAAAATCGTTATTAATTTATTTATTTTTGGCGACTCTGTCCCACCGCGCACACAAACGCCACGACCCACCTGGCGCGGATCGTTCTTTTGCCATGTCGTCCAAGCTCAGCGAGGATGAATGCGCAGAAGAAACTAAACTTTGATTAGCGCATCGTGTAGAGCTCACGGAGAGGAATAGAATGCCCTGTCGTTCGCCTTCAACAGACGTAAAATGACGTCACTACGCAGTTAATGCGAGAGCCGGGAGCTTATGGGACCCCAGGCTCCCGCCATAAGGTTCAGTTGTTTGTGATTAAACCTGAAGCCAGCAAAGCTGGCTATGCTTCATCCCAGGTGTCCCTTTTTAAAATAAAAAAATACTCCTGAGGTCTCACAGGACTCTTTTCTGCTTGTAAACAAATGAAGGTTGTACGTCTGATATCAATCTAAGCAGAGGTTGCCGATCAATTGATTTCACTTGCTCCGACCTCACTGCATGGCTCTGAACTGCGGATAACTCCTTGTCTCTCTGCGTCATTGAGCGCTGTGTTCATGTGAAGGGGACCCACTCAATAACCCAGGGCACGCATGAGCTGTTTAAAATATTGGGGCTTGTGAAGTCTCCCGCTGTATGTTGGCACAGGTACGGCACTACTGGCGCAGACAGAAGAGAGAGTTTTTATTTCCGCCGTGTTGATCGCTTTGTCTCTCGGAGAAATCCAAAGCACTCCGAGTACTCTTCAAGTAAACCTGGGGAGAGGCCCGGCCCTCGATTGTACGCAGAACACCCTGCATGGACGCACACTTTCTGAGCACTTCCAACATTTTAAACTCGACTGGTCCCAAAGGTTGGGTGAGGGCCAGTTGATGATTTTCACTTTATTTAGAAAGTTATGATAAACAAACGGGTTGTTCATAATGCTTGCTCTTTGGTACGAGCCAGCCCTTGATGTAGCCCGATTGTGTTGCCTTGCTCAGAGCAATAGCACTCAACAATAATGGAGCAGCGATGTCCTCCTCTGCTCTGGCATTGTTAGACATAAAAAAAACAATAACAATGACACATACCGTATTCTTTGCATTTTAAGACGCTCCGGAAAGTAAAACACACCACAATCGTGTCTTTGTGCTGAACTTCTTTCGCACCGTACACAGCCAACCATGCGAAAGTTATTGACACCGTACCTAATGTCAATAACTTTATGCAAACCTGGTCGCCATACACACATGCAGACACTCACCGGAGTAAAAGAAGCATCCTCCAACTGCTTTAAAATACACGGGGAGGGAAGGGCATAAAAACCCGAAGAATACAGTTCATGCATATAGCTAACCGGTCAGACGCATACACACACCCGAACACAAGGCAAAGAACCCCCGTATATCCTTAACATACTGTTGGGGCAAGTGCTGTAAGCGAGCACCTGTGAAGGGCTCGCATGGCACACGAGGAGGTGGATGGCCGGCACCACACTTGACCGCCTTTGTCTTCCAAGCGGCGATTACTTTTACACACCAGACCAGGTATTAATGTGAGGCTGAGTCGACCTAGGAGAGGCCCAGGACCGATTCCAATAATCGTCACTGTTGGCCATGAGCAGGAATCGAACTGAGACCGCCGGGGTTCGTAGCGCAGCGTGCTAACCGCTACACCACCGCTCTGCACACCCGAACACACGCACAACACACCCCCATGTGCGTGCACATGCACAACATATACATGCGCGGACACCCACATGCAAACAAAGAGGGACTGTGGTTGGTCCCAACCAGCTTGCATAACCGGACGGCTCTGGTTGGACCAGTCACCCTTGGCTTGGGCCAACCCAGCCATGCCGTTGAGCTACCAGCAGCCTCCTCCCACAGCGGATTGTTGCGTCTCGTCGTGATGGAGAATATTAAGGGGGAGGGGGGGAAAGTAAAAACGGAGCCTCCTGACATTCGCGGAATTGATAACTTTCAGACGGGGGAGCAAAACATAAATAAGACATCTGCGCATCATCAACCCGAGCTTATCTACCCACAGCATTCCTCAGTGACATCCCGCTTCTGAAAGCTTCAGCTGCTCACGCCCCATGTAAGATCCATCCTTGTCACGTATTCATCGGATTCTCTTGTGCGTGTCAGCTCGCTTCATTGCCATCGTATGACATTATTAAATAATAAGCCCATTACCGAACGTTGTAAAGGGACGCTGTCTCGGTGTGTCATGGTTGGCAGGCTGCACCTGCAATCTCCCTGCGTGGTAATTAAAACAAGTCAAAGCAATCGGTGTCTTAAATGTGCCTACCTGCTGTTCACACAGCAGTGTATATATGTGTGTGTTTGTGTATATCGTTAGTGGATCAGCAGGTGGTGTATGGTGGGGTGAAGTGCGGGTAATCTCACCTCTACCAAGATGTGTGGCTAGCATGGAAGAGTAGACCAGAAATAGCCTCCAGAGGTGCATTACCGGAGGCCTTTCCACCAGCAGTGGCACGAATCAGCAGTTGCAGGACTGCACCTTTCCATCTTGCCTACGAATGGTTAAAATCTCTGCTGGCTGCTGATTCAAACGTCGGGTGTTAGGAAGATGGGCAGCGTTTGGCTTCATAACATGGTTACAGAGACTTTATTTCCCCCTCGTTCTCGGTCTCTTAAGCAAGCATTTCATATCGGAAACATTTCAGACATCCTGCGAATGAATGCTTTACGTGGCACCGAATCGAGAGCTTGAGCCACGACATTTAACCCGTACAAGTGCGGTCGAAGTACATACGTTGTGCCACCCCCTTAAATGTCTTGTCACCTCGTGCTCCGAGTACACCGAAGTCTGCGTCTTTAAAAAAAGGCGTGAGAATGCGCTGTGGTTTTAAGGGGCACCACCACATTAAAGGGGTGTGCAGTTTGTGTGTTGTTTTTAATGCAACTGGATTTACGCGCAGGAATTCTGCAACTCGCTTTTGGTTGTCATCTCAAGTAACCTCTAGAAGTGAAGAAACCGGTTGTATTATGAACGCTAACCACAGTTTACATCCGGTCTGATTTAAAAAAAACAAAAGATAAAATTAGCAGTTGTTTAAATAGTCACAGTGACGCATCTGCCGACAATGTTACGCAAATAAATTGTCTTAACAACAGTTGAGTCGCTTATTGGTGATACTGCATTGCCATGATTTCGCACGCACATTACGAAAGTCGTGTGTAGTCATTAGTATTAGCATGGCATGACACAATTACTCTCAAAACAGCACCTCATGTGTATGACTTAGGATGATTTGGAAAGTTCTGGAAATGCTCAATAACAACATTGCTAAATGATATATGGTTACTATACTTATCGTGTGTTCATAAATGTATTTTATGAAGATGAAAAGTGTTGTGAAAGTAATGATTCTCAGGAATGAACCATGTGGAAGTGTAGCCAGGGTATTACCAAAAGCCTCACAGAACAGCGCAAAGAGAAATATAAATCATACAAAGCAGGTTGTTAACATATCAGCATGTTCTCTGGCTTACAAGACCCTCTGGACTATAAGACATACCCCAAACTTGTGCTCGGTGTCAATAAAGTTATTAAAGATGTGGTCTCACAAAGACAGATATACACAAAGCTACTGGATTATAAGATGCACCCCCAATTTTTATTTTAAAATACGTCTTATCGTTCAGAGAATGACATTAGCAATAAAGGTATGTATGTGTGTTACACTTTTTTCGTATCGTATGTAGCCAACCGTGCTAATCGGAGGTGCGGGGAAGCACAACAAAAGTAATACAAAAAGCATCTTTAAAGAAATTCGTTTTCAATTGTGAGGTGATGAGTTCTTTATTTATCCAGAAAAGTCTGGACAAATTAAGTCTCAAGGACTCTTTCTTTCATAAGGGGCTTACTCGGGGGTAATTGGCCAATTCCTTATTGAGTATTTTTGGGCACAGGGAGGAAATTGAGTAAGAAAAAAATATTGGAGGTCCTGCCCTAGTTGCCAACAAATGTAATATTAACACTTGGCCTTGTGGCATTAGCACTGAGTGGTTGACCCTCTGCCGCTGTGGAGCGAGCTCGTTATAATAATATTATTACTGCACTTTCTACCCCCACTGGACAGGAGATGGGCTTTTGCCACGCGCGGTGAATTAGTAAATTTATTACACGAACCAGTGGCACCAGGTGACCGCGTCGGCTGAAAACCTGGGGCACGAAATCCACCCCACAGCTTGTGAAGGTTACCGCTGAGCGCCATGCCAGGGTGGCATTGTAATTCATACTTTGGGTGACCCTACGTCCCCGACGGTTTCGCGGAACTACTTAGAAACGCGAATGCCACTTCGAGTTTCCAGATGTCAAGTTGAGTTTCAATGCCACGAATAAAAAAAGGGGCACGGTCGAATTGTTTATACCTGGCGCCGCACTCGCACTGTACGAGCGCATTTTCATCGACGTTCGTTTACAATATATTTTCATGCTTTTCAGTCGGTGAACTTGACATCTCTACTTCAGCACTGGCTTTCTTTCACTTGTTGCTATGCGGAATTCCCGTTTGTAATTATGTTATTTGTGATTATTATGTTATTTACAGCCCGTGGTCAAATCCACTGCTGGATGAAAGGCTGTCCCCCCGCGCCATGTCAGTCACAGAGGTTGTTTGACCATACTTCACCACGTTGGTCGGTGCTTGTTTGTGAGGGGGTAGGTTCCAGGGCTGCAGGGTTCAGATTAATGACTCGCCGCCGTGGACGTTAACCGTGGTCGGGAATCCAACTCGGGTCGCCCGGCTCCAGCTTCGCTCGTCAGCTGCGGTCTTTAGTCGTCTTCACATCAAGACGTCGTTCTTGGAAGATGCCGGAGGAGCAGCGGATTACTCGGAGCAGTTTCCAATTAAGTGTCACCCACCCATACTATGCCTATTAATGACGCATCTAATACTTCTGCTGATGTTTGATCTAATGAACTATATATATAATGATACAATTCTCTTGACTGGAATCCCTTCGGGGCAGGTTAGAACATGCCTGGTTTTGTTGCCATACCAGAGGAATGTTTCCTGTACGTTATGGGAGAGGGCTCGGGGCGGCCCTCGTTGATGTTGGCTACGAGAATTGGCCCTTTGGCTGTGTAGGAATAAAGCTTGATAATGATTAACGTGAGCTGTGCCCCCCTCCCCATACCTCTGATAGTTTTTTACCAAACGCCAACACTCATTTGACTTGTTTCTGTTGGCAACTGAAGTAAAAAAAAATGTTGAAAGGCATTTATACAACGACTAATTGCATAATTGCTTGGCTTTTATCGAACTCATATTTGTATGCACGTTTATTTTACAGTGCTTATGATGCCTCCTGATATTTTATGTCATTTCCGGCGTTATATATGCAAACAATTATGTTCACAGCAGTTTATCATTATTCTTGACAAACTGTGCTGTCCTATGAATAAGCCGATGCGTCAGTGTTGTCCTATTGAACAATTGCCTCTTAATGCCATCATAACCAAATCACCATCATCATCATCATCGCTTTTGACCATCGTCATCTCAATACTTATTTCCACGCTCACACTGCCACCAGCATTATTATTGTGTGGGGTGAGCCCCAAGGTGCAGCGTGTGCGTGTGTGGGGAGCAGTTCTTGCAGCAGTTAGCGCACTGCTCGACGAACCCGGCGACACAACTCATTTGTCCACACGGAGCCTCCCCTAGGTCGTTTCAGCCTCCATTTAGTCCCTGGTGCGGTGTGTAAACATCACCACTTCGGGAGACAAAGGCGGGCCGGGCGTGGTGCTGGCCACCCACCCCCTCGTGTGCTGTATTGGCCCTCATAGGCACTCGCGAAAGAGCTCATACCCCAAAGTCTAGGAAGGCTCAATGGGGGATTTTTGTCCTTGTGATGCGATTGTTGGCAAGCGCATGTCGTTTGTGTGTATGAGCAGACACTAATGACGTTTGTTTTCTGCAAATGACACACAATGGTTATAAATCATTGTACCAGAAAGCTATACCTGTGAATAATGAGGTGTGTCACTGGCTGAGGAGGAAACAGATTTTTTTAAAACCCACCCGACAAGAATGCACTGCACGCATGAGATGCTGAAGGCCAAGTAAAAATCCCTCCATACCGTAGCTGTCGTAAGATAAACACCGGCGTGATTCGGCAAAGCATAACCCACAGGCCAAGCAAGCCCGACCTGACTACAGCTTGGCGTCTCCATGAAACGTTTTCTTTCCCGAAAGCCAGCTTTTGTGTAACCTATCTGCCCTTGAGTCATGCGAACATTAGAGTGGTTTTGAAATGAGTTACTCATTTTCTGTTTGCGTGTTTGCATTAATTTGATGTAATTATTGCTGCTCCCCGTACAGAATAAGTAATGTTTTAATCATACATTAAGAATGCTCGACATTCATTAAGGTCTAAGAGGCGTGCAGCACAAAATATGGGGCGAATTGGAGTGTTGCAGCAGAATTTTGTAAAAAATTGAATTTGACACCACGATCAAAATAACGAGGAAAAGAAAATCGACCCTTCGACCTGTAGCCAAGAACATTCTGAGGCAGAGGATGTTGAAATTTCACAGAGCTCGTAGTAACAGACGATACGCACAGTTAGACAACCATCATTTTCACTTACGCATACCATACATACATTTATTTACTTTATTTTTTTATTCAAGAACCCAAAACACAGACATCAAAAAGGGAAATGCAGTGTCACGAGCGCGTAACAAACCCGGAGCGAGATACCCTCAAATGTGGGACCGATTGGAGGAGCTTGTAATTACAATAATGTATGAATGTGAAGGTGACGGGATACAAATGTGGGTTGTGAAGACAGTATATAAGCAGCAATGTAATGTGTATCTGGTCCAGTGTTTGAGAGGAAATATTTATACTTTGACACTCAAAATGAGCATCACGACTGGTCGAAGGTATTTCATAAATCCATTCACGTTGTGGCAGTGGCCCGTGAAAATCCTGCAATTTGGCTGATGCACATGAATGTTAATCATTTAAACTGGCATATTTGATGGAGTTTTTGCGCGGCGGTGAGCTTGCTCGGGACGATGAACCCAGCAACTGCATTCGATTCCCAGCCATGGCTAACATCGATGGTGTGTGATATCTGAACCAGCCCTGGGCCTGACTGTTATCCCCCACCGTTAATACAAAGACAGAGATCCCCAATATAGGCTTTTTAGACTGTTGGGGCAAGTGTTATTTGCGAATATCTATGAAGACCGGCACAGAAAATGGTGGTGGCTGGCCACGAACACCGTTCCCAGCTGCCTTTGTCTCTCCCTAATAGGGTGTTTCCAAATCACAGCAGGTTCTCATTTGAGGCTGAGTTGATCAAGGGAGTGCCCAGGACCGGTTCAAATATTCTTTCACTATTATTGGTCGTGAGCAGGAATCGAACCGTGATCGCCGGGCTTGTTAGGCAGCCCACGAACCGCTGCATTACCGCTCCCATAATAAGCACGCATATCCACAAGCACCAAAATTATTGATAACATTCTAATCAGCAGGGTAACACCTCAAGATGTCAGTGGCGAATAATATCCGAAACAGTCTTGGTCCACCCCCCTCCCCTGTTATCACAAATCCCGAGTGATCACGTTGGTAACGTGTGGTCGCACAACCCCCACGACTGCCACGACACCGCTGGGCTAGCCCTCGATCCAGCGGTGGATTGAGAAAAGGGCTGTAAATATTAATTCTCACAAAGTGGAGCGCAGGCTTTTGGATGGGAGGATTATTTTCAAGAGCACTCGGCACACACTGTCCTCTGCGAGCACACAGGAGAGAGGCTGTGAGTGTTGTTTGTATTTTACGCAACGCTGGCGTTATGGCGTATTGGGAAGGACCGGTTTGGTCGTATCATTCCACGTGATGAAGCTCGCACTGCAGGATTCCGTGCTTACATTGCATGCACACGCGGACTCGGTCTGATGCTCCGATAGCATCGCTGCTTGCTTGTGCTTTTTTTTACTTTTCATAAAGTAAACCAAAATATTTTCCCCGCAAAATGTTGTATTATTTTAAACAAAGGCAATTATATGTCGAAGCGAATGTTTGCGCCGAATATTTTTTTTTTACATGTGCCCCTTAACACGCTGAAAGATGAAATATATGAAAGTAGCTTTTAGAGGTGTATATTTTGCATCTCAATGGCTCTCATAAACACTGTCATATGTAATGGATTTGAACACGACGAACTTGTATTTGCATCCACCAAACCCTGATTTCCCCAAATACAAAAAATCCAGCTCAAACGTGCAGGTGTGGGGAAATAAAAAACGTTCCACTCTGCGTTTTTTTTCTGGGTAAGGCAGAGTTATGGTCATCACGGGTTAAGTTGTCATTCATGGTCCCCTTTGCATTTGCATCATTTTTGGTTCAATTCCATCTCTCTGCATGGCACTTGAAACGATGGGACAATTTGTGGTGAGTTCCCCTGGTTGCTGCTGCTCCCCCAGCAGTGTAAATGGCCACACCGCTGTGAATCAATGGGCAGGCCGCATGGCGGTTGGACAAAGCGGGGCTCTAATACCACCTCTACCCAGGACGTCCGTCCCGCATGGAAGAGTAATGCCCCGGCACCGTCCAGAGCGGTCCGTCGGCGCCACAGAGGCCCTCCCCGCCAGCTCCGTTCTAAACCGTGCCTTGACGTCGCAGTGCCGCGCCGGGGGGTCCTCGCTCGAGCGCGTCTAAGTGTTTTCTTTGCTCTCGTCTCGCAGAGGGCGTACACGCTGATCCTGGAGGCATTCGACAAGGACACCCAAGCTGCCGCGGCGGCAGGTGAATGCATGACGCCAACATCCGCCGGCGCGCGCGGTGGCGCTCGCTCTGCGTTACCTTGAAATCGTCGCGAAGGAGCGTGCGCGCGCGTTAGGGTCAACATGCCCGCCACGTGGACATTAGCATTCAAATTGCGTTTTTGAATGGACGCGACATCTATTAGAGTAATTTTACATTAACTTGTTGCTAAAACTGTCACCTTGGGCTAAACGGCACTCGGGGGCCAATGGAGCCTTGAGAAAGCGTGGCACAGTGTCGCCGCAAAGTTTGAGTGCTCGATGTGCCCGGCAATGGCATGATGTCGTGTGACTGAAACGCTGGGTAGTGCGTCATTAAAAATGTAAATAATCAAGCGTGGACGACCGCGTTTAGTCAAAGATCCCCCTCCGTTTAGCATTAAATTGGCTGTTAGGGCAAGTGCTGTTAGCGAGCACCTATTGAGGCGGGCCCAGCACATGAGGGAGAAACGATCGTGTGGTCAGCACCACACACCGTTCCCTTTGTCTCCCCAGTGGCGATGTTCACACACACTCGACCAGATCCTCAATTTAAGGCCGAGTCGACTTAGAGGAGATCCAAGCCACGTTAAGTTCGGTTGCTATGGGTGTTGTGCATGACAGGGAAGGGTAGCACGGTATTGTAAACCACGACACTGCTGCTGCTCAAACAACATAGCATCGTTTACAATTCGACAAACAACTTTTATTCGGCTATATTTCGAGAAAAACAAAAACAATAATTTGAAGTTGTCTGACATCCGCAGATTTAACCGAGGTTTGAGGTGTAAACACATCCGAGTATACAATTGTGGCAAAAACCTGCATTCGCCACAGTTGTTCCCCCCACCCCTTGTCGCGACGATGCATTGCCACACACGGGGGGGGGGTCTAGCGTGGGCGCTGCACAGGCGAGGGGTGTCCACTGTTTACTTTCGAGAGTTTCCTTGAGCTGTGGGGGCGGGCGAGCGGGGGGAGGGTCAAGTGGGGGGGGTGGGGGGACTCCACTGTCGGTTACGAAACTGCCCTCGGCAGCTCACGCACCATTGGGGTAACCGATGCCTGATGGTCCCCCTTTGCCCGCAAGCTCTCCAGCTCATGCCCCGCTGCCCCTTAACCCGCTGCAACCTCGCCGGCCTGTCCACTCAACAACTCAACAATGTTTTGTTGTTTTCCAGGTACGGCCCACTGAGCTACGTAGCTCTTTTTCAGAAGCGACCTGGCTTCTGAAAAATGGTTGCTCAGCCATGTGGCTTATCTTCATCATCATGTGGACATTTACAGTGACCAAATACTCTAAACGCTTGATTCTAAATGTGGAGGGGAAAACCGGAGGATCAGGAGAACATGCAAACTCCAAATAAACAGGTGTCAGGGTCGGGATCGAACCCACGACCTCCTGCATACCAGGCGAGGGAGATAACATCTAGCCACCACGGCGCCCCCACTCTCCGTCCCAACCTCTTTGCTCAATTCCCCTGCCACGAGTGAGCTCTAAATCTCACTCGTGCTGCCCCTTCTCCCACCCCCGACTGCAGCCCAGCCTTGCCAAAGCTGATCTCTCAAGGTGCCACTTTGCCATCAGTCATCAGGCCCTGAGCAAACAACATGTGGCCAAGTTACTCTGTGGCCCCCAAAAAGGGGGGGTGGGGGGGGGTCTTGGATACGCCTGCAGTTTGGCAGCACACTTGAAACAGTGGAGGCCTCGTGGTGAGCTCGTGTGTGGCTACCTATCTACCTACCTTCACGTGCGTGTGTGTGCGTGCAGTCGGGGCCGGATTAGATTCACCACCAGGAGCATAGTTATGATTGCAGAGCTGTACAACAATGGATTTTGGTGCACTGGCTTCTGCATCCCATCACGTAGCCCAGCAGCGCATACAACCCTGCTGTGCATGGCAGGTCGACCCTGATTAGATTTTATAATTTTGGGGTCCCCCCTTTTGTAAATGCATTTAATTATCTAAACTGTTTCACTACGAATCCACGCGCGATGCCGACACTCCATTGTTTTTTACCTTGGCCATTTGAGTTCTCGTATTTACGGTGCAATACATGAATCGCAAAGCCAATGTAAATATAAAATATATACAGCTGTTTTAATTTCAGGACGTATAACTGAGAGTAATACACACATTAATGTCAGGTGCTGTAATTACCAAATGACCTGTAGGATTTATCCCAGTGCAACAGGATTGCGTTTCAACCAGTATAAATCTTTACGTATATTTTTGGGGAGGACCCCTGAAAATCCAAGATCCCGGGCTGCAGCCCCTAAAGCTGCCTTAATCCAAGTACTGCGTGCAGTGCTGCTTTGCCAAACCGTCGATCTGCATAGAGGCAGAATGAGCTCACAAGTGTATCGGAAGATGTGAACGCACACAATGTGACCTGTATACAATCAGCAGCAATTCAAAGTGGCTGCACGCTCGGAAGAGCAAGGGGTAATGGTGCTTATCTGTATTGCCTGGTGGAAATTCCACATTCCTATGGCGGAGCCCCCCGTATATCCATGGGAAAAAACTGGACATAGCCTCTGCTGTATATTTAGTATATACGTGTAAAATATGTATATAAATAACACACCTCGCACATTTAACTTAATGAAAAAAAAGATTAAATTTGCAAAGTCTCATTATAGGGCCGTTTGTTTTGACATGCGAATAGAAAACAATATGTACAAACTCAAATGTACCGAACCGAGTCAACCGCTTAATCGATGGCGACAAACCGGCGCGCTTACAAAGAGGTGAGCTCGACGCCAGACTCACAAAACACACAGATGCACACACAGACGCGCACACAGACGCGCACACACAGACACACACAGACGCACGCACACAGATGCGCACACAGACGCGCACACGCGCACACACAGACGCACACAGACGCACACACACAGACACACACAGACGCGCACACACGTGCACACACACGCGCGCACACACACGCGCACACGCACACGCGCACACACACACGCGCACACACACGCACACGCGCGCTTGGCAGTTGTCGCCAAGGAAGAAAGCAGGCGAGATCCCACTCGCCGGGGCCCCGTCGCCGAACGACGTGCACCGGGGGTTGTGGGGGGGCGTTGCGTGCAGCGCTAGAAACAAGGCCCAGGAATCTTCGTAGAGGCAGAGGGGGCAGGGGCACCGGGCACACAATCCTCTTGAGTTTTCCCCACGGTCGGAAGCTCGAGCTATTTATACGAGGCTCGTGCCCCCCCCCCCCCCCTGATTCTGCGCAGGCAGCAGTAATAACCGTTGACGTTGGAGGCCAGGGATGCGTTCGCTCTCCAAGCCAGGGCGACACCTGCCGCTGGGGCCTCGCCGGGGGTCTGGGGGCACACCGCTGGTTTACCGCTGTGCCCCGTTGAGAGGCAAGGCAGCAGAGTTCGACGCTAGAAGCGGCCACTTTAGTTGGGCAAAAATGTGTTGTCTGCGCATTGATACATCTAAGCCATTTGTTCCCGCCTGATCAACGGTGAAACTCATATGTTGTCTCCACTTGCTGGCTTACGTTTTGTGCCTTTTGCCCTGTCTACAAATGTGTAACCACCAACGTACACGACACCTGTAGGTGTAAACGCTCTTCTGTTGCTACCACCTTGGTTACTATTCTCATCAACTTCACTCTTCACTCATTGAATCATCCTCCAACCGTGTTGAGAACTCGGTCTACCAGACACCACGCCCGGCTCCCTCATTTGAGTCTGAGATGACCTACGGGAGGCCCAGGACCAGTTCAGATAATCGTCACTGGTGTTGGTGACCGTGATCGGCAATCGAATTCGGGTCGCCGGGGACATAGCGCAGCAAGCGAGCCACTCCACTACTGCTCCCTGTAGCATACAGCAACACACACTCAACCCACTCGCCAACCCAGCCACTCACTCTCACCCCGCCACACTGCAGGTCGCAGCACTTCTCTCTTTTTGTTTCTTTTGTCACACTGCTCGACATTGGAATTCCCTCCCATGGTCTCTTTTATCAAAGTTCTCACAACCTTGCTCAATTCAAGAAACTTATATTACATTTTCAACTATTGCGCCTTCAAAAGTGCTGTTTGTTGCTGGCCACTGGGCCTCTTCGGCCCCTGTGGGCCTGTTGCTCATTGGAAAAACAATCGATTGTACTTCAGAAGGATAGAATAACATTTCAAAATATCTGAATAGAAATAATATAGTATATGATCTCAAAATGTTAGTCAACATACGGGACCCCCTCGGGGTCCCATAAGCCCCCGGCTCTCCCATCAACTGCGTTGCGACGTCATGTTACGTCTGTTGAAGGCGAACGACACGGCAATCTATTCCTCTCGGCGAGCTCTACACGATGCGCTCATCAAAGTTTCGTTCATGACTATGGCAATTTTGGCAACTACGGGTGCTTGGTGAATGTTCCATGCCAGGTGGGTCGCAGCGTTTGTGCGCGTGGTGGGACGGAGTCGCCAAAAATAAATAAATAACGATTTTGACTTCCGTTTATTCGGGACCCTGGGGTCCCGCCATAAGATTCATATCTGCACCTGCCACCCCCCCCGTCAAAGGTGCTGCACCGATGGTGAAAATAACACATTTCTATGGTGGAGACAAGTTTATTCATAGAACAACCGCTGGGCATTTCTGTACCACACGGATGAATAGAATGTGCCACCTTAACCTCGATCGCAGCCATCTTTCATTCTCCTTGGTTTAGCAGGGCAAGTCCCGAGCCCCCCATGTAGCGACACAGAAGTGAACCTGCGCGCACTGAATTAGAATCACCAATGGCAGGTGTGGCCAACATGTGCAATATTTTCAAAACGTTTCCGGAATGACTTACTGAAAATGTCGGCTTGTACTGCACTGCAGCATTTTACTTGTTACATCACGGCTTAAGTTTGAACGTAAAAGGTGTTCAGCCTGCACGAGGATGTGTTGTCAGTTGAGTGCATAGTAGGTCTTCTTCCCTCGTGTCTCAGAATCAGAATATGTATTTATACTGGAGGAATTCGATGAGCTATAAAGCTCTTTTTCACAGATGTCGAGTAGGGGAGCCGGGTCAGAACGTTACAGCAACAAACCATACAAAAACACGGTCGGAGTGCAAACAAATCACTGAAAGTAGACAGATAAAAATAATGTATCTTACCAGGCAAAGCCCACTGAGGTGTTAACTATTGGTCTATTGGTTAGCACATGGGAGTTACCATCCAGAGGTCGCAGGTTCGATTTAATCTCCCGGCACGGCATTTGAAACGATGGTGAAGATTTTTAAGTCCCCCGCAACCCACCGCCTCTGTCTACCCAGCCATTGTAAGCGGGTTGAGGGCGGTCAGTTGATCAGCAGGTCGCCGTCCGGTGGTGTCTGACAGCGTGGAAGAGTCGGTCAAATACTCCCGAGAGAGGCTTTCTCAAACACCCAATTGCAGAGCTGCAGCCTTAACCTTTTACCTCTGGATTTTTCATACAATTATAATGCGCGCCAATATCTGCACGTCGGGTGAGCAATGCAGATGTTGGAAATCGAAATAAATCGCCCGCCCGGTTTTAACCGTTGCCGTGGCTGTTTGATCGCATTTTTGTTCGCCCACTTCTTTAAAAAAAACATCGACACTGTAAAATCTCTCCCCAGCACAGATAAAGCAGAGGGGAAAAATGAAGGATAAGTAAAAAAAGAATTGAACTGGTTGCTTGCATCTAAGGTTTAAAGGTCTCTGGGCTGAGTCAACTGACTGGCTGGAGCACATATTTATCCAACCTCAAATGAAGTCATAAGCCCCGGCGAGATGCCACAGTAAAGGGTGGCGCACCTGAGCGACCTCGCGCATGCACAAGCAGCGCGATTGATGTTTCGCTTACATCACCGCATGCCGGCGTGACGCCACTAACACCTGCCTGCAGGGTAGCAGAGGGAGCAGGGAGGGGGCCGACTCTGTATCTGGGACAGAAGCAGCAGGCAGTGAAGGTGCTTAACTCCTCGTTTTTTCGCAGGCCAATATTATGGTTGGTAAATTGGCGTGAATCAAAATATTAATTACGAAGCGATGCGGCCGTGGTGGTTATGTGGGATAAGTGAGCGAGCAGAGGTAGGTAGGTGAGGGTGTATGGGCGATAGCTACATGGAGAGGAGGCGGAGGAGAGGAGGCGGAAGAGAGGCGTCTGCGCGGAGCACTGAATGCAGACTCAGCCCGGTGCTCAGTTGATTTGGCCCGCGGCGAAAATCTCCGGTGGTCATGTCATTGTGATGCGTTTGTGCCAACATCGCCGAGACTCAAAGCGGTTCCGACATTCTTCCATCGGGCGGACTGCATTGCTCCGTCGCTAATGGTCTTTTGGGGGTGCACACCCGTCTCACCTGCCGCCACCACCACCACCCCTACCACCACCACCAGCCACTCCCACCACCACCACTACCATCACCACCAGCCACTCCCACCACCACCACCGCCGTCGCCGCCACCACCACCACCAGCCACCACCGCCGCCACCGCCGCCACCACCACCACCAGCCACCACCGCCACCACCGCCACCACCGCCGCCACCAGCCACTCCCACCGCCGCCACCACCACCGCCGCCACTACCACCACCGCCGCCACTCCCACCACCACCGCCGCCACTCCCACCACCACCGCCGCCACTCCCACCACCACCGCCGCCACTCCCACCACCACCGCCGCCGCCGCCACCGCCGCCACCGCCGCCACCGCCACCACCAGCCACTCCCACCACCGCCACCACCACCACCGCCACCACCGAGTTTACGTGCTGTTTTCCAAATCGGTGCCGCCAAGTAGTTGCTAATTAATATGAATAATATCACTCTTGAGACAATGCGTGAAGTGCAGCCCTCTTGATAACGAACACCTGCATCCCTCCAGGGTGGCATCGGGAGCAGGGAGGGGAGGGGGGACTGCATCTGGGACAGACGCCGCGGGCAGTGAAGGCGTTTTGGTTTATAAATGTAATGTCCACCTTAAGTCTCTAGAGAGGATGTCTCACATAACACTTTTGTTCTATATTTTGCTCATTTATATATTCGTGCGTTATATAATTCAGTAAAAGCTGTTATTCGTTCAACAAATCAACGTGTTTATAATCTCTCTCTATATATGTTTTATATCAATGTGCTAAAAAAACTGGTCATAATTTTTTCGTTACAATGTCCAAACCACTTTCGTAAATGTATGAATATATTTTATTTCCCAGGGTCATGTTATTTCCCCCGTGTTTGTGCTTATATCACAAATGTGAAAACACAACAGTCAG
This sequence comes from Lampetra planeri, assembly GCF_965212315.1. NCBI lineage: Eukaryota > Metazoa > Chordata > Hyperoartia > Petromyzontiformes > Petromyzontidae > Lampetra > Lampetra planeri. The sequence goes on along the minus strand of NC_136124.1, from coordinate 318,455 downwards.
TACATGTGGGGGGGGACAGGGGGCGGAGGGGAGTGGTGGCACAGTGGTTAGCACACTGGGCGGCAATTCCGCTGACCTGAGCTTGATTACGGGACACGGCTCACATCCGTGGCGAGTTTTATCTGGACCGCCGCTTTCACTCATCCGCACTGGCCAGTGTGGTGAATTATAATCAAAACAATGATTGCATTTTTTTTTTATAAATATTATTACAATACAACATATCTACACGTGTGTGTGTGTATATATATATGGTAATAGGTATGTTTTTAAGCTGGTAAATTATATACATATGGGTTCCAACAACTGAAGCATGCATTTGTCCTTCAGAATTGATCATGTTTACTCAATTTTAACATACCAATCATGTAGCTATAATTCCTTCGGAATCCTAATGCCATTCAGGAACAGTAGAATAATTTGTGCACGTATTTTTTATCATATATTTTTTAATTATATTTTTATAACTTTGCTCAAATCATCAATGCCATACCGAGTTGACGACATGAGCAGCATTGTGAACACTCAGATCCTGTACGATGACTTCGAACTAATCAAGGTATAATATTCTGCACCTATCCTTCGTATGCGTCACAGCAAATCGTAAATAAAACAATGCCGTCCGTAGTCTGGTTTACAACAGCTGACCACTCAGGATGTGCCACTGCCATGGTGACGTTTGAATTATTAAACCGCAGTTACTCAATTGCCTCGTTACAAGCGTGTGTTAAGACGCGATGTCCTTACGCTGCTGAGCCAAAGGGAATCTGGAACAATTACACTTGAACAATTTTTTTCTTTTTTTTGTTCCTGGGTAGTAAGTGTTATTTCCTAATTGCTTATGTCTCAAAAGTACAGAAAATGGCTATTTTTCCCCACAAACTTTGCTTTTCTGACCAGGACAGTGATATTTTAAAATTTACCTATTTTCAATGAGAAAACAGGCGAATGTGTCTTTTCATTCACATGAAGTCAGAAAACAACATATGAATTAAAATTAACATGTATTTATACTAAAGTAATACAAAAATTACTGCGAAAGATTTAGACACGATATAAAAAGGAGAACTTGATGGGAGACTACATTTGGGGGCTGATTCGTGAAAGTGTTTTACAGTATAATCGTATATCTCAAAAAACTACTCACTTCTAAATCTTTTGTAGTAATTTTTGTATTACTTTAGTATAAATACATGTTCATTTTGATTCATATGTTGTTGTTTTCTGACTTTTTGTGAACCAAAAGACACAAATTCGTCCGTTTTCTCATTGAAAATAAGAACATTTCTAAATATCACTGTCCTGGTCACAAAAGGAAAGTTTGTGGGGAATAATAGCCATTTTCTATACTTTTTAGGCATCAGCAATTACGAAATGACACTTACTACCCAGGATCAAAAATTGTGTTACGTAGTGTTATCCGCTACAGGAACGGAAATATCGACGCATTTTTATTGGGTCACTTTCATCTGGTTCATGTTTCATTCATTCATTTATATGTTTAATAGAGTATCTTGACACGTAGGCTTTCGCGACCAATATCATCCATAATAGAGTTTTTTTTTTCTGGCTGTCACTTAATGAAGCTAGTTGTAATTACTAGCGAAACGTCGAACTCAGATTGTAAATGTTGTGACTTGGCTTTCCAACACACCGGTTAGTGCTGTACTAGTGACGAATTGGCACGTTCTGTTTACGTGACAACCCTTACTAGTTGGCTGTGTCCGGTGGTGGTGGGTTTCACGATACATTTATATATGTACGAGATCTAACCAAAAAAACCTATATTATTAGTGTATCTTGAATTGGCATTCTGCCCTGGCTGAATGGTTATCATGCGGGAATTGTTCGACATAATCTCCGGGTAGTGGCACTTGAAACAACGGTGCACGTTTCTTAAACCGCACCCCCGCCGCTTGCCCATCCAGCGGTAAGAATGGCGTACTCCACGAAGTCGTCAATTGGAAAGTCGCGTGTGGTGGGCTAAAGCGTGCCAACTCCCACCTCTTCCAATGCATAATGGAAGAGTAGGCCAAAACACCATTGACAAAGGTCCCTCTAGAGCTCCCGCGAGTGGAGGCCTTTTCGCCAGCAGTGGTGTGAGCAAAGAAATGCAGGGCTCCACCTTTACCTTTTTTTAAATAGAGCGTTTTGAATTGAGGGAATTCTTTGGAATTGACAGTCTTAAACTGAGTGAATACCAATGCTCAGCCAAATGAAACTCACTGACATAACAGTGGCTATATTTTCTACCTTGGCTATGGGCATCATTTATTGTACATTGCTCAAAGTTTTTATTTGAAACAGGTGACAATGTGAATGCCCATGCATGTCTAGGAACCAGTCAGAGCCAGCATGAATGATTACTCATGTCAGTTATATGACACAGGGAATGCCTCGCTGAGTTTCGTGACTCTTTTTCCGGAGAGTGCGACGTTGGGATATTTGACCAGATTCATTAAAGAGTGATTGACGAATGGGTAAGAAACTGGAGTACCCAGAGAATACCTGCGCACTTGAAGAGACAGCATTCAACGCTGCCATCTGTTGGCCACCTCGCAGCCCCACGGCGACAACACCTGGCAAGCCCTCGGTGGTCACCCACTGCGACTGCCAACCAGGCTCGACGCCTGCTGAGATCTCACGAGATTCCGGTGCACTCAGGGTGGCTTTGGTCATCGGCAAATTGAGCAAAGGCAACAAGCATTGGTCCTGGCCCTTGTTTTGTTGTCGCCAAAACAAAGTGAGCAATCTGCAATGGCAGGGCATGCCCTAGCACCCAGAACAGTGACTTTGGCGTGAGCCTCCTAAGCTGATCAGCCACCTCTCTACCAGTGTCACTCTCATTATAACCGCCCTGGTGCTGCTTGCAATTAAATCTCCGCACTTAGCTCATTGGGGTTTTCTCTCCAAAGTACTGATCGTGTCACTCCGCGTTTGTTAACTTTTCGGAGGCGTGTCTCTGTGGAGAGATTAAGGTGGGATTTACCTGCCAGCGACCTGACATAGGCCATAAGTGCTTAACTGGCAGTATCCTGACGTTCTCCTTGTCAGTCTGCCACGTGATGCATACATTTTAACTTTCGGGTGCATTGTCAAAAGGTGCAGCTGCAGGCCCGCAATTGCTTGCTCACGCCAGGGTCTTTGCTTGAGGGAGCTCTAGAGAGGCTCCTCTCGAGGGTATTTGGTCTACTCTTCCATGCTGGCTGGCCAGATGTCTTGAAAGAGGTGTGAGCACCCACACTTTACCCCACCTCAATAAGAGTCATGAGACTCATAGAGGCTTTCCCTGTGTAAATAATTGACGTAAGCATTCTTTCGTGCTGGCTCTCGGGTTGCTTCCTAGACATGCATGGGCATTGACATAGCCACCTGTTTTAAATCAAAATATTGGTAATTTAAAAAAATATGCCAATAGCCAGAGTAGAACATATAGCCACTGTTTGTGAGTTCACCTGGCTGAGCTTTGGTATTTAATTGGTTTAAGACTGTCAATTCCAATGAATTTCCTCTATTCAAGATGCTTTATATATTAACAAAAATATTCTTGGTTCTTTCGCTAAAGTCACGTAGATAGAAAATACAAATACATTTAAATTAAAAATAAATTTAAAATAAAAACAAAAATCCTTCGACGTTTTGATCGCAACACAAGCGGTCTTCTCTCTGCCTAATGAACATCGCTTGTGTTGCGATCGAAAAGTCGTGGGTTTTTTGCTTTATTTTTTTTCTATCTTTGTGACATTACCGAAAGAACCAAGAATATTAATTCCTGCAGTCACGAAAGTAAAAAAAATAAAATAGGTCAAGGTGCAGTCCTGTAATTTCTCGCTCACTCCACTGCTGGCAGAAAGGTCCTCCACTCGATGGAGCCCTGAAGAGGTGCTCTGTTGAGGGCTTTTCGCCTCCTCTTCCACGTTGGCCAAATGTCTTGAAAGAGGCGGGAGCAGGAACCTTTACCCCACCACGCACGGCCTGCCAATTGACCAGCTGTCGTTTTTACCACTTGGTGGACATAGCCTAGGGGCAGCGAGGTGTCTTTTTTACCAGGTAAGCCCCACTGAGCTATGGAGCTCTTTTGCAGATTGCAACCTGGCCACAAATGATAGCCCAACGAAGTGGCTTATCACGTGTAAATGTATAGCAGTCCAATACTCTAAACGCACGTTCCTAAACTTGGAGGGAAAAACCGGTGGACCCGGAGTAAAATCCACGCGAACATGGGGAGAGAGACACGCAGGGTCAGGATCGAACCCACAAACCTCTCGCATACCCGGCGAGGTAGTTAACCACTGTTTCGACTGCCGTGCCGGGAGGTTGAATCGAACCGGCGACCCCTGGCTCGCAAGTCGTCTGCTTTGCACCCATCACACCACGGCAGCGCCCCTGTATTGTGGTGGCAAATACAAGTAAAAACTCATCAAGCACTTGCGGGAGAGTTACTATTATTATTATTATGTATTAATTGTTCTTCATTTATAATCAAATTGCCCAAATATGAGATCATGTCATTGTTGGCATTCCTCTTTCTAACTATGTTCTCTACTCATACGATAAGTGAGCGCCAACATTCTTAATCATAAATTTGTGTGTGTGTGTGATGTACGTGTGATTCAAAGAACTTCACCGCGTAGGTAATATATATTAGTTTTCGTTTCTTGTCACGAATGGAATGTTCAGTTCCGCTGGTGCTCATACTTTATAAGATGAAATAAAATAAATGTTGTTTCGGCTTGTCGTTTGAACGCAGTGCTAGAAGGGATTTTTGGATAGCATTTCCTCAGTTAAGGTCACGTTTAAACGCGCGTTGTCGTAACAACGTTGGCTAAAGTGCGTTGTGGCATTTTGCGGAATAACTTTTTGAAGACTAGGTGAATATACCAAATATTAACATCAATTAAAACAATTATGATAACGTTAGCGTTTGTGCAATCAATTATGAATATTCATTAAATATCTATCTTCCAACACTATTTTTAAAAAAATGCTTCTATATACATAGGTCAGGTAGCACCTGAAAGCAATTTTTCGAATGTATAAATTTTCTATGTCAGTGTGAGTGCCCACGTCAGTCCTATCGAGTATCCTCTGCGTGTATTTCCCATGGTAACGACCGAGAAGAGTCCACCAAAGGGGACAGGTCTCCCGTGGACTTGGCTGGAATGTGCCAGTGTAAAGTGGCAGTGGTTACCCAGGAGTCCCATTCACCTCTCCGCACCAGCCTGCAGCAGCAGAAGAGCACTGAATCCCTTAGCTTTTAGTGAGTTTTTCTAATTATTCTTGGGCACTGGAAGTTGTCACGTGCATTGTTAATTACTCACTGCGATTAACAACCAGTAACGGACATTGAAACTTCAGTAATGGAAGAACACGATGCCTAAATATGTATTTACTTGTTAAATAGGGATACATTATGGAGTTTTTTTGGTTTCCACATGAGTTGTACTTTTTTTAATGCACAGTCGAACGTCTCTTGTGTCTTTCGAGAAGTGTTCCTTAAAATAAATAAGGACTTGATTTGTCAAAGGCCATTACAGGCTATATTTGCAATGCCCTGCTAGGAAGTTTCGCTGAAGGTTGCTAAATACTCTAGGGTTTGAGCAATAAGGTGCGTTTTTACGACTTCCTCTTTAGTCCACAGTTTACGATATCCTCAATGTGATTTTCTAGTGATGTTCAAACACTTGCTTCCACAAGTCTAAAACTGAAAGCAAAAATTATGAAAACAGTTTTAAATGAGCAGAATAAACCGATGAACATCAGCTAAAGTGCATTTTATATTATTGTTTTTTTTTATTAATGAGCACGTTTACTGCCTTTTTATTGCATAGTTTCGGACATAGTTTATAAATTAGCTTCAAAATTGCAAAAGCATGCCAAGTGAATTAAATTATTTATAAGTACTGTGAAACCAAGGTGGGCTGGTGGATCCGGGATCAAAGCATGAAGCTGGCAATGTTGAAGTTTTAATTCAAGGCTCAGCCACCCATGATTAAACCAAATTCTCAATATTAGTGAGTTGATGGAAACAAAAAAAAAACCCATTGTATAAAATTGTATTCGTCACTTAATTTGGCAAAAAGTCCAATAACCTATTGTTCATTGACCTAACAGTTTATGAGTGGACTCGTGGGTGTTAGCAGCAATGCCCTCAATAAGAAGATCACCGCGAGTATGCTGCAATTCTTCGTGACCCTCAGGGAATCTGATGGGGGGGGGGGTCCTTTTACATCATCCAGCAGTCCCATGCACTGCCAGATGTAAGTGGCAGCAGTGTCCTGTTGTATGTTAACGGCGCTGTCAGAGCACACAGCACTGCAGTGTTCTTTAATTAATCGGGGCCGATCCCTGGCTCTCGAACATTTCGCTCAAGATTTTCCATAACAGCTGCACAGGCCTCTTCAAGGCTGCTTGCCTCTGCCCCCTGCATCTCCCCTCCATCCTGTCTCCACCCTGTTATCTCCTGCCAGTGGCTCCAGCTAATTCCTCCCCTCGCAGGGATTCCTTGCTAACGTCTCCCGGCGTCATGCGCAGCGGGCGTGAGTTTAACGGACACTCGTTTAACTTGCTTGCTCGGGACTGTGCCCGCGTTTTGTGAGTGCCCCCGTCAGCCTTCTCGAAAATCTACTCGCTCTTGGGCAGTTCCAAAAACTAGGCAATTCCACGGCGAAAATGTCGAAAAATGTTCTAATGGCACACATTCAAGGTGATTCTAGTTTTAGAATAGATGGCTTATTTATGGAATCTGCGTACGGCATGTTAATGTGATGTGCAGCCTTGAAATTAATTAATGGTTTGATACACACAGACGAAACGGAATGCGCCATCACCATCTCAGTTTGGATTTTTTTCAAGTCAGTTCGTCTGAGTACGTCCGACACCATGGTATTTTTCCCTCATGAAAAGAAGTGGCCAACCATTTTTTTGTTCATCCCAATTACTGTCCTAATTGGTTGAAATATTATTCCCGAGTAACAAACAGAAAACCTTCATGATCATACGAACGATTACTCGCATCTTTAAAGTGTCGGATAAATGTACGTCCAAAATCGTGCAGCTGTCCTGTTGCCAACAGTTTGAAACCGGTTTGTGTGTGGAGGTGCCTCTTGCTTGCGCATGGTACGGACGCTGGAATGCACTTTGTTGGGAGCACAATTGTGGGTCTGTTAATGAGAAAATGGAACGGGCCCTTTTTGCGACAGTGCAGGCAATTTACTACGACCCTGGAAGTCATGTGATGGGCAGACTTCACGCCTCTCGAGTCACTGATTTACACCCTGTAAAACATTTCGTTTATGTGCTTTTGGCAAGTGCACAATTTTTTCTTGAAGCAGGTGCGGTTAGACAAATACCTTATTATTTTACTTTGTTCCAAAATTCCACTGCGCAAATTATTGTGCGCACTAGAACAATAAAGTCAGGTTGCTTTTCGGAAAAAACTTTATACGCATGAAAATACAAATACAACTTTATCGGATATGTTGTTTTAATAATGTTTTTCATATCGCTCATTATTGAATTTGGTATCAATATATTTTATTGACTAGCACTTGAAACGTGGCATATTTTTTGTGTTTGTGGACTTGAGTGCAGGTTTTATTCACATATTAATCGATTGGAGTATTTAATACATATCCAGACAGCTATCTTTGAAAGATCCATATCTATCAAGGGTTTTGCAGATGTATAAAGACTCATGGGCCCACATTATCTAAATATGAATTTGAGTGGGTTTCAGGTCCTCTTGGTCATCACCTAAATGCTGTTTTCTAGGTGGAGCAGTGCAGCGCCAGGCACATGCACGGCGTGGGTTTTTGTCATCTCTCAGCAGAATATTTCATGATAAAAAGTCACTCCATAATGAAATAAGTGATCTGAGGCCACATTATCAGAACTCCTGTGCAAATCCGACCACAGAATTAAATTGCATGCGTGGGTACACGTAGCCATTTAACTCACACGCTCGTTTGAGCCCTGAGACTCTTCTAGCCAGGTAGGTAATCTTTATTTATAACCAGGTGAGAACCAGGTTGGCTTGGGCAAAAGCCGTCGCTTGAAGGGGTTGATCGCCAATGGTATAGAATAATGACGGAGTGGCCCCTAAGCGATGGAACCCATCAAAAAGGACATCGACAGACGGACTGATGAAATCAGCTCTTCTGCAGGTGCTAAGCGGATTATTTACATCACAGGTTCATGAAAAGTGGTAGCAATTTTGGGAGGCTATGATCCAGCAGTGGATTGACTATGGCTGTTGATGATGATGATGATAAGAGGCCATTGAGACTTTGTGACCCAGGACTTGGTGATCGTAATTTTCCAGCCCATTCCTAATCCACTGCTCGCTTAAGGCCTCCCCACATGCCATTTTGCATCATGAGGCGTTATTGATCGTTCTTGATCAAACCACTTCCGTGCGGTGTGGCCCAGCACACCGCTCGCCTTCCCCGACCGTCGAATTAAACCCGTTGTCGTCGTCGCTGTTCTGTCCGTCTTCCCCCAGAAGTTGGTGGCGCCGGAGGCAGCAGCGGCGGTGGCAGCACGGGGTCCGGCACGCAGCTGATCACGCGGGTCACCTACTCGGGCATGATCAACCCGGGCGACCAGTGGCACAACCACTCGGCGGTGGGCGCGCGCGCCGTCACGGTGGACTACCGCCTGCGGGTGATGTGCGACGAGCACTACTTCAGCACCAACTGCACCAAGCTGTGTAAGCCGCGTGACGACTACTTCGGCCACTACGCGTGTGACTCCAATGGCAACAAGGTCTGCCTCGACGGCTGGACCGGCGGCGACTGCAAGAAAGGTTGGTCCTGTTTGTCGTTGCCGTGCCATTATCGTCGTCGGTTATCGTCTCTCCTCCTTTGTTAAAGAACAGAAGCCCGATTATTGCATGCAGGCGGTCGGCTACTCAATATGTTCTTTCTACCATGTATGTGTGCTTCTATTCCGTGCCTCTTCTGTAGTCACGCCCGCTGTCCTTGCAGAGGGACTCACAGACTTACGTAGAGACCCACAGACTTACGTTGAGACCCACAGACTTACGTAGAGACCTACGGTTAGGGTTAGGGCGTGCGCACACACACGCATGCGCACGGTGTTTAGTTTACACATTCATCTCCCGCTCTGACTAGCATATGAGAGTAAACACCTCCCAACTCAGTGCACTGTTTGCCCTGTCCAGTGACATTGTTAATGTCTGCGTAGTTTAGTCTTGTGTGTGTGAACACAGTCGAACCTGCCTTTGTGTCCGTTTTCTTTTTTCAGCCATTTGCAGACAAGGATGCAGCGCTGAGCACGGGCAGTGTGACAATCCAGGGGAATGCAAGTGAGTCGAGCGTCAAGTAACTTTTCCGAGATGGATAAAGCAATTAAATTATTTAATTATGAAGTACGTTCTCGAGTAAATGCCATTGCTTTAGACAAAAGTGAGCGACTTCCTGCACTGTTTTTTTCGCGGTTTAGCCACCGTGGTGCCCTCCGATGCATTTCCGGGTTGTCCCGCGTGTTGTTCGTATGTTGAACTTCTTTGGCACCGTACATAGCCAACCGTACGAAGCGAACTGTGCTAATTGGAGGTGCTGCGTTCAGCACGGCGTCTGACGTTTCGCGCCACGTGGCCTGCCCTGAAAAAACTCCGTCGTGTGTGGATGCGACACGCTGGGCGTCATGTAGAACAGCGCGCGGCGCAACTCGGAAACGCGTCAGAGGGCATCCTGCGGTTACCAACAGAAAACCCTGATGTCAGTTTCAAAAGCAGATACTGGAATATTATTTGCAAATGAGATGCAAAGATCACTGGGTGTACTCAGAATCCATTACCCTCATGCCCAAGTGGCAAGAGTATGAACGACTTGGCGTCGCACTCCAAGGGCTTCCAGCTCGGTGTGTTCTTTCCATCAAACTTCACTTGAAGCTTTCGTGACTGCAGGAATTACTCTTTGGTTCTTTCGGTAATGTCACGTAGAAAGAAAATAAATTAAATAATAGAATACGACGTTTCGATTGCAACACAAGCAACCGTCATCAGGTAGAACTAAATTTGAGAGAGAGACAAAACACAGACACGGAGACACACAAACAGACACAAGCAGAGAGAGACAACACAAAGACACACAGAGAGAGACACACAACATAGACACACAGAGACTCAATGCCGTGATCATAATAAGCAAAACATGAATTGATACGATGACCATCGCCGTCATTTATTGTAAGTGAGCACACCTATTGGATCATGCAAAACAATACAAATGTACAACTCTTTTGCCATGGGGATTGTTTGACCATGCTTCACCACTTTAGTCAGTGATGTCAGCTGTCCGGGAATTGAACTCAGGTCGCCTGGATCATAGCGCACTGCTTTCAGCACTGTGTCACCACACAGCCCATCGGAATATGCACGAAGTGCAAACAGTCAGCCAAAGCTTCAGGATGAGATGCAATATTTTATCTTTACGAGGGCTCTACGGAATTCACCAGCATACGATGTCCTTAGTTTACAATGGTGTCAACAGAACCATTTAAGAGAGCTAAATATATGGAACGAATATGTACAAATGCAACATTTATTTCACAGCTCTGTGTCTGTTTTGTACAAATTATGACAACAGAACAAATATCGGAAACTATGACACCCGTGCTGCCTTGAAATAATTATACACGCCCCGTGTAAAAGTATGAAAATTAAAGCACTGTAATGTATGCTTCGCCCGGTGCAGTAACAGGCATAAATATTTAAGAGCCAATGAAGCTAAGTGAAACCGACTTGCGAGTAGGTAGGTACAGAGCCCAGTAATCCGATCGACTGTGGCCAAGACACTAATGGCCTTATGGGAGGAGGGTTCGGTCAAATGAGATGGTATTGTTTCTCACCCCCACTCGCTTCCTTCACTTTGCCGACTCTCTCCCCCCCGGCTCCCCCCTGCCTTTCTCCCCCCCCGCTCCCCACCGCCTTCCCCCCCCCGGCTCCCCCCCACCTTCCCCCCCCCCGCCCCCCCCGGCTTTCCCCCCTTGGACCTGCCGCAGTTTGTCGAGTTTGTTGAGACTTCGTGTGCTCTGTTGCGTGCTCGCACAGCGTGTTTGTAACCGGGCACCCGTTGACAACATACGGTTGGTGGGGGGAGGGTTTTAAACGAGACTCAGACTTTGCTACTGTGGATTATTGGTGGGGAGATACATTTAATGGTAATACAAATGCATCCGACACCTTGTGCTCGGACAAAATTATCCAATGAGTTGAAACATTTAGGGGTTTTTTTTATTCGGCAACAACAACAAAAAATGTCGGCGTAAATATCGCGTGCTTTCATCGGCATCATTATTATTATTAACCATTGTCAATTCACTGCTGGATGAGGGCCTTCAAAGTCCGCTGCCGCCATCTCTCGTGATCCTGCGATATAATAGTCCACTTCGCAGCTGCGCATGAACTAATTAAAAACCATTTCACAAAAGGATACAGCCACACTTAAGATTAAATTAAGAAAGCACTGAACCAACATACATTGAAAAGCAGAGTCAGGCAAGGTGACACGCTTTCTCCAAAGTTATTATTTGCGACTTGATTTGATATTTTCCACAAATTGGTTTGGAGAAGCATGGGCAAACTTATATAATGGAGAAAGCATGATCTGTTTCGTCAAATAATATATACGCACACACACACGCACATATGAACCTTATGGCGGCACCCCGGGGTCCCGAATAAACGGAAGTCAAAATCGTAATTAATTAATGTATTTTTGGCGACTCCCCACGGCGCACAAAAACGCCACGACCCACGTGGCGCGGATCGTTCTGTTGTCATGTCGTCCAAGCGCAGCGAGGATGAATGCGCAGAAGTGACAAAACTTTGAAACTTTGATTAGCGCATCGTGTAGAGCTCGTCGAGAGGAATAGATTGCCCTGTCGTTCGCCTTCAACAGACTAACATGACGTCGCAACGCAGTTTATGCGAGAGCCGGGGGCTTATGGGACCCCGGGGTCCCGCCATAAGGTTCATACATCGCCTGATTAAATATCACCAGTCTGTTAAACGTTCAGTGACCTCAGGCTACCTTCAACTGATTCGACCAATCTCATGGGAAATCCTTTGTTGAATAGATAGTATCAGCACAAATATTCTCATTTCTCTGTTACTGCAAACAGGCGACTGTTTATAGTTCACACAAATTTGGACGCTCCGGCGATTTCGCACGTGCGATTGTTCGGCCTGTCAATTTGGCAACCTGGCCAATCCTAAAGGTGACGTCGCGTTTGAACTTTTATCGAGCACGCCCTTTGACATTGGTATTGTTATAACAATGCCGAGTATGAGCGTTTAGGAGGCCTGGGGTTTAATGGATTACACGGAGATCATATGCACAGGAAGGATCACCTGTGGTGGGGGTGGAGGCGAGGGGAGCAGTTCAGAAAGTAGGTTTCCGGCCCACCTGTGTAGCAGTTTCAGTGTTATTCTTTCCTGTGTGGGGGGAGGGGAGGTCACTGTAAAATTCTCTTGGGGGAAATTGGCACAAACATCCTTTGGCAAGACCCAACTGAAAGGAGTCATGAGACTCACTAGAATATAAAAAATTGTATGAGTGCATTACATTTTTACGTAATATCCTGAAAATATGTGCAGGTCATGGTGGCAAGGTGGTTGCTAGCATACACAGCAATAGTTGTCGAGTGAATAATTCCCCAGAAATCTAATGAATTGTCACAACTTGGGGTCATGATTAACTTCGAAAATGAATAATTCTTCGTCTAGTTTGACCTTCTCATTTGTATAGTTCCTCTTTTGTTCTTGATTTCACATTTCTGGTACCTCCATTAACTTAAATGTAACTTTAATACACAACTTGTGTGTGCTGTATGACTAGCTACCAGTTTTTTTACGCACGATTCGATGCACGCATTGCGATTGTAAGAATCAATTTAAATCGATAAATTATCGCATCGTTTAGAACCCTAGATGAACGAGCTCAGCATAAAATATATATACGTTCACTCTCAGCTATGGTTTATCTGCTGCTGGATAAAGGCCTTCCGCAAATCAGCCATCGCCATCTCTCACAGGCGTCAGGAGACAGTGGCGAGATGTTAACTGCCTCGCCTGGAATAGAGTAGGATGTGGACTCGATCCCGACCCTGATGCCTGTTGTATATTTGGAGTTTGCGTGTTCTCCCCGTGGCCGCATGGATTTTTCTGCAGGTCCTCCGGTTTTCCCCTCCACATTTAAAATCAACGTGCATTGAGAGTAATTGGCTGCGATAAATTTCCACGTGATAAGCCACTTCGTTGAGCAATAATTCGTGGCCAGGTCGCCTCTGAAAAAGAGCTGCTTAGCTGTGGGCCTTACCTGGTAAAATTAAATAAAACAAATAGTTTGGCAGTCCATCAAAGCTGAAAAGCATTCTTTTAACAACGCCCCCAAAAATTGCCACGGCACATGTGCGGCATGCAATTTTAATGAAATCGATTAATTTTAAAAGCGCCTGCTTGTTTTACAGGTTTTTCGGTTGAGTTAGTCGCCGCGTTGTTGTTAGCGCCCGCCCTGGGTGAAGAGTTGACCGCAAGCCTGGGCACGATGCTCTGCGAGTGGCCCTATTTACTCAAGATGCGGCTTTTCCCACAGTTATTATGCATAGCTCCATCATTACGGAGCGTAGCAGCTGTTGCACTTGGGGTGGGAGGGGCCCGGGGGGGGGGGGGGGCACCTGTCGGCCCCGGCAGAGCTTTCTGCGGCGCCGCCCGCCGACTCCGTGAGTGTCTCCCATTCATTCAAATCCCCTGCGCGGGTTCGATGGCGTCCGCTTAATTGCCCCCCCCCCACTCCCCCTTGGTTGAGTCCGAACGAAACTTTCACACAAATTCCGGTCATCCTCGCAGCAACGGCTTTTGGCTGACCGTCGAACAAAGACGGGTCACCATAATCGCACGCTTTCAGACGCGCTTCTGCGGCCGTCTGGAGCCACTCTTCCTTCCGATATTAGCGAGCCACTGCAGCCATGCACTTTGAAATCTCGATTGACAACTCATTTCTTTAGAACTGCTTTTTGTGTTCAGTTTGGTTGTCCTTCCCCCGCACCTCCAATTAGCAAGGTCGGCTACCTTCCTTACGAAAGAAGTCCAACATACATGTAAAGGTCTCCTTTGCCATTCTATTGTCACAGTGTAAACATTTAGGGTTTTCCTAAAACCCCTTTGCATACACAATCGTTTTGCTTGGTCATATGCTAATTCTTGCCCTGAAGCAATTGTTGAACAAATGGGGAACCTTGCCTGGCCTGCTTACTTTGTGGGGAGGGTGTGGGGCATTTGACTCTTTACCCTGATAATAAACATGTTATGAGAGAACCATCATGATATATAATCGGTGACGAGGTTAATTATGAGACATGATCGACATATATACATGATGGAAACGTAATTATAACCAGCCCTTTACCAATACACTGTTGGATAAAGGCGTCCCCATGTCATGTCAGTTATGCGGGGTGTTTGACCATACTTCACCGTACCAGTCATTGCGGGTTGGTCAAAGAGCGGGTGCCCAGCATCCGTTCAGAGTTGACTCAATATTATCCCATCTCAGGATAATAATATTTATTTATTTATTTATCACATAGGGTTTTTTTATGAGTTTTAACAAATGTTCAAACCGAATTCACGCATGAATTTATTTTTGAAATTAATTTAGGACTGTTTTTTGTAATATGGCCAGTGTAATCTTCCATCGATTGCGTTTCATCTCGGTTCACTCAAAGCTCTTTGTTGAGTTTCTGTAACTGATGAATTCGAGGTGACCCCCCACAGGAATAATAATAATAGATATTCATGATTAAAATAGATAAAATATTAACTGAAATAATAAACAATTAAAATTGTTTAAAGGTTAGCGTTGAAATCAATTAAATAACCCAATGTGCCACCCTGTCTATTTATACAGCTACACAACGTGTCTGCAAATTGGTGGTACATATTAGTTAAGAATATGTGGAATGTTGTTTTAAATACCATGGAATGACTGTGGTTTGATACCCCTTCACTCACAGCATCAGTTTGCAATTGGTATCTGAACCTGGACCAGGCAGTGCCTCTCGGTCAACTTAAACTAAGTCGAGTGCTGGGCCCAGTGTGTTGGCATTAGACGTGGAGAGACGCAAAGGTGGTCAGACTTGGTGGTGCTCGCCATGCTACCCCCTCGTGTGCCTTTGTTGGCTTTATTTACCAGGGTATAAGGCTAAAGAGGGGATATTTGCATTTCTTACGATTGTTTTAGCCAATACACTTTTCTCATGGCAAGTGTGAGAACATTACATTTTATTCATCAATGGCTCTGCAACTGTGTTATACATTTTATCTTGCATTTTTAGCAGTGATAGCCATCGTTGTCACACCAGAAAAGATGGTTGAGGATATAACCTTGAGCTTACAATTTCTAGATGGTTTTAATAGTGGTGCCTCTATTAATGTGTTCCTTTAAAATTGCATATTCCTCAAAGTAACACTCAATGGCATATTCCTTGTATAAGCTTACATGTCAGTTGGCTATTATTTACGACACAGTATTTGAGCAATTTTAATTAATCCATGCTTGATATATATATGTTTTATACCGAATCAATACCAAGTTGGGTGTATTGTATTGCAAGCCGAGTTGTTGGACAAACATGTAACGGAATTCTTTCCCCCCCCCACCCATCATAATGTGACACCGCGCCATGCCGCTCGTTGTGCCGCGCGGCCGACAACGGATTAATTTACGATAATGGCAGCGATCGGGGTGACAATGCCAATGGGCACGGCGAGAAAACTATCGGTTGGGGCCGCAATAACAAACAAAAAACACATGTGCGCTGGGCGGGTTGGTGGTCAGAGCTGAGGGCTGTCTGTCGAGAGCAACTCTACTTCCTGATGCGTCTCCGCACCGAATATAAAACAGCTGCTTTTCGGTGGCTTTATGGGCCCTCCTGAACGCGTGGCAGCGGTGGTGTTCGGGGGGGGGGGGTAGTGACGCAGCTCACGTGCCCCCTTTCATCAGCAGATGCGCAGCTGCTGCGAATAATGGGGGCCCTGCCACCGCCACTTGTGGCCCGATGTCACTCTTGTCCCCGCCGTCTGCCGGCCGCCTGCCTGCTTGCACCCACCAAGGCTTTCCCTCCGCTCGTCACCCACATCGGCTTAATTAGCAAACGAGCTTCATTTCATTCCGTCTCCACCTCCAGCATATTTCGCGTCACGTGGATGCCCTCATATAAAATTGTCACATGCGTGCGAGGCCCACGTAACTGGCGTGTTCTAAAAACGAGTCGGGAGTGCGGTCAACAAATAATGAGATCCCTTGTGTGACCACGTGGCCATTGCCGCCGCGACGACGATGTGGACGGTGCAGAAGGCACGCGCACCGTGCCGCAGTCACCAGACGGAGCTGTCTCCCACCTGCTGCCTTCACTCACGCGTGCACGCTCGCTGCCCACATACCTACCTTTGCCTAGCCATTATGCTGCTATTTCTAACTTTGGAAGACGTCCCAGGTCATTGTTTTCCAAGGCGCGGGGCTATATTCCGTTGGGCACGCGTTACAGCAGTTTTAGAAGTGTACAGGCGGCTATAACGAAGCTGTAAAACTATACGACGATGGAGGTGTACACTTTATATTTGTAAATATTAATAATTAAGCTTAATTTTACAACGCCTAACTGTTAGGCACTGTGGCAGAGAGCTCAGCTCATGGTTGTAACATTGCGAGTTCAAATATTCTTTGGCTATTGACTCGGCCAATCATTTATAAGAGGATCAATAGAGGAATACCACTTTGTGAAGAGTCCAAGAGCAGTTGTGCCTGCTGTAGAATTTTGGAATTTTCACCACTAGCTCAATGCTGTCAATGGAAATGAGCACCAACTCAAACTGTTTTAAAGTAAATAGATAGATATTTTATATACATATATAACTTATTGGTTTACATATCTTTTCAAATAAAATTTAATTTTATAGACGTTGAAAAAAACACACTCCGGTTGCTGAAAAACGATGCAACATTGCCTGTGAGAGGGAGAAAATGGCAGAATAAAAATAAAAAAAATCTTTGCCAGGGTGTGAAGGAAATTGATCCTGTTGAAATGGCAAAATCTCTTTTTACACCGCTGGTCTGCCATCGTACCCAGGCGCCTTCCCTTGTGCACAGACCACCTATCACGAAAGCACGCAGCTGATGGGGTGAAGACAGATTTCTTGACGTTGGGGCCATTTTATTATTTTTAGTTGAGCTCTTGCGATTTGCTGACCTTTGACAGCCGCCTCTCGCTGTCTCCTCTCGTCATCGCGGTGCTCGCGGAGGGCACGCTGAATTCTACCCCTCAGCCACGCAGCGTCGGGCTTAGCGCTGGGAATTCGAGGGCTAAGGTTAAACAGATTATTTTGGCTGGGCATTGTGGTTGCTTGCGCTCACACGATTAGGGGACCCTGGTGCCAAGGCAGCACCTGCTGTGGCTGCTGTCTGTCGCATGCCTTTGTTTTAGCGAGAGTAAAGAAATCCCACACGACCTAAAAGTCTACCTTCCATAACGACGTGATTGGCAATTACCTGCCATGCTTTCCCTTTGAGATGCGGGGGTTAGGTTGTATTGGTGGCAGAAGGCCGATTAGATTGTGCGCCGTGAAAGCTATCATTGAAGTGATCAATTCCTAAGGGATATAACGACACGCCGATTAATATCGATTGTTAAACTCGTGTTGCATGCATCGACTTCCATGTGTAAGAATCAACGGTTTTAGATTCATGTACGATCTATGTAATCGGTTAATGTGACCCTCCTCAATCTACTCGAGGCTGCCACATTTGATCAGATATTAAATAAAATTGTGACGCCAAATCTTAAATATTGCGAAGAGTATTGTATTGCTACACCCATCGTGATTTCCTCCAGTTCTGATATTTAAATGCTCGAGTAAAGTGGTAATTGATTTATGTTTTCACAAATATTGTTTAACAGATAATCATTCTTGATTTGAAGCTTTTGTGACTGCAGGAATTCATACTCTTTGGTTCTTTCGGTAAAGTCACATAGGTGGAAATGAAATGAATCACGACGTTTCGGGCGCAACACAAGCGTCCGTCATTAGGTGGGAAAGCGTGGCCTGCTGCTGAAGCAGACTGTTTTAAAAGGTTTGAAATGGGTGTAGCCCAAGGGTCATAAAGAAGTGGCCGGGGCTAGTGATGTTAACGTGAGAAATTATCATGTAACTGTAAGATAGGAGAGCGGCCTCCTCGACGAGAGCACGGAAGTGGCTGTGTTAATGTGAGAGATTAGCATGTTAATGTGAAATCGAAGAGTGGTGCAATCCAAAGGCATGAGAGTGCAACCCAAAGGGTGCAGCCCACGAGTCTGTTCTGTAAGGGTGGCCCGATTACGGTGAGACCGTGTGTATGAGAAGGCAACATGCGAGGGCACACGACATTCTCGATGTGTTTGCAAGGAAAGAGGAATAAAACAACGTTTATGGTGTGAGAACTTAAATACAACTTGATTGCTTCAAATAATCTTCCTATTTTGTTGTAGTTTCTGTTCTGGATCCATCGCTGAGAAGCCATGTTTTTTGTTCATCGAGAATGTACGCCCCTTAAAATATTAAAAGGCTGTGTAAAATGCTCCCCTCCATTGTCATCGAATTAACCTCCCAATGTATGTACGTTGAACTTCTTTCGCTCCGTACGTAGCCAACCCTGATAATCGGAGGTGCGGGACCTCCAAGACGTGCTTTGTAATCAAGTTGTGCTTTTTTTGTCCCTGTTGTCAGTATTATTGTTCACTGCACAAAAGGTGGCAGAAGGCCCCCCTGGAGTGAAATGGTCTAAATGACTGCGTTGCGTTTCTCCTCCCCGCTCCACCCGGTGGAGTCTCTCTGTGCTCATGCGCGCGTCCGTACGCATGCGTTGGTGTCCGCGCATCGGACCAACACGTGCGAGAGATTCGCTTGCCCTCTCTGTTGTCCACAAGAATCGGCCGTCTCGATTATAACAAATGAACAACACATTTGGCGAGCTTAGAACGCTCTACACGTGCGTCTCCTTGCGGCGTTCGCAGCAAATGTTTTTGTTCATCAATAAAGTTGCCAAAGCAATAAAATAAAAATATATTGAGTAAAATAAAATAAAAATGCCACTTTACAACAAGAATGATATTGTACAGGGACAAAGGGTAGAGGAGTGGGGAACACTGCTTGTTGGTGTGTGTTTGTATTTGTAGATGTGTATGTACGTGTGCTTTTCCGATAACAAAATGAATGTGATGCCAGGCCTTACTCAATACCATTGAGAATTGGGATCTGAACTTGACCTGAAACTCCCTAAGGTCAACAGAGCTTTAAATTATCACTGCGACAGTGTTGGTTACGAAAGTACTAGAAGGGCAAAACCAACGTGGGTGTGTACCATGCCAGCCTTAACAGTATTAATATCGGTCATTAGGCTCATGGTAGCTGCATCAAACCATCCGTGTAAAATTCAATGTTTTGGCAATTTATATATGTTTTTTGTAATTGGTTCATGTGTTATCTGCAGCTACTTGAGGTCACTACATTGACCATAATTTGTTGGCCAAATCATCCAAAGATAGGACCACAGAGCTTGGGAAATTTCTGACGCCGATTCTGTCTCTGCCGTCATTCCCGTTTGTGGTTTCCCGCTCCTCGGTGCAACAACTGTGCAGCGTTACGAGTTCTACGGTGGTTTGGAGATTAATTTAGATGCTGTATAACATACATTAGTAATTGACATTTATATTGTTAATTCAAAAACATAAATCATGAATTATTTCATAAAATAGCGTCCTTAAATTGCAATTTTCCCTGCAGTTGTTTGACACTAGATGGGGTGTGATCTGTGCTTTTGCGAGTGTTTGCGTGTGTGTGGGGAGCGGTAGTGTAGTGGTTAGCACGCTGCGCTACAAACCCGATTACCCGAGTTCAATTCCCACTCATGGCCAACACCAGTGACGATTATTTGATCTGGTCCTAGGCCTCCCCTAGATCGACTCAGCCTCAAATTAGTGCCTGGTGGAATGTGTAAACAGTGCCAGAGGGGAGAAAAATGTGGCTGGGCATGGTGTTGGCTACCCACCCCCCTCGTGTGCTGTGCCGGCCTTCATCTGGTGCTACTCGCTTACAGCGCTTGCCCCAACAATCTGTTAAGGCTAAACGGGCGGTCTTTGTGTGTGCGTGTGTGCCTGTAGGTGCCAGTATGGCTGGCAGGGCCATTTCTGTGACCAGTGCATCCCATACCCTGGCTGTGTACACGGCAGCTGCAGCAAGATCTGGGAGTGTCGATGCGACACCAACTGGGGTGGCCTGCTCTGCGACAAAGGTTAGTAGCACGCCCTCCCCTTCTCCCCTTCGTGTTCATCAATTTTGCTTAACGTATGATTCGCAAAGGCGCGTTGAAATTTTATTCCAGCCGTTCCCCAGAACCCAGGAACACTGAGTTCGGACTTCGATCTGCGGAATTTCCGTAACCCCCCCCCTCCCTTATTACGGTTGGTACCTTTTACCAGGCTCTTGTAGGAAAAAAATTCCAGCCATTCTCAAGCCACCAAAGGGTGAAGGCCCCCACCATGCCAGTTGTGGGGGCTTTTTTTACCATACTTCACAACACTGGTCAGTGCTGATTGTTGGTGAGAGGGGGGGAAGCGATTCGTATAATAATGACCGTCATAATTGTATATCATTCGATGTGATGAGCATCGCTGTCAACGTTATCGGAAGTGAGCACAGCTGTTGCAACATGCATAATAATAATAATTCACAGCCCTTTTGTCACGGGGAGTTGTGTCACCATACTTCACCACGCCCGATCACTGTGGATTGGCGAGGAGGGAAGGACCAGTTCTGTATATCAGTCACCAGAGATGTTAACCATGGCTGGGAATCGAAGCAGGGTTGCTGGTTTCCTATCTTGTTTTATTCGAATATTGCATCCAGAAATACCGCTCGAGATAGAACATCTCTTTTGTCACATCTCTCGAGATAGAACATCTCTTTTGTAACGTCTCTCGAGATAGAACATCTCTTTTGTCACATCTCTCGAGATAGAACATCTCTTTTGTCACATCTCCCGAGATAGAACATCTCTTTTGTCACATCTCTCGAGATAGAACATCTCTTTTGTCACATCTCTCGAGATAGAACATCTCTTTTGTCACATCTCCCGAGATAGAACATCTCTTTTGTCACATCTCTCAAGATAGAACATCTCTTTTGTCACATCTCTCGAGATAGAACATCTCTTTTGTCACATCTCTCAAGATAGAACATCTCTTTTGTCACATCTCTCAAGATAGAACATCTCTTTTGTCACATCTCTCAAGATAGAACATCTCTTTTATCACATCTCTCGAGATAGAACATCTCTTTTGTCACATCTCTCGAGATAGAACATCTCTTTTGTCACATCTCTCGAGATAGAACATCTCTTTTGTCACATCTCTCGAGATAGAACATCTCTTTTGTCACATCTCTCAAGATAGAACATCTCTTTTGTCACATCTCTCGAGATAGAACATCTCTTTTGTCACATCTCTCGAGATAGAACATCTCTTTTGTCACATCTCTCGAGATAGAACATCTCTTTTGTCACATCTCTCGAGATAGAACATCTCTTTTGTCACATCTCTCGAGATAGAACATCTCTTTTGTCACATCTCTCGAGATAGAACATCTCTTTTGTCACATCTCTCGAGATAGAACATCTCTTTTGTCACATCTCTCAAGATAGAACATCTCTTTTGTCACATCTCTCAAGATAGAACATCTCTTTTGTCACATCTCTCGAGATAGAACATCTCTTTTGTAACGTCTCTCGAGATAGAACATCTCTTTTGTAAAGATGTTCATGATTCAGCGCACAGGGTGCCAACCGCTGCGACGCCGATCAGGAGCCATTCGACAATTATCCAGGAAGGTCTCTACGATTCCTTGTGGCTGTTGTATTAGGGAGAGGAAATGGAAGAACCTGCAGAAAATACGTACACTCACGGTTGGAAAAAACACTCATAACTCTGTACAGATGGGTAAACAACTGACCTATTTGCTTTGTTGCCTTCTAATAGCTGCCGTAGTTGGGACTTTCATGCACTCCATGAATTCTGCACGATTCACCAACCATGGCTCCCAAAGTGCGGGATTACTTGTGTGCGACGAATGTAGATGTTTCGGATTTAATTTCTTGCTTCTGCTCGTGACATTCTGAATAAATGAATAGCCTTAATGTCTGCTGCATATTTCAAAAGCCAGCTAAACTTTCCACAAATACAGCTTTCTCGTCTTTCTCGCTGTTCACTTCATTTGTGTGTCTAACACAGTCTGTGTGTGTGTCTATATACACACACACAGATCCCTCCAATAGCCTTAACAGACTTTTGGGGCAAGTGCTGTTAGTGAGCACCTATCAAGGCAATGTTTACACACCGCACTAGCTACTCATTTGCTGCACAGTGACCTACACACAACAATCAGTGGCTAGGATTGCTGATAATGATACTTGCTCAACAAACTGTGACTTAGAATGAATTACAAACTGGTCTCCCAAATCTGTTAGCATCGCTGCTCTTTGCAATCACTGGCAGTGCATTTTTATTTCATTGCACACCCGCTGGTAATTAAGCGCAGACCACTGGTCTCATCGTGCGCAAATCTCCCCGCTTCCCAGACCTCAACTACTGTGGCAACCACCAGCCGTGCCGCAATGGCGGCAGCTGCTCCAATGCGCAGCCGGACAGCTACAAGTGCGACTGCCAGAAGGGCTACCACGGCGTGAACTGCGAGATCGGTGAGTTTCGGTGGATACCGTCAGGCGAAACTCCGCGCGCTCTCGCGGCGCGCGGCGTGTGCCCACGCCGGCCTGCCAGCGCTCCCCCCGTGTCGCCCCTCAAAAAACAACTCTGGCACCCGGAGCGGACTGCGGCTGACCGTTTTGATAGCCGCGTGTGTGTGGTGGGTTTTTATCAACGCGCACCTGTTGGCACGTTGGCGAATTGTGCTTCAGTTGGGATCCCCCCACACCCCATCCCCCACTGTGCAATCTCAGGCCAATCCGGTCAGCCGGTCAGTGATCGTGTGACTGGCGCACGGTGGCAGC
Organism: Lampetra planeri; assembly: GCF_965212315.1. Classification (NCBI taxonomy): domain Eukaryota; kingdom Metazoa; phylum Chordata; class Hyperoartia; order Petromyzontiformes; family Petromyzontidae; genus Lampetra; species Lampetra planeri. Next base: position 295,332 of record NC_136124.1, on the reverse strand, counting down.
TGTTTCGTTTTTTGGCCACGAGACCAGCAACTGTCCATGTGAAATTTGTCATTGAGGAACACCTCCACCTTTCCGTGACCACTCTCCCACCTCCGATTAGCACGGTTGGCTACGTACGGTGCGAAAGAAGTTCAACGTACATACATACAGATAAAGGCCCTGCATTGTCACCAACCGACCCAGTTATCATCATTCATTTCTGACATTTACTATAAGGCAAAGTAATGGTGGGATTGATACCTGTGATATATAATGTCTGAAGCAGTCCTGGAATACATACCTTCACCAACCTCGTGACAGTATGCTCACTCACGACCAACATGTAATGATGAGGAACTTCATCCAGCAGTGAATTGACAGAGGGGTTGTGAAACGGCGTGATTAACTTCACACCTTTGGAGTACCGTCAGACCTGTTGCTACACACTTCGTGCAGCACATCACACGTACAGTTGAGCCACGTCTATGGATAATACATGTGTTTTGAGCGCTGCTGCTTGCACTGGAGAGGCCTCATTAATTTCCAGGTGCCTTGAAATCGTATCCGGGAATTTATGCACGAATTCAAATTGCATCGAGCGGGATGCCCACCGGCGTTGTGTTTGTTCGCCGAGCCGTGACATCCTTCTCGTCTGTTGTTGCCAGTTAACGACACGTGGTGCGCCAACGGCGGCTCCAGTGTGGGGTCACCGTCGGGCTACAAGTGCCTCTGTGCCCCGGGATGGACCGGAGCCAACTGCACCGAAGGTAGGCACAGAGTGCATGCACGTATGTATGTTGAACCTCTTTCGCGCATCGTACATAGCCAACCGTGGTAATTGGAGGTGTGGTGGAAGGACAACAAACTGAACACTAAAAACAGTTCTAAAGAAATGAGTTTAAAAGTTCACAGCTCCAGTGGCTTCCTAATATCGGAAGGAAGAGCGTTCCAGACAACCGCAGAAGCGCATCTGAAAGGACGTGATACAGTGATGGTCTTTGTTCGATGGTTAGCCAATAGCCACTGCTGCGAGGATGACCAGACTTTGCTTGAAAGCATCACTCGGCCTCGATCCGGGGCCGCAATGACTGCCCAGCCCATAGCGAGGTCGCCGCTCTTTGCAGTCGTACGTGAGTTGAACCTGGTGTGCAGCCCTGGTTTTACGCTGCTGGATTTAACAACCGTAACATACCACGTGCCGTCTGCTTCACAGTGGACGTTAAAGATTCCGTGACGTCAGTCGGACAGGGCATGCCACATTTTGTGCCACCGTCATTGTGCACATTTTCTAAATTACCTGCAAATTGATGAAATGGGATTACGACACAGCAACATTGCCCCCCTCCTCCCCCACTGAATGGTATAAATACTAAATGTATACATTTTTGTAATAAGCGTCCGATAGTTGAGACGCCACCGCGCATGACTGTTCAGCTGCATTCTCGGAGCGCAGTTTTCAAGCAAAATAACGACTCTCAACAATTTCCTTCCATTATTATCAATCCACCATATCAATCACGAGGTTTTGTTTTACCATATTTTGCCGTACCAGTCAATTTCGGTTGGTGAGAGGGATGGGGGCCCCGGACTGATTCTGCTATCACTTGCCACTGATGTCAGCTGTGTGATTGATAGGCGAACTCGCATCAGTGGCTTCACAGCATAGCGTGTAAAGTTATACTATGTTAAAATATACCTTTTATTTTTGTTGCTTCTGTCAAAGGTGGAGTGGAGGTGCAGTGGTTAACGTGCTGCGCTGAGTTTGATTCCCCAGCGTCAATGGCGAGTGATATCGTAACCGGTTCTGGCCACCACCCTTCACCAACGCACACTGAGAAGTGTGGTGAAGTACGGTCACAACTCCCCCACGACCGACATGATGTTGGGGGAGCGGGGTGGGGCAGCCTTCATCCAGCAGGAAATTTACTTTAATAATATATATTTGTCAGCATGATTGAAATAGTGCATCACAACACAACTGCTCGTTGTTATAGGTATACTTGTAAAACAAGCAGGAAAATAACCAATGACAGTATATGCACAAACATAGCAGCACATTGAAAAGGTTGTTTTAACAGCCCTTTGTCAATAGACTGCAAAATGAACACCTCCCCACATCCCTGTTGGTTGTAGGCATTATTTGACCGTACTTCGCGAGGCTGATGGGTTGGCGTGTGGGACGGGGGTGGGGAGCTGAACCCATTCAGTCACCACTCACTCGCCATGGGCAAGGATCGAATTCGGGTAACAGTGCGCGAAGGGCCGTGCCACTGTAAAAGTTATACAACGTCTTAATTGTAAGTCATCATGCCCTATTAAATGATGTCATCACCGTTTTGTGAGTGCATTTTTCAGGAGATTTTTTTCCATCAATCAAATGCACTCGAACAGATCCCTTTTTTCTTTCATCTCTGGAGTGACTGATTAGATGCTCTCATCCGATTGGTTTCACACCTCCTCCAATAGAGCCGCACAGTTTATTTTAAGCGACATACGCTTTCATAGCTGAGGCTTTGTGTCGCTGCATTGCTCTAATGCTTTAATTGTGCATCTCTGAAATCTAGGTCAGAATTACGATATTGTGCAAACGTTAAGAGCAGATTTGGTGACACAATTTTACTCATTCATTCTCTGCGGATGTAGTGTCCCCACCGAGTCATTTGCATGCCACACGAGCTGTTTTTCCTGACTGCTGGAAAATGTTTGTGACATGAGACACGAGAAGAGAACACAGACGCACTCGTCGATGCCATTTGCGAAACTTTAAAATCCAAACCATTTTTCTACGTGGGCAGCTAAAAAAAAACACGCTCGTGCTCCGCCGTATGCAATGCTGCTTCACTGATGGATTTGGTTTTAAATTTTATGGACTCAAAAATGGTGTCGTGTGTCTGCTATGAATTAGGGGTAACGCAACACAGAGCCATTCCTGTTTGTTATCTGCATTGATCACAAGGCTCAGGAGTGCCGGTAATGCTACTTGGAACCATGGTTTACGGCTCTCACAAACTGCCACGTAAAAACTAACAATGCTGTCAAACAAGCTGCGATGCCCTCCGCCTTGCGCCGCCTTGTCGTGTAAACCCCCGCGTATTTATACAGCGAGGAGTTACAGATGCTGGCTTTTCTTCTTCTTCTTTAGCGTGTGGAATGAAAATCCTTTGCATATGCGGAGGAGCAGGAGAAGGCGGGGGTAGATGTAGTCTTGGAAGGGGAGGCTGAAAAATCGTGATTGGGCGCCAGGTGATTTAGCGACGGTGGTGTGCGTGTTGAAGGGCTCGGGGTGAGGTGCTTAGAAAGAAAAGAAGGGGTGCCAACATCCCCGCACAGGAGTGCCCGGCTCTGGGGCTTGGTGGGGTGGGGTGGGGATCTGTTTACGGAGACAGGCGAAGGCACCTCTGATACTGGAATTCTGGGAAGCCACACTTGATAGCCATTGGGCACGCGCACATGCGTGCGTGCGCACGTGTGCATGCACGTGCGCACGTGTGCATGCACGCACGCGTTTACGTGCGTTGGCACGACGGGACAAGCAGGTATGCACAGGTGTAAATAATAAATGTCAGTAACTCAAAACAAGGATGTGTAGGTCATTATCATCAACCATGGTCAATCCACTGCTAGATGAAGGACTCCCTAAGCTGCCACCATTTTTCCTGCGATGTAATAATCTACCCAGCACCGGCACTCGAGCTGATTACATCGCTCCATCTCCTTTTCCATCCCTTCGCTGTGGATTGGTGTGGATTATCACACTCAAGATACAAGCATCGAATTGCCTGTTTAGGAATCCATCATATTCCATTTGTATAAGTTGTATGCAATGGGCTACGTGAAACCCTGCAGCCATTCGAGGCGCTACATTTAACAGAATGCTAAAATAAGAAAGTTGTTTCTTGAGTCACAAGCATGGTGAATTGTTCCAAGCTCACTGAATATCCGCCGCTTGGCGACACACATCCATAGACTCGGGGTTTGTTTAGTCTTTGATTCTGCATTGCCAGGGGGAGCACTGGTGGACTGCATTCTGAGCACACACAGCTGAGTTTGATTCCTGGCCAGGGCAAACATCAGTGGCGAGCCACCTCTGAACCTGTCCTGCCTTCCCCTTTTCCCAAATTTGTATTCCCAAACTCCACTGGCCAACGTGGCTGACAGGAATGGCCTGAGGATTGCACTGGCGCACGCACACGCAGTGCCCTGATTGCTTCTAATGGACTAATCCCACGCGATGAAAATTCTAGGCGCGTGTTTTGACCAGACACGGCACCCGATTATCTGTTTGGCTCACGTTTAATGACAATAGTGAAACCGCGCTCGCACATACGAACAAGCGAGCGCTTAAGCCAATCTCGCAACGTGACCAATTTTGAGTTTGGGAAGAAAAAAAAAACACAACTAACATTGCGATACATCAACGGGCTAGAGCACGCCAAGAGTTTGTCGGCAAGCGGTAGGATAAGCTCTACAACTGCAGGCTGTTTGGACACTCTCCCACGGTGGAGCGACGCTGGATGATGTGGTCAGGCCACACACGCAATGTTTATTTCATCACTGGGGCCAATTTTAATTGGTTTCATTCATTTTACTGCCTGTTCAGACAGAGCTAATGGTGAATGAGGAACCTAAACCAAACTTTCAACCAGTTGTCAAAAGCACTTGAGCTCACTGCCGCATGTACACACGGTGCAAGATTACGTGGATTGATATATTCATATGATTCTTAAGCTCTCTGTGTGCGCCTTAAGTGACGTGTGTATTTATCTCTTATTTATTGTTGATGCAACTCACAATTAAATTAAGCTAATGGTATGTGGAGGCTAATGGGATGAACAAGATGAGACATTTTAAAACAATGACTCATCTTGTTGTATTAAAAAAAAACATTAAATTGTTATTCAGAATCGTGACAATTCATAAAATCTGTGTGGAGTTCAGTACGTGGGGTCAGGGATAGGGGTTAATGTTTACATACCACCCGGAGACATGCCGATACATTTCATGATACGGGCATGCGTGTGATTCTTCATAATGTGTTCATGTGACCCATCCAGTCACGAGACAGCCGCTACATCCACCATCAGTGGTGACATGACATCAGGTTCTTTTCGTAAAAAGTTAAAATGGTGAAGGTGCAGCCCTGCAATTGCTTGTTCACACCACTGCTTTGTGGAAGGGCCTCCCACTCAGGGGAGCTCCGTTGAGTCCCTGTAGAGGGCCATTGGGCCTCTTTCTTCAACGATAGCCAGACGTCTTGCAATAGATGGGGCGTACCCACAACTCTGCTCCACAGCACACGATCTGCCGAGTGGTTAACCACAGCATGTGCCCAACGAATGCCAAGTCTGGTGTGCTCACCAATACACGATGCATGCGAGCTCCGTTGTTCTATAAGTACGCGCGCAAATTCGCGTACCTGTTGTGTTCCTGTCCAGCAGTATAATCCGATGAGTTTATGTCAGTCGAGTGTTTAGCATGGCGATACAAATCACCCTCGTGGACAAAAGCGCGTGCGCACGAAGGGCTGTGCTTCGCTTCTCAGTCCCTTAAGCACGAAAGAAAGCACAACAATACGTGGCGTGGGCAGTGTTAATCTCCAAACGTATCTTTCACCCATTGTAGTGTTAGAAGAGTTAAGTTCTTTTAACATGGCAGTGGAGCCCTTTCAGTGGTAACCTTCAATGCATAGTAGCATTTTGTTTGGTGGCTGTGAGGGGAGGGGGTTGCAGAAGAATGATTTGCGTTTAACAGAACAGTATCTTTTTGTTTCAGAGAGGATCCCCCACATTGAATGCATTGAAAGCCAGAAATTGTATAGTTTCTTACCATCGCTGTTCATGGTGGCCCAAACCATTCCCTTTCCTGCTCACAGATATTCATTTTGAGGCCCAGTCAACCTGAGGGAGGAGTGTAAATGGGTATGCAGGTAGCATGTGGTGGGGTGAAGTGTGGGTACGTCCACCTCTTTCAAGATGTCCAGCTCACTAGCGCTGCTCATGAATGGAGGCCCTTCCGCCTGCAGTTGCGTGAGTAAGACATTGCAGAGCTGCACTTCTACCTAACCTTAGAGAAGCGCATGCCTGGCCAAACATGCTGAGGTGGAGCGATGGCAGAAGGGGTGCTGCGGTGGCGAGATGTTAACTCCCTCGCCTGGTATTCAGGAGGTGGTGAGTTTCATCCCGACCCTGACGCATATTGCATATTTGGAATTTGCATGTCTCTCTCCCCGTGGTCGTGTGGATTTTTATCCAGGTCCTCCCGTTTTTGCATGTTGATTTAGAATCAACATGCGTTTAGAGTATTTGGCTGGCATACATTTCCACACGATAAGCCACTTCGTTAAGCTATTATTTGTGGCCAGGTTACTTCTGAAAAAGAGCTGTATAGGTAAAGTGGGCCTTAATATGGTAAAAAAAATGTTTTGTAAATGTTCGCTCATCGTGCTACACACATCTGATAACCTAGATCTCATTGGCAGCAGTGATGAGGACACAGAAATTTAAGACCAGTCCAAAGTTTGCTCGCATTAACACATTCTTCTGGACAATATTGGCGTGGAAAGTCATTCGGCAGATTGTCTAAAACATATTTGTATTCCCGTTTGGAGATGGAGAATTGAGTTCTGTTTATATTGCCCTTACCCATAATTCCCAACAACGACGCATACACTATAGAGGGGTAGCTCACAGGCATATTCCACTCACTTTAGAGGCCCTCCCGCAATTCACACGTGTGCAAGTGTGCTTATCTGTGCCACAAAGGCATGAGGGGATCAGGTGCTGAACCAATGTTGACAAGAAATGTTTATTGGGTTACGGGCACACTTACAGCAAATACTTGCACTAAGTTGCCCCAGACATGCCGCTGCCACAACGTGGCAGTAAAGCCATAAAAACATTTAAACCAATGCTCAGTAATGGAGGTTGAAGTCCATCATCAGCTTTGTAGTTTTCCTACGGTAAAGATTGCTTGAAAGGAAGAAGTAGAACAAAATGTGACTCGTGAATTTGTTTGTTTAGTTATTTATTAAAATGTTTTACCAGGAAACAAGCTGGGCAATACAGGCCACATGAGAGCCTTCTCTCTGCGAACTTCGCCAAACCGGATGTAAATGACATATGTGGCACGTCTTCCGGCGTCTTGTACGATCATTTATGTCTGTAATATTGTATATATTCGGATGTTTTTACCAAATTCCTCATGCAAATAGAAATATGTTCTGATAATGACTTTGAGTGATACCACAAGCAGATTCTTACGTGCTTTTCCTTTGAAGTCCGAAATGACATGTCTTGCATTGACACACCTTGAGAAGAAAAAGATGCTGAAAGACATCCGCTTTAAATATTTTTTTTACGTTTCAATTATTTTCAAGTGCTTTTGTGAAAACTTCCTTTTGATTCTTAATGTCATCGTAACAATACTGTGGGTTTCTCACATGGGTGAGAATTTTTTTTTAAACCCAAACCTTTTGGCAGATAATGGAGTTTGTTGAATTCCCACAACGCCTCAGAGCGAGGGTGCTCGCTGTTTTCAATATGGGCCGGTGTCTGTCACGCGCGGATTCTAAGAAAAACATCGAGAAAACAAATTGTATTCAACACAGGCCTGATTTGAATTGTGACGAGCACGTATTTTGTCTTCACCTAGCTGTCAATATGCTTGCGCTTACATTATTGTCATGAGATGTGCATTTTAAACGTGTTCCTTCGAAGGCAAGGGCATGAAATAGTGTATCGTTTTCAAATTGTTATTTTAGATATCTATTACATTACGCAGATCAGTTTACAGATGCTCAAGACACATTGACCAGTCTCGTGTTATACGGTTTATTAACCTTATTTAATCGGTGCACACTACCTGCTCAGACATATGGTTCATAAACACGGTCATTGATGGAACATATGGAAAGAAAATCGCTGAAAAGTGTGCTGACAAGAGATGTGTGCTCGAATTATATTATTTGTGAAAGAGAGATGAAAACATCGATTAGAGTACATACAGTACACAGGTGAAAAGACAACATTCAAACTTTAATAAAAAATAATTTGGCTTGGGCATTGAGATTAAATCATTATTAACTTTGAAAACCTACTGCAAAAACACGTCTGTTATTTCCATTAATCCAGCCATGAAACCCATGTAACATTAAAGACAAAAAAAATGAAATGCAAAATAGAATGAGGGGAGAAATCTTATTAAAGTCATTACACCGATTTAATCCTCAAGGTTATGCAAGCATTAGCATCAATTTGTTTCCAATTCCCCAAGCCATTACCTTGGCGATCGCACCACATTTTTCTAAAATGCCGGTTGGTTGTGCACCGTGCCAGGGCGATAACGCTGTGGGGTGTTTGTGATGGGGCCAGAGGCGAGGGGGCCGACTGTGGGGGGGGGGGGGGGCGGTTCAGTGGCGAGCGGCACAGGCAAGGGGGTCGCAATGGCGGGAGTCTGGCCACATAGAGAGGGGGGCATGTAAACTAACACTAAAAACTGTTTTTTATATTTTACCACCGAAGACCCACTGAGCTAGATAGCTCTGTTTCAGAAGCGACCTGGGCCACAACTTATAGCTCAACGAAGTGGCTTATCAAATGGAAATTGATAGTAGCCAAATACTCTAAACACATGCTTATGAATGCCAAGGAGCGTCAGGGTTGGGATCGAACCCATGAACCCCCTGCTGCATACCAGGTGAAGGAGTTAGCATCTCGCCACCGTGGCACCTAGAACCGCACCTTTACCTTGTCATACCACCGATTTCATCATCGCAATCGAGGATGCAGTACTTTGACTGGTCGTGAACAGCTGTCCCTTCTTCTCTCTCACCCACAGACATTGACGAGTGCTCGTCGAGCCCTTGCGGTAATGGAGGGACCTGTCTCAACCTGGTGAACGGGTTCCGCTGCACTTGCCCTCCACAGTGGACAGGGCACACCTGTCTAGTGGGTAGGTGACATCCAGAGCACGAGTTCTACACCTGCCCGAACTCACATCGTCGGCACTTATAGGATTTTTCTGAAGGCTCAGCGTCAATACATTTGGTAGACGGAGGCTGACCAAAGCGCTGTTGGTATTCTTCAGGTTCGGTGCCAATGCCCAAGGCTCACGGAACCATCTAGAATATAATACTCAAAGCTCCTAGTGTCTCATTGGTAACAATGTCATTGTATGTATGTTGAACTTTTTTCGCACCGTACGTAGCCAACCTTGCTAATCGGAGGTGCAGGGGAAGGACAATAAACTAGACAAATTGGGGTGGTGCTTATCACCATTGGAGATTCCGAGCCTGCGGGATAAATTCCACATTCATATGGTGGGGACCAGTCACTCCATAAAACAGGCGCTGCTGATTAACCACAAGAAGTTACCTGTTTTGTCGACCCACTGTGGGGGATTATGGGCTGACCCGACCCCTTTGCAGATATTTTCGACTCGCAACTTTGCGGCTGTGAGTACGACCCTCTGCCAGCCAGCTTGAAGCTTGAACAATGCGAAAGTTAACATTGCGTCACGTGCCCCGATGAGGGGGGAGGGGGGGGAGCCCGCAACATGTTTGCTGCAGCAAAGCTAATGCCACAGTGGCAAGATGTTAACTACCTCGCCTGGCATACAGGAGGTTGTGGGTTCAATCCCGACCCTGACGCCTGTATATTTGGAGTTTGGATGTTCACCCCATGGTCGCGTGGACCCCTCTACATTTAAAATCAACGTGCGTTTAGAGTATCTGGCTGCTATAAATGTCCACACGATAGCCACTTTGTTCACCTATCATTTGTGGCCAGGCCGCTTCTGAAAAAGAGCTATGTAGCTCAGTGGGCCTTACCTGGTAAAAAAAATAGTTTATGAATTAGTTCATAATCCCACCTACCGAAGCTCGTCGCGCCTCCGTATCTCAGGGAGGTGCGAAGGAATCCTTCCTTTCCAATGAGCACCTTGCGTGCTTGAAGGTGACGTTGGCGGTGTCTGCGCATCGGCCTTTTTACAGATACGGACGAGTGCGATGACAACCCTTGCGTTCACGCGCGCTCCTGCAAGAACCTTTTCGGAGGCTACTACTGTGGTTGCCTGCCCGGGTGGACTGGACAGAATTGTGACATTGGTAGGTTTACCTCTCTCCTCCACACCCACGTGCATCATCGGTGTCAAACAAAAACACAGACGTGCATTTCGATAGACGCTGAAATCAATGCTATTCTTTCGCCCAATTACCCAGTATAACGTGCAACCTCAGGCCAACGTTTGGCACGTGCTTTGAGTAATTGAATCAACATTGACCAAACATTCCACATTTATTGCCTATTTACCTATAAACAAGGCATGTAAGAATCCATCTATAAACAAGGCATGTAACAATAATTCGATAAAAATGCATACATTACGTTTTATTTGTGTATGATTTCATGCATTGATTATCCTATGGCCACGTGAGTTATTCTATGGCCGCTCGAAATCTACAGCTGCAATTCATGGTGCAAAGGGTACCATGTATAGGATTGAGCAGCAGGATTCTAAGATACAGCAAAGCCCATTCTTTCGAGCAGTCATTGCGATGCACCACAATAGGGGGATGGGGGTTAATCATGAACAGGTTTGGACAACGGCACTTTGCTGACTGGCCGCTTGTTTCTGTCGCGGGAGTTAAAAGGGCAAATAAATTTCATGTCGTGTAACTTCAAACGCGTTGTAAAATAACCACCAACCATTTCCAAATATGAAATACCTTGAAATGTATAAGTGGGAATTTTCATCACTATTATTGTTATATATCAAAGGGGTGGTACAGTGGCAAGCGTGCGCTATGGACTCGGTGACCCGAGTTTGATTCCAGGTGCACGGCTAACATCAGTAGCGAGTGATCTATCAGAATTGGTGCTGCCCTCCCACGCCTACACAAAGACAAAGATCCTCTGTATAGCCTTAACAGACTGTTGGGGCAAGTGCAGTTAACCGGCACAGCCCACGAGGGAGTGGGGTGGGGCTTGAATTCTTTACCACATATTTATGTTTCCAACATAACTGGAAAGCAGTGATATTTAGCTTATATTTCCCTAATTAAGATGTGAAAATTCCTTTGTGTCACCTGACGACGTAACTAATTTTGGTGGTGGTTCTCGAGTGCAGTGGTGCTGCGGTTGACCGCAAAGGGGGAGGGAAAAAACCATCATCACCACGTCTTCTTCATGAGTTTGCACTTTTGCCGCGCGCACTCGAGTCGCACGCGCAGGGCTCAACAGCCCTCTCGTTTGCGCACCACTCGCCTCTTTTTTTTTTGTCGCAAAATGGTTCTCGAACGCTTAAACCCGACTCGTGACCCACTAAGCCCTCACTGTGGTGGTCCACCTGCAAAAATACGTTGTAGGAATGCTCGTTCATCCTCCTGTTAGATGTATCTGCCCAGTTGTTGGGTTTTTTTAATTGGCTTTTTAAACAGAGCCGCTATCTTATTTTAGATGCTTTAAGCCCATCGAATGTTCGCTGCAATCTCGATATGTCCGGGCCAAACTGATTGTATTCCTGGGTTTCTGGTCTGTCAGGTGCGGTGGCACACGCATGTAATTCAACATTTTTGATAGATGCCTTGCAGCATGCCTACAAGGTTGACTGTGCAAGGCAGAACAGAAAGTAGGTCCTTGACCTAACTGTGGGGATTATTTTCCTTTACACGCTTCGGATACTCCAATTTCCTCCCACATACAAAATACTCGGGAAAAAATCGACCAATTCCCAGGAAAACAATCAAAAGTCCCATGGCATAATCAGCCTGCACTGTCACCCTCCCACACAAAGCAGTAGTTTTTATCAGCCCTGGAATTATGACAGAGAAACCTGATCCTTTGGGGGGATTTAAAGCATGCAACTTTCCAATTCATCAGTTGGTCACTGTGTCAATTAGCCACCTGGCTGGATTGCAGAATTAGCCTGGGTGTGTTCCCTGCGTCGGAACACTGCACACCAAGTGTCCCACCAATGAATGCCCACGCTCCGGCGCGCACCGGCATGTTGTGTTGTTAATGCGGTTGCTCCGCCAGCGAGAGGTGGCTTTCCTTTGGAGTGCTCCGTAAACAATTCCATGGCGACACTGGGCCGTTCGAGCCAGGCCTCATTAAAGGCCTGCGCTCGACAAACACTTGCCTCTGGATTCTGTGCCAAGTGACGCGATGACCTTGAAAGTGTTTGTCATTTAACAGCCCCCCCACCAGCAAATGTGACTCTACCTCTCTTTCCTGTGGCCATAACTTCATCGCAATGTCTCCAAGCCACAAACACGTGCCTTGACAAAGGGGGGGGGGGATATTGAACGACGGTGAACCCGGTTTGAGACTTGATGTGGTCGATTGATATATATTTTCATGCTGCCCAATAGATGTTTTATTGTACCCTGGTCATCCCATATCCATAATGGACGTTGGGAGAATATTCAATTTGAGAATGATGGGTTGTCAAGTAATTCATGACTTGTAATTGATTGGTTAAGCAATACACATACAAAAAATCACAGACACATCGATATGCAGAGGTCTCCAATCTTTAGTGCATTGCAAATGTGCAACACACCTAATGCACGTGTGCCCTCTATTGCCTGCTTAGAGACAGATTTTTAGGAATCATAGTAACGATCTTCTATCTGTTCTCTTTCATTTCACCAGATGTCAATGACTGTGAGGGGAAGTGCTTAAATGGAGGAACGTGCAAGGTAAATCTCGACCCACAAACACACTTCCTCTGAAGACATTTCATTGCATTGTCTCATCGTCATGTGCATTCACTTACAATTAATCGTCTTCTGGGCGCCGATGCCTTAGGACATGAGACTTTACGTGTATTTAGACTGCAACCTAAGTCTTATACATATACATGTTGGGGGAGCATATAATACCAAAAGCCTCATACTGCCTCCTTACAGCTGTGGGTTATTGCCTCTGCAGCTTGACCCAAGTAATTGTACATGGGCTTGTTATTACGGACGCCGTTAATGGTTAAGAGTAAAGACTTATATTGCAGCTTAATGCTCACAGCATTTTTAAATTCCCCATTAACTTAGCTTCCTTATTAATGAGTACAAAGATAAAGATAAATATCCCCCATTTAGCCTTCACAGACTGTAGGGGCAAGTGCTGTTAGCGAGCACCTATTCGAAAAGTGCATTCACGGAGATACTTACACAGAATTCATTTTTCTTTTTAAATACTGTAGCACTGTGCCATGAAATGTTTCCATTTGTGATGGGAAACACAATCGCAAAACACCGCTGAAACGAAGTAAATGCAAAGTAGACTACACCGCAAACGGCAATATTCCACACGTCGCGGTACAACGTCGTCCCACTCTCGCAGGACCTGCCGAACGATTACAGCTGCGAGTGCAAGCCGGGCTACACAGGCAGACGCTGCGAGACGGAGGTGGACGAGTGTGCTTCGCGCCCGTGCCTCAACGGCGGCCAGTGCAGAGACGCCATCGATTCCTACTACTGCATTTGCACAGACGGCTTTGCCGGCGACAGCTGCGAAGTAAGTGCTGCGTTTGTTCTCGAAGCGAGGTGTGCGATCCCCATCCGCGCACCTGAGGCACGTGTATGGAGCCCTGTGAATCCCAACGATGCCGTGGATTTGCGTCCGCCAGGCTCTGGCGTTGATGACGAACCCTGAGAACAGCTGTCCAACGTGTGTTCGGACTGTACCATGTGTTTGTTTGGCGTGATGTCCGACGTTTCACTGCACATGCTGGAGGCTTTTTCTTGAACTGACTGAAGGAAGTTCCCGGCACGTGTAGCGAAACGTGGAATATTGTGCCCAACAACACACGACACGACAAAAAATCACGCTATAGAGATCTACAGCAGCGCAACCTGTGCAGTCTTTACACGCAAAGTGCTCGCCACAACTGAACCACAATACCTTGCGGATCTTGTAAAGGAGCATCAACCATCATGCGAACTCCAGTTATTTTCACAGCGGCTTTTGGCTAACCATCAAATAAAGACGTTCACTGCATTGCGCTTCTGCGACCATCTGGAACGCTCTTCCTTCAGAGATTAGAAAGCCACTGGAACTCTGCTCCTCACCTCCGATTAGCGCGGTTGACTACTTAGGGGCCATCCATTTTGGACTTATGCAAAAATCTATCAAAACTTGACCCCCCCCCCGAATCCTATAGAATGGCCGATATTTAATCCACGCAGAAACGATCAAGGATGAATAATATTAACGTGTTTAAGCAAACAGTCCACTGCCGGACTATCTAACTAATTTGAAGGCCAATGTAGACAAATTATTATCGAGGCTTCACCCCCCCCCTCCCCCATTTTCTATGCATACGCACATTGCCAATAGACTCCCCATATGCAAGCGTACACATTTGGGTTAACACCCCCTCCATGCGTACGGACTAAATGGATGGCTCCTTGCGGTGCAAAAAAAGTTCAACATACAGTTGTAGAACCCTATGAATCTCATGGAATGGCAATCAAGCACTCTGTGGGCATTAACAATGAACCTAAATAATTATAGACATTAATTATTAAGAGTAGGGCAGTATATTTTCAAGAATATAAGAAGTCTAATTTAAGACAGATAATTTCCTGAAGTAGTTCATACTTTTTAAATGTATTTATAGTCGTTAATGACAGGTCTTAATTTCGCATCTAGCAGGGGGAAAGTAGTGATGGCGAGGTGTGACGGTTGGTATCCTTGATGACCTCCAACCTTGAGAGCACGCTTGATCTCCTTGAGGTATTATTCGTGTTTCAAGTTATTTAGATTTTTTACATTTTTCACTTTTGGCCAAATTCTTGGACCCCCGGTGGGCTGCCACATACGCTGTGCTCGCTGCGTGTGTGCCCATGGCAGCACTCGCGTGTGTACTGTACATACGTACCAACAATTCACAGCCACATTGTGCGCCTCTTTCAAAAGAGGCTTTCAAAAATGCTTTAATGCTCATCCAGTGGTTGTCTACTTTCGTTGAAATCAGCTGCTGCCATTGAATGTATATGTGAATGTGCTGCTCTGTTATATCTAACCTATATAATTCATTTTTTGTCTGTCCGTCCGTCCGTCCGTCCATCCGTCTGCGTACGCTCCCTACCGGGGGATTTAGCTCTCGGGCCGTGGGGTTCGGCGAGATTAAATTTTGCAGGTGGGCACGCCCCCGGCCCCGCGGTAAACTTAGGCATTTCCGATTTTTCGTCTCTAAACTTTAAATCGGACCGATTATCGATTTAGTGCGATTTTTATTTATTTATTTAACGCTTTATTTATTTATTTACTATCGCCGGCCAGCACGGACCACGGCGGTTGCCCCTGGCAACGGGTAGCAACGCGTTCGCTGCGGGGTGGACGCCATTTTGAATTCCCGTTAAAAATATGCGCACGCATTAACACGCGATTCTGAGGTAAATTCATCAAAGTTTCACGTCCTCTTCACTCCCCCCCCCACCCCAATGTGTGCAATTACTATTATAGGGTCGGTAGATAATAAAATTATAGCGATTAGACAGTATTATTGTAGCGCGGGGGGGGGGGGGTTAACGGCCCCAGTACCCAGCCTCAGCCGAGTGGGCAATCTAGGCGAGGCCGGAGGCTCTGCACGGTACTAGGCCTCGACACGCAACTCTGTCAGGCGTCGACTTTGTGGTATAAACTCGATATACCCAGCGTTGCCCGGGGGAAAAATACATTTAAAATCTTCTGAAAACTTTAAAACATAACATCCCAATGAAAATACAACTGTGTAACTAGAACTCTAAACCCGACCGCGCCAAGAATCGATTATCTGAATCGCGAAAAGGAATCGAAGGTTGTAGATTCATTTAGAATCGCCTTATTTCCGTTTAATATTAGTTGGTTATAGAGTTGATATAAACTGCTACGAATGGGAAATATCCGGCGTTGACCGGGGCTAAAATATAAGTAAAAACTCCTGAAAACTTTAAAACATAACATAAGAATGAAAATAAAACTCTGTAATTAAAAATGGAAACCTCCTATGCGCCAGGAATCGATTCTTTGAATCGCGCAAATGAATCATCGAAGGTTGTAGATTCCTTTAGGATCGCCCTTAACATGTGGTGAGGGGGAGAGTGGTGAGGGGGAGAGTGGTGAGGGGGAGAGTGGTGAGGGGGAGAGTGGTGAGGGGGAGAGTGGTGAGGGGGAGAGAGGTGAGTGGTGAGGGTGAGTGGCGGTTATGAGTGGTGATTAGTGAGGGGGAGAGTGGTGAGGGGGAGCGTGAGTGGTGAGGGTGAGCAGTGCGGGTGAGTGGTGATTGGTGAGGGTGTGATTGGTGAGGATGAGTGGTGAGTGGTCAGGGTGATTGGTGAGGGTGAGTGGTTGTTGTGAGGGTGAGTGGTGAGGATGAGTGGTGAGGGTGAGTTGCGGTTGTGAGTGGTGATGGGTGAGTGGTGAGCGGTTAGGGGTGAGTGGTGAGGGTGAGTGGTGAGGGTGAGTGGTGAGAGAGTGGTTAGTTTTGAGGGTGAGTGGTGAGGTTGAGTGGTGAGGGTTAGTGGAGAGTGGTGAGTGGTGATTGGTCAGTGGTGATGGGTGAGGATGAATGGTGAGTAGTGAGGGTGAAGTTGAGTGGTGAGGGTGAGTGGTGGTTGTGACGGTGAGTGGTGAGGTTGAGTGGTGAGGGTAAGTGGTGAGGCTGAATGGTGAGGGTGAATGGTGAGAGTGAGTGATGAGTGGTGAGGGAGAGTGGTGAGTGAGAGTGGTGAGGGTTAGTGGTGAGGGTTAGTGGTGAGAGTGAGTGGTGAGGGTGAGTGGTGATTGGTGAGTGGTGAGGGTGAGTGGTGAGGGTGAGTGGTGAGGGAGATTGGTGAGGGAGGTTGGTGAGTGGTGAGTTGTGAGGGTGAATGGTGAATAGTGAGTGGGAGTGGTGAGTGGTGAGTTGTGAGTGGTGAATGGTGAGGGTGAATGATGAGTACAGTCAATATGCACTGCTGTTATCATACCAGGTACCACCACCACAATATGTACTCCTCTTATCATAGCAGATACCACCACAGCAGTATGCACTGCTGTAGTCATAGCAGGTTCCACCACAATATGCACTGCTGTCATCATAACAGGTACCAACACAGCAGTATGCACTGCTGTAGTGATAGCAGGTACGACCTCAGTCGGTATACACTGCTGTAGCGATAGTAGATACTGCTATCGAGTTGGTAGATACCGCTATAGTAAATACTAAAACAGTCAGTATATACCGCTACAGTCAGTCAATACTGCTACAGTCAGTATATACTACTATACAGTCAGTACATACTACCACGGTGAGTAGCTACTAGAGTCAGTAGATACTATTATAGAGTGAGTAGATACTGCTATAGATTTTGTAGTTACTACTATAGTCAGTGGATACAACTATAGAGTCAGCAGATACTATACAGTTAGTCGTTACGAGTATATAGTCGGTAGATACTACTGTAGGCCCAGTAAATACTACTATGGTCAGTAGTTATTACAGTCACTAAATACCAGAGGTGTGGACTCGAGTCATGTGACTTGGACTCGAGTCAGACTCGAGTCATGAATTTGATGACTTGCGACTCGACTTGGACTTGCATAACAATGACTTTGTCCCACCTATGAGATGTGGACTCGAGTCATGTGACTTGGACTCGAGTCAGACTCGAGTCATGAATTTGATGACTTGCGACTCGACTTGGACTTGCATAACAATGACTTTGTCCCACCTCTGCTAAATACTACTACACATTCAGTTGCTACTACTGGCTCAGTTGATACTACTGTACAGTCAGTAGATACTACTACAGAGTCAATAGATACCACTTCCTCTGTTGTATGTAAGGTGTTGTTAGTATATATACCTACGAGGGGTAAAGATATTTTTTGAGGGGGGGGAGACCGCAATTTTCGGAAACCTTTTGACATCAACTATTTACCCCACACTTTCTACAACTTTTTGGACTTGTGAAAGCCTCTTATATATTTGTTGGTGGAGAAATGTACAAACAGCCCACCGGGCTTTGACAATACCTTAGTATCTGTGTATATATATGTAAGGTTTTTAAGAAATATATTTTTCACCCGGGCAAAGCTGGGTACTTCCACTAGTATATTATAAAGTGCTCAGGTCTCCTACCGATATTGGAATGATTTTTGTAAATATAATTTTTGCCCTATCCCCAACTCTCTAGGTTATGTCATCTTCTGAACACCGTTGCAAGTATGCACGAATAATTATCCTGTTAAATAATTTGTCCCGTCCATATTAATTGTCTACCCGTGACGTTATTTCCGCTTTTTTTTACGCTGTCTGCGAAAATGCGATGGATCAGGCGCAAAGCTGGGTTATCGGCCGGCTGACTCAGCGGTAGGAGCGAGCGGCTCACAAATTGGAAAGTTTGCGAGTTCAAATCCTGGATGGGAGTTTGACTCAGCCCATCATCCCCTCTTGGGTCGATCAAATCAGTGCACCACTTTGCAGGGACGTCAACAGTGGTTTTCTTATATATAAAAAAAAACTCAGCTGCCCCCGGGCAGAGGAATGTGAAATTTCCACCACTTGTTCAGAGCTGTATACTTGAGCAAGAACTTAGTTTTACTCAACTTTTGCAGAGGATTTAGCAATGTAACACATTTTTTATACATTTCAATAAATATTTGAAGTAATGTGCGAATAGCTGAAGGAAGTTAGCTGCTTTTATAAGTTTCCAGTGTGTTACCCTAAAACGCCGCATTTTGTCATTCCTCAAGAAGCTTCTGTAAAATTGACAGCGCGCTTACTGGAATGTCATTGGCCCTCACTGTGTTGCGTTCATATCAAGAGTTGATTAATTGGGGAAGACAGTGTATAAAAGACAACAGGTCCATTAAGAATGCCATCTCCTGAAGGGATTGTGTACATTTACTGCTCAAAAAGTAATGTCCTGGCCAGAAAAGCTGCACCCATTTTATAATCAGGCAGCCAAGAACCACACAGAGGAATTTGTCATCTCGAAGATAAAAATATAACATTTGGTTTGCTTAACCTGCTTGTTTTGGCTGCATTCACCCACTCTTGGCGTTTGCGGTAAGCAGCTGAAGTAATCTCCTATGAACCTCGACTGTGTAATGCTACCCCTGGCAATATTTTATTAGACTTGTCAGCGTTTTAAGATTACCAGACGGACGATATAGGTGACCAATTGAACTCTGTCAGAGCCTCATAGAAATGGCAGCATGACCATCACATCATGAACACAAGTTCCAGTGACTTGTTGTTTATTTGAGCAACAAACATGCTAGGAGCTTCTTTAGGAACTGAATTTAGTTGCTGAAGAAGCTACCATGACGTAGCACGAAACGTCGAACATCATGCCAGACATTACATGGCACATCCCGAACACGTGTCAGAGAGCTCGATGGCACAACCGTGAAAACCCTTCGCAGCTATAGAATGTCAGCCGTTGTGTGACGTCCCACTGTGGGTTTAGTTCCTGAAGAAGCTCCCAGGATGTGGAGCGACAACGTCGGACATCGTGCAGGACAGGAGGCGGTACACTTAGTTCGTCGTTCTAAGAAGAACAACGAACAAGTGGGGTGCTCTGGCAGCCGGAAGGAAGTAACAGAGGGAAGCGTGGCAGCTGAACTTCCCCTGGGCCACCCCCTGTTCTGTTTAAACAGTTGATGTCTCGTACGCGTCAACACCGTGGCTGCTCGCTTACGCGTGTGTGTCTTCCTCAGCTGGGGAGCGGTAGTGTAGTGGTTAGCGCGCCGCGCTACAAACCTAGCAACCCGCGTTCGATTCCCGCTAATGGCCAACATCAGTAATAATTATCTGAAACCGGTCCTTGGCCTCCCTTAGGTTGACTCAGCCTCAAATGAGTACCTGTGCGGTGTGTAAAAACATTGCCACTAGGGAGACAAAGGCGACTGGGCGTGGTGGTGGCCACCCACCCCTTCGTGTGCCGTTCTGGCCTTCATAGGTGATCGCTAACAGCACTTTCCCCAACAGTCTGTTAAGAATATACGGGGGATCTTTGTCTTTGTTTTGTCCTCAGCTGGACGTGGACCTCTGCGTCCCGAACCCATGCCAGAACGGGGCCCGGTGTGCGAACCTCCCCACCGGCGACTACTTCTGCCACTGCTCGGAGAACTTTGAAGGAACAAATTGCACCCTGCTGAAGGACCATTGCCTCACCTCGCCCTGCCAGGGTACGTCGTCGTTTCCCCAGCCGCAATCGTCGCCTCGATACCCGAGTTTTTTGCTTCATTTTCTGCAGGGCTAAGAGCCCATCGATGTAATTTATTTAATTTTTCGAATCAATGCTCGTGGAGCCTTGCGTGTCAACACAAGCGCGGATATTTTGGTGCCTTGTGGCACGTGCTGAAGTGAAGACGAACGCGATTGCTGTAGTGGCCGTCTTTCCGCCAGCAGTGACGTAAGGAGGCCATTGCATGGCTGCACCTTTACCCATGTCTGCTGGCACGGAAAGGTAAAAAAAATGAAGGCTTACTCGCAGCCTCAAAGGAGCGTGCGGGCAGGTGATGCTAGCCAGCTCTTGTGTTGAGGGTATCATTAATGGTATTTCCACAGCAATCAATCAAGCGTCAGACACTTGCATTAGTTTGAGACACCCTTAACCGAGGACAGAGAACGTTTGATTAATAGCAGTAACTGAAGGCTGCAAATGCTGGAATGAGCAGTGGTTTATATTGACCGCTATGCATCTGTTGTCAAAGTTGCTACTAAAAGAAAACGTTCATTATTTTGTATGACTAAGTGACTAAACGTGTGTGGCCTAGTAGTGTGCATCATGTGTATATGTATGTGTGCATGGGTGTGGAACAGCTGTGCATTGAATCGCTTCCCTGCACCGCAATACCAGTGACCTGGGTTACATTTCCAGCCATGGTTAACAAAACCTGCAAGTAGAGTCTGAACCTCTCTTGGTTTTCTTCCCCCCACCACCCCCACCACCCCCCACCACCCTCCACCGCCCCCCCCCTTAAAGGAGCGCTGAGTACATTGTGTAAAGATCGACCCTCTGGAGACAAATGTAGCCAGATCATGGGGCTGTCCCACACCACAGACCTTAATAGATACTCACTCACAGCACTTTGCCCAACAGTCCATGAAGCTTAATGGGAAGATATTTGCCCGAGGCTATTATGCATGGGTATAGACCACATTGTGTGTATCGTTTTCAGATTAAGGTGGATAACGGTTCTAACTAATTATGGTTCAGGTTGCCACCCACAGAAGCAACCCTGTTTGTTGTTTCTGGTGGCCTCAAACAGCGTCGAGTATTTTTTGCTGCAATCTTGAACTTGTGGATAAACTGTGGTTATTCTAAGCGATATCGGAACGTGAAATCATTTAATACATAAACAACTGGTGGGTGGGTTTTCTCTTCCCCCAATGTGCAATGCATCATAGTTGTGCGGGGTTTTCACTCTGATATAGAAATCTTTATTTTATCAGCATTACTAAATTTTTACGTGTTATTGTTATTTTATATTGGACCGTTTAAATCAACGTGAACCTTTTTGGCAGGAGGCTCGCTGAGATGTTTTAATTTTTCACAGCGGAGGAAAAGGAAAAGGCCATAAATAACACTTTGTATAAAAATCAGCCTCTGGTGTTCAAGAAGAATTTGGAAATCTACTCCTCAAACACTGTACATGTTGTTGGTCAGCTTGTTTGTTCAGCTTGCTCAACATCAACATGAGTTACAGTCCGAAGGTTTTAACGAACAGGCAGCTGATGCACATGTAAGGCATACGGATCGTCAGGTTTTATGTAAGGGGCACTGTATTTTGTACAAATATTTACAGCATTTTTCGGACCTCTAAATTCACGTTTTAATTGCGTGGGGTGTGAGGGGGGTGCGTTTCATCGAGAAAGAGTCGCATAATCATTTCAGACGTGTTCTTTTCAGAAGTGTATATTTTTATTTCAACTTAGAATACCTGAATTTACACAATTTAAGTTGTAAGAACCATAAAAGCCAAAAAAAAGAGTCTGCTTCAAATCTTCAAATTTCATGCTACAACTGTGACAAGTGAAGTTCACTGCATTATTGTTTTTACAAAGCGTCGCTAGGAGGTTATAATACCATGGTGAATTTTAATACGCACACACACACACTTGCTCGTTCACTCTACCATTACTTGGCTTTCACGTTAAATGAGTCCATCGTGCATCAATAATTTATTTATTTAAAGTTTTGCCTCTTTAATTATAATAGTATGGAGTTAGAGTAGCTTACTTGTAGCGCTATAAGTCGAAGCTGTTTTCAAACATTACACTCCTTTTTTAATTGCGTGAGGACTTACAGGCAACCTATCATGAGTTTTGTGAAACCCATTGGTTCCATGCATCCATTAGACTTACATTTTTTTCTGTTCAGCTGCCACAATCTTCCTACTTTCTGGGAGTGTGACTTCTCTCTCTCCGAATGGCTGCGTGTTGAGCAGGCGCCACTTTGTACGACGCTACAGCTGTGCCCCAGAATGTTTACAGACCACTGAGATCGGCTATGAAGCGTTGCCCTTTATTTCAAGAACTATGCGAGGGAGAAAGAAGGCCACCCACAAGCAGATGCATGAGCAGTTGGTAACTTTTGTCCAAATGTGATGTTACTTCTCCGCGGCCCACTTAGCACTCGAAGCAACAAGACATTAACCACATCCACGCAATGAATCACGCCGCACCATATGGACCTTGTAATTGGGAAGCCCAGTCGGCATTCCTGCAAGCCCTGTTGTCCATAAAACAAGCGGCGTGCTCATATTTGGAGATCTTGTGGAAATGGCGTTGACCTCAGGACTCCAACCTGTCCTGCATTTGCTGACTGAACAATTTGCACAAATTCCCCACGCGCATCGGGTGGGCAGTTAGGGTTTGGTTGCTCAGTGTTTAGTGCCACGGTGCTCTGAGCTCGCTGACCGGGGTGTTCGAATCTCGGTGGTGGTGGCTGCCATCAACAACGAGCGATAACTCAACTGGCCTTGCGTCTCCTCCCCCTTCACTAACTGACGCTGACCAGTGTCGTGGTGAAGTACGGTCAAACAACCACCCATGGCCAACACACTGTGGGGAGAGCCCTTCATTCTGCACTGGATTTACATGGGTCCGTGTATAATGATTTCATTTTAAAAAATCATATTTAAATTATATTCGAACTGTTCATTTGCATTTTTTTCATAATTTTTTTTACAAATCTTTTGCTTAAAAATGCAAGTTTTAAAGTAACTGTCTTTTATATAAATGTTAGAGTGATAGATGTTTTTTTTTAATTCAGGCTTGTGCAACTGGTTTGTATTCATCGTCAGTAGTTGGCTGTGGGATGTATTTCACTGAAAAATGAGGGAAGCTAAAACTTTTGCCAAAATTTATTTTCCCTAAAGAGATGCATTGCTCACATAAGTCACCTTCTTTGTACTTCTACAAGTTGTACAATTGCTGCATAAACAAGACAAGCGGAACAGACCAGTCCAATCAGCGAGCCTTCATTGCTTGCGCCCGCAAATGCTCTCTCACACGCGGGTACACACGAGCACAAATCGCATTGCACGCAAGCGCGCACCAAGCAATTCAACTGTAGTCCTCCCCTTTTCAGTACCGCCTGATTTCTCGTGCCGCAAGGTGACAATTGCATTAAATCCAAGGGAATCGCGGTTTCAAGGGTTAGCACCAGCATGGCACCAGTGACTTTGTGCTGCACCAAAGGACATTACTGAAGCGGAGGTTGATAAGGAGACCTTCAAGGTGTATTCAACCAATGGCGCAGCTGCGTTGGTGATCACGCCGAGTTTTTAAACCAATGAAATGCAGGTTACGGACATTTGTGTTTGGCTGTGCTTTCTTAGTTCGTCTTCCAAATATAGAACAGTATTGCTTCTGCAGCGTTAAAGCGTAGAATTGCCGTTTGCGGTATTTTGCGTTGAGAATATCGCAGGCATTGCTCTAGAAATAGACAATCTGTGATTTATTTATGTTTCATAACGTGTGTCTTTGGCTGCTACAGAAACAGAACATGCCGGCCTCTGACTTGCTTATCCTGCTTGATTTTAGCATTGGGTCGTAACACATCACCACCATCCTCAAGGGGCCATTGATATTTTATTTAAAATGTCTCAGTTGCAGGAGTTTTTTTGCTGCATGTTTGTTCTTAAAAGAACAGCCCAAAGGAAATGCCTTAGGAAAAGAGTGCAAGCTGTCATAGTTTATGAATTCTGTTCACATTCTCGGTTGCAGAACTGAACTATGTCATGTGCAATTACTAAACGTTGAATTAAACATTGCTCAAGAAGAGCATGACAGCATGTGCACAACAGGATTAGACACGAAAGCCTGCCGTGCAGCCTGCCGTTTATCTTACTTTAAATAACACTTTGCGTTGTAACTACGAACTACGTGTGAGAAAACGTGAGAAAAAAATCGTGTCTGGCGATACAAGAATTGACCAACTGCTGACAACTTTCCTTGAATATCATCTGGTGTTTTTCGTCTAAAATAACTTTTTTAAAGACATATTTTTTCATTGTTCAGCAAAAACAACCCATGAGAGTAGCAGTGCAAAGTTTATTTTCAGGCCATTTAAATGAATACTAATGTAAATTGTCAAGTCTATTTTCTATTATCTTACAATCTTCTACAGAAATTACTTGTACATAAATAATACATTAACAAAAAATCAGCTCCATATCACAATCAAAATTACATGATTATATATAGCCCTTTGTCAGTCCTCTGCTCAATGATGGCCTTCCCTCGTGCCAGTCGTATGTATGTGTGTACGTTGCATTTCTTTCGCACCGTACGTAGACAACTGTGCCAATCGGAGGTGCGGGGGAAGGACAAACAACAAACTAAACACAGTTGCGAGTAGGTGAAAGGGAGAAGGATGCCCAGGGCCGGTTCAGATGCACGAGTCAATAACATGGAAGGCAACCCCCAATTTCTCAGTAAAGCATTACACTGCAGCAGCATTATCTGCTTGGTTTATTCTGGCCACGTTGATCAAATCGTATTCGAAGGCCTGCTGAGCAGTGGGATGTGTGGCCTCAAGTGAAAGCCGGTGTCCCCCATATGTCGGTGGCAGCTGGTGATTATATCCTTGTGTGCGGCCCATCGCTAATAAGTTGCCACAATAGACAAGATTAGATGAACCTAGATTAGATGAGATACGATTATACGCTGGAGGTATCTGCCAAAGTTCTGCCCTCTAGGATTTGGCTGTTCCAACTGATACAGGATAAACTAATTTAGGTTTTTTTTTCTGTTAACCTATATCGGGCAAGGATTTTCACCACGTAGTTTTCTACGTAGTGACCAACGCTCGGGGATCAGTGTGGCGAAGTATGATGAGAACAGCCCCCGGTGCCCCCCCCCCCCTCACGGGGCAGGCAATAGACTGACGAAGGGCTTGACAGTATATGACTATTAATTTACACTTGTGCATGTTCACGTGTCCATGTGCGCATTAGTCGCATGCGCTTATGAATCGCTTCAAATCCGTAAGTGGTGAAATAACATCACAGGCACATTGCAAATCAATCCTCACATTTAGAAATGCAATCCAGACGGTAATTATATCTAGCTTATTTTATTCATTTTAATTCAATTAGAGGAGCTTGTTTTGGTAGCCTTCAAGGGCGCAGGCCAGTCTGGAAGGGCACACGACAAGCAGATGGGAAAGGCACCCAGCTAAGCTGGGCTTTAACCGACCCATTATATTGCATGTTTCTCAGCACAAATACGAAACACAATTCAACTCTATTGCTATTAAATGTAACAGTTTTCATATGCATACAGTCTGGAAAATTAG
Organism: Lampetra planeri; assembly: GCF_965212315.1. Taxonomy (NCBI): domain Eukaryota; kingdom Metazoa; phylum Chordata; class Hyperoartia; order Petromyzontiformes; family Petromyzontidae; genus Lampetra; species Lampetra planeri. Next base: position 269,576 of record NC_136124.1, on the reverse strand, counting down.
GGGTTATTAACGTGGTATTGAAGTATATGGGTAATAAGCAGCTCTGTAGCAAATTATTGCATTTAAAGTATTCTTATGATGTCCTGCCCATGCCTTGAAAGCATTGAAGCCTTCTGATATGTTATGCAGAAGTTTAACCTTTTTTTGTCTGAAAATCCTTTCTCTTCGACTACTGGATTGATTTTGATGTGAAGAAGCAAATCCAGTCCTGAGCTTTCCCAAGGTCGATTCAGCCTCAAACGAGTACCTGGTGCAATGTGTAAACATCACCACTAGGGAGACAAAGGCGGTCGGTGCTCGCTAACAGCACTTGCTCCAACAGTCTGTTAAGGCTATACGGGGGATCTTTGTCTTTTTTTTGAGTGGGAAGATGAGTGGGTGAGTGCGCGTATTGTTGTGACCTGCGGTGTCGTGGGTGAGAGTGTGAGTGAGTAGTTGGGTAGGTGAGTGGGTGAGTTTATACGTTCCTGTGACCTGTGGTTTCACGCGGTATGGACAAGATGAAACAGTGAGTGCGGTAGGCCGATTCCTCAACATGGTAGGTGGAGGAATCAATAAGTGAAGTTCACCGGAGCAGTAACAATGGTGGTAGAGCGATAGGGGAGTGATGGAGCCGTTCGTTGCCGTTGCCCGTGCACAGTTATCGACAGCTGCACGGTGGCCGTGCCCTCCAACACGTCGGAGAGCGGAGTGGCGCACGTCACCTCCACTGTGTGTGGCCCTAACGGACGCTGCCTCAGCCAGGCCGGTGGCAACTTCACCTGCATGTGCAACTCCGGCTTCCGTGGATCCTTCTGCCATGAAAGTAAGTGTGTTCATTTTACACTACACACATATACACACACGCTTTAAAAACCCGCCATGGTGATGTGGCCGAGCGGCAGTTTATTTCAGAGGTTTGCGGCGAGCCTAGTTGCTGCACCGGTGAATGCTGTGGGGTTTATTATTAGTAGAATGTGCTTCACAGTCGACCTTAAAGATCCCACGATGTCACTTGCCAAGAGAGTTGTCTATTTGTGCCAGCGCCACGGTTTCAAAATTGGCAAACATAATAAAAACGACTTGCAGGTTACTTATATGGGTAAAAGCACATGGCAAAAAAACGCCCCCTCCTTGGCAGACTACACTGTTCTTTAAAACATAGTGCCTTCGTGGTAACTTCGTATTATAGCAATAGCGTGAATACCAAATGCGCTATATTATTGTTGGTATTAAATCACGCATTCCAGGGAATTCCAAGAGCATCAAGACAATGTTCTAGAGCCTTCACCTTCATATGTTAATCCAAAGGTCAACAAACATCAGCAACCAAGGCAAAGATGTAAAAAGCCAGCCACGAGGAGTCGACAAGGATGGTCCTTGGTGGTCAGGTGACGACTGCAGCAGTTGTAAAATCTCATGGAATGGAAGTAACCGGCACTTTGCGTTGGCAATAATGCCATCGGCCATTGGTTACTTCGTGACCTTGAACAGAGCAAATTGGAAATTGTGAAGTTGATATGAAAGACCCACCGACATACTTTGCAAGTAGCAGTTCTGTACATCAATCATGGCTCTCATATGTTAACATTTGAACCTCATGGCTGTACCCCGGGGTACCATAGTACCCCGGCTCACGCACAATGTCTGTGATGCAGTCATTCTTAGTCTGTTGATGGTCGGCGATGCGGCAATCGACTCATCTCGACGAGCTGTACACGATGTACCACTACGGTGCATACCACAAGCGTTCGGGGTTTCAGCGCAATCGTCCTCGCTGCGTTTCGACATCGCGGAGTGGCACTGATGTCGGCTTGATTGGTACCCCAGTCGCGGATTGAAGTACACCCCTGGAAAAAATAGTGTCCCAGAAATAAAATATTTAATTGCCCCGGCCATTTTGTATTATTTTGTACCCCGGGGTACTGCCATAAGGACTACTGTGTGCGGAAACAGTAAATTGAAAACAAGCATTTAATAAGCCCAGTTTAACACGTAGGCTGGTATGTTGAACTTTTAAGGCTTCACCTTTATGACACTCCAACTCAGCAATTCATATAATTAGCAAGGTGGGAAAGAATTAGTGAGTCTATTGGGAGAAAGATATGTACTCTTCAGAGCCATTTATTTCAATTGTATCTGTAAACAACGCCAAATATGCATTTTTAAAGGATTTCACCATTAAAACATACAGTAATATCCACCCATTACCCTGTAATGCTACCAGTGATACTGAAGGCAAACGCTGTTAGTTGGCAATTCAGTAGTTCCGTGGTGAGCATCCGTCTTCTCCTCCACCCATTTGAGTTTGTGTGCTTGCGTATAATGCTGCATAGTTGAATCTCTTCACCATGGTGAAAGATACCTTTTAGTGTTGATGCATTTATGGGAAACCGTGAAGTTGTCTTCCAACGAAATATCAACTCGGCCTTTTTTTGGGTTTAGTTTGTTGTCCTCCCTCCGTACCTCCGATTACCACGGTTGGCTGCGCACGGTGCGAAAGAAGTTCAACATTCATGCATACGTGAGATTTGATTGCAGCTGACAATGCACTGTTGAATGTTGTTATCAAGACTGACCCGGCCAATTATCAATGTTTCTGATATTTGATCTTACATAGATAAATAGATGTTACAAATCTTCCCAAGCAAGTCCTACAACTGCAAACCCAATGAGTTGGTGGCAAAGAATTACACGACACCTGCGAGAGTGAGCGGTGACCTCTTTAGCCTCTCCATCATTATTTCTGGGGGTGAACATCTCATCCAGGAGAAGTGGCACACATTTCGAATGCATGCCCCCGCCCTGACTAGCCCAGGCAAACAAAGAATATAGAAAGATTAGGCATTGTGCAACACCTGGCTAAGACTCTATCATCAAGTTACGTTACCCGGCTCAATAATTCGATGTGGCCTAAGCGGCCTCCTTACGCCATGACTTAAATTGGGCAAGGGTCGCATGATGTGGTTTTAAAGGCCTGATCATTTATTTTTTTAAGCTGTGTGCTAATCACAGCTCCTGTGGTTAACTTTCAAAATCCTTCTCTTTTGATACCTTTGTTGTCCGTACTGGAAAGGCTTCCTAACCGCGCACAGATTAGTATATTTACAATACCGTGTATATATGTAGCAGTAATTCTGTGCGTTGTAAATTATTTTCCTTTTCGAGTAAAGTAATTGTATTTTGCTTCATGTGGAATCCATACAAATTCTGTTTTGAAACGTCACGTCCTTTGCAATGTAGACTTGGGCCATCAGATAAATAAAGAACAATAATATACGCAATACTTTATTATTGTTTATGATTTAGTCATTTGTGATTAATCATCACATTTGCAAGTCGGGTCACAGCCACCGGCGATTAGGTGGGTCATAGTAGTGCACAATGGTCTGATCATTTCCAATGACGTCACAGGGGATGCATTCGCTCGGCCAGTTGGCTTTGCTTGTCTTCTGGTTATCAATGTGTGAAGCTAACAATACAACTGCTCGTTCTCGTTTCGTGTGACATTGAGTTGATCGGCAACATCTACACGTCCATGGGGTTGGCAAGTGAACCAGTGGGCAGCTTCAGGAGTAGCCGCATGGTTGAATATTTGAAATGCTGCCAGCGAATTATCGAAGAGGGCAGCGGTGTTACAATGCAGTCCACTGTTTGGGATCAGTTACGGCAGTCACATTGTGGGCTATTATTAATTTTCCACCATCGGTGTTGGACATGCCCGCGTCTGTGGCGACACTGCTGTAGTGAGTAGACGGAGGCTTCTCGCCGAGTCAGCTGCTGCAGGAATGCCGCCGCCAGCGCTGCCATTTGATGGTCGCCGCCGACGCGAGCTTACAGGTCCCCAGACTCCGTTGCTCAATTGTTTCAGTTGTAAATGATGGTTCGGACGGGGGGTGGGTGATGTCACATGACCTTGTAGCTTTGCGCTCCTGGGTTTTCCCAGTGCACCTATTGCGAATGCCATAACTGTAAACTGTTTTGAGCGAGGTGTACAGTGTTCAGATTGCTTTAGGGGTTTTCAAGAGCAAACAAAAGGACAACTGATGTGCAGTTATAAACATTGTTTAATATAGGAATCATAATATTTGTTATATTTATTTTTAGTATACCTGCATGATTCTCACTGCATGGCATGGGTGTATTAATATATTTGCTTATTTTTCATACACCGTATAAACAAATAAACAAAACATAAAGACTTTAATACGTATTCACGCATTACATTCATAAACTGTTAAATCTCCCTTGATTTGAAGCTTTCGTGAATGCAGGAATCTATATTATTTGGTTCTTTCGGTACAGACACGTAGGTAGAAATAAAATCAAACTAATCACGACGTTTCGATCGCAACACAAGCGGTCGTCATCAGGCAAAAGAAAGAAGATGACGACCGCTTGTGTTGCGATCTAAACGTCGTGATTTGTTTGATTTTATTTCTAACTACGTGACTTTACCAAAAGAACCAAAAAGTATGTTAAATCTCCGTGCTATTTTTTGATAATCTGCCAAATTAAATATGTTCAACATTTTTATGCAAATGCATCTCAAAGAAATATCCTGACAGTATGCATTTCTCAGTTTGTTTTAAGCTTACCATGCTCCAACGTCTAACTGTCGTTGCGCGTGTGTGTGCGTGCGTGTGTCTCGCTGCGCCCTAGATGTGAACGATTGCGCGGAGGGTGCGTGTCACAATGGAGGAACGTGTTTGGATGGCATCAACTCCTTCCAGTGCATGTGCCCCGATGGCTGGGATGGCGAGTTCTGTGAGAACGGTGAGTTTCCCATCATCCACTCCGTGCACCGCGATGCCATTCATCCACCGGGGGGTTGTGGTGTTTAGCTTCGACGCTCTGTTGTTCTGACGGTCATTAGAAATCAGACCTCGGCCTTGTTGGGCCGTTCCAGGAACGCTTCCCTTCGTGGCTCATTTCTCGATGGGCTTGCCACCTCCTACTCCACAACCTCCCCCCCCCACCCCACCGTTAGATGTTGCCGTCCTAACCTGAAGTCTATTATTTGTACAATTTTCTGCCGTTAAAAGCATAGCCCACTGAGCTCTTTTCCGTGGTGACCCTGTGACATCACGACTGCTTATCAGGGTGGCCTGTCTGGAAGTACGTAGTTCACCTAGCGGTACGAGCCACGCGGCCCAGTGTAGGGGGACTACGTGGGCCCCATTGGTGTGCTGGCTTGGCCCGGTAAACCTGCCATGGGAATCTGCGGGTCAGGCTCACTTACCCAGTTCGTATTCTGAGCTAGCCCACTTTTCAGTGATCATGGGAATGCGGCATGAGTCAGACATGCCTAGATTACCTACTTGCTATGGTTTTCAAGATTTGACTGTGCATGGGGGCCCACAGCAGCACAGCTGGTTGCTCAGAGTGGGACATCGACTACTAATGTCTCCTTTGAACTCTACAAGTGAGCTACGCTGGGGCCGCGCAAAGGCAGCCCGGCATGGGTCAGGATGCGGCAGTTGGTTTTTCCACTGGAAAATCCGTGCTGTGCCGCTGACGTCACATGCAATTAATACGTCATTAGCCATGCCCTTTGCTTTGCTTAGGCCCGAGCCAGATCCAGGTACCTTGTGTGGCAATAATCACAGTTTGGTTCTGGCTTGGCTCGGCAATTTGCCAGTGGACAACAACCCATAGCATTAAGGCTGCATGCTGGCTCGACTCAGATGTGTGCCAGTGTAAAGGTACCCATCATTAATAGAAGCGGGGCCATCTGTGATCTGCAGAAGGGAGGAGAGTAGTAACAGGCTCGGAGGCATTGGATGGAGGAGGCTCAAAATATGATCCTGGCTAATGGCCCAGGATGACCCTAATCCATGCCTGGCGCCACCCAGCATGTGGTGGTACGCTACACATTAGATAACCAATTGCAGAAATGTGGGGTATGTAATTTGGAGTATTTCAGGCAAGAGTTATGAAGGGATTTTTGCACGTTGTAATTTGTTTAGGAGGATTTGTGAGTGCACGTATAATGCATAGCCCGTTGTCAGTTGACCGGCTGCACGATGGCCTCACCATGCCGCATCGTTCGTGGGAGTTGTTTAACCATACTTCACCATGCTGATCAGTGTGGGTGTTACTGAAGAATGGAGGCTCAGGACCAGTTCAGATATCATTCACTACTGATGCCAGCCATGGCAGGAAATCGAACTCATTGCTGGTTTAATCGCGCACCCACACCGCCAACCACTGTTATTGTGCAATTGAGGTGAGCACGTGCTGTGATATAACATTTCCAGTTGCTCCATTCGCTGTCCTCTTTAACTTGAGCTGTCAGTTTTAACGCAATGCTACCAAGTGCCGAGTTGGCTGGTAAATTATTACATAAGGTTGCCATAGAGTACTGGGCTCTACTGTGCGAGATGAGTCTCATACAAAACGCGTTAATAGGTCACGGGGTTTAGTTAACACAAGTCACTGGAGGGGGAGTGGGGATGGGATGGGGGCTGTGCGCATGTCTCAGAAAACAATTGGTATTTGCCACTGGCATCTGTGCCAAAGGTCAGCCGCGTTCATGTTATACTGCCCTTTTAACCGTATGAATTAGGCAGGTAACAATTCTGTACCCCAGCGAATCCGATGAACTGTCACAATTTGGGTGTCACGCTTCGGTGTTAAGCGATGATTCCTATTTTTTGTCTTGGTTGTTTTGTCTGTCTAAGTTTGTATGTTTTATCCGCTAGAATGCTCATATGTAAAACTTGCAAAAGTACAGCAGTAACAATCTACCTTAAACATCTAATCAAATTGTTACGTGGTAAAAGTGCATCGGCAGTCTGCGTGTGGTGCAGTAAAGGTGGGGGTGCTCCCCCCTCTTCCAAGAAGTGTGGCCAGCGTGGAAGAGTAGGCCAAATACCCTCTAGCGTGGCACTCTAGAGCTCCCTCTCGTGGAGACTCTTCTGCCAACAGTGTCATAAGCAAGTGATTGCAGGACTGTACCTTTACCACTTTACCAAAAATGCATGTGCAGGCTTATTTCTTGTTTATTTGAGCAAACAATTCAATGCATCTGTAGTGAGCATAAGAATCGATTTTAATCGATTCATCATTGCATAGTAAAACATGCACACACAGCAACGCTTGAATGTTGCGCTCACGTGTCCATGCAGATGTTGACGACTGCAGCAATCACAACCCCTGCCTGAACGGAGGAACCTGTCACGACCTGGTCAATGACTTCTCCTGCGAGTGCAAGAACGGCTGGAAGGGGAAGACCTGCCACTCAAGTGAGTGCCACAAATTGTTTGGAGAGTCTCAACGCTCCAATATTGGGACCGTCAATTGTGGGTATGATGTCAATTCGAGCTATGCACCCTCCACCATGCGACAAAGCCAGAGAAATAAACTTGTCACGTGGGCAATTGTGCGATTTAATTTAGCTTTTCAGATAACCGACATGGTGTAGGTTGTAATCTCCAGCGAAATTTCATACAAGTCACAAACCTGCTCTGAAATCTGTGAGATATATATTTATAAACCCCTAGGTATATAATTTTGGTGTATTTATAAGGGGTGGAATTATTCAATCCTACCATCCCGCCATCCCAATGGTATACAACAATTGAGTATTATTATTTCAACATTGCGATGTAATCCCACTAATGTATGCAAACTGAGAAAAACACCTCCAGTTACTTGCACACACAATGCGATGGTGTATCTCAAACTGAGGATTTTATGTTAATAATTAATGATGCACCGTTGCACCCCTTACAATGTATTGGTGATGGTTAATTTAACCTCCTGTGTGCGATCACGACTATGACCTCCAAACCGCGGATCGTATAAATTAGCGCTGCCACAAACAAGACACATGAAGGCAGGTGGGTGGGTGCATGGGATGTATCTGTGATTCACCAACTCTTGGACGAAGCAATGGAATGGCTAAATCACAACCGAATTATCTGACAGTTGATCTTCATAGGCCATAGGAAAGCAATAGAAGAAGAATTTAAAATGTAATACCGTGTATGTAACTTTATATTCAAATAAACAGATGAAGGCACGAGACTTTCCTCTTCCCACCCCCCCTGCCTATGAAAGACCCTTGCACTTTCTGGAATATGTAAATGAACGAACAAAATGGTGGAGCTTCGTTTCTGTGCAATGCTGCCAGTGCACCTGAGGTGCAGCTGCTGCTAATATATCCAAACTGTACCATACTGTTTCTTCTTCTTTTTTATCAACAAAAAAAAGATGAAAGGAAAATAAAAATAAAAATACGTTAAGAAGAGAAATAATACGAGGGGGAGAATGCACACAGTTGAGCCTGGATATAAGCACACCCCTTGCGAGCGAGGCCCCAGGCGTGTTTATATCCACAGTAGAGCGTGCTTGTATCAGAAGTTGCCCCTCGCCTGCCCCCCCCCCGATGTAATGTAAGGACTTGTTGCTTGTATGAGAACTTTGCTTATACAAGGTGTGCTTGTAACCAGCATCTGCTGAATAAGCTCATAGATTAAGAATATAGTCCACAGCGCGACGTGTCCAGCCCTCGGGCCTTAACCGTGTGGCCTGCCCTGCGTGTTACGCGTGAGTGCAATGTAAGACGGGCGGCTGGTGATGATGCGTTTGCGTGCCTTTGCTTGTGTGTGTGTGGTGTTATTTAAATGTGGCACCTTGCAAACAGAAATCAGCCACTGTGACGAAGCGACGTGCAACAATGGCGGGGAGTGCTTTGATGTGGGAGACACGTTCAGATGTTCCTGCCCTACAGGCTGGGAGGGCTCCACGTGCAACATCGGTAATAGCCACCACCGCTCTGTCGCCGTCACCCACCGCACCCCACCGCACCACGCAAGTTATTTTTGGTACCCCCCGCGAAACTGCATCACGCCTCGCGCTGCTTTTCTGACGCATTTTAGCATCGTGGGGTATCGAGGTGTGATTCATGCGAAAAACATTGCCTCATTTGTGTTGCTCGTTTCATTCTATTTTCCCACACGATGCTAAATCGGTGACTTGCGGGGCGTTCGTCTTTACATAACGCGTACGGAAGGTGTGGAGTGTAGAAAAAGAAAATTGCTTCCTGTCCAGGTGAGCATAGGGTCGTGCTTATCTTCCACTTAGAGCCCTTTAACAGGTGGTGCAAATTCCACATTCCTGTGATGGGGATGAGTATGAAGTGCGCTTTATCGAATGAAAGCAGTGCTTCTGAAATATATATTGTATTTGTCTCAGTAATGATATGTATTGTTTAATGTCGTTAATTATAGCAATTGATAATGATGATTTTTTTTAAGATGTGTGGAAGTGGTGGTGTTTGTGGATAGCTCATGGTGCTATGAACCCAGCAGACCTGAGTTTGATTCCCTGCCATAACGTAACATCATTGGCGCATGGTATAAGAAGCGGTCATCACCACCCCTTCCCCTCCACTCGCCAGTGTGGTGAAGTATGGTCAAATATCCTCCACGACCGAAACGTTGTGGGAAGGCCTTCATTCAGCAGTGGATTGACAAAGGGTTGTAAATTAAATTGAAGATAGCGGTGGTGGTTCGATGATGAGGAGAATAGTGATAACATTTGTAGGACAATATCTGTCACGTTGCTGATAGATAACTGCTCGTTTAACAAACATGATGATGATGATGATATTGGTTTCACACTGACGATGGCGTTCGCACCACCGCTATCGCGACCGGTTAACAGTGACTGTTTAACGACGGTCATGACTCAAACGGTCGTCAAATAAACTGTTGACGCTCCCAAGGCGATCACGAGGACGGCACGCGTTGGTGGTGCCGATGGCCACAGTGGCAAACTTGTGATGGGAAACCACTCCCCCCCCCCGCCCCCTCCCGGTCTCCTCTACACTCGTTCAGCCCAGAGCATCGCGTGCGTGCCGAACCCGTGCCAGAACGGAGCCACCTGCGTCATCAGCGGAGACTCCTACAAGTGCATCTGTCAGAGCGGATGGGAGGGCGCCAACTGTACCCAGGGTGAGTCACGTTAGCGTTGACGTCGTCACCAGCTCCGAGGAGGGTAGAGAGGGAGACGCTCGCAAGCGCAGAACAAATGCGACCAACTCGCAGCACTCTATTGTCGGCAGTTGCGCGCGACCGTCGCGCGGGCATCACACAAGCTGCGCCGCTGGGTGATGACGTCCGTTGCCGCCTCGACAGCGCACACGCGCTGCTGTCCAGGTTGTCACATCGCTGTTTGGAAGATTCGTTTCCCCATTCTTGTCCCCCCCCCCCCCCCATACGTTCGGCCGATCTCTCAACATCCTGCGAGGATGCGAGGCCCTGCGTAATGGCGAGCCACTTCGCTTTCTCTCGACGTACTGCTCATCACTCTCTGTCATACGATTGGAATGTTTTGCAGCGTCTAAACGCAACCGAAAGTCGAGCACTTAATGCAACAAGCGGGACACAATTCGCCCCCAAATTATAAAAAAGGAAAGATTAAACAAACTACGTTAACGATGAAGGAAAATGCTAATTGTGCCTTGTTTGTCGTCTTGTACCAACAAGAGAGCGTGCATATGCACAGACCTTTAGCAGTGAGAAGCAAACCCATAGCTTTTTTAATTCTTCATGTCTGCTACAGACTTAGTGACCACTTGTATATTTATGTCTGATGGTCGCAGTGTCCCAGCACTCAAATTGAGCAATGGCCAGTACCAATCTCTCTTGGTAGTTTTGAGCCGGTGGTGAAGATTTCGCATTTGCTCCTAGGCAACCAGTTGCTCCACAGGGCAATCAATCTTTACTTAGCGCTGCGTAGTATTCAACTGACCTATCGACTTCAGGTGGGGGAGCGCGGGGGGTGCGGAATGAAGGATCGAAGTCAACGCTTGGTAGCTGACTTCGTGTAGACGGCAGTCTTGCTTTTGAAGAGCTTTTGGAGCATCCTTCGTCTCCGTAAGGCATCTAGAACACGTTTAGAGCCTTCTGCACCGTTAATCTTCGGCACCTGTGCTGTCTTTTATGGACATTATTTGAAGTGTGCATGCCTGAGTGATGAAAACAAAACGAGTGTGCAATGGTGCCACTCCCTGGGCTGAATTTTACATCAGCAGGCATCTGCAATATATTTTTAAATATTCAAAGAGAGGGCGTCTTCCATGCCAAAAATGTTGGGAAAAGCCGGAGCCAAAACAATGCGACACTTTCTTTTCTTGTTGCCCTCCCAGTCGCTGAGCATTTGTGCCAAAAAAAATGTTTCGCCTTTCCTCGAGAGACACTTGGCGGCCTGGTGTTTTGGAGCCAGAAGGGGAGACATTTAGTCTAATGATCGCTCTTATTCTATTTGCACAGTGATCTCTGGCACTCTCTGCCGCCATGCATCTCTGCATATTCTCCTGTGCCACAGATGATATCGACGTTGAATAAAAAAAAAGAACCATGCCCGCACATGCACGCACTGAAATGTGCAAGCGTGTGCCAAATGTTATTGCTCAGTTTATGCAGTTGATGCGACTGCATTTTTCCCTACCTCGGCGCTACCTTCTGGGTTCTCTGTTGCTGTAGAGGGGTGACGTTGTTCTTTCGTGTTGTAGCCACACTCTCCCTGTAAGCAAAGATCCAAGCTGGACAGCACCGTGGCAAAGACAAAGGTGCAGCCCGTACAACTGCTTGCTCACGCCGCCACTCGGCAGATGGGCCTCCACCAGAGGGAGCTCTGAGGGATCCCCTGTGGCAGAGAGATGACGCTCACAACTGGAAGGCTTGCAAGTTAATACTTCGCTACTCAAGGATCAGCTCTGCCCATCATCATCCCTTTGTGTATTTAATTTTAAAAAAAAATATGTCCACTTGCTTTTGGTCATCGTATTAAAAGACTGCAGCCCCCGACCATTACGTTGCAGAATTCTGATCGCTGGTGCAGGGCTACGAATGGACGTGGGTGCCTCCCAATGCTCATTTCCACATTGAGATACTGGGGGATGCTCTGACCATACAAGTATTCCTGTAGACATCAAGTCCCGAGACATTCAAGGAAGCCAGCGGCCACACACGTTATAGCTTCTCCGATGTGTTTTTGTTTTTGGGTTTTTCTGAACTGAACTCTGTGGCACAATCGCGGAAACTTACGCGGCCGTAGCGTCGCTCACATCGACGTTACATCACGTGCAACCGGATCGGTGACCGTACACGTAATCAAACAACGGCAGGCAAGATATTATATTATTTAGGCAAGATATTGTCTGAATCTGGGGTGAGGTAGCACCGGTTGCTTCGGAGAAGTGATCCTTTCCTTCCCCGTATGACGGACATTGCCACGGGCCTTTTAAAAGCAAAACCGCCCAGGGCTATGCATCCACGTGTCCACCGAGATAGATTGCCCTGAGGGTTCCGTGTTTTTGAGTGTGATATGGACAGAGGAGAGAGCTGTTTTTACAACCGAGAGGAACTGTTTAGTCTGGCTAACGTCGGAATACGGGAGAAGGTCAGTGCAGTGCGAAGTCAAGTCTGCCACCGTTGTGTATTTTGCGAACTCAACAGGAAGGAGTGAGTGAAAAGAATGAAGAAAATAAAATAAGGAAGGGACAAAGCTGTTGATATTTCTGGCTTGACCTGAGCAATATTTCTCCACATGACTGGGAAAGGGAAGGTGGCCTGCTGATAAAGTGGACTGCAGGCTGCTCAGATAATTAATCAGCAAAACACGAGTCAGAAGAAAAACATTCTACTGCATTGACTCACGTCTTTTTCCCTTTGCGTTTACTCAGCGCAACTTTTTTAAACAATTGCAGTGAACAACAGTAATCTCAGTAGGCCTGTAAGATACATTGAGTAAACCTGTGTGTGAAATACACTTTAAATATATGTAGATAATTACTGAAAAATAATTAAAATCTTCCACCTTAAAAAATTTACAAGGGAAAATAAATATAAATCCGTCATATAGAAACCTATTAATGTTTAAATGTTCAAGCAATAATTTGACACGTTTATCTTTGGCAAGCCCAAAGCCAGTCGCTATGTTAGAGACCAGTGTATTAAATGTTTTAACAATTCCTGCTTAATGCTACACATCACCAAATAACTATGGTACTCAATGGTACTTATTACCAAATACCCATGTGACCATAACAATGTAAACTTGCTCCATTGCAATAGCGATGATGTAAATGTTACATTGAACCTGCGATAAATGATTAATAGTTGCACTGTCAATGGCAGTCATCATTGTCACCTTCAGACATGATCAATCCACTGCTGGATGAAGGCCTCCCCAATCTGCCGCAGCCACCTCTTGCGGCTCTGCGCTGTAGCAGCCATTCAGCACCTGGGCATGAACTGATATTATCCCCCCATGGCCTCGGTGGATCTAGGGATGTATTGCATTCCTTGGCTGCCACTCCGATATTATTCTTGACCATCTGCCGTCATCCCTTCTAAGCGACATGTCTTGCCAAAGCACGCTCACTTTTCTTTATAAGTTGGGCTATGTCATTCACCTACATATGCTCTCTAATCCACGTGTTCCTCTTTCTGTTGCTCAATGTAATTCGAAGCGTGCATCTCTCGTTGATTTATTGCACACTTAAAAATGTTGTACTATATTTTTCATGGTGTTTCTGAACCATATGTGATAGCCGGCACTAATGCGCACCAATTGAAAACTTTCCTCTGTAGCCCACAGTGGTACATTACTTTTCGTTATCAACATTCCAAGAGCACTTCTTCCTTACCTTCTCTCAGTAGGAAGGATCAATGTCATATATACACAATATATATATAGTTGTCACGCAAAAAAAGAATCGCGCAGAGCTCTAAGAGCTGCTGCATGCATGTTGCAAGCAGGTCACTGCCAGGGCAGCGTTGTTTGTGAAACGACAGCGGCGGTGGTATGTGGAATTGTACGTGCGGCCTACAAGGACGTTCTTTCAGGAGCAATGAGTCGTGACGTGTGCTGGTATTCCTGAGCACATTAGGCAGCAGAAACTGGTCAATTATCACTCAATATAGGACAAGCCTTTCGTTGCAATACGATGTGCGAGAAAGAGCGAGAGAGAGAGTGGAAGAAAAACAATATTGTTGTATAACTCTTTTCACGATGATTTTTCGGCTGTGGTAAATGTGAATACATTAATCGACCATGAATACCTAACCAGTGAACTCAAACATGTACATTAAGCTCCCAAGGCAAATGGATATTCTGACTACGCAATCCGCAAAGCCATCACCCCAACCGTGAGGAAGGAGCCATCTGAGGATCCAATCAAAACCAACACCTTGCCATACATAGCAGGGGTAACCGGAAAGATTTCCAAAATCATGAACAAACACAAGATCCAGGTCCGATTTAACACAGTACATTAAATTTGTGATCTGATCCCATTTGTGATGGACAAGATTCCTGACATGCAATATCCCGGCGTCTACAAACTAAGCTGTATCTGCAGTACCAGTGACATTGGGGAAACTAAACAACATGTCTCGGACTGTGTTCGTGAGCATAAGGCAGATTTGAAACATGGTAGAACCAATACTTCAGCCGTGGCTGATCATTATTTTAATGCGGCTGGCTCACACGAAATTTATTTTTCAAAGGCTTTGCAAGCCTACTGGCTATCAACAAAGATTTGTTCATGAAGCCATCCATATATACAGACACAGACACAATTTCAACCGAGAGGATGGTTATGAACTCAGCAATCATTGGAAAGATGTCATCAACCACTTTGAGTCATGACTTTATTTGTGTTTTCTTGTCAACCTCCACTATCAGCAGTGTGGGTGTGTGGAGCGAGGTGCAATGGTTGCCTGGCGGCCCTTTGGTGTAGTTGCTTGTTTTTTACCTACATTAACATTAGCTGCCCCGCCCATGCTGCTGACACACTTGGGCTACGCCCATTTCTAAACCTTTATAAACAGTTTGCCTTTAGAGGCTTACCCCCCTTTTCCTCATGCCGACCGCTTGTATTGCGATCGAAACGTCGTGGTTTTTGTTTTTTATTTTATTTTTATTACTGAAAAAACAATAATAAGTCTCCATTATAGACTGCCAGTACGCTCACTTAGGTTAAGAACCAGGCTACAGTCTACATTATAGACTGCCAGTACACTTACCCAGCTTAATACCAGGCTACAGTCTACATTATAGATGGCCAGTACACTCACTCCGATTAAGAACCAGGCTACAGTCTACATTTGTGTTTTTGTTTCTTATTATTTTTATTTTATTTTTCTCATTCACTTCATTTTTTATTATTATATCTACGTGACTTTCCCGAAAGAACCAAAAAATTTAAATGTACCTGCTTGAAACCTAATCATGTGTTTCCTTTTGTTTGTTTTATTTTCAGATATCAACGATTGCAGTTCTCACCCCTGGTACGTGATTTATTTAGCGCATCAATTTGTCGTGCAATCCGGGGTTAAACGTTTTAAAAAAAAAAGTAAATGACAGCCTAAACGACGCTCCGCTGTTTATTGTTTGTGACATATAAGAGGGAAGTGTGGTGGGATTGCTTCCACAATTTATAAATTCTAAAAAAGAATTATCTGTTTAAAACTAATACAATACTTTGTTTTTTTATGTATATTTAAAAGTACGACTGCATTCTGGAACATAACAGCGTACTCTATGTGTAAATTAACAACCGTTTTTGAGAGCAATTTAAAATCTACTCAGACAAAGGGTTCTTTGACGAGGGGCAACTGAAGTAGAGTTTAATTCCTGGCCGAATACACCATAACGTCTGAACCTGGCCTGATCCTCCCCGAGGTCATTTCAACCAAAACTGTATACCTGGTAATGTAGAGATGTGTCAACGTCAGTAATGAGGAGACAGAGCGAGCAGAGTGTGGTCCTGGCCACGCCGCACCCCCGTGTGCACCATGCCAGCCTTAAGAGGTGCTTGCTAACAACACTTGCCCCCATAGTCTCGTCAGGCTTAAAGGGGGATGGATCTTTGTTTGTTTTGTTCGTACGGACCGCATGTATACTTTAGGGCATCTTGTGTTATTTATTTTAGTGTGTCATACTTGTATACGTTAACACAACAACTTGTGTGCTTGTTGTTGTTGTTGTTTTTATCAGCTACAATGGCGGAACGTGCGTCGATGGGATGAACTGGTACCGCTGTGAGTGTGCAGCTGGATTCGCTGGGCCTGACTGCAGAATAAGTGAGTTGCACTTCTTTAACGCAAACTCCCCTGTCAATACGGCACACTTCCTCTTGAGTTTATTTAAGGGCCTGGTTGGGCAGGGCCCACTGATCGTGGGGATGGTGACCGATAGGCAAGAAACCTTTGAAACTGGCCAGTGGTCGAGAGGCCATCCATCCGTTAGAGACGGCTACAAGCTTTTGGAGGCCTTAATCCAGCAGTGGATAGATCATTTCTGACGGAAAGGCAGCCAAGGGAGGAAGCCATCTGAAAGCGTGGCCATCACGGAGACGGAGCGGTAACATCAGCTCATCTTCAGGATCGAGACGGAATGTGGCATCGCTAGACCGTGAATTGGTAGCAATGTCGTGGGAAGGCCTTCATCCAGCAGTGGATTGATAAAAAGGCTATCGATGGTTATATTTTATTATTCTGTTTGTGATGTGATGAAAGTCAAAATGGATGGCAATTGTGCTTGATCGTGTGAACACGATACCTGGCAATGTGTTGATCAACACTGCCGCCTGGCAAAAAAGGATCGGCGGCACGTACGCGTCACATGCACAACGATTGCCTCCTCAAGTGTGTTACTTTGGGCTGTGCTCTGGTTATAAATACGCATGCAATTTTGCCCGATCATGAATACGACATTGGCTACAGTGCATTGATCAACACGGTCAGTCACGCTGTCGGCACTCGTGGCGAGCGAGGGAGCGGGTGCCCACGATTGTGTTGCGCCCTGGAAGTGTTCAAGACGAGAGATGTCGCGTCAATAATTAATCCTGAAGATGTAAACCTGAGCAAAGAATGAGATGAATTATTGCATCGTTTAAACGTCAAAATACTGCAAGCTGCAGGGTTTTTTTCACTTTTTTTTACCACTGTACATATTCAATTCTTAACGTGGTTTTCATCAAAAATATTTACGTTGGGTTCTTTTTCCTCTTCAGAATGGTTTAAATTCCAATAACTTTACCAAGAACCCAGGTAGCCTTTTGTCCAAGGCGTCGATCCCCCCTATCCCCAGCCAATGCTTCTGCTGATGGTTATTTAAACTGCCAGTATTGTGACCACTGGCAGGAGGTGATGGCTGAGTAGCGTATTGCAGTCGGTACGCAGAGCCTGATGCAACCAGTTTCCAGGTACTCCAGTGGCAGACTGGTAAATCAGGTTTCTTGCAACTGGCTCGCGAGTCTTTTTGGTGTTGGACGTTAAATAAAACAAGAACTGTACATGTAAGTATAACACCTGCACGACTCCCGTGTCTGCTGCGGTAGTGTACAAGATTTTAATCGTCTCAATACATTTTTGAACGGATGACATCCATTGCACCGCGGTGTACAGATGCTTCAACAGACACGGCGCTAGCTGTGGATGATAGCGGTGATCGAGACTCATGATGTATTACTATCAAAGGGAAGGAACACACCTGAGAAGGCATCCTTCGTGCAAGAGCTTGATGGATTGAGACCGTGGGAAATTGCGATGCTTTGAGGAGGCCTTCAGCCAGCCATGGATAGATCATGGCTCACGATGACGACGATGACGACGACGATTTCCTAATGCATACGCCCGTGCCGTTGTTTTCCACAGACATCAACGAGTGCCAGTCCATGCCGTGTGCAAAGGACGCCACGTGCATCGATGAGATTAACGGCTACCGGTGCATGTGTCCCCCCGGCCGTGCGGGACGACACTGCCATGATGGTGAGGAGGACCTCGCTTGAATTTACAACCATAGTCTACGTTTGCTAGCCAGGAAAGCCTCCCCGATTTTCAGGAAACAACATCAACGACAGTGCAACTTGCTTGCCGTTTGATACATCCGCCGTGGTGGCGTTACAAGAGAGCGCATTGCCACGAGTGACTTTAAATGTATATTTTTTCTCATTAACAAAACTTCGAAACTCCTGGCTGTCCTCATGAGTAGGATTGCCACCTACTGTGGTACAACATAACCCAGGACATGGGAACACGAGTATGTCACAATGCTGGGAGATGAGAGAACTTTATTTAAATGCATCGTCTTAGGTGGTGCGTTATTTACCAGGATAGCTGCGTCAAACAATGAGGACGTCCTGGAAAAACCAGAACAGGGTGGTGACCCCACTCATGACCCCCATTGTGGAGATTTCAGTAATTACACCAATCATCAGGTGCATGCGGTGTGCAGTTGTTTAATCAGCATACAAATATGTTGGTAATCACAAAAAGACTGACTGTGGTGGGCTCGCGAGGACCGCCGTGAAAAAAAGTGGCCTCGGCGTGTAGGTCTGCGAAGAAGAGACATTCTATTTTGTTGGTGACATGGCCCAGCGGCAGCACGTTTTCCGCTTGTTGCAGCGATTCGCGGTTGTAGTCCAGCAGAGTCACCCTGGTTATGACTACGGTGTGTCCTCACGGCAGAACACGCGCGCTTCGTCTGATTCGAAGTGGATGGTTAAAGATCCCGGTGACGTCATACACAGAGTAGGCCATTGCCTACCGCCCTCATCCAAATTTGGAAAATTTGAAAAATTCCACCGCAAATTACGCAGTTGCGATTGCACATAACAAGATCTCATGCCTACTGCGACACTGCTGCACATTATGTCCATGAAAACAGCACCTTTGTGGTAGCCTTGCACGATAAGAATGGCTCGAATACCAAAATAACAAAACTATTATTGTTATTATTAAGTGTGTTAATCGCTGTCGCCCTGCGTGTGTTGCTATTACAGTCGTACAGCCAACGCAGCCATGTGTGGCCAGCGGCAGGAATCACTCCCATGGGTCCAGCTGGAAGGAGGAATGCAACGTGTGCCACTGCTCCAATGGGGACATCGATTGCACAAAGGTGCGTGTTAGTCCAGGCCTTCTTCTCTGAGAGCGCTCTCGTCAGCTCTGTATTGCAGTGTCTCTGGTTAGTTGATGGGCCAGAGGAGAAACTGGTACCACCTAAAGTCAATCTAGATTGAAAACGAATTTCTGTTGTCCTTCCATGTAGCTCCAATTAGCACGGTTGGCTATGTACGTCGCGAAAGAAGTTCAACATAAATAAAGTTATAATCATCCGTATTTATTTGATAACTCCACTCATTTCAAATGGTCATCGCATTATTCACTGTCAGTGGCCACACAGAAAAATGGGAAACACTAAAGTGGTACCGACAAATATTATTGGTTCTTTCAGTAAAGTCACGTAGAAAATAATTTTTAATAATAATACATTTAAAATAATAGAAGCAAAAAACCACAATAAAAAATATAAATAGTAAAATAAAAAAACCACGACGTTTCGATCGCAACACAAGCGGTCTTCATCAGGCGGAGAGATAAGTGAAATATCTGGTCGGGGCTCATAGACTAAGTGTGGATCACCTGGGCATCGTCCCTTCCAGCTTCCGGCAGCGTATATACATTTTTCATCCTTACAAAAACGCGCATTTATTTATCAAAGTGACTGTCGGTTATTGTCATGGTGACGATAGCCAATGTTAATAATTGTGCATGTAATCACTTATTTCATTTCGTATACACTGGCATATGTCTAGCGCAGTGGTCGGCAACCGGCCACTCCGGAGTCATATACGGCTCTTTAAGGGCTACTTTGCGACGTTTATTATCAAGGACCCACCGTCTCGTATTTACGAGCATTGTGGCTCTTTAACTATTGAGTATTTATTTACCAAATTTGAAAAAAATGCCTCCTTCTGTTATTTTGGTTGCCGACCTCTGACCTCGTCGGTTGGGAACCCTGGAAACTTCACATTCACACTTGGAACAATTGACAGAACAGGCTCACAAGCCAGCCTCGTGGTTCCACTTTGATCGAAGATGGGAGCTTCGTGGCGCCCGCACCAATGCGCCGATGATGTCCGTCCATTGGGTAACAATGGCATTGACGCTCCCTGCACGGGCACCCGCAGGTGTGGTGCGGCAACAAGCTCTGCCTGCTGAGCCCTGCCGCGGCGTCCGCGGAGACAGACGGGTGCCCCGCTGGGCTGTCGTGCCACGCGATGCGTCACGAGTCCTGCCTCGCGGGATCCTGCTTCCGCCAAGGGGAGTGCCTGCCCCAGACTTCCCCTCCAGCCTCCCTGTGCCAGCTGCAAGAGGATGGAGCAAGCGGGGGCTGCGCTCACTTGAGACTCACCTTCGACAGGAGCCTCTTGGCCCCTGTGAGTATTCCGTCGGATAATTGCAGGCTTTTATTTTTCCTATTGCATAATCTTGGCCATTGAAAGCAAATATGGCTCTTGTAGCTGACCAGCCTAAACATTTGCCTTTTTTCCTCTCCATGCTGTTTGTTGCTGCTCTGATGTGTTTTTGGCTTTTACCACGTGGAGGGAAATGTCAGGCATCACGCCAAACAATTTGCAGCACAACTCAAAAACATCAGAGAGCTGTCCAACACAACCACGAGAACCTACACCATATTAGTCGTGCTTTGTGTGTTCCCTATGCTCTGTGTTTATAAATATATATGCGTATGTTATGCTGTATGCTGCGCTGTCACGTAAAGCTGGTTTGGCAGCCCTGGAAAAGTGCCCAATTTCCATGCAGCAGAAGGCCATAAGTTCAAACCTCGGAAGAGGGTGGACTCAGTCTATCATAACTCCAGGC
This sequence comes from Lampetra planeri, assembly GCF_965212315.1. Lineage (NCBI taxonomy): Eukaryota > Metazoa > Chordata > Hyperoartia > Petromyzontiformes > Petromyzontidae > Lampetra > Lampetra planeri. Next base: position 248,910 of record NC_136124.1, on the reverse strand, counting down.
TTGATCAATCGAGTACCACCTTTGGGTAGACAGTAGTGGTTGCCTTATGAAGAGAATTCAAAAATCAATAGAGCTATTCAATCAATAGAGCTATTCAATCAATAGAGCTATTCAACCATGAACCTCTACAACAAGCGGCGAGCGTGCGACCGCTGGGCCGCGTCACCGCCCCCGCGTGGATTTTTAGGAACTCTGCACCAATTGGGCTGCGAGGTGGGAAAAATTAGAAGAGCTATGGAAACGCCATAGCCTTTCGAGAGAAGAGGCAGAGGAGAGAGCATGCACGCAAGCCGATCCTATGCATAAAATGGGACTTGGATATAAAGAGGAAGTAGCACAAATCTTTTCCATTGTCTGCTTCCAGAGCACCACGGTGGAACACCTTTGCAGAGAACTGCGCTACTTGGAAGCCATCCACAACCTGTCCAGCAGCTTCCCCATCTACATCTTGTGTGAGATGATCGACAAGGAGCCGGACAAGATCAGAGTTGCCATCGTAAGTAAAATCCACGTTGTAGAACCGCGATAACAATACCGGCCATGACCCCATCCACCGCTGGCAGACAGCCTCCCCCAAATAAAGCTTGATTTACCTAAGTGTATACTATGCAGGAAGGATAGACTATTGCACAATTGTATAACGGTTAATAAGGTTGGCTATATTAAGTATTTAGTAAACTCTGTATTATCTACCCTTGACATTTGAAGATCCATAACACTTATTTTCTATATATACATTATATTTACAAAAGCAAATTAATTTGTTTTCATTGTAAGAGTAAGCGAATGGAGAAAATTACAATATATTAATAAAGGAGCAATTGGGCTTGAGCAGGACACATTTCTAGAAGGGACCATGGCTGAAGGTTTACAATACCTGTTAAAATAAAGATAGCTTTTTTAGTCTATATTGATGGAACTGCAGCCAAGGAATGGAACACACCAGAGAGGATGTGCGATGAGGAGATGGAGCGATGAACTCAGCTCATGTGCAGGTTTATAGGCGGATTGTTCCATCGTTGGTCATTGGAGAAGTAGCTTGCCAAGGCCTTGATCCAGCAGTGAATTGACCACGGCTAACAATGATATAGAGTCACGTAGGTAGGAAAATTTAATGAAATAAAAAATATGATATAAAATAAAACAAAAAGTGAAATATTAGTTTTTTCTTTTATTTTATTTTTCTACCTACGTGACTTTACCGAAAGAACCAAAGAGTATGGATTCCTGCAGTCACGAAAGCTTCAAATCAAGATTGAGATAGATGTGCTTTATATTCCGATGGAATGTTTATATTAACAATTAATAGTAGAATTATGAAAAAACATTTGGCAGCCCTTGGAAACAATTAGCTAATTTACTTTCATGAAGGTAATTGCTTAATGTCTCCTGACCATGCACGTACTTTTCATTCCATAAAACCCTGAAATATTTAAAATAATCTCTTAATGTCTTAAATTGTTATTGCCAAGTCTCTAAAACTATAAATTTTTAAGGCATTTCCAAATGAGCTTCACCTTCTGGGTCTGCACCACTTGATGATGCCAAGCCAACAGCGGTGTTTCTATGGATAGACTGGCCCCTGCCATCGGAATTTAGAATTTACACCACTCGCTCAGGACCACCACTGGGGTTGAGCGCTGCCAATATTTTGAGTCCAAATTAAAAACCAAAATAAAACTGCTCTAAGTTTTGTTTTATATCAATGAACCGTTTGTGTTACGTAAAACAATTGATCAGCCTTCCATTCACATGAAAGGGGAACTATTTTAGTCCGTAGCCCAATAGGCCTTCCAAACTTATGTTTGACAGTGGCATTTTCACAAGAAAAATATTGCAGTGCTTTCTATATTATGAGTCCGGCTCGTTAAACAAAAGCTGTCGTGTTGCCAGATGTTATTTGCAAGAGAACTCCATGCTAGCCATGGGATCTTGTTCATCACAACAAGCAACAATGTCATAAAAATGTATTGCACGTTGTGGTGAAGCATGATGGGGGGGGGGGGTAATAAAATAACGAAACACGAATTTTTCTGTCCGCATAAAAATTTAACATTTCAATTAGGCCATCTGTACGTGAGTCGTTACAAGTGTAATGTTACACAACTCTCCAAATAGATTTTCTTCACGTTCTGGGGCGTTTCTTACAGAACTGAACCAAATAATCTCTCTTCCGAACAAGACGTAGTGCAACTCATGAAACCCATCGGAGAGCTTTACAAAATAACCGTGAAAAAAACCTACACAGCTGTAGGTGATATAGATAAAACATTTTCAAACATCTTCTGTGTGCGATCATTGTTTTTTTTCTAGTCATCCGACCGACAGTCGGGGCCACGGGGAGCGCAGCTGGTGCAAGAGGTGGCGGCGCGGATTGCAGACGCCATCAAGCAGCGCAGATCCGGAAGCAGCCGCCACTTGGCAGCTGTCACCAATGCGGACTTCACGCATTCCACTGCAGGTTCGTCAATCCCCTCTCTTCAGTTTGCCCGTCTTCCCCTTATCCTCACGAACTGGGCACTGGACTCACGAGGACTCTGCTAAACCCCCCAGGAGGTGTAATAACTAAACTAGTTTTTGTATTTTACCAGGTAAAGCTCACTGAGCTATATAGCTCTTTTTCAGAAGCGACCTGGCCACAAATGATAGCGCAACGAAGTGGCTTGTCACGTGGAAATTTATATCAGCCAAATACTCGAAACGCATGTTTCTAAATGTGGAGGGAAAATACTGGAGGACCTGGAGAAAAGTTCACACCACCACCGAGGGAGAGACACGTAAACTCCAAGTATACAAGCGTCACTCAAAATAAACACTGCTGAATCCGAGGCAACTGGATGCCTCAAGGAAATATTTCTGTGTTTTAGTATTTTGGACCAAATCTTGTTATGTGTAGTCCCTATGCAATCACTGTATATATGCATCTGAATCCCAAAAATTAAATCCCTCACTCACGACCTGCCCATGTCCACCTTTCCTTATTGGGCAACTATCTTCCATTCGAATACAACATGACGTTCTTACACACATTTTACCCACCTGGTGATTGCTGAATGTGTCCCAATAGGGCAGAGCGCGCTAATTCAAATTAAGATACAGATCTTGTTTGTGTGTGTGCATGTTTGTCCCGCGTGGTGGAGGGAAGGCTCTACATTTGAATCGGCACTCTCCCTCGTTTCTTCCTTCGCTTTTGTGTTTACTAACCGTCGGGTGCGTGCACCGTGTATGTATGTTGAACTTCTTTTGCACCATGTAATGACTTAATGTGAAGGAGATGATTATTCAGCATAAAAAGATGGACCAGAATTTGGGACACTCCATCATGCCCTGCACAGTGGCAGGGTGCAGTAGCGTCTTTAAATATATAAATTACAACTCTCCACTTGTTACAGGTTACTTTTTCTGATGTCACCAAAAGCCACTTAATGATTTTCAAGCTGCATTGCAATAGCATGATGTGTCTTTGACCACGTGGGCACAGTCTGGACCGTTTTTATGCACTCGTGCAAAATAATAGTAAAACATAAATTGGCCACAGATTTCAACACAAGACCCTCCTGGAAAAAAGTCTCATGACTCATTGAACCATCGCTGGATGATATATAAAGGTCTGATATTAATTACACACGTTAGCCATCACCGTCTATATTTGACTAACAAAATGTTTGGATCTGAGTCGTGATGCGTTGTAATGCGGTTGCTAGGCTTGCGTCACGTTTCATGTCAATAGCACATGAGTGATAACACATTGTGAAATTTACTAGTAAGTGTACGTGACAACAATGACCACGATGATGATGATGCAATGCCTGTTCTGTTGTAAGCCGGCAGCAATAATAGTTGTATTCCTCTTGTAAACAAAGATTGCAGTTTTACTCATCAGAGCGGGCGTGCCGTGTTTCTCAACTCGCTGTGTAATGTTCACCTCGATATTAATACGCCGTCAGGCATTTACACTGCGCTATTACTGTTGATGAAACTAGCGATAAAAATATTCGTCAACGGAGAGATTTTTATACGTTATAGTCAACAATGAATGTCAGTGGACGAAAGTCATCCAGCGTGACCGTAACTCTGACTGCTGCGTACCAAACGCCAAATCGTGACCGACTATGAGGAGATGAAAATCGACTGGTTTGAATAAGATGTCAACTAAGATCGTTCATCATGTCGTTAGAGACAGCAGTGCTCTTGAGAAAGACCAAAATTTGCCATTGGCTATAAATGTATATTGGCTGTAATAACAATTACAATTGGCTGACCTGATTATATTTGGGGCAATTTGGTGCCACTTGCACTGACATTTAATAAATAAGAGTGTTTTACTCAAATGTCTGACTGATTAAGTCGACTAAGAGAATAACCAGATAAAATCCACAGACTTGACTCAAGTTCCACAGCTAGTCAGCAGCTAGACCATGACAAACATCGCAAATGCGCTCACCAGACAAACCACGGCTCTCCCGCCCGCCCCTCTGCCAGCAGACAATATGGTGTTCATCGTGAGCGGCGCGCTGGGCTTCCTGCTGCTGCTGGCCACGCTGCTCCTCTGCGTGTGCTGCATGCGGAGGAGACGAAACCGCCGGTCACCTCACCTCGACAAGCTGGACGACAAGGACAAGGTCATGGAGCCGCTCAACAAGGTCATAATCCACAACCCAATCAGTGGCGGCGGCGGTGGCAGTCAGAACAACAAGCAGCTCGAGCAAAATTTGTGCCGTGTGGGAAAAATGCGGACACACAACATCGAGCTGGAGGAAATCGACAAGCTGGGATTTAGCAGCAATAAAGCGACGCTGGGCTACGGCGTCGGATCGCTGGCCACGCCCGAGGAGCAACCGCTGAGGTCCAAGTTGAATGTGAACAGACCTGCGTACACATGGACGACACAGGTGGAAGTATAGTCCTATACTGCACTGGCGAAACAGACTTTGGTGTCGTGAGCAGCAGCAGCAGCAGTTATACGGACATTGATAACTGGACAGAAATGCGTGCTGTGCCTTTTTTTTTAACGGAATTATGGACAGTCAAGGCTTGTCGCTTCTGCTCTTTATTCACTTTTTACGTGAACTTTGCAGGTTATTCATTGTCAACGTCAACGTCAACGTCGTTGTTGTACCATGCACGTGCCCCATCGAGCATGTGTCCTGCAACGTCTACAGAAAAACTCCAGCAAGTGAACAACTGTCGTGAGCGTAGTGGAGTGGATTTAGACCGTGGAAGAGAAATGAAACAAATGTAAAGAAGAAAGGTTGTGCTTGATGTTGCGCAGTCGATGTTACCATTTTCGTGCTCCTTGGCAGCTTCTGAGAATGCCTTTTTTGAAAGAAGTACACACACACACCACGCGCGCGTGCTGCTTGCTATGCAATCAAATGGGAGATTAAAAAAAATATTGAAGAGAGAAAAAAAATCACAAAAAATATACAAAATGTTAAAGTGAAAAACAACAAAAAGAGGACAGAATGCCCAGAAAACACTGAAGTCTCGCAGGAGACAAGAAGGATGCTTACTCCATGTTTACATGATGGGCAGGATGTATTTTTTCAATCTAGCAAAGCTGAATATATACACCATAGCTAGGCTACTGAACTAAGATATAATACAGAGACTATCCGTCTCACACTGCACTGGTTGTTATTATATTGTTACGTTAGAGGATGTTTGAACTGTTAACCTTGGTAACTTATTTTTTGTGCTTTTTTAAAATAAATATATAATAAATAAAATTACACAAACATGTCTATATATCTCTCTCTCTCAATGTACGCATATGCAGATGGGTTATGAATGATATGACTCGACTTGCGGCATCAGCTTAGAGTGAGTCACAGTCCGTTTGCCGATTGAGGCCCCTTTATCATCATTTTTTTCTGCTCAGCATTTTTCCTCATGGGACATTGACATCGAAGTTCAATTTTGTAGGAAGCCTCAAAGCTCCGACTGGGTAGTCAGGAAGTGCCTTTTAGGTGACCTTTTTGCTGTGTCTGTTGTGGGTTGTATGCGTTGATTGACGATAGACTGGAAAACCCTACCTGGAAAAGGTGTGCGCAAAGCGCAGGCAGGCGTTGGTGTTGTTGTATTATAATCAAAATAACGATGGCTCAATGTAAATACTCGATGTATATTTTAGATCGCTGTATATTGATAACTAAATGTTAATCTTGAAACCTGCATTCCTTTTATTTATTTATATGTCACATAATTGGATGTATTGGGAAATCTTTACTATATTGTTGTGTATTATTGGAATAATATTTTTGGGGGGGGGGGGGTGGAGACAAGGGTTGGGGGGCTTTTAAGTGGCCCTACTTGTGTTTAATGTAGAGCACGGAATGTTATTAATAACTGTAGTCTGAAAACAAGGGTCTTCATGCTGTCTTCTCTGTGCCTTCATGCCCTGTGCCTCGCATGACCTAGCACATCTTCTCGCTTTTCGCTTGCAAAGTAATTATCACTTACGAGACTCGATGGAATTTGGGGGAAAACATCCACACCGACTCTTCAGCTGACTACTACAGTATAAGAATTGAGTGGCATCTGAAAGTCGTCGTATTTTTTATCTTGGAATTAATCAGAGTTTGTCAAGAGTTATTGGGCAGGATTAGGGCAGAATGTATTGTTTTATATCTTGAGAGTAAGGTGATATCAAATTCTCTCATTTCATGAATTCGGTTTGTGTAATTGATGCAACAACAACAAAGAGTGTGCATTGTGTCCACAAGTTATAGCGTTTAGAATTTGCAGCTTTTGAGCAAACTGTCTTGGTGTTGGTGTTCCGATTCATGATTTTAACAAGCTATGTCAAATACACTTAACAAACCAGTAGATGGTAAATGCTGTATTAGCCCGCCATCCACACTTTAGACCGCTCTGCTTCTTAGCAAACCACTGCACTTAACTTCCTTTGCATTGTATACAGTAACTTCATGCTATGTAATGCTACTATAATTAAATTAATCGACAAAGGATGGTGAATTTTAAATTATTCTGGCATTTAAAAAAATATTAATTTTAAAGGTGTTTAGTGTTTTTTATATTACCGTATTATTATTATTGAATCGAAAATGCGTGTGGAAAATGGCGACATTATGTCATTGTTGATACATCGGCTGGGATTAATTAACCCTTTTTGTAAAATGTTATTTACTATTATTATTACTATCCATAGGGTTTCTGTTCAATAAAATAAGAGGCTATAAACATTGGCCAAAATCATCAGTTAACAGAGACATCGGCTTCGATTCATTCTTGCGCCTCATATATATTGATTCTAGGTCTGGTAATGTGTATTGCTCTTGCATCTTGTATTCAAAAGCAAGTCCTGTTGCAGAGATGTAATAATAATTATAATACCAGGTAGGCCTCACTGAGTCCCAAGACTCACCTTCAGGAGGGTCTTCCATTGGGTAGTTTGACCAGTTCCATTAATTATTGTTTCGCATTTAGGAGGACATCAGACTATAACCAGAGGAAACCCACGCATACGAGTGAAAAGCATTTAAAGCTCCACACAGATTCATTCGACAGACAAACCCAACTCATTGAATCTCCATACCTGCCTATACCGATATCACTTTGTGTGATATCGTGATGGTGCCCCATTCAAGAAATAGCCAGGCTGGGTTCTTCCATAAATAAAAGGCTGCAAAATGTCCACATTCTTTCAATTTCTGTCACCTGCTATCACCACGAAGGAATGCTCACCATTCTCCACTGAATGCCTGAATTGGATGCAGACGTCAACTCGCAGAAACACCCACCTAACATTATTCTGCTTCATATCGTTTTCCAATGAACGTGACATGTAGACATGTGTACCAAATATGTTTGTTAATCGCCTTTTTAGACGTAATCACTACATGCTTTCATCTACTTATGAGATCCCACGTGCATGATGTTGAGCAGATAGTGGTGTGTTTTGTCCATATTTCTTTTTTTCCTGCATGGAATTCAATGGATTGAAAATTAAGGAGAAGAGCAGGACTTGTGATGCATTGTTTAAAAGTGGCTGTATCGTTTGAAGCAGGGTCCCAACAGCATTCGGGAAAACACAGTGCCCAATGATCTCTATGCAAAATGAGCACGGCAAACCGTTCAATTAGCCCACAGAGAAACGGCCAATGTGAGTTCCACGTTTGGTTTTATTTTAATGGAACTGGTGCAGCAATGCCAATGATCATTGCGATTAACCACTAACAACGATGATGTATCTCCCCATAGGCTACACCTGTAAAGTGATATTTAAAAGTTTGGAAATCGGATCGATATTTATGGATCTGGAATGTTGCAAAATGTCATGTTTAAATGGGTGCAGGAGATGTGAAATTCTGTTGAGCTTCTCCATGTATCATAGGAGTGGCTACCTGACATATTTGTTTAGCTTCCAATAATGATTGAGTTTCATCGTGGAAACTATAAATAACAAAATGATGAAGCAGATTTTGCTCCTCATATCTGTCCCCTGACGTATATATTTGTACATCCCATCAGCCACATGGCTGATTTGGGATTACATAATTAAATTAGTATTGTATTAATACAAGCAAACCCTGGACCAGTTATGACGTGTCACTGTCTCCTCAGCAGTCAGAATTGCTTCGACCAATGCTGAATAGCCTGAACTGCACATTTTTATAAGACAATGACCGTTTCTGTTAGAAATGGGTCCTGGTTTGATGCAGAATTCTTATAATACACAGCACAAAATAATAATTGAGGTTATTGATAATTTGGCGTTGTGACGTGCTCATAGCATTGTTTGCATCCGGAGGAAAAGCACTGATGTATAAAACGTAGCCAATTTTTTTTTTTGTGAAAACACGAGGGTTGAACTACATTAGTGGTACCGTCTGGTTCATCTCATGAATTCCGCAGAAAAACGTATTCTCATAAAGCTGTTGTCAGTCCACGGACCTCTGCTAGATAAGGTAGATGGAGCATAGATTATTCTCGATCACTTGTGTTGTTGACATGCAGAGATTTCCCCCCCCACACCCTCCGCGTGTATATTGAGACTGATGTGTTATTTTTGTATGGTATATCGCATCTTACGTCACTTAGGAATGATTCCAACATTGAGCATCATTAAAGTATTTTGTATCCAACGAACTGAGAATTCTCTTGTTTTGCTTTGAGATTTTGTTGACAATTGTCGATTGAGTTTTCTGTGTGTCGGAAGAATAATACGTATAATTTACAGACATGTGTAGGTCCACTGTTGGATTAAGGACTCTCAATGATGTGTACTAAACTAAAACGTGTTATTTTACCAAGTAAAAAAAGCCATGTCGGTCACTGAGCCACATTAGTTCTTCTTTGGACGTGACCTGGCCACAAATGATAGCTCAACAAAGTGGCTTATCACGTGGAAATTTATCACAGCCAAATAGTCTAAACGTATGTTTCTAAATGTGGAAGGAAAAACCTGAGGACCTGGATAAAAATCCAAACGAACACATGTAAGCTCCAAATGTACAGACGTCAGGGTTGGAATCAAGCCCACGACCTCCTGCATACCAGGCAAGGAAGTTAACATCTCGCCTCTGCGAGGTCACGTGGGTCATAGTGCAGTGTGCTAACCACTGCCCCACTACTTCCCCCTTTCCATGTAATATCAAGAATTGTATGAAATGCATAAGAGGTTCATGAAAATAGCCGCGGGTGTTTTACAATACTCAGAGGAAAGATTTACACATTGCAATGGATGGGCCTTTGTTTTCAATGACATTGCAGTTTCGGCATCATCCAGCATTTGCTTGACCAAGATATGCAAATTATGAATTGTAGTTTATCGCGAGGTCATTCAAGAATGTTGACTGGAAGACATGGGAGGGATCGGGTTAACGGGAGAGGGTGGTGGGCGTTGCCACATTGGAGATTCCAGCCGAGCAGAAGCGGTCTGCAACCTCCGACTTCGGAGCTGCATGCGGCTCTTTGAGGACTGCTTCGTGGCGTAATGTACTTAGGGTATTTCAAATCAAGATTACTTACGGTATGTATTCACATTGCAATGCGGCTCTTGAAATATTGAGTTTTGTACCGAATTTCGAAAAAAATGGCCCTTCTTGTGATGTTGCTTGCCGACCCCTGTGGCCGAATTGTCACAAGAATTGGAAAGACATTCAAGGAAGTGGTCAGATATGGTCAGATATCACTCGCCACTGATGTTAGTCGTCGCACAGCGCTCTCACTATTGCACCACATTTGTTTTCGTTATTCGCTACAATGTTGCGAGAAGCAGCGTATATACAGGAACGCAATTGGTATAATGACATGCAAAGCTGTTGCGCACATTTGTTTGTGGGATGTACAGTTTCAACTTTCAAGTTTATATTGTCACCAAAATTACCCCCAAAAAATCGCTAAAACCAGTACTTTTCCTACCGATGTTGTGAGTTTTGCACTTTTTGGTCTAGATTGAAAACTCATTTATTTAGAGCTGCTTGTTATGTTTGGTTTGTTGTCCTTCCCCGCACAACCGATTAGCACGGTTGGCTACGTACCAGAGGTGTGGACTCGAGTCATGTGACTTGGACTCGAGTCAGACTCGAGTCATGAATTTGATGACTTGCGACTCGACTTGGACTTGCATAACAATGACTTTGTCCCACCTCTGCTACGTACGGTGCGAAAAAAAAAGTTAAACATGCATGCATATAGCCAATTACAGAGGCGATACAATGGTGGCAGCAGCAGGCTCAATCGGTCCAGGATCGTCCTTTTCAAGTCATTACAAGAAATGTTAACATATGAAACATAAAACATGTAAAATCAAAAATATGTAAAATCCTCTAAAACAACGTCAAACCCCAACAAGCTGATTAGGAACCTACCACGGTATCTCGTTGAAAAGTATCATTAAGCTGCTGATGCTGTCAACAAGCCAACAATGGTAGGGGCCATCCATTGAGTAGGTACGCAAAAATCTGTCAAAACTTGACCCCTCCCCCCCTCCCTGTACGCACGCGGACTTTTTACACCCCCACCCCCACCTGCGTACGTATGCCTGACGCACCCCCCCCCCCCCGAATCCTATAGAACGGCCGATATTTAATCCACGCAGAAACGATCAAGGATTAATGATATTAACGTGTTTAAGCAAACAGATAGTCCACCGCCGGCTACATTAAAGAATTAAGTTGCGTACCTTGGCCACTTATTTTGCTGAGCTGCGTGATAGCTGCAGTCAGGGGTCACGGTGGCACACGAGTCCCACCTCTCCCAGAGTCCCACATCTCCCGGCAGGACTTGTTGTCTGACAGCTGAAGACAAAACCGTTCTGACCACAAATGATAGCTCAACGAAGTGGCTTATCATGTGGAAATGCATAGAAGCTTAATAAGTTAACTAATCTAAACACGAGATGTTGATTCGAAATGTGGAGGGAAACACCGGAGGATCCAGAGAGAAAAAAAATCCACGACTTTGATATTTCGCCCAGGAGAATGCCCTCAAGGTATGCTAACTTGACACAAATGTCCAAGCAAAAAAATTCTACTTTTTCCAGTGATGCATCCAGTCCGGCTGCTATTAAGCAATAATATACGATTAACGTATTTTGGATGAACGTGCCTTGTACTCTCGTGGTAGTGCCTCATGCCGCTAATCCTTATTCCAATACAGCATAACAGCGTTCCGCAGAGATTAACTTCCGTGGGCACGTCACGTTGTGCAACCAAAGGCCATAGAGTTCATGCTTTGTGATCCTTTTCGGTGGTTGTTTTGTCAGTTTACCTATGTCACGAATGAGGCGTGTTGATGTAAAGTTAGTCGGGTACAAACTGTATGATTTGGGGAGAAAATATGGGGTGATGATGCTGCAGACACAAGGCAAACGCAATGACACATGACCATTTAAATACTGACGCATTGCTGTTTCAGCTGCCAAAAGGGACAGAATCATCTCGATAAATGTGTGTATTGCGTCATGTGAGTGTAAATTAATACCGATTAAATTTACCAGAGTAAAATATGCTTCAAATGAATATGCCTATTTTAATACCACCTAAATTAATGTACAGTAATAATACAGCTCTATTGACAATCCACTGCCGGATGTAGGCCTCCCCACGGTGTGTAGGTTATGTGGGTTATTTGACCATACTTCACCAAACTGGTCAGCGAGGGTTGATGAAAACGGGAAGCAACATAGATCTGGCAGCATAGCAGTACAGTACAATAATGGATTTGCTACAGAACGTAGCCCCACACTCCATGACAACCTGTTTGTGCATGGTAGTCACCCATAGAAATAGTATCCAGGCTGAAACCTGCTTAGCGTCTATCATATATGATGGGATTCGGTGCGTTTGGTCAAAGGTTAATGAATATAATACATGTCTTGAATTGGGGAAGCTTATTTACTTACATATAATATGCTAATATGTTATTACATATACAACATGCTGCCATATATTTGTCCAAATTATACATTTAAACTCCAACGCTCTTGTGAACGCTCGATGGGACCTTACCCACTGAAAGAGGGTGGTGCTGGTTGGTTTAAACTGTGTCACCGAGGGCTGTGGTACAATGTGCACAGAATGTGGAACTTGTTTCGAAGCAAGTCGGAGCATGTTACACTGGCCAATCCAGACGAGCCACAGTAGAAGGGCAGCCTCGGTTCAGTGCTAAATTAACAACTGCGTCTGTGAACACTCGGCCCACCCACTCGTCTACGCAGCAGGCATCGCAGCGCTCTCAAGTCAGAACATAAGTCTGTGCGATGTGCAACAGGGTGGCACTTTACAGTCCTGGGTATTGCACAGCACACACAGTAAGCGTGGAACCATAGGTCAATTAACATGACATCCCTAGCTCATTGCGCATGCATCAAATTGCATGTGTAGTGACATCGTTGCATGTCACGATGTGAAGCCAGCCCATGAGGGGCACGGCGCGCGATCTATTGACATCACGGACACCACCGAAGGCGGATGCAGTACCGACCCTAGCCGAGCCCGAGGGGCACGGACTGCCAGCAACCAGTGGCACCCTGGGCTGGGTGCAGTGCCAGCCCCACAGGAGAGGGTGCGGGGGGTGCCGGCTTCGGGGAACGGGGTTCCTCCACGGGGCCATGGCACTCTGATTGACCCCGGAGGACGCGTGACCGGAGGCGTCTACCCGGGGACCCCCAAAACTGGGGGGACCACGTGTCAAGGGGAGATCCTGCCCGAGAGTTCGAGAATGGGGTCGTGGCTAGGGGCGGAGCGAGCCCCGCCACAGATGATTAAAGCCGGTCTCCCAGTGGGACCGGCTGCTGTTGTGATCCTCAAGAATCTACGTCTACGCCTACGTCCGAAGACAAAATCAACACGGGACTGGAACCACGCTGGGGTCCCGTCCGTCGTAGCTACTCCCAGTGTAGTTAGCCTGGTGGACCACCACCATAGGTGATTATCTGGTAAAGAGGCAGTTACTCCTTTGTGTTAGGTGTTGGTATTCATATATGTGTTCCCTCCAAACAGTACGTCTGAGTCTCCGTTTGAGCCCACTACACATGTTTAAAACAATTGTATTTGTTTTGTATCGGTATATTTTGCAAGTAATGCGTTTATGTTGCCCCCAGCAGCCACTGCGAGGTGCTGCCATTCAGAAAACAAATTTAGAAGGTGGCCACGTGGCTCACAAGTCAAACTGCTGAGCTCGGCACCACCGAGTTTCTGGATTTGAATCCGGACCAGTGTGGCGAGTTGATGGTCTCCGATCAAATCACGAATGCACCAAATAAACGTTACATCGGGTTGTTTGGCTGAATTCCAGTTATTAGAATAAACATCAGTTTGCGATGCAATGGACATTACTCACTTTGGGGTAGAGCTGGGTCGGAAACTGATGCCTCTTAGTTTGGATAAGGGGTCACTTGGGTTTTCAGACGTAGTTCCGTGATGTCGCCTTCCGTGGGCCATTCTCTAACACGGATTAATGCACTGCTCTGTGGCAGTTCTAAATGAGTTATTCGTCCCATAGGATGACTCTGATAGCACAAATCGGGATAAAATCAGAGAAGGCAAAAACGTTCTAAATTCTTAAACCAATCGACAACAATTCATGGAGTAGTTAATTAATCAATCTACCCATAGTAAGCCTACTCTGTTGAATTCAGATCCTAAAGAAACTCCTGGGTCGTGACACGAAACGTCGGACATCGTGCTGAACAACACGTGCCATAACCAGAAAAAAACACGCGGGAGAGTCGTGCAGCGCTACTGCGAAGAACCTACACGGAAATATTTTATTGCATCGAGCTCCCCAATTGATTGCATTTAACTGTTTCGGAAGTCCCGTGTGATGCAGGTGCCTCCATGCTCTGCTATGATTTGTAAGTCGAATGGGCTCGATGGTTAGGTTTAATACACGTGTTCCATGTGTGCCCCCATTGACATTGTTTTATAACTTGCAGGCCTCGTGGATACTGGATGCCTATGTGGAGGTCTCTGGTTAAATCACACACTTGGGCCATTAAAGTCTAGTTTATCACTGACTGGGTCTGCTTCAGTCAGCAATGTTGATCCGTGCAATATGTCTCTTACTCGGTGCAGTGTGATACATTCATTTAGCCAAATTTGATGTGAAAATATTACTACTGTGTCAGCAATGTGTAATAAAAACCGTTAAGTCCAAATGCAGTGACAGGATGGAATACAGCAGACTGAGGGCAGTCTGGTTTTTGTTATCCATCCTTCATTCCTCCTGAGTGTTCCCAATCGTACAAGACAAAGGTGCAGCCCTGCAACTTCTTGCTCACGTCACTGCTGGCAGAAGGGCCTCCAATAGCTGGAGAGTCCCTCTCTACAAGAGGGCATTTTGGTCTACTCCTTTACCCTTGGCCAGATGTCAAGTAAAAGGTGGGAGTACCGACACTTCATGCCACCACATGCGATCTGCCAGCTGACTAACTGTGGTGGTACCCATTTATACTGCTGGGTGGACAGAGTTGGGAGGGTATTGAAGAAACGTGCCCCATGGTTTAAATCGGCGTGCCGGAAGATCGAACTGGCGACATCTGGATTCCACGTTTGGCGCAACTAACCTTTCACCACAGCAAGAACCCTTTGCAAATGCAGTTGGTTTTGACAATGCAGAACGCGAAAAAAGTGTATGCTTGTTTCGCCTCAAAAAATAAAACGAAGTGCAGTTCTCGTCCACAAATAACACAACCACATGAGGTCAATTGCCATATGTATGTATTTTTTACTTTCGCACCGTATGTAGCCAATCGGAGTTGAGAGGGAAGGAACCACAGCCATTCCCACCTGTGTCAGGCACAGAAGGGACCTTAAATCCGAGACATCCCTGATTAAAAACGATAACAATAGTTGAACTCAGGCCACACTGCCGAGGCCGGTTAGCATGTGTTTTGATGCTCCAATATGGCACAGATGCCGCACTGCAGTGAAAGTGACAGAAGGCAATTCCTGGTAATTCAATGCGTGATAATAGCACGCTAGGCGGATGAATATGTGATGCCGCCGCCACGAAGCCGTTCGGCAGGCGCCCCATCCCCGACCTCGCCACCACCAAGCAACGGAGCCAACCCCTCGTCCCCCTCACCTCACCTCACATGAACACACCCGCACGCATTCCCCCCCCCCCCCCCCCATAGAGCTGGAAGGGAAGGTAACCTGATCGACCGGTTTTTATCCGAGAAACCCTTATCGGGATTAACTCTCACGGTTTCCGGCGATCAGGGAATTGGACGGCCTCCCCCGACGCTACGTTGCACCGCGGCGCTGCGACCTGCCTTAAGATGGTATGGCCGCGGCGAGGGGCATTCGGCCACCGCGGTTGAAGCGCATCCCCCACACACACCACCCACGTGTCGACGGGGCAAGCAGGGGAGGGACGGGACAGCATGAGTAGCGGGACCGCAGGGGCTCTTGCGCATAGTCACGGATGGTTGGGATAATTACGCTTGAGCGCGCAGGCCCCATTGTTAGGGAGGGAAAGGGATTAATTAGAATGTACGCCGCGCAACGCCGCACACTGATTAGCATATCACAGGCGCCCGGAACCGCGGTGCGCGTGCCAGAGGGGCGCGAGCCCATTGTTCAGAGCCACATCCCTTTGAGGTAGGGAGGATAAATAGTGGGCGCAAAGGGGAAATCGGGCTCTCTCTTGACTCCAGCGCCAGAGGACCAGCAGCAGCTCCAGCCAGCGACCCGGACGTCCGTGCGACGCACCGAGGTACGCTGTTAGCACAAGGATCAGCGGACCGCCGTGGCCACTTGACGGGGAGTAAGGAGGTAAAAGTAGGATCATAGCCGATAAATAGAGAATAGATTCAGGGGTGGTAGAATAGGCCAGCCTCGTCGACTCAAACTGATTTAACATCAATTACCAGGTAGCAGATAATAAATCATTAATAGCGAAGCGTGGCCTCGCGTGATCTTGTCGAGCAGTGTGAGCGTGTGGGTACGCGGGTGTACACAGTGGTTCGCCACGTGAGTGAGCGCTGCGCGGAGCTGAGCGCGTGGGTGAGCGTGTGTACACAGTGGTTCTGTAGCGCTGCGGCTCGCCTCGGGGGAGCGCTGCGCAGAGCGGTGCGCGAGTGGGTGTCGCGTGTGTTCACTCCGTGTGTGATACAGGTGCGCGATCATAACGCGAGTATTCAGTGGTGAGTGAGTGCCGCGGAGAGCTGTGTGCGTGAGTGCGCATACGTTCGTTACGTTTCGGATACGGATGCGCATTGGTAACGTGGTTATTCGACGTGGAGGCGAGTGCCGCACAGGGCTATAGACGGGCACACGCTCGCAGTGTGCGAGAGCTGTACGTAGTGGTGTAAAGAGGGGGAGTGCGGCGGTTGATTGATGATGCTGTGCGCACATATGCTCGCAGCGTGGGAGCGCGGCGCGAGGCTGCAACAGTAGGGGCGTCGCGTTAGAATGCCGGCGAAACCCTAGCGGGTATTAGGGAGGTGGGGTAACATAAGCGGAATAGGGGATGATGGCGGGGGGGAACCCGGGGGCCAACGGCCCCCACAATCGAAGGGTCGCGAGAGATAACGATGGCCCGGGGAGGCCTTCATCCAGCAGTGGATGGATAATTACTGCTGCTGATGATGATGAAGAACAACTTGTAAATTATGCAATGGGCATTGTGGCTCATCATAAAAATGCCCACAAACTGGATTGCACATTTTCCGTTACTGTACGAATATGGGAATTGGACTGTATTTTTAAAGTGTAACAATTTATCACAAATACCCTACCCAGCCTATGCATATACGTCTGTGTGTTTGTTCTTCTTCCAACTGTGTACCAACGGTAGGGCTGTGGTTCTGGGTAAATTGATAGAACTCAGCCTGAAGCGAAACGCAGTCGCTGCCAACAATCGCCTAGTGAGCTCGCTTAACACCTATAGAACGACTGAAAACTTCAACCACATGTCATTGTCATCATATACACTCCAAAGTATTTCATCCTTCGGTGCCTTCAGAAGGTGCTAATTTAACCCATTCCCCCCAATATTATGATGTGTATATTGAAACAAGATGTGTTTGAAAATCTCCCTTCACGGGTCTTTTCTTTTGCCATTTGCAGGTGTGTTTGATGAAGTACCCTCTATTTTGATGTGTAGTGGCGTAACGTGTGCAGGGTTGCAAACAGCGGATGCATTCACGCGCAGGGTTTGCAAACAGCGTGTGCATTTCAGGGCGAGCAGGTGCAAGCGTTAGGACATGGGACAGCCACCAGAGAGGCGCCAGCAATTGAGGAGAGAAGCGATAATTCGGTGGGTGCATTTGGGGACAGGCAGGTGCAAGCGTGCAAACACAGAGTAGGTGCTGGAAAGACGGGAGATGGAGACGATAAGGGAGAGAAAGCACGTGCAGGAGTCGCCGCCGAGGTGCCGGCTTAATAGTGGGCAACTGAGGACCCTTAATGAGGAGGGGGATATAAAGGGGTGTGCGGAGGACACGGGTTGAGTTGGTTGGAGCTGAAGGAACGAAGAGGACAAGAGCCAGAGACAAGAAGCCTGGGACCTCGCCGTCCACACCTCATCCTCCCCAGCGGTGTTGGCTGATCCCCCGCTGGGGGCACGGACGAGGTTGGAAGTGTGAGAGAATGCCGACGGGCTAGTGGAGTATTCAGTGACAGGCTAGCGGAGTAAGAGGGAGAGAGAGGTCCAAGCAAGAGTGCGTTGTGTAAAGAGTGAGGAGCATCCGTGCAGGATGCGAAGTAATTAAGTGACACAGGAGAAAGGCTGGCTGTCCATGTGAATACAGCACGACAGATGTATTAAAGGGCTTGGCTTCAAATGCAAGTGGTTCCTGTATGATTGTCCTGGCTGTTTTCGTCAATATTATTTTGCTTTGTTCTTTTGTAATCAAAGCATGGCAAACATTGTGATTGAGCCCTGTGAACATTACCTTGTTAACATTCTAATCTTCGTCAGCCATGGTCAGGTCCCTGCTGGGCGAGGGCCGCTGCAATCCGCCGCCATCTCTCACTATCTTCTGTCGTACCAGTATCCACCTAGCGCCTACGCACGAGCTGGCTTTCCCGCTCCGTCTCCGAGTTTGACGTACTCTCGGACGGATGCCTTGACTGCCACTATGTCATCATTAGACCTCCTTTTCCAGTACCAAGATATAATCATAGGGTTTTTCCCCTTTTTTCTGGCAACAATACTGAAACCTTTTTTACAAGGAATCATGTGTGCGTTAACCACAATACTTGTGGTCAAAATGCAAACAAAAAACACTGATAATATGTGCATTGTCCTTGAAACTGATTGGTCCACACCAGACGGCTTTCTTTTGAGCCTCGTCTCATTTGATGTAAAAAGGTTTCAGTTTTGTTGCCAGAAAAAGGAAAAACCCTATTATTTTATCTTGGTACTGGCAAAGGAGGTCTAATGATGCTCACCCCGAGCCCTCATTACTTTGATAGTGCATTGTCTTTGAGCTGTACGCCTTTTGGCGTCCTCTGATCTAGCACCGATTGAGACGAGGCTCAAAAGAAAGCCGTCTCTGGTGTGGACCAATCAGTTTCAAAGACAATGCATATATTATCAGAGTGTGTTTTTTTTGCATTTTGACCACAAGTATTGTGGTCAATGCAGACATGATTCCTTGTAAAAAGGTTTCAGTTTTGTTGCCAGAAAAAAGGGGGAACCCCCCTATTATTATGCCACTATGTCATTATTATTCATCATACGTTTCCTGCCCATGCCCCACTTACTTTTCTTAACTGTTTGAATAATGCCATGATCCTGCGTATTTGCTCTCATTCGTGTGTTCCTCTTTCTGTCTCAGTCGAATTCCAAACATGCATCTCCCAAAGCTCATTCGCACACTCATCAGTGTTTGTTCCATTGTTTTATTTTGTAATGACCGTGTTTCTAAACAATGTCACAGCAGATTGTTACCCACTGATAACAATAACGTTATCCTTTAGAAACATTGGTATGTTCCTTTTCATTAGCAAGTTCAGCTCTCCACAATCCCATACCTGTAAACCTCTTATTACATACCAATTCAGATCATATTAGTCACCTTATAAATCCTTATAAATCTCAAAGTTCATCCAACAAAGTCCATCAAAAGAAAGAAACACAAATAAATAGACAAACACTTTTTTGCCCATATTGAAACGGCTGTACGCCATATGGACCTGAACACTCAATTTCGCTGTTCAAAAATATGGAGTAAAGTATATGGGTTGACACGGTATGCAGTACGTTTTCTTGTTCTCTTACAATGTTACAAATACAATTTTAATTTCCAACGAGGCGCTATCTCACCCTCTGGTGGGGAGTTTTGAACAACACAGGTGGCTAATTTTGTACGTAGTCTTTCACGACCAATAATATTGCGATTGGTGAATTTATTATTTTGGGTTGGATCGTCGTGCAAGTATCATGTTTAAAAATGTATTCTAACCCTTCACCAACCAACAGAGGCATCAACTCAGGTTGTCACTTGGAAATATATGGCAATTGATTTAAAACATTTTACAAACCAGATGAGTGTTGAGTAATACTGTAATAACTAAATCTCATAACGCAGGTGACGCAGATGACATCACAAAGCCCTCCACCGTCACCCCCCGGCCAGTGACACACGTGGGGAAGAGAGGTGAGACTTCTTCAATGTATTTTTATGTTACCAGATTATTCCATGAGAGCAGTCAGATTTCTTACATTATCGGAAATCACAGCTCTTAGATAATGCTTGATCGAAAGATTCACCTCACTTTCAAAATGAGAACTGTTGTCCACTTTATAGATTACTGAACTACAGTACTTTTCACGAACTTGTTATGGATAATTAAGGTAAGGATAATTACATTTGGAATAAATTACTATTTTATAATATAGTGTCATTTGTTTAATCAATTATGAAATGTGATCATTCAATTAAGATCTAACAAGCCAAGCAGGGTCTTTATGCCTGGTTAGTACTTGGGTTATTGGCCACCAGGGCTTGCCCTGTGTTTTAGACATGGAGCAGCAAGGTGCTAAGGTGATCATGGATCCCTCGCATCCATGGTGTCAATCAATTAATTAATTGTATCATGTGAAAAACCCAAACGCATAAGATCCATGGGTTTTATTTTCCACTAAGCTCATGGTCTACCCTAAATCGCATCCGCACAAACCATGGCAGATGTGGACACCTGATGCAAAATTGTAAAATGAAAACTCTCTAGTGTGCGACTGTGGATATCCAGAACAGCCCGTACAACATATAACTATGAAATGCCCGATACGCAAATACGAAGCCTAATGACCCTCCGCTGTGCCTGACGCGGTTGTCTGGCTTGACCACCTCGATGTGAAATTGTAGTCGTTGCTCTGCATCTACATCGGCCGTACGAAAGAAGCAGATACGAAGAGGTCGCTGGCTTCGAGACCAGTCATACAGTACATCCAACTCACCAAATGTTTAGGCTTCAATAGAAAAAGAACGTATTCTATTATTTAATTTATTTTCTTTCTACGTGACTTTATCGAAAGAACCAAAGAGTAATTCCTGCAGTCACGAAAGCTTCAAATAAACTTAGAATAATAACGCTCGTTCACCTCCAATATCATCTCTGCACAAATACTCACGAGTGAAATATACCACGCGTGGGCAACACAGCAGAGCAGCTGCAGTTAAAGGAACACGTACAGGGTCAAATAAGGCGAGCGATGACAGTCGAGGAGGACAATTATTGCCGAGTGGCATTGGGAGTTATGGGGGTAATGGAGATAATCAGGCATCAGAGAGAGAGAGACGGACAGCTCCACAAACGGACGCAACAGGAGAAGTAGGAGGATTATCTGGGCATGTGGCTGTGGCGCTTTGGATAAGTAATTGCAAGTGAATCAGTCAGGAGGAGTGGAGCAGACGTTGTTGGTGAGAGGGGATCAATATTATGGGCAGCGAGTATAGATCGTGCGGCAGCCGCGACGATTTGTATCCGCGATTGTCGATGTGAGAAGAAATTACTCATCGAGAGAGCTATTGCAAAATGTATCATGGTTGTAGCTAGCCTTTCCACCTCTGAGGTGCAAAAAAATGGGCATATCCTCATGAATACGAATAGGAATTATGGGACGACTACATGCAATGCATAACCTTGAGTGGTGTATTGTGACGTACCTGAGAAAAAACAACGTGACTTTAAATTTTTAACGTCCTGGGCAGACTTACATATTTTCTAGGACACCAGCTACAAAATGAGGATGCCCCTCTAAGTTGGAGCGGATATTGTTTAATTGCCTGAGTGTTACTATATTGATAGTTGAAACCCCGATTTCCGAATTTTTGCAGATAAAATGGGACCTTTTTGCCAGGATCAAAGTATGACAAAATAAGAATCGGTTTTACCCTTTCTGGCAATAAAACAGGAGGTGTTAAGATGTTCAAACACCAAATAAAAACATTTTGTAAGGAATCAAGTCTGCATTAACCACATGTACTTGTGGTGAACATGCACACCCACATGCTCTGACAATATATGGTATTGTCTTTGAAACTGATTGTGTGGGGGCCGTTGGCCCCCGGAGTCCCTCCCGCCTGCATCCCCTATTTCGTTGTCGTTACCCCACCTCCCTATTACCCGCTACGGTTTCGCCGGCATTCGAACGCGACGCCCCTACTGTTACAGCCTCGCGCCGCGCTCCCACGCTGCGAGCATACGTGCGCACAGCATCATCAATCAAACGCCACACTCCCCCTCTTTACACCGCTACGTACAGCTCTCGCACACTGCGAGCGTGTGCCCGTCTATAGCCCTGTGCGGCACGTTACCAACGCGCATCCGTATCCGACACGTAACGAACGTATGCGCACTCACGCACACAGCTCTGCGCGGCACTCACTCAACACTGACCACTCACGTTAGGATCGCGCACCTGTATTATACACGTCGTGAACGTGCGCGCACACACACATACAGCTCCACACGCGATACCCACTCTTGCGCCGCTCTGCGCCGCGCTGGCCGCTCACGTTATGATCGCGCACCTGGGGTACGCCGATTACGCACGCCGCGAGCTTACGCATACACAGTACCACACGCGTTCACACTTATAACACGATCACGCGAGACCACGCTTCGCTATTAATGATTTATTATCTGCTACCTGGTAATTTAATGTTATGTCAGTATGAGTCGACGAGGCTGGCCTATCCTACTTCCCCTGGACCTATTCCCTATTTATCGGCTTACGATACCCTACTTCACCTTCTTACTCCCTGTTAGATGCCAACGGCGGTTCGTTGATCCCGTACTCGCAGCGTGCCTCGATGCGTCTCACGGACGTTCGGGTCGCTGGACTGGAGAGCGTCCTGTCGCCTGGCGCTGGAGAGAAGAGAGAGCCCGATTTCCCCTTTGCGCCCACTATTTATCCTCCCTACCTCAAAAGGATGTGGCTCTGAACAATGGGCTCGCGCCCCTCTGGCACGCGCACCGCGGTTCCAGGCACCTGTGATATGCTAATTAATGCTCAACCTGCGCGGCGCAAATTCCAATCAATCCCTTTCTCACGCAGGCCCCCCCCCATTATCGCAGTTTATGCGGCGGCGTCCGTCACAAAGGTGCGCCGTGGGAATTTGTGCACGGCTCCCCGCGTGACTCCGCTCTCCCGATTACTCATACCAACAGCTTTATCCTTTAACTCCCCTAACAATGGTGCCTGCGTGCCCGAGCGTAATTATGCCGTCCCTCCGCTCCCTGTGCGGGGGTGCCTGATTATGCAATTCAGATGCGCTGCGTGTTTTCTAATGATGCTCCTCCATCACAATGCTTATTCCCTCTGCCTGCCCCGTCGATACTTGCGTGTGTGGGGTGTGTGGGATGCGTTTCACCCGCGGTGGCCGAGTGGCCCCTCGCTGCGACCTTGCAATCTTAAGGCCGGTCGCAGCGCCGCGGTGCAAGGTAGCGTCGGGGGAGGTCGTCCAATTCCCTGGTCGCCGGAAACCGTGAAAGTTTAATCCCGGTAAGGGCTTCTCGGATAAAAACCGGTCGATCAGGTTACCTTCCCTTCCAGCTCTATGGGGGGGGGGGGGGGGGAAATGCGTGCGGGTGTGTTCATATGAGGTGAGGTGAGGGGGACGCGGGG
Source organism: Lampetra planeri (assembly GCF_965212315.1). NCBI lineage: Eukaryota > Metazoa > Chordata > Hyperoartia > Petromyzontiformes > Petromyzontidae > Lampetra > Lampetra planeri. The sequence goes on along the minus strand of NC_136124.1, from coordinate 225,354 downwards.
TCGGCTCCGTCGCTTGGTGGTGGCGAGGTCGGAGATGGGGCGCCTGCTGAACGGCTTCGTGGCGGCGGCATGACAATTGGCCTACACCAGAGACAGCAGCCTTCCGTATGGCCCAGTCTCATCAGTGTCAGACCAGAGAACAACGCCAACAGGCGAACAGTATTTTTTCATACTTTGATACTGGCAAAGAGGTTCCATGATATAGCTGCTCACCCCAAGCTGTAAATGCTCTAATACGTGCATTGTTCATGTACTGTTCGCCTTTTGGTTTAAATTTGGTGTTTGAACATCTTAACACCTATACTCTTTTGTTCTATCGGTAAAGTCACGTAGATAGAACATGAATAGATCACGACGTTTCGATCGCAACACAAGCGACCGTCTTCAGGTGAGAGAGTGCTCCTGAGACGAGGCCTTGTGTAGGCCTGAGATGGGTGCAGCCTCAGGGTAAGAGGGCGGGGCTAGAGATGGTCTCCCTGAGGCTGTGGAAGTGGCCATTGTATTGTGAGAGATTAGCATGGCAATGCACGAACTTCGTATGTCGCAGCATCGGTGACTTGCCGAGTACGTCGCAGCATCGGTGACTTGCCTAGTATGTTGCAGCATCGGTGACTGAGCGAGAAGGACATCCAGCCCGTTAATACAAAGACATCCAACCTAATAATGCAACTCAGAGAGTCAGCTAAAAATTGCAGGAAGGATGGAAACATCACAGCAGGTTAAGATGTTACCGAGTTAATTACGTCCTGCACCCATCTCAGGCTTTCTCTCTCTCTCACCTAAAGACGGTCGCTTGTGTTGCGATCGAAACGTCATAATCTATTATTTTCTATCTATGTGACTTTACCGAAAGAACCAAAGAGTATCGATTCCTGCAGTTGTGAAAGCTTCAAATCAAGATCTTAACACCTTATTATTTGTTTCTTTCGGTTAAGTCACGTCTAAAGATAAAATAATAAATTAAATTAAATAATAGAATACGACGTTTCGATTGCAACACAAACGTCGTATTCTATTATTTAATTTAATTTATTATTTTATCTTTAAACGTGATTTAACCGAAAGAAACAAATAATAATTCCTGCAGTCACGAAAGTTCTAAAATTAAGATTAAGATCTTAACACCTGTTTTATTGCCAGAAAGGGTAAACCTATTTCTGTATTTTTTTCATATTTTGCAGATAAGTTAGTCAGAAATGTAAGCCAAACATGCAATATATGCTGCATCGTGCAGAATAAACATGTGCTCAGATGGTTTCCCACATCAGTTTTTTCAGGCGAATATGGATACGTTTGTAGTGACATCGCGGGATGTCACTGTGCAGTGCCGGCCCTAGAGGGGCACGGCGTGCGGTATAGCGACATCGCGGACACCGCAGTAGTGTGGGTGCAGTACCGGCCCCAGAGGGGCACGGTCAGCGCTGAGTGACAGTGCTGGGTGGCACCACGCTCAGCGTGCGGTGCCAGCCCTGCAGGACAGGGTGTGGGAGTGCCGGCCGTAGGAATGAGGTAACTAAAGGCCGTGGCACTCTGGTTGACCAGAGAGGACACGTGACCAGTTAAGTCTACGAAGAGGCCCCAAGTGGAGGCTCGGGGTGGTCACGTGGTCAGGGTCCAGATCCTGCTCGAGGATTATGAAAGGTGGTCGTGGCCAAGGGCGGAGCCAGCCACGCTGCAGAGAATATCAGCCGGGTCTCCAGAAGGACCGGGGTTGTTGTTCATCCTGAAGAAACCTTCATCTACGCTCTACGTTCTACGTTCTTCGATCAACGAGTCTCCAACACGTGGACCTGGACCCAAGCTGTGGTTCCGGTCCGTAGTAGCAGTTACGTTGTAGCTAGTGTAGTTAGCCTGGTGGTCACCACCATAGGTTGTTATTCTATTAAGGGGAAGTTACCCCTTTTGTTTTGGAGTTAAATAAATGTGTTGCCTTCAAGTATACGTCTGCGACTCAGTTGAACTCACTACACGTTTATGAATGTTTATGACACGTCATAATAAATTGCGGTCCTTTATCAATCATCTGCTGGATGTAGGCTGCCTTACAATTTCTGTTTCAGTCACAGGTCATGTTTGACCCATATGATCATTGTGGTTCGGTGAATGGAGGGTTCAGGACTGGATAGGATATTACTCGCCACGGATGATAGATAGAAATAGAGAGTACTTTACAGCGTACAATAATGTGTTAAGTTTTTATCTTTGCATTGGTAGCAGTGCAGAACCACTAAGCAGTATTGTGGGCATTGCCCATTCACAGCAGAGGCATTGCTGAAACATTGCCTTTATCATTATTATCAGCCATGGAAAATCCAGTACTGGATGAAGGCTAGGCACCCCAAGCCACTGCCACCTCTCATGGTCCTGAGATCTCATAAGCAAACGTATAACTGCACACGAACTGATTTTATTACTCTATTTCCCAGGTGCATGTCCTCTTCGATGCATTCCATTCCTCGGCTGCCACTCGTTCATTCTTCTTCACCATCGGCCATCATCCCTTCTAGCGACGAGTCCTGCCAAAGCTCACTTACTTTTCTGAACAGTTTGAATTACGTCATTAACCTAAAGTGAACTAAAACTAAAACATTATTTTTTATTAAACTATGTTTTTCTTTTCACAGGTAAGGCCCACTGACCTATACAGCTCTTTTTCAAAAGCGTATAGCAGCCAAATACTCTAAACACATGTTTCTAAATGTGGAGGGATAACCCAGAGTAAAATCCACATAACCACGGGGAGAACATGCAAACTCCAAATATACAGGCATTAGGGTCGGTATCGAACCCATGGCCTCCTGTATACCAGGCGAGTTATCTTAACATCTTGCCTTCCATGGCGCGCTCCATATGTTCTGCAATCCATATTTTCCTCGGTCTGTATCAGCTTAATTGCTTTATATGTTATATACATATTAACCCTTTATTGTATATTCATATATTTTTCAATTATAACTTGGGGTTCGTTAATGACGATGGTGGCAAAGTATGTTTAGCCTGCATACACGTGGTGTTTGGCATGTATGGCAATTTAGCATTGCATCAATTATTGCAGTGTGAAATAGCTTGACTCGGAGGTGCTGGCACCTCTCTTGACAGACCAAGGTTTCTAATTACAGAGAATATCATGCTATCAGCTGTGCAAGCAAACAAAGCCCTTTGCAGAGATAGAGGCTTTCAGCCCTGGCGAGGTTTTAAACGAGTGTGCAGCGGACAGAGGCTGCTGATACCGTTTGACGTTTGATTATGAAAAGACGGCAAAAAATCTGGCGGTAGAAATAGCGCGGAGGAGCACACTCGCACGCTGCACGGGTTGGCACCGCACAGAGAGCCACAGTTTGGTGCATTAATACCCATCACACACGTGGATGTTAAAGGCGTGCACCTGCAATTGCTTGTATGTGTGTATTTTGAGCTTCTTTCGCACCGTACGGAGCCAGCCGTGCTAATCAGATGTGATTGCTCGCGCCACTGCCTACGGTAGGGCATTCACTCAAGTGAGCTCTAAAAAACCCCCTCGAGCGGGGATTTTGGCCTACTCTTCCACACTGGCTAGACGTCCTGGAAAAAGTGATAATTACCCACGCTTTATCCCACCGCGAGCAACTAGGCCAATAGACTGACTGTGGTCTCTCCATTTCTAAAGTGGCGAGATGTTAACAACTTCGCCTGGTAAACAGGAGGTAGTAGGTTCGATCCCGACCCTGACGCCTGTGTATTTGGAATTTGCATGTCTCTCTCTCTGTGATCGCGTGGAATTTTCTCCGATGTTTCCCTTCCACATTTAGAAACATGCGATTAGAATGTTTGGCTGCAATACACTCCCACATGATGAGCCACCTTATTGAACTATCATTTGTGGCCAGGTCGTTTCTGACAAGGAGCTACTGTATGTAACTCAGAGGGCCTTACCTGGTAAAATATAAAAAAAAATAGTTGATAGTTTAGATAGTGTTATTTTACTTGTTAGACTGAGGCAGGGGATTCTTTTTTTAAACTTGCACCGCTGTTGCAACTGTAGTAACGCTCACGACTCGTTCACACCGGAGTTGGAGGCACACTTGTTTATTTTACACCAACGTTGTGACATACACATTTGAGGGGGTATCGGCCCCCTCACCCGTCTATCTGAGGACACACCTCTCTAGCTAACCCTAGCCTGCCTCTGAGTCCTCCACTAATGGGCTAGGGGAGGCTATCTTGGCCCGACACTGGTCAGTCGGGCCCGGTACCCAGAGTCCAGACCAGCACTGGCTCTGGCTCTGGTACCACGCCACTGGCTCGAGCCTGCGCGGTCCTGATAAGGACGGCGTACCAGGGGGAGTCCAGGGCTCTATCTCAGACGTCTTCCGCCTCCTCTTCTTTAGCTAAACATCACTCTCGAGCCCTTCGATACAATCCCCTTTTATACCCCACCCCTCCCTGAGGGGTGGGGCCCCGGGGGATCATAACGACCGAATCGACCCCCCAGGGTGTCTGGCGCGGACGTCGCAGAGGGCACCTGCTTGTGCACACATGTAGCCCCGCCTACTGTGTTTGTTTACCATAGGCTGCCATGCATAACGGGCTCTCTCTCTAACACCCCTACATCACTCCCCCCCGCATAGCATGCAGCCGTCCCGGCTGCCAACATACAAAAATTTGACAATAAAGGTGCCTTCACCCCCTGACCGCGCGTGTGCCTCACTATTTTTGAACAATAACAGGAACCAGAACAAGAACGCAACAACAAGATGAGAAACAACCCGACGCACCCCCCCCGAATAAATACGAATTCCGTAAAAAAAAACAGCTTATATACAACCAGCAGGGAACCCACCCCGCACACACAACAAACGGTGAACCCAGCATATGTACATCCGAGGAGCGGGAAACACACCATCCACACAACACCCAATAAACACAACAGCTATGTACACATTTTCCGGCCTCACAACAGTTTGCGCATTTTAGCGCGCGTCCTTGCAGCGGGCCCCTCACACGGGGTAACCCCGCGTGGCGGACCATCAGGTGGCGACTGTCCGTCTTGAGGTGAGCATTCCTCTGACTCCGCGTGACCCTCGGCATCCGCAGGAGGGGTGATCGGGCGTGAGCCCGTCACTCCTGATGCTCCTGAAGGTGGCACAGCCGGCAAGGCATTAGGTGAGAGCGACGGAGACGGACCCAGCAAGTCGGCCGACCCCCCACATGTTTGGCCACGCGCGTGTGAAGTGGGGTTGTGTACCGCAGCGAAGGGTTTTAATCTGGAGGGGTGCACGAACCATCGCCGCTTCCCCCACTTGATGCGCACGCACTGCGGACGTAACACCTCCACCACTTCCACAGGGCCCCGCCACGGCCGCACAAGTTTAGAGGAGGTTGCCAGTGGCACCTGGGGGCAGTGCAACCATGCCTTGTCCCCCGGCTTCCACTGCAGCATGTGCGCTCGACTCAATCTGAGGCGCTCATTTGCCTTCTGACGGAGGTCAGAGTTTTGCATTGCAGCATCCCGTGCCTCGGTCAATTTGTCCAGATTAAATTTAACGTGGTCAGCCAGATTAGTTTTTCCCTGCGGCACGGGGATCCGCAACTGGGCACGAACAGGCGGGTCTGGTTCTCGGCCGTACATGAGGTAAAAGGGAGAAAACCCCGTAGCCGCATGGGGTGCCATCCGGTACGCCGCCAAGACCCCCTGAATTTGTAGGTCCCAATCCGTTTGCGAGTCCGAAACTTGTTGTGATAACATGGACGAGATGGTGCGATGCAAACGTTCGACCATCCCGTCAGTTTGTGGGTGATATGGGGAGGTCCGAATTTTCTTTGTGCCCAGGAGATCGCAGACTTGTCTGAGTAGTTTACCGGAAAAATTTCTGCCCTGGTCGGTCAGCAGCCTCTCCGGAGCACCTTTGTCCAGGACATAACCCTGAACAAAGGCCTCCACGATGGCTGCTGCCGACTGGTTGGCCAAAGGCCAGGCCATAGGCCAGCGTGTAAAATACTCGACACCCGTCAACAAATATCTATTCCCTCTGGGGGTGGCGGGGAATGGTCCCAAAATGTCCAGAGCGACCAGCTCGTTTATCCTGGACACTTTGATCGATTGCAAGGGCGGGTTAGACTCTCGTGCCGGCGGTTTGCGTTGTGCACATTGAGGGCACGATCCCAACAAATCCCCCACATCCCTCGTCATGCCAGGCCAGTAAAAATCAAGTTGCAGCAAGGCGAGAGTCTTTTGGGTCCCCAGGTGTAGGAGGCGCTCATGAGCGGCCCATACCACCCTACCCCGCAACCCAGTAGGGACAACCAGCCGATGTCGACGTGACTTCCCGTCCCAATGCATTAGCAGACCTTGGCACATTTCCCATGCGTCGGAACCACCACTTTTTCCCCCCGCCGCACCACCAACGCGACGTCGCCACCCGAGGAGGGAGACATCCTCCATCTGGAGGCGCCCCCATTCAATGACGGGCAACCCCAACAGGGAATCTTTGCCCTGCTGTTCGATTGAATTTGGAACCATTGCATCGTCGTCGTTGGCGGCCGCCAAGACAGGTACCGATGTGTCCCCTGGAGGCCTGCAACGTCCAGACCCCAGGAGGCATGCACACTCGGAGGTGGTTGGCAAGCGTGACAGAGCGTCCGCGTTGGTGTGGCGAACGCCCTTACGGTATGTGGTTTGGAAATCGTAATCCTGGAGGACCTCCAACCATCGGGACAATTGTCCCGATGGCTGTTGAACCCTCAGGGCGTACTGCAGTGCCGCATGATCTGTGCGGACGGTGAAATGCCGACCGTACAGATATGGGCGATACTGTTGGACGAAATGGACAATTGCCAACAGTTCCCTACGGGTGACACAATACCGTTGCTCCGCTGGAGACAACACCCGACTGCCGTACGCAACCACATGTTCCACGCCGTCAACCACCTGGGAGAGCACGCCCCCAATACCCGTGTTGCTCGCATCGGTGTCGAGCAAGAACGGTTTTGAAAAATCAGGGTAAATCAGGGGAGGAGCGTTTACCAAAGCATCCCGAAGGGAGCAAAAAGCAGCCTCCTCCTCCTGACCCCAGCAAAACCGAACCCCTTTAGATGTTAAAGCATGTAGGGGTTTGGCGATAGTCGCAAAATTAGCGACGAAGCGTCTATAATACGACGCAAACCCAATAAAACTCCTAACCTCTCCCACTGAGGTGGGAGTCGGCCAGGAGCTTACACACTGCGTTTTGGCGGGATCGGTAGAAATACCTGAGCGCCCCACGATGTGCCCCAAATAACGCACCGACTCGCGTAACAAATGGCATTTTTGGGGCTTAAATTTCAAATTAGCAGCCCGCATCTTTAGGAAAACCGCCCGCAACCTCTGGAGATGTTCCTCAAAAGTTTTGCCAAAGACAATGACGTCATCCAAATAAATCAGGCACGACTCCCATTGCAATCCAGCCAAAACCAATTCCATCAACCGCTGGAAAGTTGCCGGCGCTGAGTGTAAGCCCATCGGCAACCGGTTGAATTGAAACAGGCCGTGCGGAGTACGGAAAGCAGTTTTAGGCTTTGAATCATCGTCCAGAGGAAGCTGCCAGAATCCCGAAAGTAAGTCCAATGTGGAGAAGAATCGCGCTCCCGCCAAGGCGTCAAGCGATTCGTCCATCCGTGGGAGCGGGTATGCGTCGGCAACCGTAATTTTATTAAGGCGCCGAAAGTCAACGCAAAACCGCAACGAACCGTCCTGCTTCTTAACCAGGACGATCGGCGCTCCCCAAGGGCTGTTGGAGGGAGAAATTATGTCGGCGGCTAGCATGTCATCAACAGCCGATTTGACATGGTCCTTTTCGGCGGGACTCAACCGAAAAGGATTTTGGCGTATTGGCGCGCTGTCACCCGTATCAATATGGTGACGCAGCAGATGAGTGCAGCCCAAATCGTATTTATCCCGACTGAAAACGTCGGAAAATTCCCTCAGTAGTGTCTTAAGACGTTGGCGCTCTAAATTTGACAGGTCCGTCGATCCCGCGCAAAGCGCCTCGAGCCACCCTTCATCGCTGTCTGAATGTGGTCGCGGTGCAGGGGCAGCGCCGACATGACTCGCGACGGGTTCCTCACAGGGCACCGGCGTTGCGTGAGCAAGCACGGTCCCCTGTGGGACCACCACCGTCTGCGAGCCCACATTGAGGACCGCGATGAAGGGTTCTCCATCCCCTCTCACTATGGTCTGGGCCGGGAGTAAATTAGGTCCACTGACCCCGGCCCTAGACGGTCCCAGCAAAACCCCTTGAGCCCCAATGCCCTTAGCGAAGGGCCGCCAAAGTCTCAAAGGAATTAACATTTGCGCCCCCGGAGGAACGCGCACCGTTCTATCTACGAACGCCGGCACCGTCGCGAACGCCGTCCGGCTCGTAGCGGGGGATGGCAAAAACGCCATGCGTCGGCCCGATGGGAGCTCAATGCATCCCTGATCGATTAATATCCTAATCGGCATTTTGGCCAGGAAATCCGTCCCCAGCAGGCACGGAACCGCCAGCGAGGAGGAAACAAAAATCGGCCCAGATAATTTAATATCCCCGACACAAATTTGGGCTCGAATTTGTCCGATGATGCCAAGTGAACCCCCGTTAGCAGCAAAGAATGGCACATTAACAGGCATCAAAGGACGGCTCTGGGCAGGGAGAATGTTATAAATCAACTCCGAAATAATGGTCGCCGATGCTCCTGTATCGACCAGGATGCGCACCTCGACCCCATCGATGTGACCCACAACGGCCGACGACCCCGATGACGCGGCTACAACCCGATGGGCCAACACGGACCACTGGCTGGGTTCAATGTGAGTACCCAGAGCGGTGCGTGTTGGTGCCATGGTACGCGATATTTGCCCCCCCTTCGCTGCGGTGTTCGAGTGTGTGACGGGCGTGTGCGTGGGCCAAACATGAGGGGTGCCGCGACTCGCCGGATTATGATGGTGGAGCTTGTGACGAGGGCCGGCGTCCCGTTGAGGTGTCGTTCCGCGCTGCCGAGGAGAGCGGCACCCCGAGGCGACGTGGCCCCGGATGCCGCAGTTATAACAGCGTGGAAGCGCTGGTGGCGACGATGGACGTTGTAGACGGCTTGAATCGGCCCGGTCCTCCCGCGCTCCCGCTCCGTGCTGCCGTCGATGGTTGATGGCGCAAACCTCTTCCGCCGGGAGGGTGGCCGCAGCGACGGCGCGCCCGCTCGCCGCCTTGCTGGCCTTCCGTCGTTGAGAGGACAGGTTTGCGTGGAGGAGACGGGCCGCTTGGAGGGAGCACATTTCTGCATCGTCCTGTGCGACAATGACGATGTCTAAGTCGTCCGCCAGCAAAAGTATCTTTTCTGTCACCATGGCGTCGATCCCCTCGTCGTCCATTCGTGGAAAGGCTTCCTTTGCCAGCGCCAGGAGGCTTGTACGGTACGCCAGGGGCGACTCCTTCGTCCCCCGCTGGCGATCGTAAAAGAGTTGACGACAGTCCGATGGTGGCCCATACACAGCGGACAGCACTTGCATCGCCTTCCGCAGCGTGGAACGCCTCTCCTTCGTTGCCGATGTTAGTGTGGCGAGGGCGTCGCTGTCGAGGAGTGCTGGCAGTGCTCGGAGAGCCTCGGCGTCTGTCCACTGTGCCATCTCCTGGTGAGCGAGGAAGCGCCGCTGGAAGCCGCCCCAGTCGCCCTCCTCGCCCACAAATTCTTTGAGCGGCGGCAGTCGCTGATGTAAGGCAGCGGCTGCAGAGGACGATCGCGCTCCCTCGTCTCCCTCACTTGACTCAGCGTCGGCCCGAAGCAGCGATGGCATCGCCGGTCGCACCCGTGGTGACGCGGCAGGCACTGTACTCCCGCCGTTGGACGCGATGCTTAGAGCGGCCACGCCCTCAACAGCAGCTGCGGCGATGGCGGGAGTTTCAAAATGTTGCTCCGTTGAAATGGCGGGAAGGCGCTGTGGTCGTTGGCTGCTGTCGCCTCGTGGCGGTCCCGCAGCCCCCAGCCGCGTGATGTTGTCGAGCATGGCGGCTGCGGCGTACAGCAGCTCGGCCAGCTTCGCGTGCGCCTGCCTCAGCCCCTCCGTCGACGGCTCCCCTTCCTCCAGCTGCTGTGGCGTGGGTGCACCCAGCCCCGGCTGCTCGATGGCATCTTCAGCCATCTCGGGCCCTCCGACTGCAGCGGTGTCCTCCGCCCCTGGTACTCCGACTCGAGTCGTCCGGCGTGTATCCATGTTCGTACTTTGTTTCACTTCTGACGCCAGATGTAGTAACGCTCACGACTCGTTCACACCGGAGTTGGAGGCACACTTGTTTATTTTACACCAACGTTGTGACATACACATTTGAGGGGGTATCGGCCCCCTCACCCGTCTATCTGAGGACACACCTCTCTAGCTAACCCTAGCCTGCCTCTGAGTCCTCCACTAATGGGCTAGGGGAGGCTATCTTGGCCCGACACTGGTCAGTCGGGCCCGGTACCCAGAGTCCAGACCAGCACTGGCTCTGGCTCTGGTACCACGCCACTGGCTCGAGCCTGCGCGGTCCTGATAAGGACGGCGTACCAGGGGGAGTCCAGGGCTCTATCTCAGACGTCTTCCGCCTCCTCTTCTTTAGCTAAACATCACTCTCGAGCCCTTCGATACAATCCCCTTTTATACCCCACCCCTCCCTGAGGGGTGGGGCCCCGGGGGATCATAACGACCGAATCGACCCCCCAGGGTGTCTGGCGCGGACGTCGCAGAGGGCACCTGCTTGTGCACACATGTAGCCCCGCCTACTGTGTTTGTTTACCATAGGCTGCCATGCATAACGGGCTCTCTCTCTAACACCCCTACACAACTGTCGTGCCTGGAGATCAAATTGAACTGGCGACCTCCAGATTGCAATTACAGTGGCCTAAACATTGCACCACGGCAGCATCCTAAAAAAAAGACGAAGTGGTCTTAACATTCTTCTGGTCAGGTGTGTGTGGTATTTAGATATTGGCAGCCTTTTGTAATAGCTACTCCTGGCTCTCTTCCCCTTACCCCTTCTTTGTGGGGTGATTCCACAGTGTTTCATCTCAACCCTGCGGGCAGCACTAACTTAAGATCATCTAAGGGAGTTTAACTTTCATTTTCCTCCTTCGGTCTGGTTTCTAAAAAGTGGAGGAGGATTACCGCGTTTGCTTTGAACTTGAATTTTTGGCCGGGTGATTACTTAGCCGATTACAAGGGAGGTGCAGAACCGTAATTAAACTAACCCCAGACCAAACAATCATGGATTGACAACTCTTGAGCTGGAGAAGTGGGATTAGCAATTGCTTGTCAGATTTCCAAAGAAAGAAAAACCATGCCAGGCAAGCTTTCTGGCATCCTCCAACAATTGCATTCACTCCCATTTTAGTGCATTTCGCATGAAGCTTTCACTGAGATGGTGGAGGCTCATCATTCTTTCCTGCTCATTATAAAGAATATAAACTGCAAAGAGATTCCTCCCTCTCCATCCCTAGCTTCCCCTCCCTGGTCGCCCCCCTCCTCCTCCACCCTCAATTCCCCTGTCCACCCACCACCCCCACTGACGTTCATGCCCTACCTGCTCACCGGCCGCCACTGCACGGAGGAGTGTCTCTGTGTTTGTGCTCCCAAGTAGGGGTCACCTCAAATCCGTCGCTTACGAAACTCGACCAAAGACCCCGGAATGAATTTGATACGAAACATAATTTGTGAATGTTCAAGAATATTACATCCGTAATCTAAAAATAAATAAATCCAAAATGTATTTAAAAAGAGAATTCACGCACACGTTAATGTGAATGTAAGTCAGTTTGAAATTGTATTAAAATAAATTAAATGACCCTATGTTATTTGTAAAAATAAATATAATAACCCTATGTTATTACAGTATATAATCATATATAATAATTTAATAACCCCACATTTCATATTAGCACAGTTGGTAAACTATGTACGGTGCATAATATGTTAAACATACATACTATGTGTCCTGACTTTAGGCCACCCTGTACATCTACATACACACACAATACAATGACTTATGGATCGGAAACATAGACATACAGTCTTCTTCGTATGGATGATGTAGAGCAACAACTATCGTTTTACACTGGTTGAGCCAGATAATAGCGTCAGGAGTAGTGGGCGGGCAGGTGATATATCGCTGTGAAGTGGACATGGAGTCGTTATACTGGTAGGAACGAAGTGGACCAGACCACCAATAGATTAATGTGTCCGTCCGTCCGTCCGTCCGTGTATCAACATCGCCCCCTACTGCAAACACTTGGCATGACCCTGTCCGACAAGATGGCCGCCCGCTCCCCCTGCGATCTATCAACTAAACAAGATGGCCGTCGCTTCCGGCGCCTCACGGTGAAACTTTAAACTTCGCTTCAAAATTACTTTACTGAAACGCAGCACGTTTTAAAAAAGAATTACTTTACTGAAACGCAGCACGTTTTTTTAACACAGAGACAAGAAACATTTATTAACACAGAGACGAGATACATTTAATCGTCTTATTTGTGCACGAAAAGCGCGGCTTCGCGAGGCCTAGTGCGGCAGGCTTCGCGAGGCCTAGTGCGGCAGGCTTATTAACACAGAGACGAGATACATTTAATCGCCTTATTTGTGCACGAAAAGCGCGGCTTCGCGAGGCCTACTGCAGAGGCTTCGCGAGGCCTAGTGCGGCAGGCTTCGCGAGGCCTAGTGCGGGAGGCTTATTAATATTGATCGACTGACTATGGGCGAACTCATTTATTCTGGTGGGTGAACAGTGGCGGGGAGGGGTGGAGGAGGAGGAGGAATTGATGATAAAAACAAACTTGCACCATCGCTACAGCTGCCGTGACGAGAGATGTGGGAGGAGAAGCGGCGACCGCTGCCTTGCAGGTAAGAGGTGCGTGTGTGTGTGTGTGCGTGTGTGTATGCGCATGTGTGTGTGTCCGGCCCACTCGAGCGGCGTGATGAATGGGCGCTATTGGGCTTCGGATCGTTATTCACGGCGAACTGGAAGCGTAGCAACACCACTTCATTACGTGTGTGTGTGCGTGTGCGTGCGTGCATGTGTGTGTACGTGTGTGTGTGTGTGTGTGCGTGTGGTGTGTGTGTGTGCGTGTGTACGTGTATGTGCGTGTGTGTGCGCGTATGTGCGCGTGTGTGTGCGGTCGATATCCCTGTACCGGTATTAGTATTATTCCTACCAGCCCACCGCGCAGGGTCCTGTTATGTTTTAGGTGACCGCAGTCGCACACCAGGGAGTAAAAAAATATCAATTTGGACAATGACGACAGAAGATGAAAAGCACGCAAATAAGCATGGATGAATGCATGCTCGGAATTACAGAGAGAGAAGGAGGAACACGTGCAAATGAAAATCAGAGATATCGCAATTAATGCTCAGAAAATTAAGTGAGTTTGGGGAGTGCACAAGGCCAGAGGTGGGGATGTCGGACAATGGTTGAGACTGGTTGATGAAGTGACAGCCAGGAGAGAGATCTCACCCCAAAGAGGATGTGGGTTGCGAGTTACATGGTGGCATCACTGGACCGCGTAGAGTGGCAAAGATTCGGCGAGGCCTTCACCCAGCAGTAGGTTAGAGCATAGTTGATGATCGTGACTTTTTGAGGTGTGCATTGACATGCGCACGACACCACAGGTCCACAAGAAACTTGTTCCAGTCGTTCAATAATCGCTCGCAATCATAGTCGAGGCGACGTATATGATTTTCAGAGGCAGACTACAGCGGTGGGTATCGGTGAACTACAGGCAGCTGAGGGACTCATGATTAAGGAAACTAGTCCACGGTTGTCCATCACCGACGACGACTCGGACAAGAGGACCATAATAATGCACGTCTTCGGGAAATGTTGATTGGTTTTCGCATAATTGCACAAAGGCTGTGTGATTTAAATGTTTTCACTTTTAAACACATTTTTTCGTGCCTTTGTTGAAAACTTGTGCTCTGTTATATGAAAACATTTCCATTTGCAATTCTCACAGCTGGCGGTGCATCTCCCCGTGTCGGAGAACTCTTCCTGAACACCTGACAGGCACCCCTTTGATATCAAACCCTTCCAAGAGCATTTCTTATCTTATCCTAAAATAGTTTTATATAGCGCCTTATCCAAGGTGCTTTACATGGAATGAATGAACAATGGTACACGTGTGAATGTAGTGGTGGAGATGATGTGAATGAAATAGATGACAGGAAGCAATGGGGGCAAGATCTGTGATGCGTGAATGCGGTGAAAGCGAAATTGATGACAGTAAATGATGACGAATGGATTGAATGAATGGCGAATGAGTGAACGCCACATCATGAGAATATGAAGAGGGAAGAGTAACGGTGGCGGTTATGAGGGGGAGATTAAGGGGTCGTGGGGTGAGCTAGGCAAAATAATATTTGAGTGTGGAATGGAAACTATTGAGGAAAGGTGACTGTTTAATGTGGGGGAGGGGAGTCTTCTCCAGTGAAGGTGAAAGGAGAAAAAGAGCGAAAGCGTGAATTGAGCACATGGAGGAGGAACAGAGAGACAGCGAAGATTGAGAATGTCGAGGGCGAGCAGGCGACACGTAGAAAGATACAGGCGTGGCAAGATTTGGTGGGGCAACACCATGAAGGGATTTGCAGACCAGGGTGGGGAATTTGAACAGGCAACGGTAGTATGTGAAGATGTACACAAGTTCTCAAATCAGTGCTCTTCTCATTTTTAATATATGTACAGGGTTGCTGAAAAGTCCGTATTTTTTGTTGTTGTGAAAAATAACGTTTTCGCTCATCGGATTCCTCCATTACAAATAAATATTCTGATTCTTCTCATGATTCTGATAATATCTATTTTAACAAATCACATAGGTTTATTCAATTTATTTCACAAATGTTCAAACTGGCTTCCATAAATATTTAAGCACGCATGAATTGTCTTGTGGAAATGAATGTAGGTGTTTTTTTGGCAAGATTACAGCTGCCTTTAGGATACATATAAACTAATTAACGAATTGAACTCGTTCGTCTTTCGTCACATTTCTTTACATGTTTTAAAATTTCATCTGAAAAGGAAGAAGAAAAATAGATATTAATGATAAAAGACTTAATGTCAGTGTTTAAATTAATTAAATAACCCTATGTGTCCTGACTTTTGGCCACCATGTATATATAGAGCTGTTATTTTCTTTAGAACTACTTTTGTGTTTAGGTTGTTGCCGTCCTCCCACACCTCCGATGAGCACGATTGGCTACGCACGGTGCGAAATAAATTAAACATGCATACAATGACCACATGAACTTATTGTGTAGCACACACAATCTATGGGGAGCAGCAACCCAAGTTCAATTCCCTGCCACAGATAGCATCAGTGACAAATGATGTCCAGGCCTCTCGCTTCACGAACCCACACTGACCATTGGGAGTTGGCGAATCTCGGTCAAACAATCGCCCCCCCGCCCCACGAGTGACATGGAAATGTGAAGGCCTTTCACCCAGCAGCAGTGGGTTGACGAGGAGTGCTGCACAGCTGTGTATCTGGAGCACCAGCTCATTTCTTTTCCTAGAAACATTCCGCCTTGCAGTCGGCAGCACGCGCAGCCCCCCCCCCCCACCTTCGTGTTAATATTGGAAACGCGTGGGCTGCTGCCATGCGCTCGTACATCGTGCGTCCTCTCGTCGTCTTGCGACTGCGCTACTCCAAACATAGATGGATTTCTGTTGCAATTATCCGTCGGTCTTGCCTCTTTACGGTCAATTTGCCCACGACAACACCGGTGCACGGTTGGCCAACTCCTAGCTTGAGCAGCTCGGTGTCTCCAACATCCATAAATAGATGGATAGCCAGCATACCAGACCGTCTAAATATGGAATGCAGCATAATTGTGTGCCAGTCACATGGCAGATGGCTAGGAATGGGTTCAGAAAATGATAAACATTGCTCAAGTTAGCGTGCTGTCTTATTAGCCCGACACAACTTCGCTCGACGAATGTGAAATTAAACGTTCGAATAGACCTCACATGGCAATCGAATGGTCTGAACACTTCGTGATCGCAGGTCTTTGCGCAAATACGGTATTTGCGAAGCTGCCTTCTGACACAATTGTTACAAAATGTGCAGCACGTGTTGACATCATCGTGTCTTGTGCCAGCTGCAATTTGCGTTCCGTCTCCATGTATTGCCCGTGAAATTTATTTTATCTCCCTTTTTCGGTGTTGTTCGAGTTGATGTGCCTCCCGTGACGAATGCCCTTGCGCACCAACTTTGCGCCACTGACTCTTTATTCCTCTTCTTCTGGTGTATGGCAAGTACTGTATGCGTAAATCACAATGTGTAACTTTTTTTTTTGGTTCCTGGATAGTCAGTGTTATTTCCTAATTGCTTATGCCTCAAAAGTAGAGAAAATGGCTATTATTCCCCACAAAATTTCCTTTTGTGGCCAGGACAGTGATATTTGGAAATTTACCTATTTTCCAGAACATTCCAGATAGATTCAGTGTCGAGTAAACTTGGAGTAACTTCTAGAACATTCTAGAACTTTACAGTAATATAAATAGTAGTATAAATAGAGGGGCCTTAAACCCACCAGTTCAGTTTAGTTCCAGCTGCCTAAGTGGATACATATCTGAATTTTTCTGAGATGGCATCAAGAGGCTGCAAGCATCCGGCAGATGCATTTTATCAAGACAAGAGCAAAAAAGTACTCAGCCGTCTTTATAAAAGAGCAGCACGCCAGAGAGCGAGGAAGACGTTGTAGATCCAGATGACAATTTGAGACGTGGAGCTGAGGAGAGAAACCCATACTACCCCAACCAAAAAGACCTCAACGACTTGATCAGAGATCTTGGTCTCACCAAGTCCAATGCCGAGCTTTTGACGTCTCGGCTCGAGCAGTGGAACTTGTTGGATGAAAGTGTGCAAGTCGCCGACCAGAAGAAGCGTCACCAACCTTTTTGCAGCTTCTTCACCCGTCAAGATGGCCTCTGCCTCTGCCACAATGCGATCAGTCTGTTCAAGGAAATCGGAATCGCCTGTAACCAGAATGAGTGGCGCCTCCTCATTGACAGCTCATCCAGGAGCCTCTCAAAGCCGTGCTGCTCTATAATGGTAACAAGTACCCGTCTCTTCCCCTGGCTCACTCGGTACACCTCAAAGAGGATTACAACAGCATCAAGACCTTGCTGGACGCCTTGAAGTATGATGAGTATGGCTGGGAGGTCATCGGAGACTTCAAAATGGTGGTATTCCTGATGGGTCTCGGCGGTTTTACTAGGTTTCCCTGCTATCTTTGCCTTTGGGACAGCAGGGACATCAAGGCGCACTACCACAGGCGGGACCGACCACAGCGGACCGAGTTCTCTGTGAGGAGGAACAACGTCAAGTGAGAGCCACTGGTGGACCCCCTAAAGGTGCTGATGCCACCACTGCACATCAAATTGGGCCTTATGAAACAATTTGTCAAAGCTGTAGATAAGGAGTCGGTAGCCTTCAAGTACCTTAAAAACTTCTTCCCTAAGCTGTCTGAGGCAAATGTCAAAGCCGGTGTCTTCGTCGGACCACAGGTGAAGTAGATCCTGGAGTGCAATGAATTCCGCAAGAAGCTCACTAGTAAGGAGAAAGCGACTTGGAACAGCTTTGTCGCAGTTGTTCGTGGCTTCCTATGTGCAGCTGGTTGAGACTCTGGTGAAGAACTACGGCTCAATGGGCTGTAGGATGTCCGCCAAAGTCCATATCCTTGATGCTCATCTTGATAAATTCAAGGAGAACATAGCAGCGTACTCAGAGGAGCAAGGTTGGCTTCCACCAGGATATACTGGATTTTGAACGCCGCTACCAATGGCAGTATAACGAGAACATGATGGGAGACTACATTTGGGGGCTGATTTGTGAAAGTGATTTACAATATAATCGTAAAACTCGAAAAACTACACACTTCTTAATTTTTGTAGTCATTTTTGTATTACTTTAGTATATATACATCTTATTTTTACATGAACGAAAATACACAAATTTGCCCGTTTTCTCATTGAAAATAGGTACATTTCTAACTATCGCTGTCTTGGTCACAAAAGCATATTTTTTGTGGAATAGCCATTTTCTATACTTTTTAGGCATAATTATGAAATAAGACGTATTACCCAGGAACAAAAATTGTGTTACATAGTGTTATATATCCAGGTTTATGAGCCATATGATTGCTTTTTGGAGGCACGTGGCTAATATCATTAACAGCTGATCCACACCTCTGATTAGCACGGTTGGCTGCGTATGGTGCGAAAGACGTTCAACGTGCGTGCGCGTGTCTGCTGTTACGTTGATGCGTTACTCAATAGTGAGCATGTCATCTCGCAAATGTAATGTGTCCTTGAAAGCCAAACGTTAATCTGCTTAGGTCTTTTGAGTGTTACACGCTGGAACGGTATATCTTCTGCATAACACCATTAGAATCATTTTCAGAATTTGTCTCATTGCCAATGACGGTAAACCATTGGCAGCTTAATGGAAATACACCATTTTTGCGTGTATGTGTATATACAGTCCATGCGCATATTCAATGCAGGAATTCCTCTATGACTGATATAACCCCCACACACACACACATTTTGAGCCGAAGAAACTTTGTTTTTCTCGTCTGAAAGCCATCCTCCTCGTCTGGAAAAAACAATTCTTATGGTACCAATAATAGTAGCAGGCATTGGCAAAATGTTTAGCTTAATGTTAAAGATATGACAAGCACATCGGCTATTTGCATCATGTCGTGTTACGAGGGCCTGTGTTATTTCACTCCAATGTGAAACAGCTGCTCATGTGCTTTTGTTGTTCCCATAGTGTGTGTTTTTTAACATGTATAACAGAATGATTTTAAGCTCTTCGTTTTTGTGCAGAACGTTGTAAATCCAACAGTAACCCTTTGAGAAACGGTTATATACTATAGTGTTCTGTTGAGCATGGTTTGTTTTACATCAGGATATGTCTGCTGATGGTAAAAATAACACATTTATTTTTATCCAATTGATGTGTAAAGGAAGATAGCACCGCAGGATAATTAGTTTTACCAATCTTAGAACCAAAGAAAACTGTAAATGGACTCAATATCAAAGCCAACGGAAATCTAACAATTTCACCAGCAACATATGTTTCATTATTTGTTCTTGACTTCTAATCAGGCTTTATTTCAGCTTGTTAAGGCCCCATTGAGCGAAGCAGCTTTGTTACAAGGACGGTCACAGCCCAAGAGCGTCGGCAGTGACGGTAGTTAAAGGGCATCACAGTTACACAGAGTTAAACAGAGATCCAAAGAGTTACACAGAGTTGCACAGAGATCCATAGAGTTACACAGAGTTACACAGAGATCCAAGAGTTACACAGAGTTACACAGAGATCCATATAGTTACACAGAAATGCATAGAGTTACACAGAGATCCATATCGTTACACAGAGATCCATAGAAGTGCATAGAAACCAATATAGTTACATAGAGACCCATAGAGTTACACAGAGAGGCATATAGTTACACATAAATCCATATAGTTACACAGATATCCATAGAGTTGCATAGAAATCCATATAGTTACATAGAGACCCATAAAGTTACACAGACAGGCATAGAGATACACAAAAATCCATATAGTTACATAGAGACCCATAGAGTTACATAGAGAATGATAGACCACAGCCCAAGACCGTCGGCAGAAGGCAGCAATTACAGGGCGTTGCATGCTGGGAACGTGCCAACGAACAAGTGCAAAACAAATGCATATACACGAAACCCACACCAGAACTTACTGCAAACAGGATAAACAATCAATAGTGCTTAAACGCAAACCAACAAGATCGTCAAAAATCATGTTACTGTATGCGGCATACAAAACAATACCCACTCGGCAATGACTGAGGAAGAAAGTCGTGAATCACGCGAGCAGCTCAAAGCATACTTACTTCTCACATGCAATGGTTCACTGGGGAAATGGTTAAGTACGTCGTCTTTCACACCGTACGTAGCTGACCGTGCTTGAGAAGAGTAAATTCCGATCGTGTTTGCTTCGTCTCGTGCACATCCAACCATTCATTTCGTCGCCCTTGCGTTTGGTGAAATATGGCTTTCTGTTTTGTTACGATTGTAAATGTTGAATTCTTTCAGCATTAATTTCGCCTGCACCTCCAACGCGTTCTGTCCCATTGCCGTCGCCTGTTCCTCCGTACGGATCACTCTGATGTGTTGTTGTTGTTGCTGCTGCTGCTCCCGTTATGTGCTCATGCCACCACGAATCTCCCTTGCAAACTATCTGGGTAACTCTTCTAAATGATGGGACTTTCCGTGTCACAAATAAAACAGCGACGAGATTGATTGGTCCATCGACACGTGCGCCGAACGTAACTTTGCCGGGCCATCGTGGTGGACTTCTCGCGCGTACGAGTCGTTGGGAACCCTCCAGGAACAGAACGAGTCGTCGTTTAGACTTGTGGCCTGCGGGGCACGTGTTTCTTTGGGTACGCATCACAGGTTCCACAGGGGAACAGCAGAACAAACTCAGAGGCAGTGTGCCAGCCTCTTTTTTTTTAGAATTGTCCGGTTTTAAATTAATTCAAGCTGACCGGCTAATATAAAGACAAAGATCCCCCATATAACATTAACATACTGTAGGGGCAAGTGTTGTTAGCGAGCACCTATGAAGGCCGAAACGGTACACGAGGGGGTGGGTGGCCAGCACCACGCCCGACCACCTTTGTCTCCCCAGTGGCGATGTTTACACATCGCACTAGGTACTCATTTGAGGCTGAGTCGACCTAGGGGAGGCCCAGGATCGGTTCAGATAATCGTCACTGGTGTTGGCTGTGAGCGGGAATAATAGCGCAGCGCGCTAACCGCGACACTATCGCTCCCCACAACCGGCTAATACACACACACAGATAGACATTGACCATCGTCAAACTGTTTGGCCACATCTGATTGTCGGTGATAAAAAAAATTCACACACGCAGGCCATTTCCTTTCAATTATCCACATTGACTTTGCTGATAGTATTGCAAAAAACATATGTACAGGGTGACCATAAAAAACATTGGTAACATACTTTAATCCTTTACAGTATATACTTACTCACGGGGGTAATTTTACCATACTTCACCGTGCTGGTCGGTGCAGGTTCATGAAGGGGAGGGGCTCGGGACCAGTTTAGAAATTGCTCGCCGCCAATCACATTCCCTTGGCCGGGAATCAAACTCAGGTGGTAGTTTCATAGCGCAGTGTACGAGCTACTGCACCACTACGTATCTCTCTTATTAATCCCCATGATTAATTAGAAAGCATTTGTATTCTCAAAATTGGACGTACGACAATTCACCTCTTCTCCACCCTGGTCTCATTTCCAATTATTTGATGAATTGTCACAATTTGGCGACACGATTTCGACTCTTTCCTGAATGTCTGCATGTTGAACTACTTTCGCACCAAATGTAGCCAACCGTGCTAATCGAAGGAGGTGTAGGGGAAGGACAACAAACTAAAAACAAAAGCAGTTCTTAAGAAATAAGCTTACAATCTTTATTTCAAAGTGCATAGCTCCCAGTAGTTTCCTCATATCGGAAAGAAGAGCGTTCCAGACGGCTGCAGAAGGGCACATGATGCAGTGACCGTCTTTGTTCGATGGCTAGCCAAAAGCTGCTGCTTTTATGTGCTCCTTGACGAGATCAGAAAGGTATTATGGTTCATTTCCTAGCCCTGCGTTCAACACTTCATTTGTTTTGCCTGCTCAATTTAGCTAAATGTAGCATTCAATACACTTATCATTATACATTGGAAGCTGAATGTAAGTATGCCTTACGTGAGCACACTTTTAATGTAAGCAACGCATCTTCACATTACACACCTGGGGAGGGAGGGGGGGAACTTCCCAATATAAGCACACTTGGGATATAAACACAGCTGGCCTTCCTCCAAAGGGGGAGACGGGGGTTGCTTTTACCAGCCTCTGCTGTATTATTCATGAATTTTTAAATCCATTTTCACATGCACGTGATGATGCCTGCATAATGAGAAATTTCCAGCTCACCCTTGCACAAGAGGCTCTGCATGTTTCATACGTCTCAATGCAGTGATTTAATCTCCGGGTTAAATAAACGATAAAAAACAAACGAAGTAAAATAATAGACTTAAAATCCATGAATCCCTTCATATTCATGGCTCTGACTAAACATAATTTCTACTTCAATACATACGTACGATGGGTGACATTGACTTGGTGATATTTACGATGTATTTATTAAGGACTCAACACTTGTTGCTTATCTCGCACACATGCTCACACTCATCGTGATTTTCTGCAGAAGAACATGTAGTGTTCTACAATCCACTCAACAGACTTTGGAAAAAAACATTTCACTATGCCATATAGCCGGGCATGTTTATTTATTTACTTACTTTAAAGAAAAACACGTGCCGCTTTTGTAACGGCATGGGAAGAAGGACAGCTATAACCATCTTGTTCTAAATCGAACAAATATGACTTGCACTGCGTCGCCACACTGTATCCGCTCACTCTCTTAGAGAGCAGGAGCCACAGGCAGAGCGGGAAAGGCAGACATGTGGTGAGGTGGAGCCAGATTCCCCTCCAAGCTCTGCAGTCCCCTATATATGTAGGTGGTATTGACCAATTGAGTGTTTACATTCGGGAGGAAACCAGAGCACTACAAGAAAATCCATGCGTGTGAGTGGGCCAACACGCTATCCCATACAGACGGAACAGGTGGCGTCCACGTTTGTTGCATAGTGCCTTCGCTGTTGACGAGCCAGGGTATGGTGGCACTTCCTCGACACGCACGAAAAGGTGGATCACAAAGATGTCGTGAAATGCGCCAACCTTCACCTCCACAGTGTCACGTGATCGGCATGTGCTTCCCGCACCAGACTTGTTGTCTGTCTAACGTGTCATGTCTTTGTTGAAAACATGAGTGGTGCAAAATATGGGAGTGACAGTGCATTTTCGGGCAATTTGACACGTTATAGCACACTGCCTTAATTGTAAAATCATGAATAAACACAAACAGCCGTGTAACTTATTTGTCCATAGTGTGTCACATTTGAGACAATAGAGTGAATACAATAAAAAAACACACAGTGTCTCACTTGCTCATATGCGCATTGGTTGGGGTGCCCGTGTCTATTGGCAGCCCTGAGGCAGTGGTGCGGAATTTCGCATTTCTGCGGCTAGTGTCAGATTTTTTTTGTAGGACATCCACGGTTAAGTTTCGGCCAATTGGTACTTGTTTTTTTTTCGAATTGTGAGTCAAGCATTCTAAACACTGCGCCAACCAGCCGAAACAGGAGGAGGATCTATCCACAACTCTGACTGTCACCTGATGAAGTTGTAATTACTGGCAAAACGTTGTACTCAAATTGTAAATGTTGTGGGATTACTTTCCAACACACCGGTGTGCTGAATTAGTAACGAATTGACACATTTTGTTTACGTGACAAACATTATTAATTGGCTGTGTCGAATGGTTACAGGTTTAAGGATGCATTTATATTTACGTAATATAACCCAAATACCTCTTATGGATAATCTTGGTTGTGAAAGCCTACATGTTAAACAGAGAATAGTAACGTGTGGACCTATTTGCCCAGAAAAGCCACACCGAGTTTGAAGACCTTTTTGTGAGGGCCCTCCATTGTGATATTTGGTCAACGCCAATTAACATAGTGTCCCTTAACCATTTCCCGTTCAGAGTACGTCTGATAGTTTCGGGGTTTACGGTCCCATTCACCGCCGAATCTCGGAACGTGCAAGTGGTTAGCGTTAATTTTATTTAGAGAGGCATAGCGCCGTTGTTGTTAAAGACATTGTACTCACCACAGAGAAATGTAGCTACACCACCACACTATGATAGCTGGCACCAAACTGTGCTACCGCCCTGCCACATGGCCTTGTTGGAGCCTCGGTATCTCTTCCAACCTGAAGACGTATCGATAAACTTATTTTATTTTTGTTAGTTATAAAAACCGATGCCGGACACGTACATCATCGGAATGGGAAAGGGTTAAGAGCCTTGCCGATCTCAACAGCTTGTCTGAAATTCCCCAAAGCATTTGTGTTTTATATACATACAGGGCCCTCCTCACATTACACGCCTCGCCATCTTGCTAATTCGCAGTTAGGCAATTCTTCCTTTCGGGGCATACGTGACACTTACACTATGAGTTTCACACTTGCGTGCTCAATAAATAATTGTCCAGCAGTGGAACTGCTGAACCAGGAATAACACAGCGAGAAAGCTGTTACAACAAGAGGTGGCGAAGGGCAAGCAGGCGGGGTCTGAGCTGGAAAGGAATTCCATCCCCGCACACAAGCACGTCAGTTGTGTTAATGGGGGAGATGAGGGAGAGAGAGATTAGGGAGAGAGATTAACATGAAATGAGCTTCCGTCGCCGCATAATGGTATCGCCCCTAATATGTGCACAACAGCAGTGTTAATGGGAGATTAGCACTACGTTGATGGGAGAGATTAGGCAGGGAAGTTAGGGGGATTAGCAAGTTAAAGTCATGTCTATGTGTCACACAAGCTGAGGCGCTGCCAACTGCGCTGTGAGGCAAGCACGTAAGAAAAGCACCGCAACGGTGGTCACGCCAGCGAGACACACAGCCCATCACACAGCCAGAACCATCGATACATCGAGGCTAAGGGAGCAGAGTTGGCCATGTTAGTGAGACCCCAGCCCGTTAATGCAGAGGCACCCAACAGGGCAATGCAACTCAGAGAGTCGGAGATAACAGCCAAACGGCAGGGAAGAATGGAAGCACCACAGCAAGTTACGACTTTGCTTTGTTAATAACGTCCTTCCAATGATTGCTCAGCTTATTCCCATATTCTCAGTTGAAATTGTCTCTGTGTTTATATATTTGGATGGCTTCATGGATAAATCTGTGATGGTAGCCCAAAGGTTTGCAGAGTACCTTGGTCTCGGAATAAACAATATTGTGCGAGCCCACTGTATTATAACAATGATCCGTAACGGCAGATGTAACGGTTCTGCCGTGTTTCAAATCTGCCTTGTGTTCGCGAACATGGTCCGAGACACGTCGTTTCGTTTCCCCAATGTAACTGCTGCCGCAGACACAACTTAGTTTGTAGACACCAGGGTATTGCATGTCAGGAATGACATCCTTCACAGATGGGATCAAATCACGGATTTTCTGTACTATATTGAATCAGACCTGGATATTGTGTTTATTTAAGATTTTGGAAATATTTTTGGTAACACCTGCTATGTATGGCAAGGTGATGGTTTTGATTGGGTCCTCAGATGGTTGTCTCCCCATGGTTGGGGATACAGCTTTGTGGATTGGGCGGTCTGAGTATCCATTCATCTTGAGGCCTTGGTGTACGTACTCCAGTTCACTGGCTAGGTGGTGGGAGTCAGGCTTTAGATAGGAATCTGTATGGGTGGTTTTCCTGTAGACGGAATGTCCCAACGAGCCATCAGGCCTTTTCTCGATCAAAACATCCAGGAATGATAGCTTGCAATCATTTTCCACTTCCATGGTGAATTTGAGTAATGATGAGGTGGTCTTGCCCGTGAATGGAAGCAGGGTCTCAGACAAAAATCGGGCCAGTTTGTAGCTAGGTGAGTTGATGGTGGAAACGATAGGACGGAGTTGAGTACCTTCTTTATAGATTTTTTGGAAGACCATAAAATCTGCCTGGTCTAGCAGCCGAAGGTTTTTGAGAGAGCTGCTTGGGCGGTTCGATTAGAGAAGTCGAATTAGTGAGGATATTGTTGTTTTTTGTAGCCAGGCAGTTGGTAGGATCTTTGTGGATTTGGTATAACTGCCATCATTAAGAACGTCCTGGATTTTGTTGTTGTATGTGGTTTAATCCATGATGACCTTGACATTGCCCTTGTCGGTTGAAAGGATGACAATGTAATCTCTCTTTTTCAATTTAGCGAGTTCAGAGCGCTCGTCCCTGCTGATGTTACTAATGGGGTTCTTAGCGTTTTTGAAGATGGCGGCGATTTCAGATCCTGCCAAGTCTGCTGGGATGTGACCCAAACCTTTGAGGGCCACGTCACCCTGGGCAATTATATCATCCACTGGGATGTGTTTGGGGTGACTGCAAAATTCAGCCCTCAAGCTAGTTATTTGGTAACGCACCAGCCTCCTTATAACACGTATGTCTATGGAAAAACAGGCTTCATACTGCGATTCGACTTACGTGATGTTTTTCAGGAACGCATGTTGCGCGTTATGCGAGCGAGGGACGCCTGTACAAACATACTTTTTTTATCCTATCACGCCAAAAGTAGAACAGTGAACGCGTGACCATCCGCAAGTGGACCATCCTGAAAATGTGGCGGGAAAAATCAAAAAAATCCATCTGGCCAGCCAGTGCTTCCTTAATAAGCATTTGGGCTGCGAGTTTTCGAGCCGCGCAACCCATCATGCGTCCATGTCCCCCCCCGAGCGAGTATTTTGACAGCTTAATAAGTCCAGCACTTAAATGTCCCGCTATATTGCTTCTGCAAAAAAAAGCTAAGCGACACGGCGTGGCCACCACCCCCTCCCCCTTTGGAATGCCACGAAGCGGTTACGGCAGCTTGCAACGCCGTGCGCGTAACGGGACGGGTGGCGCACACCTCTAGATGCTTTTGTGGGGTGGGGCCCGCGGTGCCGGGTCACGGCCGTGAGACGCGATTTGTGTGGCGTGGGTGGAAGGTTGGGGGGCGGGGGGGGCTGCTGGGGCAACGACGAGGGTGGGTGGCGGTTGGGGGGTTCCGCAGGAGGTGAAAGTGCTCTCGTTTTGGCCATAGGGAGTAACAAGTTGAGATGCGCCAAGCCAAGTGGGGGGATTAAAACGAGAAGAAGGTGAAGAGAAAGAAAAAAATCACCCCCCCGCCCGCCCGCGCCCGATCCATTTTTTAACCCCTTCTCCCCTCTGCCCCCGCCGGCAAAGTTCCATCCTGTCGCTGCATTCCTCCTTGTCATTGTACATAATGCAGCAGGCATGGTTTTATTTGAAGCCCCATTGGCAAAGTCGTGTGTAGACATGTGCTGCGTGTTTGCGAGTTTATATTGATCAATTTAGCGTTGGAATGTGTGTTTCCTCCTCTTTCTGATGCGCCTGCTGTGGTGCGTACGCATGTTAGGTTCGTGTAATTCGTTCTAGCTCGCACACAAAAAAATGTTCTTGTGGTTGGATGCAAAATATCCGCGACTCGCTGTGCACTGAGATATTGGTGGACATATGAATTGGGCGGATACACGGTGCTATCCCTGAAAATGTTAACATGTGTAAATTTCACTGTATATTTGTTCAACTTGAATTTGCACTCGTGAATGTATATTGTGTGTTTTACATGAATAACAAAATGTTCAGTTTCTCACAGAATTACATAAATTACCACTTCAGTGGCAGTGTCTAAGGTGTGTTTCGTAATTCCGTATATAAACAAAACAAAGCGATTAATGAAGAATGTAATTGCAGATTAGTGTAGCGGTTCTCACAGCCGTGGGTAGTGCCCCCCCCCCCCCCCATATGGAGTCATGAAAGTATTTTAATTGGGGGTGGGGTTCAGGCCACGGCCTAGATACCGTGCAGGAGAAACTACTCACGACCATGCAACACGCTATCAAGATTAATCCTCGTGGAGTTTATCGGAGGGACATCATAACACGTGTCGTTCTGTGTGCAGCCAGTGAAGATAATGAATGTCAATATTTCACCCCCCCCCCCCCAATCAGTGGGGCTGGTTGGGTGGTGGGGTGAGGGGAGGAGGCATGGAGACCAGTGATCTCGATTGGGGGGCCGCCGTAACAAAACGGTTGAGAACCCCCGGCTGAGGTGGACTCACAAGTCAAGAGTCGCATAAAAGTCACTGTCAAGAAAATGTTTCAAAGCCGCACACAGAATGTTCGCCACCGTGTCCCTCGGCTTGACCTCTGACACGCCATTTGCATGCAGTTGTCTCGCCTGGAGTGACGGATTCACTGAAGCTATTTGCGAGCAGGTGGTGAGCGGGAAGACCCGAGGTCTTGGGGGCAGGGAGTGGGGAGCACGGGCTAATGTGTACCGAGATAAAGTAAAGATAATGTATATATATAAACATAATAATTACCGCGGGCATTCCTTGATGAGTACGGCAGGTGGAAGTGCACTTTGTGTAAACACTGGCCAGTAGAAGACTATGATAGATTGACATTCATATGGGGTTGAATATTTTAGGTATTGATTTTGTTGTTTTGTACATGTATATATTATTAGGAAGTCACTGGAGTTATGCACTTTTAAATATAGTTTTAAAACTTATTTCTTTAGGACTGCTTTTGTGTTTAGTGTGTTGTCCTTACCCACACCTCTGATTAGCATGGTTGGCTACATACGGTGCGACAGAAGTTCAATATACGTACACATATATATCTGGGCGTTATGTTTTTTTTGCAGCAGCAGGATTTGAGGTGAACACAAAGAATTATCATTGAATATTTGTCAGCTTTCGTTTAAACTCTAATAAAAATCTCATCATCATCAGTCACGGTCTATATCCGTATGAAAGTAAAGGCCTGCGCACACTGAGGTGAACGCTCGCGGTTTCACAAAGCCACGATTTCGCCCCGTCGTCTGAGCTGGTCTCGTCACTCCGTCTCGACGGCGATCGTCCACTTGTGTGCGCTCACCCCTTTTGGCTACAGCTCCGTTGTTAGTCTCGAACACGAAGAAGCATGTCCTCCGTCTGTCTTTCTGATCCATGTCTTTATCATGGCAGGTTATGCGCACGGATTACAAACTTTCCTCTTCACGCACATTGCAATATAATCTTTTAAGTTACATTTCCCCCCCAAAAAACACCCTCAAATGCTCTAATTTGCATCTTAACTTCGTTATTATCGCTCTGGTTTGGCTTCAATAATTTCCCGAAATATCCATAAAAACGTAATACATTCATCAAAAGCACTGCTTTCAAAGTAAATCATATATAATAGCTGACGTTTCAGGCAATGGTCCTCCAGAGCACGTACATGATTTTGTTTTTGTTATTTGTACTTGTGTACCACTGCCAAACACAGCAACACCAACACTTTGTCCGGATAACATAGCCTGCTGCGTTTTCCAATTGTGCCCTTTAAACAGTGTAAATCATTTAGTAAACGTATACATTGCATTCGTATTCCCTCTTTGTCAAGTTCTACTTCCCGGAGTTCATTCCCTTTGGATGTAAGAATTTTCTCAGATGCGATTTTCGGAAAACACATTTCAATCTCACCTGTGAAATAAATTTTGGCTCTATCGATTTCATTATGACTGTATCTCCATTGCATTCCAATGCAGCTGTTCCATCTCTGTAAAACACATGGTTATTATTAGTATTATTATGCAGTACGCACATTGTTTTTTAATAATTGACTCTTGGTTTGTGAGAATTCGGATAGCTGCATCAAACTCGCACTGGGTCATAGTTGAGATCATATTTCCAGCAGTGAAATTGCAATAGCCAGTGGTGAAGTCTCTGCAGATTAATCAGCCTGAATCCTCCCCTTTTGCAGCTGAAAGCTACGCGAATAAAATTGGGCACAGCTTTCAAAGTATTCGAGTGCACACACTGAAACTTGCGGAGAGTATTGAACAAGTACTGTGCTCATGGTGTGACGTTTCTAGTAGAGGCCGACCGAAACTGAATTTCTGGTTTCGGCCGAAAAAGAAACCAGACCGAAAGTAAAAAAATTACTTTCGGCCGAAACCGAAAGTAAACCGAAAATTTAAAATTGACTTTCGGCCGAAACCGAATTTCGGTCGGCCTCTAGTTTCTAGGAAAATCCAAGATTGCATCATTCGAGCAAGGTGAAGGTCAAAATAACACACGTTTTCGTTTTGTATTTGTTTGTTGTTTTTCCTCCATAGAATGATAGAGATCTTTAAGACAACAGACTCCCTGTTCTACATCAAATATTGGGGGGGGGGGGGGGGGGCGTTACAAACACGTCGAAGGTTGTCAAGTGGTCATCGTCGTCTCAAACTTAGATTTTTTCCGTGAGATGTGAAGTTGGATTGACCTAAGATTTAGGTTGGTTATCTTGCCTCCTACACATCAAAGTTACGCCAAAAGTATCGGCAAGGTCGATGAAGGTCATTGTAATCGATTTGGCGTGGATTGACTCTCAGGAGAACCACTCTCGATAGATGAAGATAAATTAACGTGGACAACCATGCTCTCTCGGACCGGTTAATCATAGTGTGGAAGTAGTTTAACAACCGGCTGTCTATCAGGTGACATGTCCTAGCCTTGACCCCTCCTCCCAACCCCACATATTTTTTCCAACTATGCTAGGGACAAGTTTTGTAAATGTAACCTTTTGTAAACTTTGTAAAATGAAACACGATCAACATGAAAACACCGGAACCGAGGCCACGAGGCAGGGCCTAAGAACAGCAGTGGCTAACAGTGGAGAAGTAAGGAGGTGAAGGACTGGTGGAGCAAATGTGAAGATGATGGGGCGAGGACAGGAATGGGGCAGAGAAAGAACCAGGAGGGCATTGCCCCCATGTGAGGGGGGCACTACCAGGAATAAGTAGAATAGCGTTGATGAGCGAGGGACAAAGGTGGCAAAATGCTAAAAATGTGAATTATGAATTGGCAGTGGTGCACAAGCACACACAAACAAATGTTTTACACATTGGTCATGAACACAACGGCCCTTCTGCATAGCAGAGTTGAAGAAGGTCCATTGCTCAAAACGTCACCGATCATTTATAAATATTTATATCCCCCCCCTCCCCGCAATTTAGGACATTGTAATTACCGATTGCATAAATAATGCCATTGAGTTAAAATACATTATAAATTAAGCAATTAAGTAGGTCAGGGATGTCACGAATTTTATCCACGAATAAGATCACGATTATACTCTTAGCACATCACTACGCTCACCCAGGTGTCACAAATGTAATTATTCAAAACATATCTGTGCTCATAGGCTGCATTCCAGCTGTAGTCACAGAATCTGTAATCCTTTTGTGGCTGCTGCTTTAGAGAAGTTTTCGCATCTGTTTGCATATCATACTCGTGGTGTGTATCAGGATTATGATGGCAGTGATGTTGGCCAAGAGTGCACATTGCGAATGCGGTGAATTCAACTTGATCTTAAGTGCTCGAGTAATGCACGGAAGCCACTGGCAATAAGCGCAGCATTAAGTGATGGCGCGTGTGCAAGTATATGTTGTCGAACAGTGGTATAGTGGTTTGCATATATGGAAGCATGGAAGTAGGTTGTCGGAGTTCAATTCCTGGCCAAGGTTAGAATTGGTGGCGAATGATACAGGAGATGGTCCCCTGGCCCTTCACCCACCGCACACTGACCAGCGTGCTAAAGTATGTTAAAAAATCCCCCAAAACCCCTTACGGCTTGGGAGTTTTTCCTCCAGCAGTGGATGTACAAAAGACTGTAAATTATACTTTCACTTGAATGTATATCATATTTATTCATACACAGCTACTACACACATTATATGTTATTTTTGGCATGCATATTAGATGTTATTGGTAGTGGGGCAATTTTGCGGGTAGCAGAGGACAATGTGGCAAAATGTTTTGTTGTACTGAGCGTATATGCTCCGGTGATTAAGCTCTCCACTCGACACCCCCCCTCCCCACGCACACACTGACCCGTGCGATGAAGTATGTTCATATGACCCTCACAACCTGTACGGTGTGCGAAGGCTGTCATCCGACAGTGGATTTTACAAGCAGCAGTACGTGCACACAAAATCTGTTTGTTAATTTTCGATTTAAAGCTTTCGTGACTGCAGGGATTCATCTTCTTGGTTTTTTCGGTACGTGACTTTACTGTTTGTTAATTGTCTTACTATTCTATGTACCACATCCAGGTTCATGGACATCTTTGCGTTTCGCTGGAAGACCTAGAGGTGGGCTCTAAACATTCTCCCGAGAGGGGGGAGAGGGTGCAAGTCTTGAAATTGAGCTTCTTAAATCGGGCCCGAACATTTATAGAAAACAATATTCAACGTGTTTTCTCTGGTAATAATCGATTAAATGTCATATTTCTGGGTTTTGGGGGTCTGCCGCTGGGGTAGACGTGAATAATTTTTTTCCAAAAGTAGTTCGTCCTATTTTATTTACTGTTTTTTTGTTGTTGCCTCCAACATTACAGGTGTTTGATGTTCGTGGACTGCATAAGTA
Source organism: Lampetra planeri (assembly GCF_965212315.1). Lineage (NCBI taxonomy): Eukaryota > Metazoa > Chordata > Hyperoartia > Petromyzontiformes > Petromyzontidae > Lampetra > Lampetra planeri. Next base: position 193,211 of record NC_136124.1, on the reverse strand, counting down.
TAGACTGAAGAGACTTGAAAGCACATGGCTGCTAAGTCGGTGCCAAGTCAGTATAATGTAAGCAACATTGTCGCTGGGTTGGTTCCCACAACATGGTGTTTACAAGTCTTCAGTGGCATTTACAGAGATAACCTTGCAGACCTCCCAATTAAGGCTGTAAACACAAAAACAGGAAAGCAACAACAGAATGCAATTTTGATGCCTTGTATATGGGGTATAAATTGCAACGCATATTCAAGACGTTCTAAGTATGCAGTTGGGAGTATTTGTTTTGTATAGAGAGGCTTAGCCAAAAATAAAGGTTTTTGGCCTGGACATGAACAAGGCCAGGGAGTGGACGGCACGGATGACGGGGGCAAGGGAGTTTCAGACTTCGGAGACAGCATTGCGTTTACGTACGCAATCAAGACGATGACTCTCTCGATCTCAACATTAATTGGATCGTGGAAACACCCAGCAATTCTCTACCTTAGCTCCGATTAGCACGGTTGGGCTAGTGTACTGTGCGAAAGAAGTTCAACATACTGACATATATACTTTAGAATGTGCATTGTGACTCATTTTAATAAGATGATAATATAATTCAAACAATCTGATTGGACAGAGCTTTAGTAATAGTGTCCGAATCACAACTTTAAGTTTGCTAGTTCAAGTATTCGTTTGTGGTCAACACAGCCCAACATTTCCTGCAGTGTCGATAAAATGAGGACCACTTTGTGTGTAGTCCTCTACAACTGTAATGTTTAGTTTCAACCAATGGTTAAGGGCCATCAAAAGAGCCAATGCTATTGCGCCTTTTCAAATTTGAAAAGGCAAAAGTATTTTAAAATTGAACATGGTTGCCGTAAAACTAAATTGAAGTTTTAAATGACATCGTTTATACCAAGTGATGATACATGAATCGTAAGTTGCTATGAAGTCAAATTGGATTTAGATAATATATAATTGCGAAAAAAATATGTGTCGATCTACTTCTGGATGGAGACATGCCAATGGACCATACTGCACCAGGCCGGTCAGTCAGGGTTGTTGGTGGAGGGGGCATTGCCTTAATTGGTTCAGATTTTGTTGGCCACAGATATGAGCCATGGTCGGGAATTAAACTCAGGTCAATGCACCATTGCTCCTTGCATATGTACAGTATATAAACAACATATACTCTTGTAATTTAATGGAAATATTTTGTAATTTTGAGACTTGCTATGAGACAATTTGCGTGTTGTGAGTTAACACATCTGCACCGTCTGGTACGTTGACATTTCACGTGAGAGGTGGTGTATTTCGTGCACATTTATGGCTTTATGGAAGACAGCTTTGTGATTATACGAAACTTTGATCATTCCAGTGTGCAGTAGCAATCAGATATGACAAAGTTGCAAGATATCAAAAGACATTTTCAAACTAAAACATCTCAGTTTAATCCAATGGCATTTCATTTCAGTCGCTTTTATCTCTATAATGTCTGGTCATTCTGGAAGCAACGTGCATGCTGCGTGTTATTATTCCACTGCCGTTCAAACACACATGGTTAGTGTTGTCTTTCTTTTCATCGAATATGTAACGTTTAAAAAAAACATCTATTCAATATTCGCCAGATAACAAGAGTCTCCACGAAGTAGAACTCACCCAAAACTTGTGCCCGATAGCAATAAAGTTGTGCAAATCTGGTCAAGCGCTCACAGATGCACACCGACCAGATTATTAGATGCACCCCCAGTTATTTTCTTTAAAATATAAAGAGTAGTGGGGGGGGGAGTGCATACTTAATTTGAGGAAGTGCATCTTGTAAACAATACGGTATATAATAATCTCCTTGCATTTGTAATTCGCTGGCTACCATCACAGTGAGGTTAGTTATCGTGGCATCACTGTATTTTCCCCCAATAAAAATGCAAATGTGTTCCAGTCACATTCAAGGCTCGTGTTGAGTAACGCATCGGAGAAGTTGCTGCAAAACTATGGACCAGAGACTTCAAAGTGGCACGGTCTATCAAAGCCCTAAGGGTAGCCCATTTATAATGGTCTTCGTGGCAGTTATCGTAGCATCAGTTAAGTTGTCATGAAATTAAGTAAAACTGTATGAGGCATCTGGGCAATGGTTAAAATTGTTTACTGCCTTAGATTAAAGGCTACTTACAATGGGGCAGAGTGTGGATTCTTGCACTTTTAAATGTTAGAGGTTGCCCTCCAGTGTTTTGCTCTTGCGCACGTTACTGCTAGGTGGAGCTCTAGAGAACCCCTGTAGATGGCGTTTTGGCCTACTCTTCCACGCTGACTGGACGTCTTCACAGAGGTGAGAGTTACTCACACTTCACCCCCACCAGACACGACCTACCGATTTCGACTAACCGTGGCGTACCCCTTTTCTACTGCTCGGCGTTCGCCGCTTGTTGCAGAGGCTCATAGTTTGAATCCAGCGGCCGCCCTGGTTATTACTGCGGGTTTAATATCCATAGCAATATGACTACGCGTCGTCTGCTTTCACAGTGGACATTAAACATCCCCCAACGTTAATTCGCAACAGTAGGCCACTGTGTGGCGGCGTCAGGGTCCATATTTGAGAAAATTCGACACATTGACAGCGTATTATTCAACTGGGAGTATACATAGCCATCATCACCCTCTACTGGCAGATTAATGCCCCAGGTCACTCTTGCAAATGACACTCAGAAGTATAATCTTTATTTAGACTGAAGGAATCAGATGAGCTATGAAGATCTTTTTTTTTAAACAGATGTTCAGTAGGGGCAGGTCAGCAAGTTCGAACAACAAACAATACAATAAATAACAATAGTGCAAAATAGGGAAAATGTAAGCAGATCACAATAAATAAATGTAAATAACGTATATACGTCCAAATTACATAAGTACATACAATCCTGCAGATTTTTCAACATAAATACAACAAAAAGAGTCTCAAGAGACTAATGCTGGTCTCTCTCGAGTTCTCAACTGGCTACACGAAATAAACCTGACACCTTAGTTGTTTAAACTGCCAAACTGGGAGATTGAACCGGTGACGTTTGGATTGAAATTCCATGGTACTACCCACTGTCGCCGCCCCCCTCCCCGGTAGTATCCAATCACATGCACACATCCTTGGCGTCCACTTGATTGATCAGAGAGGAAGATTTTGGGCTAATTATAATTATTATGTGCAAGATTAGAATAGTGTCTGCATTTATCGTCCTTACCTTTCACTTGGCAAACAATAACAGTTACATTCTACATTCCCGGTACTAACATCTGCCAAGTAATAATGAACAAGAGGGGAATGGTGGTGCAATTGTTAGTGCACTATGCTGCAAACCCCAAAACTTGAGTTTGATTCCGAACAACACCCAACATCATAGGCGAGTGATGTATGAACCAGTATGGTGCAGTATGGGTCAAACGACCCCATAGGACTGGCATGGCTTGGAGAGGCCTTCATCCAGCAGTGGATTGACGAAGGGCTGTACATTACTGTGATTAATGATTATTTCTCACTCCACTGTGAGTGAGCATAATGTAGTTCTGCCCATCCGCTCAGAGCTACCCCAACTGTGTGCCTGGCACCGATTGGGAAAGTCGTGCAGATAACAATTTCAGTATTCAGCTCTGAACGCACTGACTTTCCCAGAAGGTTTTATTTGGGCATTTTACCCAGTGGATCTTTAAACTTGTCGGATGCAATCTTCAAGTGATATCTCACTCCTCCAAACAGACTTCAACGGCATGGGTTTATATACCAAATACGAGAGAGGGGGGGCATATAGAGGTCGGGAGCTTAAGCCCAAAATGTATACTTTATGGATATCTCGCGGATTAACACTTTTTTATCTTATGTATTATAAATATGGGACCCCATTATAAAGTTGGCTATTTTGGGATCCCCCCTCCACCTCTGCTACCGCTTGGGAATTTTCTAAATCCTCCTATGCCATTTCAACATAACGCAAATGTTGATGACCCAATGGCAAGTCACAATGGCAAGAAGAGAGGCTACTAATGAGCGTACTTAATTTCGGACTGTTGTGACCGTTGTGGTTTTTTCTTTGACATACAAATGTGGACGCGTTTGTTTTGAATCTACACGTCAGAGATTTTGCTCTCGTGTTTATTTCCTCGCCAGGCACCTTCTCTCTTGGCCTTTGATGTCCAAACTTGGGAGGCATGCGGCAGATACAGACTTGTGTTTCAAGGTAAACAGTTTTGAAAAAAAACACGGAGAAGAATAGAATAAAAGAAGGGGGGAAAAGGGTTGGCTCGTTTCACTAGGCAAAGAAGAAAGGCACTGTTGAAATTACACACTTAAAGGCTGTGCAGTAAGAATGGGTCTTCTCTGATTACAGGGCTTGGATCCGGACTGAAGGACAGATGTTGAAACGTGGAAATTCGATACCGAAACGCGAGGCCGCATGAATCTTTCAGTACCCCGTCATTCGGCTCGTCTCAGCACTGGACGACTATGCGTATACACACACACGAGGCTCCTTCACATGCAGGCTGTCCAATTACGCATCAATTTATACTTTTACTGTTCTCTAGCAGAGCTCATTTCCTGCAACGAGATCTCGGCCCAACGTGAAACCAATATTTGGATGATAATATCAAACTGAATGTGACTGCCTGCTGTTTCCTGGAGTAATTTCTATTTTCCAAACATACATCAGGATGAGCATTAAACAAGTTGTTTTTTATGTTGTTGAATTTAGCATTTTTACATTTGTTATGGAATGAAATGCGTCCCAGAGGACGTCCACAAAGGATATGGAGCGATTAAATCAGTGTGTGTGCAGGTGCTGGCTGGATTGCTACTTTACAGCTTGGGGAAGGCTTCATCCGATAAAACAATGAAACATTGTTTTATTTTACTTGGTGAGGCCCACTGAGTTATATATCGCTTTTCCTGGCCACAAATAACAGCTTTACAAACTGACTTATCACGTGGACATTTATAGCAGCCAAATATTCTAAACGCGTGATGTTGATTCTAAATGTGGAGAGAAAAACCGGAAGACCCAGAGAAAAATCCACGCGACCAGGAGAAGAACACGCAACCTGCAAGTATACAGCAGGCGTCAGGGTCGGCATCAAACCCTCGAACTCCTGCATACCAGGCGAGGTAGTGAACATCTCGTCAGTCCAACAGTGGGTTGACCATAAAATATCATCGCATTTGGTAATATATTGGGCAGTGACTTTCATTTCCTTGGCCGGCCTCATGTGGTAGGGCAAGGTGTGGGGCAACTGTCACCTCTTCCAAAGATGTCTGGTCAGCGTTGAAAGTGGCCAAAACCCCTCCTGGAGGAGCTCTCTGCGATGGATGTCGTCATTATATTCTTTCTCACACCAAACGGAACCTGCGTGCAATGGGATATAGCTGTAGACGGAAGCCCACAAGGATAACTTGAGAACATCTGTGGGTATTCCAGTGATCACAATGGACCACGCTTAATAATTCCAATTGTATAACACAGCTGTTGCGTTAATGTTTCTGCGTTAATAGCGTATAAGGGTTTTCACCATATTGTATGATATAATGCCCTCAATCTTAATTTTTGGAGCTTTCGTGACTGCAGGAATTATTCTTTGGTTCTTTCGGTTAAGTCACGTCTAAAGATAAAATAATAAATTAAAATAATAGCGACGTTTCGATTGCAACACAAGCAATCATCATCAGGCATAAGAGAAATAGCAACAAAAATCTAACTAGAAAACTATAGACAGACATACAAGCAGACAGACATCACAAGGACACACAGAGAGAGAACACATATCGGCACAGAGAGAGGGGTCGTTTCTGTGACGGTCCCTTAAATATAGGGAGGGGGGGCGGGGACGGAGAGAGGGAGGGGGCAGAGAAAATTAGCATATCAATGAGTGGACGGCAACGTGTTGCTGCTGCGCAAGTAAGATGATGACGTGGCACTGCACGCAAGCTTGAAAATTAGGAGAAAGACACACTAAAATTAAATAACATCGCAAAATATCGAAATGTGATGTAATGCAACACAGAGAGTCGGTCAACACACAATAAACGCATAGCCTGGTTGATTACGTATTTCAAAGATTGCTAAGTTAGAATTTAAGTGTGAAAATTCCAAAGAGAGGACACAGGCTATTTGTTCTCTCTGCCTGTGTCCTCTCTTTGGAATTTTCACACTTAAATTCTAACTTAGCAATCTTTGAAATACGTAATCAACCAGGCTATGCGTTAATTGTGTGTTGACCGACTCTCTGTGTTGCATTACATCACATTTCGATATTTTGCGATGTTATTTAATTTTAGTGTGTCTTTCTCCTAATTTTCAAGCTTGCGTGCAGTGCCACGTCGTCATCTTACTTGCGCAGCAGCAACACGTTGCCGTCCACTCATTGATATGCTAATTTTCTCTGCCCCCTCCCTCTCTCCGTCCCCGCCCCCCCTCCCTATATTTAAGGGACCGTCACAGAAACGACCCCTCTCTCTGTGCCGATATGTGTTCTCTCTCTGTGTGTCCTTGTGATGTCTGTCTGCTTGTATGTCTGTCTATAGTTTTCTAGTTAGATTTTTATTGCTATTTCTCTTATGCCTGATGATGATTGCTTGTGTTGCAATCGAAACGTCGCTATTATTTTAATTTATTATTTTATCTTTAGACGTGACTTAACCGAAAGAACCAAATAATAATGCCCTCAATTAATGTTTTGTGCGTTTTGCTAAATATGATTTTTGATTAATTTTGTAAGCGCAATTATTGTGAGTCATTTATTTTCCAAAAAAATATTCCTTTCAAAATATTTCTGATGTAATTAATTCAATCATTACATTTGTATGTAAATGAAGTATAGTAAACTACGGCGGGAAACCACTTGACGGGTAGCACACTTTATTCACACTTGGGTTGTCACAATAACACGTGTTGTCACTACAGCTCACGCTACACGTTCCACCTGACACGGGTGGTAACTACTGCTCACGCTACACGTTCCACCTGACACGGGTGGTAACTACTGCTCACGCTACACGTTCCACCCGGCTACACACACTCGGGCATTCTAGCCCCGTAGCATCCGGGGGAACCTCTAGACCCACCCCAGCTTGGGTCCGGTCCTCACACGGACGTCCGGCCCCCGGGTCCCAAGGTCCCGCCTCTGAGCCACACAGGGCCCCGTCCTTACAAGGACGGCGGGACTAGGTGTCTCAGGGCCCTATCTCTTCCTCCTCCGTCTTCCGTCTTCACTGGTCACCAACTTCTCCTCGAGCGCCCGCGCGCACCGCCTTATATAGCCCTCCGCTCCAAGGAGACGGAGCCTATGCGGACCGCGATGCGATCACCCACCCTAACCGACCAATCATCACGCGCTGCCACACGATCCCTTCTTGTGCCAGCGCACATAACCAATCCCCACGCGCTGCCACACGATCCATCACTGTCAGCGCGCGTCACCAACACACAGCCAATCACCATCACATAACCCATGACCCCGCGCTGACTTACGATCCCTCACCGTCAGCGCGCGTCACCAACACACAGCCAATCACCACGCGCTACCCCACGATCCTTACTACCAGCGCGTATCGCCACTACATCACCACCCCCCCACATAGCTCGCAGCCGGCCCGGCTGCCAAACAACAACAAACCAACAAAAAAAAACCCCACTCCCGAAGTGTGCCCCGTAACACAACAACAACGCAAAACAACAACACAACACAACAAGACAACACAACAACACAACAAGACAACACAATAACACAACACAACAACAACCTATGTACAAACCGACGAGCAACACAATAAAGTTATTCCGAAAAAAAACGTGTCCAGTGTCTCCTTGACTACCGATCTCCCTTCCGCACGCTCCTTGAATGGGTGATAAAGTGGTCGAGCGATCGGGGAACGTAGTGACGAGACGCTCCGGCCGCGTCGGCCCGCATCCCCACCCCATTTATTCGGTCAGGAAAAGTTGCGCGACCGAGCGCGAGTCCGCCTGGCCGGTCCGTCGTACGGGACGAGACGCTGTCGACCGTCCGGTGGCACCGGCAGCCCAGGAAGGCACGGTTCGGGCCTGGAAGAACCGGCCGTGCCCCGGGGATCCGGTCGCCGGTGGTCGGCAGCCGTCAGTTCCCGGACACCTTGGAGCGGATCAGGCGAAAACATGTGAGGATCAGGCGAAGAAATCCCCCTCCCCGGGTCGTCGGTCACATCACCTGCTCGGTCATCACGACACAAAGGAAGGCCATATGGTGGCGAGAACGGTTTTAGCCGGGAGGGGTGAACGTACCACCGGCGCTTTCCCCATTTTATCTGAACACACTGGGGGCGTGCAACCCGCACGACCTCCATGGGTCCCCGCCATGGCCTCAACAATTTAGGTGACGTAGCCAAAGGTGCATGAGGGCAGTGCAGCCAGGCCTTATCGCCCGGTTTCCAATCGTGCACGGACACCTTCCGTGCACGCAAGCGCTCGTTGGCGACTTGCCGAGATCTTGAATTAAGCCGTGCGGCCTCCCGTACCTCGGCGAGTTTTGCAATGTTAAATTGAATATGGTCGGCCAATTTGGAATTGGGCCGTGGCGCGGAAAGTCCCAGCTGAGTCTCTATGGGCGGATCGGCCTCCCGACCATACATCAGATAAAATGGGGAAAACCCGGTAGCTGCGTCGGGGGCCATTCTATATGCGGCGAGGACCCCCGGGACCTGCAAGTCCCAGTCAACCTGTGCCTCGCACACCTGCTGGTACAACATGGAGGTTAAAGTCCTGTGGAGTCGCTCTACCATCCCGTCAGTCTGTGGGTGGTACGGGGAGGTACGCACCTTTTTAGTACCCAAAAGGTCGCACACCTCCTGCAGCAATTTACTCGAAAAATTCTTTCCCTGGTCGGTCAGCAAGCGTTCGGGAGCCCCCTTGTCCAAGACGTAGCCTTGGACAAAAGCATCCGCCACGGCCGCCGCTGACTGGTTGGCGAGTGGCCACGCCATAGGCCATCGGGTAAAGTATTCCACACCAACCAACAGGTACTTGTTACCCCTAGGCGTGACAGGAAAAGGCCCCAAAATATCCAGCGCAACGAGCTCGTTGGTGCGCGAGACCTGAATAGACTGCAGCGGTGGATTCGGCGCAACGGGCAGTGGTTTCCGTTTGGCACAATCCACACACCCCTTCAGTATATTGACCACATCGCTCCCCATCCCCGGCCAATAATAGTCCCGCTGGATCAGGGCAAGCGTTTTGTTTACCCCCAGATGTAAGAGGCGTTCGTGTGCAGCCAAAACAACTTTGCCCCGCATAGCGTAAGGCACGACGAGTGCGTGCCGCCGGGACATATTGTCCCACCTCATTAGCAGGCCCTGCTTGAGCAGCCAGGAGCCAGCCCGTGTTCGACCCTCCTCGGGACCCCCCGCCCTACGACGCAACGCGAGCAGGGAGCTGTCAGCCATCTGGAGTCGGCCCCACTCAACGAGAGACAGTGAGAGTAGCGAGTCCCCGCCCGCAGGGTTAGCGGGAACGTCAACCATCGGCGCATTCGTGGCCGCGACCAACTCACTCTCGGGCACAGCACCTGGCGGTTTACAGCGCGCCGACCCCATCAAGCACGCACATTCAGGACTAGGCGACAACCGCGACAGGGCATCCGCGTTGGTGTGGCGCAACCCCTTACGGTAAGTGGTCGTAAATTGATAGTCCTGGAGGACTTCCAACCACCGTGACAATTGGCACGAGGGCTGGGCGACCCTCAATGAATACTGAAGCGCCGCGAGGTCCGTCCGGACCGTAAAATGATGGCCATAGAGATAAGGCCGAAATTGCTGCACAAAAAAAACAATAGCCAGCAACTCGCGATGGGTGACGCAGTAGCGCTGTCCCGCAGGCGACAAAACCCTGCTACCATAGCGACCACCCGTTCAACTCCCCCAACGACCTGTGAGAGCACCCCCCCAATGCCCGTGTTACTAGCATCAGTATCCAGCAAGAAGGAACTCGTAAAGTCAGGGTAACGTAAGGGCGGGGCACCCACCAAGGCGTCCCGAAGGGAGCAGAATGTGGCCTCCTCCTCTGGCCCCCATCGAAACCTGACTCCTTTGGCTGTTAGAGCGTGCAAGGGTTTGGCAATGGTGGCAAAATGCTCCACGAATCGGCGGTAGTATGACGCAAAACCAATGAAGCTGCCGACCTCAGAAACCGACGTAGGCGTTGGCCATGAACTGACACAGTTTTTCTTCGCGGGATCGGTGGAGATCCCTGAAGAATCGACAATGTGGCCCAAGTACCTTACGGATTTTCGCAGAAGGTGGCATTTCGCCGGTTTGAACTTTAACTTAGCCGAACGCATCCGCAAGAACACCCCTCTTAATCGCTGGAGGTGTTCCTCAAAGGTTTTACTGAAAACAATGACATCGTCAAGATAAATTAAGCAAGTATCCCATTGCAAACCCGACAAAACCAATTCCATAAGGCGCTGAAACGTCGCGGGAGCGGAGTGGAGTCCCATGGGCAACCGATTAAACTGGAACAGGCCCCCTGGGGTCTGGAATGCTGTCTTAGGTTTAGACTCATCGTCGAGTGGCAGCTGCCAGAATCCCGACAGTAAGTCAAGCGTAGAAAAATACTGCGCCCCGGACAATGCGTCCAGGGACTCGTCCATCCTGGGGAGCGGATACGCGTCGGCCACGGAGATTTTATTCAGGCGACGGAAATCCACACAAAATCGCAAGGAGCCGTCTTGCTTCTTAACCAGAACGATAGGTGCTCCCCACGGACTGGATGAGAGTGAAATAATGTCGGCCATCAGCATGTCATTGACGGCCGATTGAACGTGTTCCTTCTCGGCAGGACTCAGCCGGAAGGGATTCTGCCGGACTGGTGTTGCATCGCCTGTTTCAATGTGGTGGCGTAACAGGTCCGTGCACCCAATATCATATTTGTGCGTGCTGAATACATCGGAAAATTCGATCAGCAGAGCGCGCAGCGCACCCAATTGCACCCTTGACAAATCACTCGAGTCCGCACACAGCGAATCGACCCATTCAAGGTCATCACCCGATGCAATTTTCTGCGCCGGGACGGGATCAACATGTGCAACAAGGCGCTCTTCCGCAGGGACCCGTGCCGCGTGAGCAAGCACGGTGCCCTGCGGAATAATGGCCGGCCGAGAACCCGCGTTTAACACCATAACGAACGGGTCCCCGTCAGCCCGAACCAACGTTTGAGCCACCGCCAAATCCAGACCCCTGACAGCTCTATTCGATGGACCCAAAAGCACGCCTTGTCCCGCAGTCTCCCCACCCAATGGCTTCCGCAACCGGAGGGGTATCAACATCTGCGAACCCGGGGGCACGTGCACCGTCTGTGTCGCTAGCGCTTTGATCGTCGCGCACGCCGTCCGTATTTCAGTAGGGTTAGACAAAAAAGAAATGCGGCGACCCGATGGCAGCTCAATACAACGTTGATCCACGAAAATTTGAATGGGCATCTTAGCCAAAAAATCTGTGCCCAACAGACAAGGAACCGCTAGGGAAGAGGAGACGAAAATAGGTCCCGCCAATTTAATATCATTGGGATAATACCCAATGAGCCCCCATTTGCCGCGTAAAATTGCACGTCCACCGGAAGCAGAGGTCGACATTGGACGGGGAGAATGTTATAAATGTGGTCTGAAATTATAGTGGCCGATGCTCCCGTGTCCACCAACACCCTGACCTCGACCCCGTCTATGAAACCCGTAACGACCGACAAACCGGCCGCCGCGGCCACAATTCTGTGGCCCAACTCGGACCATTCAATGTCCCCGTCGCCCCATACGAACCCCCCTCTCCGAACCGATTCCCCGACCCCCAATCGCCCATCCTCCGCCGCAAAGCGACGGCCCATGTGTGTCGTGTATGTAGGCCGAGCATGTGAAGTGCCGCGACTTGCCGGGGGTAGTTGGGACGACTTGGGACCGTGGTCGTCGTCCAGCCGAGGTCCCGTGGCGTGCTGACGTGGAGCGCGGCACCCGGACGCCACGTGGCCCCGAAGGCCGCAGTTGTAGCACGTGATGAGGGACGTCGGAGGTCTCGGTTGCTCCAGCTTGCGGGTCGATCGCAGAGGTGAGCGACCCCCCGACCTCCAATCCCCCGGTCGTGCAGCCGCGAACGCCTCCTCTCGTGGGCGAACGACCTGGGGCTCGGTGACCACCGGGCCCGGAGCTGAGACCCCGGCAGCAGTGCAGACGACCACTTGTTTCCGCTGCAGGACCTCGTGCGCTTGAATACTCGTTGCAACACGCAACGAACATATATCCACTTCGTCGGCTGTGTTGATGGGGACCCCCAGGTCCTGTGCCAACTTGAGCAGTTGTTCCAAAACCATAGCGTCCTGCCCCTCCTCGTCCATACGAGGGAACGCGGCATCGGTGAGGGCCAGCAACGCCGTGCGGTAGGCGAGCGCGGTCTCCGTGTCCGCCTTCCGTCGGCCGTAAAATAGGTGGCGGCAGGCCGAAGGTGGTCCATAAACTTTGGCCATGAGGCCCAGCGCAGCCTTGAGCGTGGAGCGGGCCGATCTCGATGCGGACCCGAAGGCCGCGAGCGCGTCGTCGTCCAACATGGCCGGCAGTGCCGTAGCGTCGGACCAGGCCGACATCTCTTGATGCGCCAGGAACCTCCGTTGGAATGCGCCCCAGTCCCCGCCGTCCGCCTTGAAGGCTGTGAACGTGGAAAGGCGCTGCTGGAAGATGATGTCGTCCTCTGCCACGTGGCTCTCCCCCGCCGCACCGTCGGTCTGCAAAATGGCGGCCCCTATGGCAGGTGGAAGATGGCGGCCCGTAGCGCGCGCCGATGACGTAAGCGGCCGCGCTTGGAGGACCCCCGCCACGTGGTGCTCGCCATTCCCGCCAAAAGATGTCCGCTCGGTAGAAATGGCGGGAACTGCAAAGTCATTTTGGCGGGAATCAGTGAGGCGAGTCTTTTGAATGTCCGCCAACGTCCCCACTCCTCCCGACGTGGTGATCTCTGCCAGGATGGACGCCGCGGCGAGTAGCAGCTCCGCCAGGCAGGAGTGCGCCTCGCGGAGTCCGGCATCAGCCCCCAGCCGCTCGTCTGGCGGCCATGAGGGGTCCTGTGGCGCAGGCATCTCCTCCTCTTCTCCCCCTGATGCCTGCTGGCCCGCGTCGTCGTGGTTATCCTCGCGGTCAATCTCGTGAGTCCGATGAGTCTTCCTGGTATCCATGCCTGGAAGACTTTCACTCCTGACGCCAGTTGAAGTATAGTAAACTACGGCGGGAAACCACTTGACGGGTAGCACACTTTATTCACACTTGGGTTGTCATAATAACACGTGTTGTCACTACAGCTCACGCTACACGTTTCACCTGACACGGGTGGTAACTACTGCTCACGCTACACGTTCCACCTGACACGGGTGGTAACTACTGCTCAAGCTACACGTTCCACCCGGCTACACACACTCGGGCATTCCAGCCCCGTAGCATCCGGGGGAACCTCTAGACCCACCCCAGCTTGGGTACGGATCACGACCACTGGGTCCCGTGGCCCGGTCCTCACACGGACGTCCGGCCCCTGGGTCCCAAGGTCCCGCCTCTGAGCCACACAGGGCCCCGGTCCTTACAAGGACAGCGGGACTAGGTGTCTCAGGGCCCTATCTCTTCCTCCTCCGTCTTCCGTCTTCACTGGTCACCAACTTCTCCTCGAGCGCCCGCGCGCACCGCCTTATATAGCCCTCCGCTCCAAGGAGACGGAGCCTATGCGGACCGCGATGCGAGCACCCACCCTAACCGACCAATCATCACGTGCTGCCACACGATCCCTTCTTGTGCCAGCGCACATAACCAATCCCCACGCGCTGCCACACGATCCATCACTGTCAGCGCGCGTCACCAACACACAGCCAATCACCATCACATAACCCATGACCCCGCGCTGACCTACGATCCCTCACCGTCAGCGCGCGTCACCAACACACAGCCAATCACCACGCGCTACCCCACGATCCTTACTACCAGCGCGTATCACCACTACATAAATGGCTGTTGCCTATTGATTTCGTGTTGTACTTTATAATGAATGGCATGGCCGGTGATAAACATCCTCATTTTTATGGTCCTCCATAATTATTTAATTATATCATGGGTAACTGGCAGAATGTGCTTCATACGCATTGTAGATGTTCATGATTAGAAGGATTATGGCAGGCTTATGTAGAGTAAACTGTATTTTAAGGACGTTTACGCAATCTGTATTGATGTTGGGGGTTATAAAAGAACACAAATACAAGGCAATAATGTGGTAAATACAATTACATAATTATACAATAATAATGCTACAAATTGATGTGAATTTCGTGGTATTGTTTCGTGTTGGTTCCAGTGAATAATAAAACCGTCTCATAATATATTCATGCTGCCTTATATGTAATTCTTAAAATATATAGTTCTTAAAATATGTAATTCTGTGGGTTTTTGGGGAGCGGTAGTAGAGTGGTTAGTGAGCCAGCATTCTGAGTTAAATCACCAGCCACGGTTGACACCAGCTTGAAGTGAAATCTCAGAATTAGAATATGTATTTATACTGGAGGAATCCGATGAGCTATGAAGCTCTTTTTCACAGATGTCCAGTCGGGGCACGGGGTAAGAACGTTATAACAACAAACAGTAAAAAACACAACAGTAGTGCAAAGTACAAGAAAGGTAAACAAATCACCCAAACACATACAAATTCAACACTAAACCATCCTACCAGGCAAAGTCCACTGAGATATTCACTTATTTTTCAGAAACGACCTGGCCCCAAATGATACCTCAACAAAGTGGCTCATAATTTGTACATTCATAGCACCATCATCGTCTAAATAATCTCAACGTATGTTTCTAAATGTGGAGAGAGAAACTGGAGGACCCGGTAAAATCTGACCCAGTCCTGGGCCTCCCTGGTCAAGCAAACCTCGTGACCGACACGGTGTGGGGGATGCCTTGATCCAGTTGTGGATTGGCAAAAGGCCTGTAACTTATAACTTGTTTTTAAATATGTTGTGGGTAACAAGTAGAGTACGTCACATGTCTGACTCGTTGGAGACTGAGGTATAGTTGGAGATGTGAAAATGTCGGATATGTGAATATATTTAGAAAATTACAGATACACAACGTGCACAACCAGGTTACCGGACACAATAACCCGTACGCTGCTTTAAACATGGGGAAATGCTTAATTGTGCTTTAGTTAGCGAAATTCACGCGAGAGTAAGAATAACATCACCGCGTGTGAAACGGTCAGATTTGTGAACATCTGCGGGAAATGACAGATACGCCATATGCACCAATACCGCACCGGTTGTGGGCGGATATTTGGTCTGGGCTGGTATTGTGATGGCCGGATATGCCACATTGCGCCGCATATATGGATATTGTTGGATAATAACGATCACCTTGCGACTTGACTTAAAGCTTTCGTGACTGCAGGTTTTCATATTCTTTTGGTCTTTGGGTAAAGTCACGTAGATAGATTCAAAGAAAATAACAAAAAACTACGACGTTTCGATCGCAACACCGCTTATGTTGCGATCGAAACCTCGTAGTTTTTGGTTATTTTTTTTACCTATGACTTTACCGAAAGCCCCAAAGAATATGATCACCTTGCGCTTATATCTCAAAACACGTTCGATGTTTTTAGTTGTATTTGCGCTCAAGTTTCGCACTAAAACTATTTCCGCTCGTCTTTCAGAAAATGTCACCGGGACTGCGCTGCCTAGCAACCGGCATTTGTGGCGAAGGACTGCGTCCGTCCGAGGTGCAGGCATCACCTTGCGTGCTGATAAATGGAGGAATGTGACACCTTTTTCGGAGTTTGTTGTTGGGGATCACGTTACAGGAGTAAAGCCAGTCAGCTGGAGGTGCTGCCCTTCCCAGAGTTTCCACGAGCTGGCTACGGGAGGCTTGGCCGCCTTGGTGTGCTCCGAACTCTAAAACCACGCGGTTCATGTGGCTGGTTGCAGGGCACAGCCACCGTAGATGCCATGGGTGTCCACTCAACTGCCCCCGACGTGTTTGGCCACGGCTAAACAGTTTTAAGACAAAAATAACGATCTATTTAAGTCCGTAGTTTTCTCCCTTCACAAGGCGATGAGATAAATGACGATGTTGCTCATGACAGAATCCTAAAAGAAACGTAGCAGGCAAACACTCAGACTCAGTCTCCAGTAGTTGCGTGGATTTAATCGAATTAAAGTCTATGCATAATTTCGGCCGGAGCACTCTAAAAACGATGTTCCAGGAATAGTTTTGGCACGTCACATACATCTCGCCTTACTTTGACCTCAATGTTTATAAACCTGTTCATAGGTTTATAGGACTATAGCGTGCATTGATATAGGATTATTATGGATAGCCGTACCTTGTACTCCAGTGGTCGTGCCTTACACCAATAATCCCTACTCTCCCGCCAGCCGAGCAGCATTCCGAAAAATATACATATAGGGATTGAGCCCCGATTATCGTACAATTGTTGAACTTAGTTTAAACACATGCTAAATGGGGATTCTCAGTGCCAGATATAGCGTGGCATATAATGCTGATTATTAATAATAGCATTGACAAATATGAGGTCACTGGGCATCTGTAAATCTAACCAATAACTACCAGGTAACTATTCGCTAGAAGGACATCCCCCAATCTTCCACCGTGTGGAGGGTTGGGTGCATCTCTGGCTGATTGTGTTGCTCAATTTGATGAGAAATTCTTTGGTTACCATGGCAGTGTTTACAGGTTTTTTTCTTTCCAGCAAAGAAGACTTAGCAATTGAACACCGGCGAAAAGAAGTTGACTCCATCCCACTCCACTGGTCTCAATAAACAACTTAAGGTTTGTTTATGAAGGGATCCCTTTTCGAAGTTGTCTGTTTTTTTGTCCAAGCTGTGCAGGGTTATTTTCTCACCCCAATAGAATTCTATAAGTGGTCAGTTTCTGGTGGATTTTCTGAATTTTCCTATGCGTATAATCATCAACAGAATAATGCTGTCGTGGTGCAATGGTCAGCGCACTGGGCTTGCAATCCATACCTCGTTGGTGCGATGTCCCAGCAGGGCAGTTGGAAAAATGAGAGCCAATTTCTTAAATCCTCACCGTTTTTGTCCACCCAGTTGGATAAATGGGTACTATCGCAGTTAGTCGATCATCAGGGTAAAGTGGAGGTACTACCACTTCTGCCAAGACAAATTGCAGCTTTGCAAGCAATTGCAGGGCTGCACATTTACCTTTTAGAATATATTAATTGCAGGAGGTACGTCTGCATGTGGATATTAAGATTAATGTTTCATACTGCATTTAGAAAATGTTTGATTAATTGTTGTTCGCCCACAAAAAAAACAACAGTTGAGGACATTTATATAACAGAGTCGGCACCTCGGTGCTGTACATACAGGCGTCTCATGCACAGGATGTATTTGTCTCTGTAATACACCAACCCCATCTCCATGTCATAGGGTTAACAAGCATCATACACATTGCTAATTGATAATTGGCAGACGTGAATGCCTGGGCAGTACATTACATATATGCGAACAGTTTCAATGGCAAATTTGAAGCATTGATGGTGAAATGTGCCACAAAGCAGGGGGACAACGCTACAGTCTGCTGTAGCGTTGTAAAAAAATAATAGCTTCCAAACTTGTATATTTTTAAGCTATCAGTTTTTTTTGTTCCCAGCATAATTATATCCACGTGTCGAGATAATTGTGCGTAACGATGATGGATGGCGAAAGAAAAAAAAAGAGAACATTTTTAAATGTTAAGTGTAAAAAAATAATTTGTAAAAGAATCCTAAAAATTTAACGGGACATCTTCCAGTCACCGCAGCAGCGGCAGCAGCTGAAGAATTCCTGCGGTGGTTGTTGGAGGCAGCACCTGGCTCAGATGTTCTCCCCGGAGGGGGGGGGGCACCAGGTCTCCCGACGCAGGCCCCCACGCTCCCCGGCTCCCCAGGGCGCGCACGCACGCGCCCCCGCCCACTCGGGCAAGCAGCCAGCCCGAACAACAGCCCGGCGTCACCGCCTTGCCCGCCCGTGTCTGACTCCTTCTGCCTTCCTTCCCCGGGGCTCCGTCAAGAGTGGGTGGTGTGCAACGGACAAGAGCCGAACAACTGCATGTAGGCTCCTGCAAAAATGAACTGCATTCCATTCCTAGCAAAGTTGTGGATTTGGCTGCATATACCGTATATCTGCGCGTGTGTGTGCGTCTTTGTGTGTATGTAAAGTTTCAAGTGTATTTAGTTTAACCAGGTGAAAACGAAGAAGACAAGAATAGTCTATTTTGCAAACGTGACCTGGGTTATCAAAGTGACAAAAGGAATAAAAAGTAGAAGAAAAAAACGAAAGCACAAGGAATCCAATAGAAACCAGATGCGATCAGATGTATGTGTGCAAATAACATGGTCAAAAGTCTCATTCTCAGTTCATACCTTTACTTATTTATATACACTTTTTTATGATGGATATAACTGTTATATACGTTTTGATATTTGTTGTGTGCGTGTGTGTTATCATACACATATATGTGGATGAAATGGGACCTCTATGTGGTCAAATTCTCATTCTCAAATGTCAGCTTTTTTAATGTGTGTAAAACTTTATATGTGTATTTGCTTGTGTTGTGTGATTCTCTGCATGAGTGGATAATATGAGATTTATATTTGTCGAGTCTCAATCTCAATTCCCACCTTTGTTGAATAAAAAGCTTTTGCTTATATCTACTGTTTGTATTGTCTCTGTGTTATATAAACATGTGATATTAATCCCACGTTGAACTGCCTAAAAAGTACATTTGGAAAAATAGCGCCACAGTATTTCGTCTATCATTTTTCAACGGTTTTATTTAACTTCACTTGTGTTTGTCGTGGTCAAATCTTGTAATCAAAAGTTAGTCTAATTCCTGTTGTCCAATCAATTCCACATTTTGCAGACAATGCATGCATGTATCAAAATCGACATCAAATCATCAACTAATTGCCTCCTTTCAAGCAATTACAATTTTTGTATGGACGGCTTATTAATTATATATTTTTGTGCAGCTCAAAAACGCCGCGGGCCCGCGGCCCCTAAACTGTGGAATCACCTCGCACAAGAAGCAGGCGCCGCGTGTCTCAGGCGCGCCTGCTCCGTGTGAACGAGTAGTGTACATTGAAGATTCATTTATAAAATAAGCAATTAATTCAAGTCAGCGTTGCTGTGGGAGCGGGCACCACATCATTGACGTACTTCTCGAGGGTGAGTTAAACAAAGTTGTGAATAAAACCGTTAAAAAAAACTTTTTTTAAGGAGTTTATTAGATGCGCAATAACTGCAGCGTCAGAGAAGATAATGTTCTAAATGGGCATCAGACAAATGCAGACGCACGCGGATGCGCGGACACACATTACACCGGAGGAAAGTGAAACAAGATCTGTATACATTTTAAAAAGATATATAAAAACATATTTTTTTATTTCATTAACTGCCAGGCCATCTGTCGTACTGTTGGAAGATTCATTCGCGTCGTTTGCCACTGGTGTGTGCGCGCCAGCGGCGGGGGGGGGGCACAGAGAAAGATTCCCCGCTGCGCTGGGGCGTGCACCGCTCTCCCCTCTCATCCCGGGGATTGATGGCGCAAAGAAAAGGGGGGGGGGCGGGGTCAGGGTGGGGGGGGGCTTTTTAATTGGTTTTCATGGGAGTTGACCCCCCATACCCCTTGCTGTGTCCAGCCTTTGTTTTTTATCCCGTGTAAATGGGGCGGCCCTGAGAGATACGACCTCCTAAGCAGCGTGGGAGTGCGTCTGTCCTCACCCCCAACCCCCAGTCTAACCCAGCAGCAGCAGCGCCTGCCTCTGAATCACAGCCTCCCTCCTCCTCTGTCCCCCCCCCAACAACTTCACCTCTTTGTTGCTGCTATCCCACCTCTCTCCTAGCACCCCCCACCCACACCCCCAGCCCCCCCAACAAACCGAGATTTTCTCTCAGAGCAGATGTGAGCCGGGCTATTGGAAATTCACCTGCTTCATACTGGTGGTTGAGTTTAGCCTAGTGAGTAAACTCCATCCCTGGGGTTGTGGTGTGAATCTGGTTGCATAATGTCGTGTGTGTGTGTGCGTCCACGTGAATATTAGGGTGGGAGCGGTGGTGTACGGCTCTACGAACCTGGCAACCCGAGTTCGATTCCTGCTCACGGCCAACACCAAGTGACAATTATCTGAACCGGTCCTGAGCCTCCCCAAGGTCGAGTCGGCTTCAAACGAGTACCTGGTGCGGTGTGTCGTCAACATCACCACTTGGGAGACAAAGGCCGGCAGGTGTGGTTCTGGCACCCATAAATGCCATTCCAGCCTTCATAGGTGATGGCTAACATCACTTGCCCCAAAAGGCTATTAAGGCTGTCTTTGTATATTTCAAATGGGTATGATTGATTGGGATGGATTCTTATTGTTGAATTATGCATAACCGTGTAACGTTAGACTCATCAAAGTCTGTTTAGGGATTACTACCGTGGTCCTTATTGTAAATAATATCAAAAAAATATGTAAATTCACCCTTTCAGTCCACTATACTAGATAAAGACTTGCCACACTTCGATGAGGGTTGTTAGGTCATACTTCACCACAATGGTCAGTGCAGGTTGGTGAAGGGGATGCCCAGAACCGATGCATATGTCACTCGACACATGGTATCCATCGATGTGTCGGTACACGACCGTTAATGTCATGGAATGCCCCCCCCCCTCCAATGATTCCATTAAGGAATCAGTATTTTTAAAATCTCAATTTTAATGTCTCATATTGATTATTTCTTGTTAGTTCTGTGTCATTCATACAAATTAGGTTGCTGCATCAGCCTAAACATGACATTGGGAAATCAATGATACATGATGGAAATATCACTGTATGATTACGTGCCTATGCTGGTTACTGAATGTTTTGTAAATCAGTCACCAGCACATACAACATGTTCAAGTTACTGGAGGGACACACGTGGCTCAACACAACATAATACGTATACAGAGAGCCGTTATTTGAAGGCAGATCGGAAATCAAAATAATGAAGGAAGTGAAGAGCAGGATGGGAAGTTCTTTTCTGCAAAAATGAATGTGATAACTAAAAGGAAACGTATGCACCAGCGCGCTGGAAAGCAACGTGTTTCGACGGGTGCACGTCGCACGCACGAAGAAGACCGAGATCACGGACGCTGGCGTAAAATGGAACGCAAGCCAAAGAGTGTGCCCATGCGCACGCAGAGTTAATACAACGGACAGGAAGAGGAGTGCAAGGGACGAGGTGACGTCAATGGTATAGTGTATAGCAGATTGTATAATAATAAATAGTATAAAAGTGTAATGTTTAATATAATGTATATAATGTATAAGGTAATATATAGTATCGTAATTGTATAGTGAATATACAGCAGTGTGGTATACAGTAGGGTGGGTAGAATAATACATAGTGTAATATTACAATGTGTAATGCGAGGAAGGATTGAGGGGGGGTGGAGTCTGGGTCACGTGGGGAGTGGGTGGAGTTAGGGTCACGTGGAGGAGAGGATTTAGGGAGAGAACCGGAAGGGGAAAGGGGAGTTGAGACGGAGTGAAATAAGAGGAGGCCACGCTGGGCAAGACGGAGAGTGTGGCGCGGTTGCCACGCGATGGGAGACGTCGACACCGACAGCCATCGGTGTCAGACGCTAGAGAGCTAACGGGGCAGTGAGAGGCTAGCTGTGAAAGGGGCAGCAGTGACGCTAGAGAGCGGGGCAGCGGTGTGGCTGCAAGGATCGCCTGACGGGGCAGCAGTGAGACTGCATATTGGAACAGCAGGGAGCCTGCATAACGGAGCAGCCGAGGGCTGTGGAGAGGTCGTCGAGCGGGACGCGGGCCTGAGCGAGACGCCGTGGTACGGAGATTCTACGAACCCAATAAAGGACAACGGAGATCGACATCTGAGAGAGAGTCCTTTATTACAAATGTATAGTCTAAGGTATAGGGTGTTGTATAGTAATGCAGTATATAATTTAATGTTGGGTTTTTTTATGGCAGTATATAGTACGGGGTAGACCCGTGTGATGTAAGAAAAAAAAGTTTAGCTGGAGGCATATTATATTTTTTGCGACATAGAAATGTAATGTATGACTTACTGTTAGTAGCTCAGCTTATCGGAGAGTATATTTAGTATATTGATGATACTGATGTAGTTTATATTTTAGTTTTTTACGTGGCGGTTTAGCTGCTGCAGCTCCTTACTATTGTAATAAAAGACTCGGTACTTTTCTCTGTCCTGTGTCCTTTATTTGGGTTCGATCTCTTTCCCTCACGGTACTCCCCTATATACTCTCCACCCTGCAGCCCCAGGCTGCTGTCGCTCCCGTAGCCCACACTCTGCAGCCCCAGGCCGCTGTCACGCCGTGCAGACCCCTGCTGCCGACTCCTCCCTTGCAGACCCGCTGCTCTCTGCAGCCTCCTCGCTGCTCCTCCTGCCCCCGGGCCGGTCACCGTTGGCCGACGGTGCCGATCCTCCTGGCTTGGGTGTGTGGCGACCTCGCCCCTCTCTCTCACCCTTCGCCCTGCGTGGCCTCTCTCTTCTCCTAGTCCCCGATCACTCCCGACTGCTTCCGGTTACCCCCCTTATAGACCCTTACCCTCTCCCCCACGTGACGTAACTCCTCCCCCCATGACGTCACTTCCGGAAGGTCGTTTTCGCCCGCATTACACCACCCTCCCCCGTAGAGAAAATCCAGCCGACCTCGGCTGAACACAACTCCAATACGCAATGCGAGCGAACACGACCGAATACGTAAAGAACACAGAACACACGATAATATACGGAAGAACAAGAACACAACACAATAATTAACGAAATGTGAGGGATTTTGAGCGGGTGCGGGTCGCCGGGCCGTCCCAGACGGTCGGTGGCCCTCCCGCCGAGCGGGAACGTGGCAGGGTTTTAAGAGCGACAGGCTGAAGTTCGCCTGTCGCTATTGGAGGCCTGGCAACGTCCCGGTCCCCTGTTTTTTAAGGCGCAGCACCAGAGGCGTCCCGCAATCGTGTCCGCGGCAGGGTAGGAAGGGCTGCGGGCCTCAAAGGTTCCGCAGCCGTGGCAGGCGCACCCTGAGCTGGGTCCGCTTTCCCCTGTCGCGTCACGGCCGGCTCGTCTGTGAAAGGCACGACAGGCGCTCTAGCAAAGTCAGCAGGCACAGGCAAGGGCGAGTCGGCAGCAACAGACCCCGGCAAGGCAACCTCAGGAGATGACGCATCCGGTCGAGGGGCCACGTATGGTTTCAACCGAGATGTTTGGACGAACCAACGCCGAGAACCAAACCGAACACGCGCCGACTGTGGGTTGGGAACCTCGATGAGGCGAACCGGCCCTTGCCATGGCTTATGTAATTTAGGAGAGGTACCTGGCCGCACCTGTGGACAATGGAGCCAGGCCAGGTCCCCCGTTTTCCAAGGGCATTCCCCTTTTGAACGTCGCGCACACCGCTCGTTCCGAGCCTGGGCTTTGGCCGTAGCCATGCGAGCCTCCACCCGCGCTTCAGTGACTCGGCGAACGGTGTCCTGAATGTAATCAGGAAGAGGCTTGACAGGTCCCCTCGCCTCGGTTCCCAACTGTTCATTAATCGGCGGTACGTTTTCACGACCGTACATTAGAAAAAACGGCGAATATCCTGTAGCCGCATGCGGCGTCATCCGGTACGCTGAAAGCACCCCAGGGATATGCAAATCCCAATCCGATTGTTTTTCACTAACCGTATGGCACAACATGGCGGACAGGGTCCGATTAAGCCGTTCCACCATACCATCCGTTTGTGGGTGGTAGGGAGATGTCCGTATTTTTTTTGTACCCAGCGCCGCACACACTTCCCCCAACAATTTGGAGGAAAAATTTCGGCCTTGGTCTGTAAGGAGCCTCTCCGGCGCCCCTTTGTCCATAACATACCCAAAAAGAAAGGCGTCCGTGATAGACGCCGCTGACTGGTCAGGAAAAGGCCAGGCCAGCGGGAGAGGTACTCCACCCCTACCAGCAAATATTTATTTCCCCTAGCGGATGGCGGAAAGGGTCCCAAAATATCTAACGCCACCAACTCATTAACTCGAGATACCTGGATGGATTGTATCGGCGGTACATATGGATGTTTAGGCGGCTTACGGCGGGCACAATCGGGACACGCGCGAACGTGCCCGACGACATCCGTCGTCATGCCGTGCCAATAGTAGTCTCGCTGAAGCGTCAATAGCGTCTTCTGCACCCCCAGATATAAAAGCGTGTCATAATGCAGAGTCCTAATCAATTCGTACCGCAATGATGCCGGCACAACCAGACGCCAGCGTTCCTGCATCCCTTCCCTCCACATCAGCAAGCCATCACGGAGAGCGGTTTCCGGCACGCCGCCCGCACCGAGTCGCCCACTCCCCTTGACAGGCCGCTTACGTAACGTTACCAAGGAATCATCCAACATCTGTTCCCGAATCCACACAGACCTCGGGAGATGTAGAATGCCATCAGCCGGTCCCCCATCAGCCGGCCCCGGCTCAAGTGGAGCTTCCGGCACCTCGACTGCCAGCGCGACAGGCGGAGGGGGGTGCTGAATCGGGCCACACCTGTGCGTCCCCGACGCACATGCGCAAGGGGATCGCTGCGGCAGCCTGGAAAGTGCGTCCGCATTAGCGTGACGCACTCCCTTCCGATGGTGAATTTGGAAGGAAAATTCTTGCAGCGTGTCCAACCATCGCGCCAGCTGGCCGGATGGTTGGTCCATTTTAAGAGCATACTGCAAGGCCGTATGATCCGTGCGAACAATAAACGAACGACCGTACAGATACGGTCGAAATTGGCGGAGAAAAAAAACAATAGCCAAAAGTTCCCTGCGAGTGACACAGTAGCGGGTTTCAGCGGGAGACAAAACCCGGCTACCATACGCGACCACGCGTTCTACACAATCTTTGGACTGAGATAACACCGCCCCAATACCCGTGTCACTCGCGTCCGTGTCCAGAATGAAGGGATGCGCAAAATCCGGATAATCCAACGTCGGTGCCGTAGCCAATAGATCGCGTAGGCCTCGAAACGCTGCCTCCTCCGGGGGTCCCCAAGCGAACTTGTGTCCTTTACCCGTCAGGAGATGCAAAGGCCTCGCGATCGTAGCAAAATTTGGAACAAACCTCCGATAGTATGAGGCGAACCCCAAAAACCGACGCACATCCCCCACCGTGGCAGGGGTTGGCCAGTCACGGACGCACGCAGTTTTGTCCGGATCCGTGGCCACCCCATCCGCACTGACGATGTGGCCCAAATAACGCACGGAGTGTTGCAGCAGGTGACATTTCTTGGGCTTAAATTTCAAATTAGCAGAACGCATCCTGGTGAACACTGCCTCCAACCGCGATAAATGCTCGTCAAATGTGCGGCTGAAAACGATAATATCGTCCAAATATATAAGACATGTCTCCCACTGCAACCCCGTTAACACCAACTCCATCAATCTCTGAAAAGTGGCAGGGGCCGCATTCAGCCCCATCGGAAGACAGTTAAATTGAAATAACCCCTGCGGCGTACGGAAAGCAGTCTTTTCCCGCGAGGACTCGTCGAGGGGAAGCTGCCAGAAGCCCGAAGAGAGATCTAGCGTTGAAAAGAACTTCGCCTCCGACAAGGCATCGAGAGAGTCGTCCATACGCGGCAGGGGATACGCATCCGCCACCGACACCTTATTTAATTTACGAAAGTCTGCACAAAATCGCAATTTGCCATCTTTCTTCTTGACCAAAACAACAGGTGCGCCCCATGGGCTGTTAGACGGAGATATTATGTCCGCAGCCAACATGTCATCCACTGCCCCTCGAACATGCTCTCGCTCAGCCGGACTCATCCGATGCGAGTTCAACCGAATAGGGGCAGCGTCCCCTGTGTCAATATGATGGTAAAGCAAGGAGGTGCGTCCTAAGTCCAAATCATCGGAACTAAACACATCAGAATAGCTCGATAACAATTTACGAATCGCACAACGCTGTTCCCCAGAAAGAGCTGAATTCTCCCCACACAATTCAGCAATCCAGCGGTCATCCACAGCTCCGGGCCCCGAAACACCTCCAACAACCCCCCGGCCGGACAGATCATCATGAGCTGTAAACGCAGTAGTGGCATGTGCCACCACGGTACCCGCCGGCACACACACGCTTTCGGCACTCGCGTTAAGCACCTGCAAGAACGGCTGCTGGTCTGGCCTAACAATAGTTTGTGCCCCAATGAGCGCCGATCCACCCGTGATGGTGGCGGACGGTGACAACAAAACCCCAATCGCTCCTTGACGACCAGGTACAGGCTTCCGATAACGCAAAGGAATGAGAATCTGTGAGCCAGGTGGAATATCCACAGACACTTTGGACAACGCCTGCACCTGGGCGACAGGAGCAGGTCGCCCCCAGGGCGACGGCAAAAAGGCAATTTTACGGCCTTCCGGTAATTGAATGCAGTTCTCATTAATTCTAATTAAAATGGGCATTTTGGCCAGAAAATCGGTCCCTAATAAACAAGGAACCGCAAGAGACCTCGAAATTAACACAATACCCGAGGCCGACACTCCCCCGATAGCAATTGTAGCATACACCTGGCCCACAATGCCCATGCTACCCCCGTTCGCGGCGACGCAGGAAGCGTAAGCCGGACTCACGGCCCCTGGTGGGATGTTCAAGAGATGGAATATTACATCCGAAATAATGGTCGCGGACGCCCCGGAATCTACCAAAATCCGTACGTCCACCCCTTGTATCGACCCAGGTACGGTGGACGAACCGGTAGCGGCCGCGACGACCCGCCGAGCCAACTTACGCCACTGCGTTACCGAACGACAAGGCACAGTCAATGGTCTCCCGTTATTAAAAACACCCGGATCACATGACAACGGTGATGAGTGAGGTGTCAAGCCTTGCCGGGTGTCTGGTGCGCACCGACTTGCCTGTGCTGGCGAATCCTTCCTTGGAGCGGCCGCTGTCGAGGCCTCTTGCTGGGGCGGACCCGGGACGCGGGCCCAGCAGTCCCTGGCATAATGGCCCCTACGCCCGCAGCGAAAACAGTCGATGTTATTGCGCCTTGCTGCGGGCGCCCCGTCCCGACGCGGCCGTGTCGGCGGCGCAGCCCGCGGCTCCGGTCACGGAGCAGCGGCAGCCGACAGCTCCTGCGGGCTCCTGTCGTCCGGCACATAAACCGCATTCTTGGGGTCCCAACCCACGGCTCCCCCTTCGACGATGGGCCCACCCGTCCACGCCGTGACCTGCTTCCACCGGCGCAGGTTGAACTGGGCGTCCAGACACTTAGCCGCAGCCCGGGATGTGAGCTTCTCGTGACCGCACACCGGCATGGGAATGCCGAGATCCCAGGACAACTCCAACATCTTCCCCAGGATGAGAGGTTCCAACAGGTCAGGCTCCATCTCCGGGTATGCGGCCATTGCCAGCTCCAGTACCGCGCCCCTATACGCCACCGGAGACTCCTCGGGTGCGCGTTGTCGTTGCGCAAACCGGCGATGAGCGTCATCCGGCGGCTCGTAAGCGTCAGCCATTTCGTCGAACACACCACGCAATGTTTTCTTCTTTGCGGCTTTTATAGAGCGAAAGAATCTAACGGACTCATCATCAAGGAGAGTCGGAAGAACCTCTAATGCCTCGGCGTCAGTCCACCCCGCCGAGCGCACCGCTGCCAAAAATCTGCAGGCGAACGCACTCCAATCACCCCCGATGGAGAATTCCTTGACAGTCGTTAGGTGACGACTGCGACGCCTTGGCGCGTTCCCTCCAGCCGCTGACTCTTCCGGTGGCATGTTCAACATGGCGTCGCAGCGTGGTGTCGACAAGATGGCGGCCTTCCGTCACGGAGGGCCCAAAATGGCGGCTTCCCGCCTTTCGTCGTGCGCCACGCCCAAGATGGCGTCTTCATGCCACGTGGCTGATGGCGTCGACATTGAAGACAACCGGGGCTCCTGCGGACCACCAACATCGCCTTCCGATGCCGTCCTCGGCGTAACAAGCGCACACAACTGTGCAAGCACGTTCTTAAGAGTCTCAAGTTGCTCCGCCATCTGACTCCATCTCAAATCCGCATCCTTTGGTGCAGACTGGTCCGCCGACGCGGCGACATCTTGGACCCCTGGACCCGCACTCGTCCCAGCACGGATCTCCTCCTCTGCCAGAGTCGGATCCACCGCAGGAGGAAGGTCATCGTCGTCGGAAGATGAAGCCGATGCCGGAGACGGAATATTCTTTTTTCTCAATTGTTTAGCCATACCGTTACACTTCTGACACCAGTGTAATAAAATACTCGGACGCTTCTCTCTGTCCTGTGTCCTTTATTTGGGTTCGATCTCTTTCCCTCACGGTACTCCCCTATATACTCTCCACCCTGCAGCCCCAGGCTGCTGTCGCTCCCGTAGCCCACACTCTGCAGCCCCAGGCCGCTGTCGCGCCGTGCAGACCCCTGCTGCCGACTCCTCCCTTGCAGACCCGCTGCTCTCTGCAGCCTCCTCGCTGCTCCTCCTGCCCCCGGGCCGGTCACCGTTGGCCAACGGTGCCGATCCTCCTGGCTTGGGTGTGTGGCGACCTCGCCCCTCTCTCTCACCCTTCGCTCTGCGTGGCCTCTCTCTTCTCCTAGTCCCCGATCACTCCCGACTGCTTCCGGTTACCCCCCTTATAGACCCTTACCCTCTCCCCCACGTGACGTAACTCCTCCCCCCATGACATCACTTCCGGAAGGTCGTTTTCGCCGGCATTACACTATTAAAATTCCTTCCCTTTATTCCTGCTAACCCTACTCCCTCCCTTTGATGCTGCTAATCCTGCATAATGCACGGGCATAATGTGACTTTTAAACCCCTCCCCCACCTCCTACGAATTCCAGAAGTAGTGACTAATACCATATCTGCATTTCCCATAAATATGCTAAATTCCTCTTGATATGCAAATTCCTTTGTCAAGGCGCCCTTCCCCCTCCAACCCAGCTTAAATATACGCTGCCAAGCATGGTGGTGCTCATTCAGACGCTGTCTTTCCGACAGAACCTGTTCTTCACCTGAAGATGGCTGCTTGAGTTATGGCCGAAACGTCGTGAGAATTATTTTATCTTGTTTTATTTTTATTATTTTATTATTTCCTTTTTACGTGACTTTACCGAAAGAACCAAGAAGAAGCTGCCCTCTAATTGCTCTTACCCTTGAAAAGTCCATAGGACTAAAGTTGGAATCTGAGTCTTTAAATTTCACACATGCATCCATCTTTCCCAAAGCATATTGTTTACGGGCAATTTAAGTTTAGCCTCATAGCCTGGAATGTGTGTTGCTGGCATGGGATTTCGGTTTCTTTGTGTTTGTGCGTTTAGGGGACGGCTGTTAGCGCTCTGCGTTACGAACCCGGCGATCCGAGTTCACAGCCAACACCAGTGTAAACATCACCACTGGGGAGATAAAGGTGTCCGGGCGTGGTGTAGGCCACCCACCCCCTCGTGTGCCGTGCCGGACTTCAGAGGTGCTACTAGTTCAAAGCACTTGCCCCAACAGTCTCTCCAGGCTATACGGGGGTCTGTGTCTGTTGTGTGCGTGCTGGAACACAGACAGCAAATGTGGATTCGTGTAAGTGCAGTGGGGAAACAGCTGCAGAGAGGAAAGTGAAAATTAGAAATGACTCATGCCCAAGGTGGGAGTTGCTTAATGTGAAATGTTTATTTTGGCGATATAGGTTCCTGTTGAATCAAACTGATAATTGCATTTAATGTCCTGAAATTAAACAGAGCATTGTACAACAATTACTCTTAAAATGTATTACATAGCTTTTAACACGAATTTTTATCTCTGCAGAAATGTGTGGGGGGAGTTGCCCGGGAACTGAAAGGACTGAGGCAGTTACTTTTGTTTTGTTGAGTCACTGTTGCAGGCGGTCAAGTCTTGCCGTATCAACGTTCGACACAGCACGACTGTCAATAATCTGAACGGTAGTGCACGACTCCCAAGATGAAGTATGGTTCAGCAAGTGGATTCCACGGTCACTATTGCTTCTTTGCCTACTTGGTAAAAAATATATTCAATTGTTAAATGGTCATACTCATCATCGTTCACGTGTCAATCCACTGCTGGATTGGGCACCACGGTGGCGAGATGTTAACTACCTCGCCTGATATTCAGGAGGCGTGGGTTCGATCCCGACCCTGACGCCTGTATATTTGGATTTCCATGATCTCCCCGTGGTCGCGTGGATTTTTCACCAGGTCCTTAAAATGTTTACCTCCACGTTTAGAAACATGCGTTTGAGTATTTGGCTGCTATACATTTCCACATGTTATGCCAATTCGTTGAGCTATCATTTGTGGCCATGTCGATTATGAAAAGGATCTATGGAACTCAGTTGGCCTCACCTGGTAAAATAAAAATAGTTGATAATATGAAGGTTTCTCCAAATCACCGCCACCCCTAACGATCCTACGATACCACAATCCACACAGTACCTGCATACGAACTGATTTAATCGCTTTTCATACCTTGGCAGCCACTCTGTTATAATTCATGACCATCATAAATTCCAGCAACGAATCATGTCCTGGCCCACTTACTTTGCTAAGTATTTTTGTTATGCTAAAAATGGTGTTTCAATTTCTAATCTATATATAAAAAAGGGAAATTTGTGAATATGTGTCTGTTCGAAATGTTTAGCATATTTCCCAACATGCAACAAACTTGAAATTTACCATGTGGGTAGCTTCCAGACTGGACACAATACAAAAAGTATAAAAATAGACTTTTGTATTTTGGGGGGAGGGGGGGCGCAATAATGGATATATTTTGCACGGCAAGTGAGTGGTGATATCACATATGTGACATATGTGACATGTGATGTCACCGGCATACGGCAGCGTCACGCAGTGTGCCTGCCGACGTCACGCATCCCCCCCCACCCTCCACGTCGGCCGTGTATTAATCCAAGACAAGAATCCAAGGCTCGGGCG
Source organism: Lampetra planeri (assembly GCF_965212315.1). Taxonomy (NCBI): domain Eukaryota; kingdom Metazoa; phylum Chordata; class Hyperoartia; order Petromyzontiformes; family Petromyzontidae; genus Lampetra; species Lampetra planeri. The sequence continues at coordinate 162,264 of NC_136124.1, read as the reverse complement.
AAGCCGGGTAGTAAGGCTCGTGATATAATAATTTCAACTTGGAACACGCCGTACAGAATTCGCTTACTCTCGTATAGAGAGAACGATTCAGAAGCACGAGGAGGAACCACAGGCAAGCGGAAAGGCAGCAATCACGCAATGAGCCAACAATTGCCCAAGCTCTACGGTCCTCTACATATTGAGGTGTCAACGGCCAATTCATTGGTTTTCAGAGGTGAGAGGAAACCGGAGCACCCGGAGACAAAACCCACACGTGCACGGGAGCATAACAAGCAACGGAGCACGTGGTTAACTGCTGCCCATCAAGAGAGTGAAAAGATGGCAACAAATACATCCACCTGCTCACAACCAACGCCTTTGAATGGATAAAGAACTGAGACAAACATACATTAACAAAAAAATACTGGTCCAAAAATGTGTTAATTTCTGCAATGCTTCAAATGGAAACAACATGAATTAATTTTAACATGTAGGCTTTCACGACCAATATTATCCATAATAGAGGTTTTTGGGTTAGATCGCGTAAATATATAAATGTGTCGTTAAAACCCGCCACCACCTGGCAGCCAACTAGTAAGGGTTGTCACGTCCACATAACGTGCCAATTCGTCACTAGTACAGCACTCGTGTATAGTGTATTGTGTAGTAATGTATAGTGTAGTGTGTAGTCGTGTATAGTGTAGTGTATAGTGTAGTGTGTAGTAGTGTATAGTGTAGTGTATAGTGTAGTGTGCAGTAGTGTATAGTGTAGTGTGTAGTAGTGTATAGTGTAGTGTATAGTGTAGTGTGTAGTAGTGTATAGTGTATTATACTAGTGTAATAAGAGCCTATGTCAGATTCACGTGGTGATCGGCTTTGCCGGTCCCGCTTTACAGCCAATGGGGGGAGAGCCTGGGAGCATGGCCCTGGCGTGATCACGGGATGTCAGCTAGGTGATTGGTTTCGTTGGTCTTGGCCTCAGCCAATGGGAAGACAAGTCGGGGGCGTGGTCCCGGGAGTTGATGGGGGATCTGGAACATTCGGCGCAGGCTATTGAGGATTGGCTGGAGTGTACCACGTGACCCAGGCATTAAATAAGGGGAGAGAGGAGAGACACGGGGTCAGACACGGAACTAAGAGAGGAAGAGGCCACGCGCGAATGGGGCTCCGGGTGCCACGCTCCCCCTCTTTGCCTCGAATCACTGCACCAGATTGAAATGAATTAAATGATGACGTCACACTGATGCTGCTCTATTTAAGACCGGAAGCAACAGGAGAGCTTCACCATTCTTGCCCGATGAAGCTGATTGTAATTATCAGCGAAACGTCGTACTACTCAAATTTAAAATGCTGTTGATTCTGTCTTCAGCACACCGGTGGGCTAAAGAAGTGAATTATTTTGTCTCTTGAAAAACGTGACACATTTTTTACGGATTGGCCGTGTCGGGTGGTGGAGGGTTACGACACATTTACAAATAACGCGATCTGACCCAAAAACCTATATTATGAAAACTAATGGATTTAACTGTTACCCCTTAATAATAGTTAAACAAAAATATACACCTAGCATAACAAAATAAATGTGTATTTTCACAAAATACATCAATTTATTAAACAGTTTACCCCAATGGGAATGAGTGAAGTTAGTGATGTGAGTGCATTGGTGTAATAACTATATTGTGGAGAGTGGGAGTGTAGCGGTTACCATACTGCACTATAAACTCAGCCATTCGATCTTGATTTGAAATTTTAAGAGACTGCGAGACAAGAAGGCTACCTGATTGAATCGCTATCCTTTCTCAAGAGATGCCGCGATAACAAGGTAATACCGATCGCATTTACACTCACATCTGTTACCCTTGGGCTACACCCATTTCAAACCTTTTAAAACAGTCTGCCTCAGCAGCAGATCATGCTTTCCCATCTGATGACGGACGCTTGTGTTGCGCCCGAAACGTCGTGATTTATTTTATTTTATGCCCACGTGACTTTACCAAAAGAACCAAAGAGTATGTCAGTCATTCGAGTTCGATTCCCGCTCAAGGTCAACACCAGTGACGATTATATGAACCAGTTATGGACCTCCCATAGGTCGACTCAGCCTCAAATCAGTACCTGGTGCGGTGTGTAAACATTGCCACTGGGGAGACAAAAGCGACCGGGCATAGTGCTAGCCACCCATCTCTTGTTTTCCGTGCCAGCATTCATAGGTTTTCGCTAATTCACTTGCCCCATAACTGTTTAGGCTATAAGGGAGATCTTTGTTTTTGTATTTACCATATTAATTTAAAAAAACATTGAGCTTCAGGACCATATATCATACATGCAGTTCATGACCAACAGTGGCTGCACTCACAATCAGAATTTGATTCATCTTGGACAAATCCTATGTGCTATAAAGTAAATTTTTGACTTAAAACTTTCGTGACTGCAGGAATTCATATTCTTGGTTCTTTCGGGAAAGTCGCGTGGATAGAAAGCAAAAATCTAAATTAAAAGCAAAAAACCCACGACGTTTCGATCGCAACACAAGCAGTCTTCATCAGGTGAAGACTGCTTGTATTGCACCGTCGTAGGTTTTTTGCTTTTACTTTTAGTTTTCTATTTACGTGACTTTACCGAAAGAACCAAGAATATGCTATAAAGTTATTTTTCACATATGTCCAGTCGGTTCATAGATGTCCAGTCAACTCACAAAGAAGGGACTTTGAGTTCATGGACTGTCGGTTAAATACCCATTGTAAAGTTAAGTTAATTTCAATAGAGCTTATTATTTGGTTCTTTCGGTTAAGTCACGTCTAAAGATAAAATAATAAATTAAATTAAATAATAGAATACGACGTTTCGATTGCAACACAAGCAATCATCATCAGGTATAATGAAATAGCGACATAAAATCTAACCAGAAAACTATAGACAGACATATTAGCAGACAGATATCACCAAGATACATAGCGGGAGCAACACAGGTAACAGAGAGGGGTGATCGTCTCTGTGGGGTGGCCTTAAATAGACAGAGGGGGGGGGCGGAGGCAGAGAGAAGGAAGGGGGGTTAGAGAAAAAATTAGCATATCAATGAGTGGTCAACAGACGTGGTGCTGCACGGCAAGTAAGCCTGAAAATCAGGAGGACACACTAATTTTAGTGTGTCCTCCTGATTTTCACCCCTCTCTGTTACCTGTGTTGCTCCCGCTATGTATCTTGGTGATATCTGTCTGCTAATATGTCTGTCTATAGTTTTCTGGTTAGATTTGATGTCGCTATTTCATTATACCTGATAATGATTGCTTGTGTTGCAATCGAAACGTCGTATTCTATTATTTAATTTAATTTATTATTTTATCTTTAGACGTGACTTAACCGAAAGAACCAAATAATAATTCCTGCAGTCACGAAAGTTCTAAAATTAAGATTCAATAGAGCTGTTTATGAAATGTGGTTTCCCATAACCACTGTTAATGTCAATATTACAACATACCATAGAGATGTGTTAAATATATATTTAGCAGAAATGTCTTCTCGAGTTTCAGATTAATACGAAATTTTTTAAATTCAGGGCTAAATATAAAATGTTGGATTATCCTTAAAGATGTTTGCTTTTAGAATCAGTCCAATATCGTGACATCTCAGGGAATGATATCACATACTCCATTATTTCCGTGCTTTTCCCATCGAAAGTGGTGTCATGTGGTATTGGGTGAAGTCACTCTCCTTCATGTGAAGACGCATGCAGTTATCAAGTAACAGACTGTCTATGTGATCTGGAATTCTGAAGGAGAAAAAATGCTATAATTCCCCTTGCAACTACAAAATGTTTAGATGCAAAGCACATCTCTAATATACTAGTATTAGCTTTTCTTTAGATACACATTTGAATAAAGATATTTTTTGGGTGGAAGTTGTTATACTCTTGTATCTACCCATGTGTAGGGGTGTTAGAGAGAGAGCCCGTTATGCATGGCAGCCTATGGTAAACAAACACAGTAGGCGGGGCTACATGTGTGCACGAGCAGGTGCCCTCTGCGACGTCCGCGCCAGACACCCTGGGAGGTCGATTCGGTCGTTATGATCCCCCGGGGCCCCACCCCTCAGGGAGGGGTTGGGTATAAAAGGGGAATGTATCGAAGGGCTCGGGAGTGATGTTTAGCTAAAGAAGAGGAGGCGGAAGACGTCTGAGATAGAGCCCTGGACTCCCCCTGGTACGCCGTCCTTATCAGGACCGCGCAGGCTCGAGCCAGTGGCGTGGTACCAGAGCCAGTGCTGGTCTGGACTCTGGGTACCGGGCCCGACTGACCAGTGTCGGGCCAAGATAGCCTCCCCTAGCCCATTAGTGGAGGACTCAGAGGCAGGCTAGGGTTAGCCTAGAGGTGTGTCCTCAGATAGACGGGTGAGGGGGCCGATACCCCCTCAATTGTGTATGTCACAAAGTTGGTGTTCAAATAAACAAGTGTGCCTCCAACTCCGGTGTCAACGAGTCGTAAGCGTTACTACATCTGGCGTCAGAAGTGAAACAAAGTACGAACATGGATACACGCCGGACGACTCGAGTCGGAGTACCAGGGGCGGAGGACACCGCTGCAGTTGGAGAGCCCGAGACGGCTGAAGATGCCATCGAGCAGCCGGGGCTGGGTGCATCCACGCCACAGCAGCTGGAGGAAGGGGAGCCGTCGACGGAGGGGCTGAGGCAGGCGCACGCGAAGCTGGCCGAGCTGCTGTACGCCGCAGCCGCCATGCTCGATAACATCACGCGGCTGGGGGCTGCGGGACCGCCACGAGGCGACAGCAGCCAACGACCACAGCGCCTTCCCGCCATTTCAACGGAGCAACATTTTGAAACTCCCGCCATCGCCGCAGCTGCTGTTGAGGGCGTGGCCGCTCTAAGCATCGCGTCCAACGGCGGGAGTACAGTACCTGCCGCGTCACCACGGGTGCGACCGGCGATGCCATCGCTGCTTCGGGCCGACGCTGAGTCGAGTGAGGGAGACGAGGGAGCGCGATCGTCCTCTGCAGCCGCTGCCTTACATCAGCGACTGCCGCCGCTCAAAGAATTTGTGGGCGAGGAGGGCGACTGGGGCGGCTTCCAGCGGCGCTTCCTCGCTCACCAGGAGATGGCACAGTGGACAGACGCCGAGGCTCTCCGAGCACTGCCAGCACTCCTCGACAGCGACGCCCTCGCCACACTAACATCGGCAACGAAGGAGAGGCGTTCCACGCTGCGGAAGGCGATGCAAGTGCTGTCCGCTGTGTATGGGCCACCATCGGACTGTCGTCAACTCTTTTATGATCGCCAGCGGGGGACGAAGGAGTCGCCCCTGGCGTACCGTACAAGCCTCCTGGCGCTGGCAAAGGAAGCCTTTCCACGAATGGACGACGAGGGGATCGACGCCATGGTGACAGAAAAGATACTTTTGCTGGCGGACGACTTAGACATCGTCATTGTCGCACAGGACGATGCAGAAATGTGCTCCCTCCAAGCGGCCCGTCTCCTCCACGCAAACCTGTCCTCTCAACGACGGAAGGCCAGCAAGGCGGCGAGCGGGCGCGCCGTCGCTGCGGCCACCCTCCCGGCGGAAGAGGTTTGTGCCATCAACCATCGACGGCAGCACGGAGCGGGAGCGCGGGAGGACCGGGCCGGTTCGAGCCATCTACAACGTCCATCGTCGCCACCAGCGCTTCCACGCTGCTACAACTGCGGCATCCGGGGCCACGTCGCCTCGGGGTACCGCTCTCCTCGGCAGCGCGGGACGACACCTCAACGGGACGCCGGCCCTCGTCACAAGCTCCACCATCATAATCCGGCGAGTCGCGGCACCCCTCATGTTTGGCCCACGCACACGCCCGTCGCACACTCAAACACCGCAGCGAAGGGGGGGCCAATATCGCGTACCATGGCACCAACACGCACCGCTCTGGGTACTCACATTGAACCCAGCCAGTGGTCCGTGTTGGCCCATCGGGTTGTAGCCGCGTCGTCGGGGTCGTCGGCCGTTGTGGGTCACATCGATGGGGTGGAGGTGCGCATCCTGGTCGATACAGGAGCATCGGCGACCATTATTTCGGAGTTGATTTATAACATTCTCCCTGCCCAGAGCCGTCCTTTGATGCCTGTTAATGTGCCATTCTTTGCTGCTAACGGGGGTTCACTTGGCATCATCGGACAAATTCGAGCCCAAATTTGTGTCGGGGATATTAAATTATCTGGGCCGATTTTTGTTTCCTCCTCGCTGGCGGTTCCGTGCCTGCTGGGGACGGATTTCCTGGCCAAAATGCCGATTAGGATATTAATCGACCAGGGATGCATTGAGCTCCCATCGGGCCGACGCATGGCGTTTTTGCCATCCCCCGCTACGAGCCGGACGGCGTTCGCGACGGTGCCGGCGTTCGTAGATAGAACGGTGCGCGTTCCTCCGGGGGCGCAAATGTTAATTCCTTTGAGACTTCGGCGGCCCTTCGCTAAGGGCATTGGGGCTCAAGGGGTTCTGCTGGGACCGTCTAGGGCCGGGGTCAGTGGACCTAATTTACTCCCGGCCCAGACCATAGTGAGAGGGGATGGAGAACCCTTCATCGCGGTCCTCAATGTGGGCTCGCAGACGGTGGTGGTCCCACAGGGGACCGTGCTTGCTCACGCAACGCCGGTGCCCTGTGAGGAACCCGTCGCGAGTCATGTCGGCGCTGCCCCTGCACCGCGACCACATTCAGACAGCGATGAAGGGTGGCTCGAGGCGCTTTGCGCGGGATTGACGGACCTGTCAAATTTAGAGCGCCAACGTCTTAAGACACTACTGAGGGAATTTTCCGACGTTTTCAGTCGGGATAAATACGATTTGGGCTGCACTCATCTGCTGCGTCACCATATTGATACGGGTGACAGCGCGCCAATACGCCAAAATCCTTTTCGGTTGAGTCCCGCCGAAAAGGACCATGTCAAATCGGCTGTTGATGACATGCTAGCCGCCGACATCATTTCTCCCTCCAACAGCCCTTGGGGAGCGCCGATCGTCCTGGTTAAGAAGCAGGACGGTTCGTTGCGGTTTTGCGTTGACTTTCGGCGCCTTAATAAAATTACGGTTGCCGACGCATACCCGCTCCCACGGATGGACGAATCGCTTGACGCCTTGGCGGGAGCGCGATTCTTCTCCACATTGGACTTGCTTTCGGGATTCTGGCAGCTTCCTCTGGACGATGATTCAAAGCCTAAAACTGCTTTCCGCACTCCGCACGGCCTGTTTCAATTCAACCGGTTGCCGATGGGCTTACACTCAGCGCCGGCAACTTTCCAGCGGTTGATGGAATTGGTTTTGGCTGGATTGCAATGGGAGTCGTGCCTGATTTATTTGGATGACGTCATTGTCTTTGGCAAAACTTTTGAGGAACATCTCCAGAGGTTGCGGGCGGTTTTCCTAAAGATGCGGGCTGCTAATTTGAAATTTAAGCCCCAAAAATGCCATTTGTTACGCGAGTCGGTGCGTTATTTGGGGCACATCGTGGGGCGCTCAGGTATTTCTACCGATCCCGCCAAAACGCAGTGTGTAAGCTCCTGGCCGACTCCCACCTCAGTGGGAGAGGTTAGGAGTTTTATTGGGTTTGCGTCGTATTATAGACGCTTCGTCGCTAATTTTGCGACTATCGCCAAACCCCTACATGCTTTAACATCTAAAGGGGTTCGGTTCTGCTGGGGTCAGGAGGAGGAAGCTGCTTTTTGCTCCCTTCGGGATGCTTTGGTAAACGCTCCTCCCCTGATTTACCCTGATTTTTCAAAACCGTTCTTGCTCGACACCGATGCGAGCAACACGGGTATTGGGGGCGTGCTCTCCCAGGTGGTTGACGGCGTGGAACGTGTGGTTGCGTACGGCAGTCGGGTGTTGTCTCCAGCGGAGCAACGATATTGTGTCACCCGTAGGGAACTGTTGGCAATTGTCCATTTCATCCAACAGTATCGCCCATATCTGTACGGTCGGCATTTCACCGTCCGCACAGATCATGCGGCACTGCAGTACGCCCTGAGGGTTCAACAGCCATCGGGACAATTGTCCCGATGGTTGGAGGTCCTCCAGGATTACGATTTCCAAACCACATACCGTAAGGGCGTTCGCCACACCAACGCGGATGCTCTGTCACGCTTGCCAACCGCCTCCGAGTGTGCATGCCTCCTGGGGTCTGGACGTTGCAGGCCTCCAGGGGACACATCGGTACCTGTCTTGGCGGCCGCCAACGATGACGATGCAGTGGTTCCTAATTCGATCGAACAACAGGGCAAAGATTCCTTGTTGGGGTTGCCCGTCATTGAATGGGGGCGCCTCCAGATGGAGGATGTCTCCCTCCTCGGGTGGCGACGTCGCGTTGGCGGTGCGGCGGGGGGAAAAAGAGGTGGTTCCGACGCATGGGAAATGTGCCAAGGTCTGCTGATGCATTGGGACGGGAAGTCACGTCGACATCGGCTGGTGGTCCCTACTGGGTTGCGGGGTAGGGTGGTATGGGCCGCTCATGAGCGCCTCCTACACCTGGGGACCCAAAAGACTCTCGCCTTGTTGCAACTTGATTTTTATTGGCCTGGCATGACGAGGGATGTTGGGGATTTGTTGGGATCATGCCCTCAATGTGCACAACGCAAACCGCCGGCACGGGAGTCTAACCCGCCTTTGCAATCGATCAAAGTGTCCAGGATAAACGAGCTGGTCGCTCTGGACATTTTGGGACCATTCCCCGCCACCCCCAGGGGGAATAGATATTTGTTGACTGGTGTCGAGTATTTTACACGCTGGCCTATGGCCTGGCCTCTGGCCAACCAGTCGGCAGCAGCCATCGTGGAGGCCTTTGTTCAGGGTTATGTCCTGGACAAAGGTGCTCCGGAGAGGTTGCTGACCGACCAGGGCAGAAATTTTTCCGGTAAACTACTCAGACAAGTCTGCGATCTCCTGGGCACAAAGAAAATTCGGACCTCCCCATATCACCCACAAACTGACGGGATGGTCGAACGTTTGCATCGCACCATCTCGTCCATGTTATCACAACAAGTTTCGGACTCGCAAACGGATTGGGACCTACAAATTCAGGGGGTCTTGGCGGCGTACCGGATGGCACCCCATGCAGCTACGGGGTTTTCTCCCTTTTACCTCATGTACGGCCGAGAACCAGACCCGCCTGTTCGTGCCCAGTTGCGGATCCCCGTGCCGCAGGGAAAAACTAATCTGGCTGACCATGTTAAATTTAATCTGGACAAATTGACCGAGGCACGGGATGCTGCAATGCAAAACTCTGACCTCCGTCAGAAGGCGAATGAGCGCCTCAGATTGAGTCGAGCGCACATACTGCAGTGGAAGCCGGGGGACAAGGCATGGTTGCACTGCCCCCAGGTGCCACTGGCAACCACCTCTAAACTGGTGCGGCCGTGGCGGGGCCCTGTGGAAGTGGTGGAGGTGTTACGTCCGCAGTGCGTGCGCATAAAGTGGGGGAAGCGGAGATGGTTCGTGCACCCCTCCAGATTAAAACCCTTCGCTGCGGTACACAATCCCACTTCACACGCGCGTGGCCAAACGTGTGGGGGGTCGGCCGACTCGCTGGGTCCGTCTCCGTCGCTCTCACCTAATGCCTTGCCGGCTGTGCCACCTTCAGGAGCATCAGGAGTGACGGGCTCACGCCCGATCACCCCGCCTGCGGATACCGAGGGTCACGCGGAGTCGGATGAATACTCACCCCAAGACGGACATTCGCCACCTGATGGTCCGCCACGCGGGGTTACCCCGTGTGAGGGGCCCGCTGCAAGGACGCGCGCTAAAATGCGCAAACTGTTGTGAGGCCGGCGAAATGTGTACATAGCTGTTGTGGTTATTGGGTGTTGTGTGGGTGGTGTGTTCCTCGCTCCTCGGATGTACATATGTTGGGTTCACCGTGTGTTGTGTGTGCGTGGTGGGTTCCCTGCTGATTGTATATAGGCTGTTTTTTTTACGGAATTCGTATTTATTCGGGGGGGGTGCGACGGGTTGTTTTCTCATCTTGCTGTTGCGTTCTTGTTCTGGTTCCTGTTATTGTTCAAAAATAGTGAGGCACACGCGCGGTCAGGGGGTGAAGGCACCTTTATTGTCAAATTTTTGTATGTTGGCAGCCGGGACGGCTGCATGCTATGCGGGGGGGAGTGATGTAGGGGTGTTAGAGAGAGAGCCCGTTATGCATGGCAGCCTATGGTAAACAAACACAGTAGGCGGGGCTACATGTGTGCACGAGCAGGTGCCCTCTGCGACGTCCGCGCCAGACACCCTGGGAGGTCGATTCGGTCGTTATGATCCCCCGGGGCCCCACCCCTCAGGGAGGGGTTGGGTATAAAAGGGGAATGTATCGAAGGGCTCGGGAGTGATGTTTAGCTAAAGAAGAGGAGGCGGAAGACGTCTGAGATAGAGCCCTGGACTCCCCCTGGTACGCCGTCCTTATCAGGACCGCGCAGGCTCGAGCCAGTGGCGTGGTACCAGAGCCAGTGCTGGTCTGGACTCTGGGTACCGGGCCCGACTGACCAGTGTCGGGCCAAGATAGCCTCCCCTAGCCCATTAGTGGAGGACTCAGAGGCAGGCTAGGGTTAGCCTAGAGGTGTGTCCTCAGATAGACGGGTGAGGGGGCCGATACCCCCTCAATTGTGTATGTCACAAAGTTGGTGTTCAAATAAACAAGTGTGCCTCCAACTCCGGTGTCAACGAGTCGTAAGCGTTACTACACATGTATAAAATAGCATGTTGTGAGACAAAGTATAGTTTTCAATGTCATTGTGTGTGCGCGTGTTTATTCTGCAATTGGACGTGTGATTGGAAAGTGTTTTAGTTTGCAAGAAAAAAAAACTCCATCGGTTGATCATAGTTTTCTGCTTTCTATAAAAAACTGGCCGCAGTGGATATTAGCATCCTTTGAAACAGAACAAAAGCATGTTGTTTCATTCAAATGGCCTTTGATACAGATAGGTTGCTGGAAACTCACATTTTCAGAGTCTAGGCTCAGCTCTGCCAAATAATTATATTGTCCTGTAGGGGTATATGTAAAGAACGTTTTTGAAAACTTCCATGTGTTTAAAATGTAATTCAATAAGCAAATGAACAATGCAACGCGTATGTTGGTGACACTTGTATATATCCTTCTCTTTTCCCTCTCCTGTGGAAAACATTCTTTGTTTTTTTACTTTTGCATCGAGAGGGAATTTTGGTCCGGTCCACCGACTTTGTTTTATGCGTGGCGGGATCTGAGCCAGAACAACAGGGTTCTTATCACCCACCCCCTTTGCTTTTTGTTTTATCAAGAGTGGCAAGCAGCAATCTTCGGTGTCGCCAAAGGAAGACGGGACCTTGGGTTTTTAGCATCACGGGGATGAAGGACAAAGGACGGGAACTCCTACGGCTTGCCACTGCCCCCGCCCCCCTGATCTCTGTGCTGAGGCACTGGTGCATAAATAGGCAAGTAAATAAGTATACAAGTCGATAGATATATAACACGCCGTGTTACCATTGCTTCAGAGTCTAGAAATAGGGCAATACAGAATGCAGTGTTCCAGGTTCAAATCCTTAAGCTTGCAAATTCGCGCTGGAATTCGCCGGTGTATGAATACACCCTTCGGAAGTGCGTGTCTGTTCTTCTTGCCCGCGATCTCTGACTTGCCTTTTTGTGTTTAGTTTGTTCTCCTTACCCCCGCACCTGCGATTGGCACAACTGTATTATTATGTACGGTACGAGAGAGGTTCAACATACATACATACATCTCGAATGCTGCCGTGGTGTAATGGTCAGCAACACTGAAATTGCAACCCAGACATTACTGGTACGATCTCTGAGCACGGCAGTTTGGGGAAGGTTTTTAAATCCCCCCTTCCCCGCCTCTGTCCACCCAGCAGTACGCATGTATGTTGCACTTCTTTCGAACCGTACGTAGCCAACCATGCTAATCAGAGGAATAAATGGGTACAGCACGGTTAGTCAATCGTTCACGTGTGACGGTGGGGCAAAGTGTGGGTACTAACGACTCCCCCCAAAACGTCTGGACAGCTTGGAAGAGTAGACCAAAACACCCTCTAGATGGGCTCTCCAGAGCTCCCTATGGTGGAGGCTCTTCTGCCGAGCAGTGGCGTGAGCAAGCACTGGCGGCGCTGCATCTTTACCTTGACACCTAAAGATTGAGGAGTGACTGACTCAGAGACGCTAAGAGTAGGAGGCACTCTGTTTATTAACACGGCCTGACAGTGACACTTGGTGACTACGGTTCCCAGTCAGAACAGCTGGTAGACTGCCTGACTGGCGACGCCGAGATGGTGCAGACGGAGACGGCGGTGAAGACTCCAGCAGCACGACGGGGACCCCCCCCCACTCCACACAACAGCCCCGAGGTCCCCTCCCTGGGCCCCTCTTATACTGTCAGCGTGGCCTGGCTCCGCCCCTGGCCACGCCCCCTTCAGGAACCTACTAGCGGGATCTCGACGTGCCCCTTCCGTGACCTTTCCCCTAGATCCCTCTCTGGTCTATCACGTGGCCTGCTGTCAGTCAGGGCTGCTGAAAGCTGCAGATCCCCTTCCCTGCCAGCAGCCAGTGCTATGCTGATACCTGACCGATTCAATGTCACTACAATTGTAGAAGTTTAAAAATAATGCACAAATAAATTACATTATGAAGCGTACCTGTGTCACAAAAAAATCATAAACTCGTAATTTTTGCTATGTTGAAAGGCAATAGCTTCCAAAAGAGACGAGCATTAATGAGTTGACGAATTCTGTTCAACTGATCACAAATATCCAGACACCTGTCAGCTTTGCGCAAACCCCTCTTGGGGAATGTGAGGGGCATTGGGATCATGGCAGAATGGGGACGCGGGTCCTCAAACCTTGGACTTGTCTTGTGGTGATGTAGGGTCGCAGCTGGGAGAAGGTCATAATTGACTATCATCGCCACTGCCTTCACTCCCCGCCAAATAACCTCGGTCTATCACTCGAGCCACAAACAAAACCTCCCTGTACGTACGTTTGTGCGTGTGTGTGTGGATGTGGGGTAGGGGGGGGATGGGCAGCAGGAGTGTAGCGGCTAGGCTACCGCACTATGAGCCTCGTGTCCCAGGTTCGATTCCTGGCCATGACTTGCATCAGTGGTTCTCAAAGCATGATTCCAGGACCACCGGTGGTCTGTGACGGCCCTTCAGGTGTTCTGTGGGGCTGTGATGCGAATGCAGGATGATCCTAAATAAATAAATTCGGTTAGGTAAACTACCCTGATTAAACTTCCCTAACACTAAAGATATATTTGCCACCCCTAATTAAGAAGAACCCTACAGCTGCGTAAAAAAAAGTTTTTATGTTCCGGTAATGAATAATTTTGTATGACTGGTACTTAGAGGGAAGTGAATGTATCTTGTCACCAGGCGTTGGGTGGCTATGTTTGCATCGGCTGAGTGGTCCACGGGCCAAACAAGTTGGAGAAACACCGCTTTACACCAGTGATCCTGGACCAATCCTGGGCCACTCCGAGGTCGATTCAGCCAGTATTTGCTGTATTTCGTCAAAATCAGCACTGGGGAGGCAAAGGTGACCAGGTGTGATTTTGGCCACACCATGGCATCGTCTGCCATGCCGGCTGTCTCGGCCTCGCTGTGCCTTGCGTTGCACCACTATCCGAGTAGATAACCTCGCATTCAATAAACCTTCAGAGCCAGGGTGAACATCCGACTCCAAACGTATTTAATGAATTGAACGAGGTAAAACTGATGGAAAAACAGCACAAAATACAGCATCTGTTAATACTTGGAAATATCCATACAATGAATGAACACTACAGCATCATAACATTGTCTTAGATAACATGAAACTCAACAATAGATCCTGGATGGACCAGGCACCTACATTAGTACTGAATAGCTATACAAGAGAATAAGATACTGTGTTAAATAAGGGCAGATCGTGTAATCACCATACTGCAGCCTAAATGTACATCACTGCACATAACACTGAACTGTGGATAAGATATTTCGTCATCCTTGTTCTCAAGATCGCAATAAGGTTACCTGGGTACAAGTCTGACTCGACTTATTCAATTACAAGTAACATTGACAATAATGCAAGTGGCAGGCTTCGTTGTTAATGTGGCACATTAGGAATGGGTCACTCTTTTAATTATATCCTTGTGCAGCAAGGGAGTAAAGTGTGGTTCTGTGAAGGTCCTGATGTGCTGTGCAGTGCATCAATGCATGTGTGTACAGCAGCATGTGATGACTGAGTCGGGCCTGTAGGTGGCTGGCAGGGTTATTGAATGACCACGCGGATATACCAGTCACATGGTTAATGGCGGCTCGGGAGCAAGGCTGGTTGTAACACACGTGTTGTTGCATTTTACAGGTAAAGGACCCAAAGGTTGTTTTTGATCATTATATAAATGTTCTAGACTTGTTCTAGACTTTAAGCTTGGCTTTGAATTGTTCGTTTGTGATATATGCAATTAGAGGCGTTTAGCACTGTGCATTGTAAAGGGATGATGCACTGTAATTAGTTACTGTCATTGTAATTCTCTAACTCTAATACTGTTTAGTCTATAACCATGCCCATGTACCCAGAGTATGACTACTTGCAATGCTATTGAGAATAGAACACATGTAAAGTAGTAAGCTGTACAATGGTGAGATACAGTACGTATACTGTACACATACAGTACATATAATTGGTGTAATATACCGATATAAGTGGATGGTATAGATAGACATACAGCTTAGGATTAAAGTAATATTCGAATAGTGATGTGCAAATGTGATTGTCAAAGATAAGGATGGTTTATAAGTAGTAGAATTGGGTTTAAGAGAAAGGGTTAATGAATAACCGCACGTGTAAACCGGCCACATGGTTAATGGCGTCTCGGAAGAATTGCTGCGTGTAACACGCGCTGTTGCATTTTACAGAGTGACGGTGCGGTTCTTCACAAGATTAATATTAACTACAATAAATAAATGTGCTTGCCCTCGATTTGGAGCACCTGTCCACGTCATTTCGAGTGTGCAACATTAACTAGGCCTCATATTTATCATAACAATTTAACAGCATTATAAAGGCCATCCTAACATTATAACAGTATTCCCAGTATTATAAGAACATCAACGAACTTATAGACAATGCTTCTTAAAGTCCCACAATGAACAGATGCACCTGCCTTTACTGAGACGCTATTTGTGCCTCCATTTGTACTCTGTGTAATGGATGATACCCAGCCGCATGGCTTAGAGAATGTCAAATCGTATCTTTCTGGTCACGTGACCAAACTCAACATCAATACAGGATATTCCTGTGCACGCACACTCCCACACCTGCCGTGAAGCAGAACACCGGCCTTCATAGATACTCGCTAACAGCACTTACCCCAACAGCCTGTGTAGGCTATATGGAGGAGCTTTTATGTAGTGAGGCGTGGTGGTGCAGTCAAAATAATAGTGCATTGTCTTTATACTAAATCTTGACTTAAAGCTTTTGTGACTACAGGAATTAATATTCTTGGGTCTTTCTGTAAAGTCACGTAGATAGGTTCAAAGAAAATAACAAATATAACAAAAAACTACGACGTTTCGATCGCAACACAAGCAATCATCATCAGGAGAAAAAGGAGCTCTTGCGATCGAAACGTCGTAGTTTATTTTTTATTTTCTTTGAACCTATCTACGTGACTTTACTGAAAGACCCACGAATATGTCCTTGTACTGTTCGCCTTTTGGCGTTCTCTGGTCTGACACTGGTGAGACAAGGCCCTCAAGAAGGCCGTCTCTGGTGAAGGCCAATCAGTTTCAAAGACAATGCATATTTTATATCAGAGCATGTTTGTTTGCATGTTCACCACAAGTATGTGTAGTTAATGCAGACTTGATTCCTTTTAAAAGGTTTCTATTTGGTGGTAAAACCTATTCTTATAATTTCATACTAGTGGTGCAGTTCGCACAACTGTATTTTTAAGAGGCTAGCAACCAATGTATTTTTCATCTCATAACACGACACCAATATCACAATCAGGATAAAGTATGGTTTAGAAAAATACGTCCACTTTAATGTCCAGATTACCAAGGTTTGGTTTCCCGTCGTGTCCAAAACGTTCAAAATGGTTGCAGGAGAATTTTTTTAATGGGATTTGGAGGAGCTTTTTTAAAATGGGATTTGAGAAAATGTGTTTTTGTGATACTGCATTCATTTAAATTCGTGAGTATGATGGCAATATGTTTAGGAGCTAAATGCCAATTTCGAGATCTGCTAGCCATGAGATGGCTTAAGGAGAAAGTTGGTGTAGTTTTGTTATTACTCCATTGAAGGAACGACTACAGTGGTTTACCACATGGTCCGCCGTTTTGGTTTGTATGGTCACAGTCGCACTGTGGCTTACGCTGCATTGACAGTGGTGGATAAGCTCAACTCATTCGTCAATAACATTGCCCTCGAAAAGGACACATTTAATAGGTGACGTTTTAAGCAGTGGCCATTCTGCACAGCGTAGATTAGGGAGATTGCCCAAATGTGACTCGGTTAAAGATAAAAACAATTATAATAAAGCGTTTTTTTGGGGTTAAATTGCTTAAATATAAATGTATCGTTAAACTCGCCACCACCCGACGCAGCAAATTCCTGAGGTTTGTTATGTAAACAAAACGTGACAATTAGTTACTAGTTCAGCACACCGGTGTGTTGAAGCGTAAACCCACACGATATTTACAATTCGAGTACTGTGACGTTTCGCCGGAAATTACAACCAGCCTCATCAGGCGACAGCCAAAATTGTAGAGAACTCCTCCTGTTTCGGTCTTTTAAATCGAGGGGGTAACTGTGATGTTGTCACTTGTGAGCCAATATTGTTTCCTTTTTTTGGGCAGTGTCATTGATGAGCGTGCGTATTTTTTTTGTATTCACCTTATCTATATATATAAAATTGCAAATCTGTCTGTCTGTCTGTGTGTCGCCGGACCATACGCAGTTTCATTGGACGAAATGTGAGGGATTTGCGAGACACGATTGGTCCGTTTGGTTTTCCACGGCGGTTTCCCCTGGCAACGGGTAGCGACGCATTCGCTGCGGGGTGGACGCCATTTTTAATTCCCGTTAAAAATATGCGCACGCATTAACACGCAACTCTGAGGTAAATTCATCAAAGTTTCACGTCCTCTTCACTCCCCCCCCCACTCCAATGTGTGCAATTACTATTATAGGGTCGGTAGATAATAAAATTATAGCGATTAGACAGTATTATTGTAGCGCGGTGGGGGGGAGGGGTAACGGCCCAAGTACCCAGCCTCAGCCGAGTGGGCAATTTAGGCGAGGCCGGAGGCTCTGCACGGTACTAGGCCTCGACACCCCACCACACTATAGGCCGTACATATTACTGCACAGCGGCCGAGGAGATCGTGGCTGGGGTGGGGGCAGGGGTAGCAGCCCATCTGTGTATATATGTAAGGTTATTAAGAAATATATTTTTCACCCGGGCAACGCCGGGTACTTCTGCTAGTTTTATATACATATATAGTGGTGGGGTTTATTTATTTTTTGATGCACACACACACAGGTCTGCTACAACGCACCAGGGATTTCTGGGGAGGGGGACAGAAAAACCATGAGGGGAGGGAAGGGGGGGGGAGCTTTGCAGTGATTGCACAAAGTCTAGGAATGGGGAGAGCAACATTTCTTGGTGCCCCCCCAACTAGATGGGGTCCTCTGGGGTCCTCTGACAGGGGGGTGGGGAACAGTAACTAACATTCTCTGGGAAGATCGGCTGTAGGGAGGCGGTGACAAAGGGACGCACACCTACAAATCTCGTAACATACATGCGGCTTATACGAGATGGGGTTACGACTTCGAGGTGTCATTTTGTTTTGTATATGTACGTGTGTGTGTGTAAATGCATGTAAGGAGGATAATAGATACTGGGGTCAAGTTAAATGCAGAAGGAAAAGCGACCCTTGCTAAAAACAGTTCAGTGGCATTGTCATCAACGAGATTACCAAGGAAAGCTGTGATGAGGAAATAAGAGATTAGAGTGGAGAGGGAGCCCTGGGAATGGATGGTTTGAGTGGTTAATATGACCTGGCGATTAGACGTTTTTATCTCAAGGATGCTCTAAATTTGTTTTTTCGCAAACGCCTTTGCTTGGAGGTTGCTTGTGAGGGATTGGCGTGTGTGGTATCTGCTCAACTACCAAGCTCATTCCATCGACCGGGTGAGGGATGGGGTGGATGGGTGCAGCCGCACTTTTGGAAGTTGGGGGTGATCCACCACGAGCGAATAGATCCAGGTGGTTACCGGTGAGGTTCCAGACAGGACCCACGATGTTCACCCCCCACCCAATTATATTTTTGCACCAGTATTTTTTAAAATATCCAGATATAAATGTTTGTCTCGGTTCTTAATCCATTCAAGGGCGTTGATTGTGAGCAGGTAGATTTGGTGCCATTCTTTCACGATCTTGAATGGCAGCAGTTAACCACGTGCTCCTTAGCCTGTTCTGCTCCCGTGCACATGTGAGTTTTCTCCTCATGCTCTGGTTTCCTCTCACCTCTGAAAACCAATTAATTGGCCGTTAACACCTCAATATGTAGAGGACCGTAGAGCTTGGGCAATTGTTGGCACCGGCTAATTGCGTGGCTGCTGCCTGTGGTTCCTCCTCTTGCCTCTGAATCGTTCTGTCTACGAGAGTGAGCGAATACTGAGTGGCGTGTTACAATAAAAAACGATTATATTCTTCAAAATGTAAACACCGTTGTTATTACCTGCAACTCCTCTTATTCACAGCAGTTGCAGGGTCCACGTAAAACTCCTATAGTCCTTGGTCTTTTCCCTTTATATTATCCGTGAGTTATCCATACATCTTTTCCCCGCGAATAAGAAGAGGAGAGTAGAATCGTGGATAACCTCATGGATAATAGGATCCATGACGCCGGGTCCCCAAACCTCTTCGCAGATCAGAGGCAGTTCTCCTGTATGTTAAATCTACGCGGCTTCTGCCACCGCACTGAACCTCCTGCTCATGTGCTAATGCGCACGTAAAGGTTTCGTCATCAGCATAATCAGCATTTACAAAATAACGTCGCCATATCTAGAAATGTTGGGGGTGTCCGGACACCTATGGTATTCACAGTATATGCCCCCCCCCCACGCTTTCTGTTTGAGACATCTGGCTCTCTGGTTCTCTGTTTGACTTGAGCTGTCATGGGAACTGGTCCCTGGGGGTTTTTGTACAGCGACGAACTGATGCAGAGTGCTCCATAAATTATGCTTCGCCCGTTGCATTTATAGAGGTGATTTAATAGCGCGCAAGTAGCAACACGTTTAAAACATGCTCGTTGATGACACGTGTGGTCTTACCTTTGGAATGATTGTACAACGTGAGTAACAATCAATCGATTAACCAATTAAACTGAATTATAACACTGAATAGATTTGGTTAATTATGATTTATTTACCTTTTTGGCAATGTTAACTTTGGACAAATGAAGCGAATGACACAGAACAAGCAAGACAAAACGTGCCTGACAGGGGGAATAATGCATTCTTGTCAACCCATACGGTTTACCCATATACTTGTCCAGGGAAATTGAGTTTTCAGGTCCATACAGTGTCGTCTTTTAAATATGGGCAAAAAAAACTTAACTTTTGTCTATTTTCTCTCTTTGTTTGTGTTTCTCCCTCGTGATGGGACTTTGTAGGATGAACGTTGAGAGTTATAAGGGCACGAGGCGACCAATAAGGTCTGAATTGGTCTAATAAGGTAAGCACTGCTAAGGAGTTGACAGATTTAAGATAGTGCACATGACAACAATGATAGATTATTTGCATTGAACGTGACACCGAATCGTGACAATTCATTTAATCAAGGAGAAGGAAGTGCTGAGCATATAACGTCAATAATTATATAGAGCCCTCTGTTAATCCACTTCTGGATGATGGCCTCCCCATGCGCCGATCTAACATGTAATATATATGACCACGGAGGTTTTATGTGAGCTGCGCATGAGTTGACATATGTGTGCTTGGTGATGAGGTGGTGGTGTTGTGTTTGGGGAAAGAGGCAGTCTTGTGGGTACCTGGGTGAATTGGGAAGTGGTACATTAACCTGTCTTGGACCACCCCGAGGACGACCCGGCCTTAACTAAGGCCCTCGCTATTACCTGGGTGAACATCGGCATTGTAGAGACGAAGGTGGCCGAGAGTAGGCCTGGGTACACCGGCCGCCTCTCTCCTCTGGAACGCCTCGCTCAATCGGTGCTCACTTTAAACACCTCTCCTGCAGGCTGTGAAGCGAACTGTGGCATCGTTCTTACTCTTCTTCTGTAATAATGCAAATGTATCCAGAGAAGGGTCATAATTAAATTGAAAGACTGTTCTTCAAGAGGGTCGTGTGTATGTACGTTTAACTTTTTTCGCACCGTACATAGCCAACCATGCTAATTGGAGGTGCGGAGAAAGGACAACAAACTCAACACGAAAAGCAATTCTAAAGAAATTAGTTTTAAATTTAGATTTAAAAGTGCATCGCTCCAATGGCTTCCGAATATCAGAGGAAACGGCGTTCCAAGCGGCCGCAGGAGAGCATCTGAAAGCGTACGGTGCGAAATAAGTTCAACATACAATAAACCATACACAAAAAGCGGTTCTCAAGAAATGAGAGTTCAATCTAGAGTCGTGTAAATGTTACGTTTGATCAATTATTTTAACGGATGATTTACATGTGAGGGGAAATCCGCTAATATTGGAGGTGATACCCTCCCGTATTCTATTTTCTTGCCAATGGCAATGACATCCATGTCGCCTCAACGACATTATTGGTTGCGTTAAAGGCAACATGGAAAGATGTAATGGGTAGACCACCGCGAGAAGAGATGACAATTTCAAACCCAGGGGATACACTGAAACATACAACAAAGACAAAGATCCCCTATATAGCCTTAACAGATTGTTGGGGCAAGTGCTGTTAGCGAGCACCTTTGAAGGCCGGCACGGCACACGAGGGGGTGGGTGGCCAGCACCACGCCCGACCGTTTTTGTCTTTCTAGTAGCGATATTTACACACTGTACCTGGTACTCATTTTAGGCTGAGTCGACCCTGAGGGGAGGCTCACGACCGGATCAGATAATTGTCACTGGTGTTGGCCATGAGCGGGATTCGAACCTGGAAACGTCGGGTTTGTAGCGTAGCGCGCTGACAGCTACACCACCGCTCCCCATCGAGGCATGCACCCCCACCACACCCACCAGCACGCACGTTCACGTGCGTAAGATCGCCTCGCTGTCTTTGGGATCCTCCGTGGACTAACCCTGGCCCTCGTCGACCCTTCCCATTCATCCACGCCCCTTCTCGTGCCCATTTCCCCAGCAAGAAAGGTATTTTGTCAAAACTCTCCGTCAACCTTTGCTCAACGGAAGGACACAAATATTTTTTTCCTGCTGCTGCTCGCATTGTCGATAAATTCCACTTCTATGGTTGTTCACCCATGTTTACGTCCAGGCACGAGACTTTTCCCATCTGCGTACGACTTTCTCTGTCTACGAAGTATCTTCATTCACACTTCTTAATATAGCATCATCCCAATTCCCTCTCTAGCCTGTTAGCATATTCTTACCCCTCCTTCCCTGCTTCTAAAATAAAATCTACTCCCACTCCCCCCCACCAATAAATCCCTCTCCTTTTGACTCTGTAGATATGCTGCACATCCTACCGCCCCCCCTCTCCCCTCTTCCCGAAGTTGCAAAGGCATCTAGAGATGCGATCGGACATGAAAAGATCTGCACCCGTTTCACACCGCATCGTACACGCGTGCGTGTGTTCGTGTCGGCGGTGGCCCCGTGCGCACGCATACACGTTCGCCGGACGATCGCCGCAGTGCAGCCGGTCACTCGTCGTCAGGTGGCTTATCCCGGCGAGCGTCAGATGGGGGGGATCGGCAACAGGAAATGGGGCAGCAGGGCCTGACCAAGGTTAAGCTATCATCAAACCCACAGCCACAGAGAGCACTGCCCTGGGCTTAGAGGTCCCCATTGTCCAAAGCCAGCCGGGCACATCCACATCGCTCCCTGCTTGGTCAGCAGGTGCTCTTATTGGTGTCCAAACACAGTGTCTCGTTACACTGGGTCTGGCTCCATTTATTTATTCGCCCCCCCACCCCCCTGTCCGCCTCTATAAACTACCGAGCGGGAGCACTCGGCCGTCGGTCGTGCAATGTGGAGCTCATTTTGAAAAGTGATTTTTTTTCACGGCGACTCGGATCTTCTAATGTGTTTTTGTTAAAATGAGAATGTATAATTGCGCTCATTCTCTGTCCACCAATGGATGAAGTCCTCCCCACTCTCGTGTTTGTTTCATGGGAGTTTCTTGACCATACGGGTTGGGGGAGGAGGGGAGGGTATGACCGTTGCCAGATATTGCTCGCCGCTGGTGTTAGCCGTGGCCAGGAGTCAAACTCTGGTCACGGGTTCGTTGTGCAGTGTGCTAACCGCTGTGCCACTGCTCGTTGTTGTTAATCTATAGTTGGTCATGGTTGTTGTGTTGGAATTGCTTGTCCAAGTGAACAGTGGTAATGTTTTTTAAATATAAATAATTACTTTAATGTGCTGCTATGAAATGTCACTTGTATATGTTGATTTAAGGCCCACAGTGTTGCACTTTCGTAATGTTTGAGCCATCATCGCCAGAATTAATCACTGGCAATAGCTGCCGGGACCATTTTATGTTTCTTGCTCAACGCACCTTCATCGCTTTATGTTATTGCCGTACCAAATTGCCATCGATTCTCGCATTAACAGCGTTGCTGGTGATGATTGCTGACAAACAGTTGCCTTAAAATTGCCAATGAACGTGGCCCTTATGAGAGTAGTGTACATAATATAACACTACACGTAACCTTATTTTCCTAAAAAGCAGAATTTATTAAAAGTCACCATTGCGTCGTCATGTAAAGACAATCTTGCCTAACATTTGTGTTTGTTGATTCGGCTCTTGTCAGTTCGCAATGCTGGAGTGGCAGTCGCCAACAGAGCCCTTTGCAATGCTTTTCCATAGCAGAGGAAGTCTTGGCTTCATATAAGCAAACTTCAGAAAACTTTAAAAGAAGTGATCGCTATCGAGACCTTTACTTCGCACCTCAATGAGTGCGATGAGGATCGTCTTGGTCTGACAATGGCGATTGGTAACACTCCGGTCATCCTCACAGCAACGGACTTTTGGCGAGCCATCGAACAAAGACGGTCACTGCAACGCACGCTTTCAGATGCGCTTCTGTGGCCAACTAGAACGCCGTTTCCTCTGATATTCAGAAAGCCACTGGAGCTATGCACTTTTCAATCTAAATTTGAAACTGATTTATTCATAACTGCTTTTTGTGTTTAGTTTGTTTTCCTTCCCCCGCACCTCCGATTAGCACGGTTGGCTACGTACGTTGTGAAAGAAGGTCAACATACATGCATACATAGAGAGTGTGTCGTGGCAGACGATTGACTGTCACATGTATCTCTATTTAAATACTGAGAGCTAAGAAGGAGCCACAGTTAACAGGACAAGGATCCATGTGAGTAAATGTAATTTAGTAAATGTCAGCGTTAACCACCCACAGGAAGGTATGTGCGTTAATATACAACTTCCAGCACGCAAGCGTGTGCACACATGTGGGCTGACGGTTCCCCTCAAATATTGTCCTGCAATTTTTAAAACAAAGGCCAGAGGGTGGGGATGCCATACACGTTCTTCCCACACCTACACGGTGAGTCACACGTTGGGCAATTGGTTGTTTTTTTGTCCAGATGTTTGCTGAAAAACCTTCCAATGTCTACATGACCAACGACAGGGCAGATTGGGTGATGTGTTTCAGCTGTCATCAAGATGTGAATCTAGAATATCGTTCTTTTTTTTATTTGTTCTACGTTTACAGAGGGGAAAATCTGATATTATATTGGACGATTTAAGACCAAAACAGGGGAAAACAGGAGGATTTCTCCACAAATCTGTCTTTCGCATGATGATGCTGGTTCAATCACTAGTAAAACGTCGTATTCAAATTGTAAATGATGTTGTGGGTTTACTCTCCAACACACGGTGTGCTGTACTAGTAACGAATTGGCGTGTTTTGTTTACGTGACAAACCTTACTAGTTGCCTGTGTCGGGTGGTGGCAGGTTTAAATTTGTCTGAATCTGAATCATTGCCCAGCCCCGATGTCACTATGACAGAACACTCAGCTCACAGTTGTTAGGTCACAGTTCATATCCGGGCCGGGCATAGACACAATCTATTATCCTTCTGGGTCTGCTTTAAAAAATATATATCAATACAACTTTGTTTTGAGATCGAAGCTGGTTATCATGCAAAAGACTGCTCATCTTGCCGTAGGAATGTAGAATTTCAACTTCTGCCTCAGTCACCAGTGGAAATTATTTCAGTCTAATATACGTCTGAGCAAGGAGACCCTGCGTTTGATCTTCCACGAAGCTCATGGTCTGCCTTAGATCGCATCCACTGCACAAACTATGGCAGATGTGGATACCCGAGGCACACATCGAATACAGTGTTAAAAACTCTCCAGTGTGTGACTGTGGTCATCCATAACAGACCGTACAACGTAGAGCGACGCAATGCTCAATCCACAAATACGAAGAAGACACTGCAGTGATACCCTCCGCTTCCTCCTGACGCGGCTGGCTGGCTTGACCACCTGAGTGTGAGATTGTAGCTCTTGCTCTGCATCTACATCAGTCATATGGAGGAGGAGGAGGAAGAAGAAGAAGCAAGGGGACACTTTGATATTCGACTTCCTGCAGATGCACAGCCACACTGTGGAAGGGGGGGTACCCTATAAGTGAACGGTTCCCAGTGGTTCCTGGTTAGATTACTGATGGGCTCCGTGAAGTCAACCCCACAAGCATCGTCACATATAAGAGGAATTGTATTGGACTGATGATATTAAATCTAAGCAACTACTGGCTACCGACTCCAAACTGCACTTATTGTTCACGCACTACTGTGCATTGCTCATTTATATCACCTCCACAATCAACATTTATGCCACCCTGTTTAAAAGGAACAAAACGTGGGAATAAAACATACCGTGATTTTTGTTTTGTTCGAAATGTTGTCGCTTGACTATACCTTAATATGTTGGGCATGTCCAGACGTCCACGACACCCACAGAAGCGGTTCTCGGCCCCTATGTAGGCGAGAGCTATGATCAATCCTTTCAGGGGTAAGGCATGCAGGCGGCATGGATACCGTGCAGGAGAAAAACAAATGTTGAATGAACACTGGTAAGATCAGCCCTACGTTTCAGTTACAAAATACAACAATACACAGCACGAAACGAATGTCTTGCGCACACCGTGGCAGGCATATCAGTGATCTCTTGGTGTAGAGCATTGTGGTCCGAGTAACCTTGGCGGGAAGAGAGATGAGTGTGGAGGGAGGTTACCGGGCCCAGTGAGGGGTAGATCGGTGGTCTCGATTGGGGGCTGCCATATCAAAAATAGGTTGAGCTGTACCGATATATCTTTGGTTATGATATGCACGCTGGCCCAGAGGAGTCGCGTGAAGCCGACAGGACATACAGATGGTGCCTTTCTGTTTGTCGTCCAACAACGCGGTCTCAGTGGGAAAAGAGCCAGAAATTGCTTTGTAGAAGTTCTCCAGCCGATGGATTACGGCGATTATTTGATATCGGTGGGATCCTGCCGCTTGCTGGCGCATAGGATGCACGATACCCAGTGGGTTTCCTTTCTCCTGCTGCTAAGAGACGTATTTGATGCGTCTCATCCAGGTCTGCTGGCCACGTATAATAAAAACCTCCAATAGTCACTCTGAACGACAGTGATCATCATCATCGTCGTCGGCCATGATATTTCCACTGCTGGATGACGATCTCTTCAAGCTGGTGCCATCTCTCATGGTTCTGCGATGTAACAATCCACCAAGATCCATCTCCTTGGTTTGACGTGCCATCGGACCATAGCATTAACTTAAAATGGTAGTGTGCCTGAAGCACACATTTGCCCGTGATTATAGTGTTGGTGTGAATGTTCTGTCTAATGGTACTAATTGATAAATCATTGAGTTTAAATTATGAATGTTTGAGAATAAAGTTAGCTATGTAATCGATTACACATTTCATTAAACTCGATAATAATTTACAGCTCTTTTGTCGATCCACTACTAGATGAAGGCCTCTCCGTGCCAGGCTGTTTGACCATTCCGCACCTCCAGTTAGCACGGTTGGCTATGTACGGTGCAAAAGAAGTTAAATATACATACCATGCTCTACCATACTGGCCAGTGCGGTTTGGTAAAGAGGAGGCCCTGGACTGTTTCAGAAATCACCAATGATTTTAACCGTGGCCTGAAATGAAACTCAGGCCACTAGTTTCATAGCGCAGAGCACTATCCAGTCCACTGATTAAGCATAATCAGTGTTCCTCTTAGAAAATGCATCATGAACAAGTATGAATCTTTCCATAATCTTAAGTTCCGCCTATGAAACTCTATTTCCAAAAGTGAAACTTAAGTTATTTGGTTTACCAAAAAGATCTCTGCCCAGTTGACCACAACCAGGATGTGATATCGGTTATTAGTCTCACTGGAATGAAGATTATATCTTCGCGCACATTATCCTGATGAAGTATTGTATTATTTATCATGCCTGGAAATTGATTGATCTGTGGCCCAGCAGACAACCCCCCTTTACTGAATCACCACTGCCACCTTCTGAAGCAAAGGGATCATTCCTCGGTGGATTTAAATCCTATTAACTAAAACCATAGAAGATATTGCACAGCGAAAATAAATTACTGTTCACTTCAATACCATTGCTTTTCTAACTCTTTGGTAGCCGTATACATTAAAAATTAGCATCTATTTTAAGATTTATTTTGATAGCATTTGCTCCCAGATTATCAAATGCATTGTGTCATTGTCAGAGCCTTTCGTGTATAATTTGTCAAAGTGTTCACACTGGTGAACGTAAAAAAAAACATCAAAGCTTCGTCAACATGTTTCGCCGGAGTAAGTAACAACTGAGAGAAATGGCGATACTCTGATTTCCTTGATCAAAATAAAATACCGGTTGTGTGGAAATGCCAGGGGACGCTGTATCGCCCACTTAGTCACACTTGATGACGGCCCGCTCGTTGCCAGTGGCCCATGAGTCGCCACGCTCAAAGGACATGCGTCCGACAGCGGCGGACAACGGGACACCCCGAAATGCTCGGCGATGAACGTGACGGGCTCGCTCCACATTTGTTTGCGCCACCGGGACGCGAGCGAGCACGAGCGGCACACCGTTCAGCGACGGGGGGGGCAACAGCCGTGTCTTTAGAAATCGATGGCCCCTCGGTGTTTTGGGTTATCCAGTTTCAGTGCCGTCACGCGGATTGGCCCCCGCGTGCGTGTGGGGGTGTGTGTGGTGGGTGCTCTTTTGTGCCCTCACTCAATGCTCCGTGGGACCGACAGTCGATCCCCAGGGCACACAGCCTGCAGCGGCGTCTCCCTCCCTGGGTGCTCAATAATGTATTTACTTATTCGTTTTACTTTTTTATATTCTATGAGTGGGGGGAGTGGGGGGACACTGATAAGGTTTAATCTCTGTGATCGCAGCCATTCTTAGCGGTGGCTGGGGTTATTTTTTTTCTTGTGCCCCCCTTGTCTCTCTGCCTCTTTCTCTCTCTCACTCACTGTCTTATAATTTAGTTTTATTTCACTCGGCGCTAACCAGATATGGCAGCTGTAAAACTGCTCTATACCCCAGGAGTTTGTTTTGCCACGGGGCAGACATGAACGCCGATTACGCCGAAGTGCCGCAGCTTGTGCTTGTCCTATGAATGGCATTGTGTACATCATGACGGCAAACCGCAAAGATGTCTGTCTGCATGTTGTCCACAATCAAGTTTGAAGTTTATTTGGATTCACCAGGTGAGAGCTCGAGAGACCAGGATGAGTCTATTTTACGAGTGACCTGGTTTACCAAAATGCATACCTATCAATCCATACGTTTTGACCCGTATTCTTGTACAGGGAAATTGAGTGTCCAGGTCCATACGGCGTACAGCCGTTGCAATGCGTGCACCAACAAAACAAATTGTGTATTTGTTTGTGTTTCTCCTTTGCGATGGGACTATGTAGGATATAACGTTGAGATTTATAAGGGCACGGGGTGACCAATAAGGTCTGAATTTGTCTGTAATAAGGTAGGGCACTGATAAGGGGTTTACATGTATGAAAATGGCAAAAGCAATGAAATCAGATCAAAAATACAACTTGGATCGTAAACGTAAATTAATGTTGGGTCATACATTCTCTGTGGCGTAAGTCACCTCAGAGAGATTTTGTTCACGCTGTTTTTGTTTTTTTTCACAATTTAAAAACTATGTCACAAAAACGTGACTATTGTACTCGTATGTAAACTGACAAGATTGTATGTGAAATGCAATTGCAAGTGAAGTCCACGATGTTCAGTTTCTATGTCGGTGCACTTTTAAATGAAGGTCTATCCTACTGCAGGTCAGTTATGGGGATGGATTGGCCATGCGTCACCATGCTGCTCCATGCGAGTTGGGAAAGCGTGTCTCTATATATGTGTGTGTTTATATTCTGGGGAACGGTAGTTTAGAGGTTAGCGTGCTAACCTCTAAAGCGTGCTAACCTCTAAACTTCAACCCTGACTCTGACGCATGTATATTTGGAGTTTGGATGTTCTCTCTCCCCGTGGCCATGTAGATTTTTCTCTGGGTCTTCCGGTTTTTCCCTCCACATTTAGAATCAACATGCGTTTAGAGTATTTGGCTGCATACATTTCCGCATGATAAGCCACTTCGTTGATCCATCATTTGTGGCCAGGTCGCTTCTAAAAAAAAGATATATAGCTCAATGGGTCTTACTAGGTAAAAAAAAATTGTTTCGTTTACGTTAATAAAGTCTCTACTGGTATAAACCTGAGCGAGTGGTGGAAACCCCACATTTCTATGTCAGGGATCAGTGTCTCCATGGACGAAACTGATCTGTTACTTCCCACAGAGAGAGGTACTCATTCTACCCCGGAGGAATGATGGGCTGAGCCGATCGCAGACCTGGATGTGACTTTGCGGTTGGTAAGCGCTCAAAAAGGGATGGGGCGGCAGAATAAAGCTACGTAACATTGGGATCATGATTTAATGTATTTGTTTTGGCGGGAGGCATGCGCCTTTCTGAGAAGCACCTCCGATTAGTATGCGGTTGGCTACAGTCTTAAAACGTAACGATGACTCTCTCCTGGATACATTTGCATTCTTAGAGAAGAACACACAGCAAGAACGGTGCCACGGATAGCTTCCCAGACAGGAGGAGAGGCGAGTGAGCGCCTCTTGAGGGAGGCGTACCAGCAAATTGATGGAAACGAGACATTTCATCAGCTCTCTGTGGGGGTGCGACAATTTGCGGCCTTTTTTCTGGAGTGGTTTGGGACCTCCGACCAGTGATCCGAGATTGATTTCCTGGACATGGCTAGCATCAGCGATGTGTGATGTTTGAACGAGTCCTGGTCTCCCTCTAACCTTTCACCAAACCCACACTGACCATTAGGGTCGAACATCCCCCGTGACTGACACCGCGTGGGGAGGCCTTGCGCAGCAGTGCATTGACAAAGGGACTGTAAATTGTGATTCTTTATTGTGTGTATGAATGTTGAACTTTTTTCGCACCGCACATAGTCAACCGTGCTAATCAGAAGTGTAGGGGAAGGACAACAATCTAATTACAAAACGCAGTTCTAAAGAAATTAGTTTTCAATTTAGATAAAAAGTGCATAGCGCTAGTGCAGGGGTCGGCAACCTACGGCTCCGGAGCCGCATGCGGCTCTTTACGGGCTGCTTCTTGACAATATGTACGTATGTACAGTATGTACTCAGATGCATTGCGGCTCTTGAAATACTGAATTTTGTACCGAATTGGAAAGAAATGGCTCTTCTTGTTATTTTGGTTGCCGACCCCTGCGCTAGTGCCTTCCTAATAGCATTCAGTTAAATTAAATGTGTAGCTGATTTCACAGTGGTTAATTCCACTTCTACCATAAAAGAATCGTACCATAATTTCTAAACATCACTATCAATTTGGTGACTCAATGCAATAAAAGCAATTCACACCTCCGCTGAGCAAACGGAGCCACTTCTGGGCGCTTCTCCTTGGTGGTAAAGCTTCTCCATGGTAAAGTATTGATCAAATATCCCCCGTATAGCCTTAACAGACTGTTGGGGCAAGTGCTGTTTGGCGAGCACCTATGAAGGTCGGCAATATGATTAAACAATCTCTATCAACAACGCGGCATTTAGGGAGGTCTACATTCAGCAGTGGCTTGCCAGAGGACTGCACACGACTTGCATCACAACATTTGGCCTCGTTATCGTCGAGCGCACACTCTCACGGAGGGGACGTTTGACTAAATCCGCGGAATGAAAACCCTCACGGAGCGGACCAAAAGGAGAGGTAAATAAATAAATAAACAACCTAATTACGACCGATAATTATTGAGCAGGGCCCCCCTCGGCGGTGCAAGTGGGGCCGGAGGGAGGGGCGGGGGGGGAGAGGTGGGGGGGCGTGTTTATGACTGGGACGGATGCTGAGCTGTGAAGACGAAGGGAGCGTAAAGGGTTTTAATGAGGCCTGACAGGCCAGATTAGTGTAAGCGTGCCTCAGCTTGGCCTGTGCACCGCCCCACTCGGCCAGAACGTCCCCCACCCCCATCAGCCCCAACCCCACAGGAGGCACCATCGTCAACAGGGTCGGCACCATCTGTGGCCTCGTATCTGCCCGCCCGCCAGCTCACTCACCCACTCAATCGTTAGTTCATTCGTTAATGCATTCGATTGCTAACTCAAGGAGAAGGCCCGATCGGGCGTGCACAACGATGCCGTGAATGCAGCCACAATGCAGTGGCGGATGTGTTATTGAGGACGGTTCAGTGTGTAAAACTCCTTTTTTAGCAAATGTGGCTATAGCCTACAGATCTTTACCAAATTGTGCAACTGCAGTTACTACTCTCACACCATGGACTACATAGTAACGCCACTCTCTACTTCCATAATTTAAATCACGAGTCTCCATGTGAGTCTGTAACTCATACCATGGACCACATCGTAACGCCACTTCCGACTTTTAGAACTCGCCAGCAGCACCAGGGTATTGCTGAAGCCATCCGCAGGCTCTCTCCCCAACCTTGACATCAATTCCTATAAACCTTGCTGATCAACTTCCCCTCATACGAAAGTAGAAGTGCGGGTAACATAAACCGCCAGAGCAAGTGAAACGGTACGGCAGTGTTTGTATGTTGAACTTCTTTCGCACCACCGTAGGTAGCCAACCGTGGTGCTAACAGGAGGTGCAAGGCAATGCCTCGAGCAGTCTGACATGAGGGGAAGTGGCTTGTGGCCAAGGTAAAGAAGGCTTCTGCCTCAGAGATGGTATTATTACTTTCGCAACACATCTATGCAGCCGCCCATGATTAAAACAGTTTCTCAGGTGGGGCGAGATAGATTATATAAGGCCAGTCATCGTTTTTTTTTCCACGCCAAAAAAAAATCCCATCACGTAAAATGTAAGTATCTAATTAGATGCTTACATTTTAAGTGTATATACTCGAGTTAAAGTGAATTAAGTAGTGGGGAAGTCGTGGCACACTGCTTAGTGCAACTGTGCTTAGAACCACGAAACTTGAGTTTGATTCCCTGCTGTGGCTAATTTCGTCTGGAAGTGATATCTGAACCGGCCCTATCTCTATTTAATAAATAAACTATACGCTCATCAACACGTAACACTCTTATTCATTATTCATATTGCGCTGCGTTCCTAGTTGTGACCTCTCACCTCCCCCCCCGTGATCCCAACCCATAATAGTTAAGTATGATCGAATAACCCCTATTACCAGCACAACGTGAATATGTCTTTATTCACCACTATAACAACAAAGGCGAAAGTAGTTGTTTCTTTCTAAGTTCCAATAAACTGAGTTAAAGTCAAGTAAAGTAAAGTGCTCGAGATTGTGCAGTGTTGATATTATTTCGGGAGCAGTCTAGGGTGATAAATGAAATGTCTTTTCAAGCAAAAAATATATTATCAAATCAAATTCTTTATTTAGCCACCCAGAATTAACTAGGGTTGCACATTTTGAACATAAGATCGGACACATATGTATGGATTTTTCTTCCTTAATTCGTCATGTGTCCATGCAACTCTTGGAGAGCGTTACAATCATCTTTATGTCTTTGCGCTAGATGCTGCCCGTTTGAAAGCGACTTTCCATTGGCAAACTCAATGCTGGCCCCTGCTGCCTTATGCCCAGTACAACAGCTTGTGCACGTTCGGTGTAATGCTCATAAGACACTACCCACAAATATATACGATGATAACCATACAACTTAATCATTTTTTATTTTACCAGGTAAGGCCCACTGAGCTATGTAGCTATTTTAAAGAAGCGACCTGGCCACAAATGACAACTCAACGAAGTGACTTAACATGTGGAAATTTATAGCAGCCAAATACGCTAAACGCATGTTTCTAAATGTGGAAGGAAACCCCGGAGGACCTGGTGAAAAATGCACGCGACCACGCGGAGAACATACAAACTCCAAAATATTCAGGCGTCAGGGTCGGGATCGAAGCCACGATCTCCTGTATACCAAGCGAGGTAGTGAACATCCCGCCACCGTGTTATACATATTGTTGTGTAAGCGTGAAGTGGTGGTTGAGTGGCTGAGTTGGGCTTACAACATACGGTATCAAAGCACCAAGGCAGCATCGCTGAGATTCCAGGTTCTGAACCAGGTGCTGCTCGTGATTAAACTGGGTTCTCAATAATATTGAGTTGATGGTGTCAACCCTGTTACTAATGACTGCTCGAAAACCCCATGAGATTAGAAAAAACAAAACTCCACTTATGCTCCACCCGTAAGGACGAAGAAACGTCCGGTTTGTTAATTGTGTGATGGACGTCTCTATAGCAGGAAAAGTGGGAATACGCATCGCCACTTATTGTGGTTATTGAGATCATAGAAGTGCATTGCAGTGGCGAGACGTTAACTACCTTGCTTGTATACAGAGGTTGTGGGTTCGATCCTGATTTTGATGCCTGTATATTTTGGAGTTTGCATGTTCTCCCCGTGGTCGTATGGATTTTTCTTCAGGTCCTTTGGTTTTTCTCTGCACATTTAGAAAAATGAATTTGGAGTATTTAGTTGCTATACATTTCCACGTGATAAGCTACTTCGTTGAGCTATCATTTGTGGCCAGGTCGCTTGTGAAAAAGAGCTCAATAGCCCAGTGGCCCTTACCTTGTAAAATAAAATAAAATGTTATTTGTGTGGTTATCATCGTAGTTATAGTCTAGAAGAAGTTATATAGTGTCATATTTGACATAAATATCCACACACTCATCAACAACACAAAAATAATATACAGCACGTGTTACGAAGAAGAGCCATTGCCCAAAACATCACAGATTATGTTGTTTTTTAGGTCATATTTTTCAGGAGTACGAGATTATTGTTCATTGTGCTTTGTGCACAACTGCCAACGCAGCATCGCCAACTAATTTGTCATCTTTGAAGCCATTCTCTAATATGGAGTGGTGTTGCATTGGTGAGAGATCCGAATAGGAAACCCCTTTGTCTTATGATAACACGACATCGACAGCACAATTGGAAAATAACTGTGCACAAAAAAAACAGTGTACAGGGACTTGCGAACTAGTTACTTACAAACGAGTTGGGTTCCAGAGGTCTGTTGGTAAGTCAATTTGTTCGTAAGTCCAACTTTACTCCTATCGATTCCAAACAAGTTGTACGGCATGTACACTGGTTCTTCATTTTCTTCAGATGTAGATGCCGCGAGGCGGCTGTACGTACAGGCAACTGGGCATATAGACAGGTGAGTTCGTATCTCTGAAAATTGGTAAGTCGAGTGTTCGTAAGTAGAGGAGTCCCTGTATTTCATATTACCCTATCTCCACATTCACCTGTCCCAGGTATCAATGCATTTCTACATTTATTTACCACGTGATCTCCCTATCAACCTATGTATACACTTCATAGGTAGATGGATAGCTTGCCACTTCGCTAAGTTGGTACATAGCTCCGTATTTAATTCCCACAATCTCCTCATTAATACTGCCAAACGTTGGCAGTGCAGTAAAGTTACATGCCGTGCCTTTTCATGCTCATGCATTAACACTTTGTTATCACTATTATCTGCTGGCCAATCTGTCACTGAAAGAGAGCGGTGTTACTAATGAGCATCACATGAGAAGTAAACTTCTGTCACCTTGTATCTATGGGACCTTTTTGGCAGTATCAAAAATGATGAAAAATAAGAATAGGTTTGACCTTTTCTGGCAATTAAACAGGTGTTAAGATGTTCAGACATTATTCTTTGGTTCTTTCGGTAAAGTCACGTATAAAGATAAAATAATAAATTAAAGAATAGCATACTACGACGTTTCGATTGCAACACAAGCAATCTTCATCAGGTATAAAAGAAATAGCAACAAAAATCTATCCAGAAAACTATAGACAAGACATACAAGCAGACAGACATCACAAAGACACACACAGAGAGAGAACACGTATCAGCACAAAGAGAGAGGTCGTTTCTGTGACGAGGCCTTAAATATAGAGAGGGGGCGGGGGCGGAGAGAGGGAGGGGGCAGAGAAAAAGTTTGCATGTTAATGAGTGGACAACGACGTGGTACGGTAAGCAAGACGACGACGTGGTACGGTACGCAAGCTTGAAAATTGGAAGAAAGACACACTAAAATTAAATAACCTAGTAAAATATCGAAATGTAATGTAATGCAACACAGAGAGTCGGTCAACACACAATTAACGCATAGCCCGGTTGATTACGTAAGATAAGCTTAAAACTTCACCGTAGAAGTGGTTCAATCTCAATTTCGGAGCTTTCGTGACTGCAGGAATTATTCTTTTGTTCTTTCGGTAAAGTCACGTATAAAGATAAAATAATAAATTAAATATAAACATACTACGACGTTTCGATTACAACACAAACAATCTTCATCAGGTATTAATTTTTGTTGCTATTTCTTTATCTTT
Organism: Lampetra planeri; assembly: GCF_965212315.1. Lineage (NCBI taxonomy): Eukaryota > Metazoa > Chordata > Hyperoartia > Petromyzontiformes > Petromyzontidae > Lampetra > Lampetra planeri. Next base: position 127,223 of record NC_136124.1, on the reverse strand, counting down.
TTTCTCTCTCTCTGACTTTTTGTTTTCTCTCTCTGCCTGTGTCCTCTCTTTGGAATTTTCACGCTTAAAATCTAACTTAGCAATCTTTGAAATACGTAATCAACCGGGCTATGCGTTAATTGTGTGTTGACCGACTCTCTGTGTTGCATTACATTACATTTCGATATTTTACTAGGTTATTTAATTTTAGTGTGTCTTTCTTCCAATTTTCAAGCTTGCGTACCGTACCACGTCGTCGTCTTGCTTACCGTACCACGTCGTTGTCCACTCATTAACATGCAAACTTTTTCTCTGCCCCCTCCCTCTCTCCGCCCCCGCCCCCTCTCTATATTTAAGGCCTCGTCACAGAAACGACCTCTCTCTTTGTGCTGATACGTGTTCTCTCTCTCTGTGTGTCTTTGTGATGTCTGTCTGCTTGTATGTCTTGTCTATAGTTTTCTGGTTAGATTTTTGTTGCTATTTTTTTTTATACCTGATGAAGATTGCTTGTGTTGCAATCGAAACGTCGTAGTATGCTATTATTTAATTTATTATTTTATCTTTATACGTGACTTTACCGAAAGAACCAAAGAATAATTCCTGCAGTCACGAAAGCTCCGAAATTGAGAATGTTCAGACATCAAATACTTGTGTGGTTAATGCAGACTTGAAGCATTTAAAAAGGTATCTATTTGCTGTTTAAACGCCTGTTTTATTGCCAGAAAGGGTAAAACCTATTCTTATTTTTCTTTAGATTTCTTCTAATTACTTGGCATTGTGCCTCATACAAGCACTGTTTAAAAGCCACTCACAAACCCTCGAGCGCTCGCAGAATTAAGAAGCACAATTGAAGAGAGCGCTTTCACGTGGATAGCAGCAGAAGCACATTGAACTTAGCATTCCACATAAAAGTGTCCAAGGCAACCAATCAACCTTGTATCGATTGAGGTGCGTGATAAACTAGCACAAAGACCAACTCAGGTGTAGTATGACATCACTTCTCGAGTCTGTCGTTTGGATGTTGGTGTTCAAGGGCAACACCTCCGATTAGCACGGTTGGCTACGTACGGTGTGAAATAAGTTCAACATACATACTATTCTTAACGAAACAAACAGTTTTTTTCACTATTAAAACACGTGCATTTGACACTTGAATGGTACCTGTGATCGAATGTAAAACTACATTCCTGTGTTCCTGACTTTGTACATTTCAATTTGTGAATATATTTTATTTATATTATATTGGTCTATGCCAAAGGACTATATATATTATATTTTAAATATTTTAGATGTTGGTACCAACTGAGATGCGAAAACTTGGGTTAGACCAATATATAGTCAATTTTATTAACCACAGACAAACTCGTATACCGATATCCTAGCCACCTCTAATGGTTACAACATTCTGCTCTGGCCCATGAACTAACACACACGCATATATACGTAGCGTCTCGATGTTAGTTTGCCTATTTTTGTATTGACAAATAAAATCACCATTACAAGCCCTTGTAACTTCCCAAAGAAAAGTTTAAAGTCGTATTTTTCAAACAAAGAACTAAACCACCGTTCCTTTCCCTTCTTTGACCCGGTCAACTTTTGTCGACATTTTTACCCCAAATAACTTTGACAGGGGAACACCCACATTGAGAGTAGCTCAGTTTAGAGAATTTCCAACTCTTTTCAACCTCGATTGCAGCCTTGATCCTCTCAAGAGCAGAATTATTGAGAAGTTAAAAGCCGGCTCATTCGAGGAAACTTAAGCCGTGGTTTAAAAAAACAATAATGAATAATTTTGAGGTACACAGAGTGCCACTGTACACGGCTATTAAATTAATGGCTTATTTAATATTTGCCACATTCTTCGAATTACTTCATAGTCTAAGCACTGACGTCCACTGTCAACACTTACATTGATTTTATTAAGTTGTCTTTTGTTCGGCTTAATAAGCTATCGTTGAGCTCGTTACAAAAAAAAATGTAATTGCACTCATTGATTAATCATCGCCGCTGCGCTGTGAAACGAATTCGGTGGGTTTTTTTGAGCGAGCGAGCGAACGCCCCTCAGGATGATGATGACGACGGATGCAGCCACCACCACCACCAGCGACGATTGTTTTGTAAACGCTCGACGGCACGCGTGTCGCGCAGGACCACACCTTTAATGTTTGCGCCAGTTTTTGTTCCAGCCCAAGGTTCCCCCCCCCCTTTGTGACCGGACGCCCCTTTCGGAAACCCTTCCCCCGCAATAACGTTGAGAGAAACATGTCTGTGTGCGTGTGGTGTATGTGTGTATCCTGCCGTCCGCTCGAGTAATGGTATTTTTGCTTTGTACAGGAAAAAATAGAATCCCACACCCATATTAAATGAGCTGTGCGGGAGAAAGGTCCTTTGTGGGGTTTTTTCGGGGAGGTGGGGTTATGGGCAAAATTATGGTGGTGGTGGTGATACTTTAGAGCAAGTGATTTATTAAAATTGAGGTAGTTTATTTAAACGATGAAATAATTATTTGGGTAGCGATTATAAATCGCTTACATTCTAGCTGGGCTCCTGCCATTACGTCCAAAATACATGGAGGATGTTGTTTTAAAATATCAGTTAAAATTCCAGCCACCAATAAATCTTTTGCAAATAAAACGTTGATCAGAATTTACATTATACACTGCCATATGTGCAGTATACCACTTTCTAAAAGGATAGCCTATGCTCGTACATTTTTTTTGTACTTTCAAATTTCAAACATTCATTGTGCCGGATAATATGATGAAGCAACATGAAGCTAGGGCATGACAACGACATTAAAACATTAATTATATATTTGTTAAAGTTTCTAAAAGCGGTGATAACAGAGAGAGCAATGAGTCATTCTCTTCGGGGTTGTGATTCGATTGAATGGTCAACAAAGTGGCTTATCACGTGGACATTTATAGCAGCCAAATACTCTAAACGCATGTTTCTAAAAGTGGAGGGAAAACCCGGAAGACCAGGATAATGTTTCACACGACCACGGGAAAAACATATAAACTCCAATATATAGAGGCGTCAGGGTTGGAATCGAAGCCACGACCTTCTGTATACCATTTTTGTATACCATTATACCAGGCGAGGTATTTAACGTCTCGTCAACATGGCGCCCATTCTTTGCGATCAGTCAATGGTCGGGTATCGACTGGCTGCAGGGGTCACATGCATCTCACACATACAAAACAAAACAAACACATTTATTCTTACACATGCCATTTGATACAATGTTAGCTTAAGTCTCTGTGAATTAATGCATCATTCCACCCCTACTAAATATTGTTGCAAATAGCGTATTGTAATGTAGCCCAGTTAATTGTGTAGCTAACCCTTTTGGAAAGCTAAAATATGATTGTATTAGCATAATGAACGATGGATGAAGCCACGGTACCGTGGTTAGCACACTGCACTGTAAACCCAGTCGCCTACATTCGATTCCTGGCCACAGCCAATGTCAGTGGTGAAATGTGAACCAGCTGTTGCCACCACACCCCCTCTATCGACCCACATTGACCAGTGCGGTGAAATATGGTCTCACCACTCCCATCAACCAACACGGCATGGGGACGACTGCAAGGATGTAATAATTTTAGAGCTATTAATTACTGATGCCCAGATGAGTCCGCATGCAGACGTTTGGAAACAGATGGACGCAGCGAGACTTGTTTCCCCTCTTAACACAACCGAACGCGACATTGCTCAACATATGTTCGCTTTTTTATTATCTCGCAGTTTTGTTCGTCCTCCGGGCATCCAGTGGATTTCCCTTTGACGTCTCGGTGTTCAATGAATGCTCAGATTTAAGAATCTGCAGGACTCCCCTCTTTTGTTTTAATCCATTTCAACCTGCGACCCACGGGCTCATTGTGACCTGTGATCCATTTGTTGTATCTCTCAGTAGGTGGGTGCAGGGACATCCCACCGCACGCCTGGTGTGTTCCTAAGCCCTCGGGCTTTAAGGGGCACCTTAATTACAATAAATTGGCAGGGGGCCGATTCACTAATCCCGCGCTCTTTACAGTACACCTGGCCTGGGAACCACACTCGCAATTATGCACCACCTGACCTTCGTGGAAAATGTCTCAAAGGATTGAAGATGAACGGTACATTCAGGGAGTGTGTGTGTGGGTATATAGTTTGGTGTCACGAACACCAAGTTCTCAAAAACCATTTGGGGATATTAATTGACACGTCGGTTGTGGAGGCCAGGTGGCTCACAGCGTTTCTAGTCTTTTTCGAGCACGGCAGATGGTGCCACTGAAAATCCTCGGTTCAAAAGTGGGCGGCCGCCGGTGATTAAGCCGGGTTCTGAAAGGTAGCGAGTTGATGGTGTCAGCCCGGTCACCAATGACTTAACAAAACATATATTGTATCAAAAGTAGTTTGTGCTTAAGTTGCCTTATTCAAACTCTGTAAATTTTAAATATCAGATGTATTCACTTTTAAACACGATTTTGTAGAGCATTCCAGAAGTATGCCACCGGTGTGGCTAAGAGAAAATTCTAAAGAAATTGTGTGACGCCATCCTCTGGGGCGTTTCTCTGACACAGGGTGATGCACTGCTAGAGTAGCCAGTCACATTTGAAAAAAAAAATACCTGCAAGTGATTTAATTGGTTGATCAAAACCACATCACCATCACCAACCTGCTGGTAGATTATATACGCCGGTGAAACGTGGTGTGTTTGTTTTAGCCTTGATACGATTGGTGTGAATACCAACGGTGATAAACTTGTTCCGATTATTAATACGTGACGCCGAGAGCGCATTTTACGTAACTTCGTGAGCACTTTGGTGATGTCATATTTCTTGCTGACGTTCTTACACAAGGCAAAAGTTCGAATGGAAATTTCTTAATCTCGGGACAAATCCGGAGGGCACGATTGCAATATAATTATAGGTTGGAGGAGAAGAAGAAAAGAGAAATATAGAAGAAAGAAATGGGCACATTTAATCTTGACATCGAATTGCACCATGGTGCAGACTTAATTACCAAGCACGGTTGCCGCAAGATGAAGTTGCAGATCCGTTCGTTTTTTTCATAAAAAAAAATCTTTTTTTACGTTAAAGATATAATTTGCGGAAAGATAATTGTCACAGCCGTGTGTCAATGGAAGTACCCTGTGAGAGTGTGAGAAAGTGGGATTGGGTGTTTAATTTCACACCGTGCTGACCTAAGCGGCATTGACCTGGCTACAAACTTCTTTAAGGGGACTCGAGAGGAAAAGGGAGTGGGGTTGTTTTCTTTCCATTGCATGAAATGCCACCTCCAATGAGAGCCCCTTGTTGGTAAGATGTGCATCTACCAAGTGTGCATTGCATTTATTGCAGGTTTCAGAATATGCTGTCCTTGGTTGCCCTTGGTGTAAACGGTTAGCGCACCAGACTGACAAAACCCAGTGGTCGCCGGTTCGATCCGATTTCCCAGCAAGGCAGTTGAACAAACGGCGCACGTTTCGGAAATCCCCCACCCCCTTCACCCTGCGTCTGTCCGACCCAGCAGTGTAATTGGGTATACACCATGCTTCGTCAATCGGCTAGTCGCGTATGGCGGGGGTAGTGTGGGCATATCTCACCTCTTCAAAAAAAAAGCCCAGCGTGGAAGAGAAGGCCAAAATACCCTCTAGGGCAGGGGTGGGGGAGCGGGGCTCTCTAGAGCTCCCTCTCGTCAAGGCCCCTTCCACCACCAGCAGTGCTGCGAGCAAGCAACTGCGGGGCTGCACCTCCTCCTACCTGTTCTCCCAACATATATACTCGATACATGTGTAGGGTTGTTACGGGAGGGCTGTAGGTGCATGGGATCCAACGGGGAATAAACACAGTGGGCGGAGCTCCGGGAGTACACGGGGGGGGGTGCCCGCAGCGACGTCCGCATCAGGCAGCCTGGGGGGTTGTGATCCTGACGGGGGGTATAAAGGGGGAGGACAGAGAGAGCTCGTGGCTCAGTCTGGGAACGAAGGAGGAAGAAGGAAGATCTTCTAGTTAGAAGCCCTGGACTCCCCTCGACGCCGCCCTTGTAAGGGCTGCGGAGGATCGAGCCAGAGGCGTGGTTCCGTGAACCAGGGTCAGTACCCTGGGACTCCGGAGACCGTAGCCCGACTCACCAGTGTCGGGCCAGTTAGCCTCCCCTAGCCCGTTAGTGGAGGACTTGGGAGTAGGTCAGGACTAGCTAGGGTGTATCCCCAGTTATCCGGGTGAGGGGGCCGCTACCCCCTCTAGTGCTGTCCTGTACCGATAAGTTTGAATAAACATACGTGTGCCTCAACCTGGATGTCCAGCGTACTTACCGGTACTTCATCTGGTGTCAGAAGAACTACGGACATGGAAACACGCCAGACAGCTCGAGCCAGAGTACCGGAGGAGGACACTGCTGAAGTCATTGAGCCCGAGACGGCTCACCAAGACATGGCGCAGCCGGGGGCCGACGCGTTCCTACCGGGGCATCGGCATGAGGAGGGGCCGCAGCCAGACGCGCTACGGCTGGCTCACGAGAGACTGGCGGAGCTACTGTACGCCGCTGCCGCCACGCTGGAAAACATCACGCGGCTGGGGGCTGGTGGTCCACCACGGGGCGAGGGGAGTCGTCGACCTGAGCGCCTTCCCGCCATTTCTGAAGACTCCAACTTTGAATTTCCCGCCATCGTTACGGCAGCTGCAGAGGGCGTGGCCGGGCTCAACCTTGGGTCCGACACCGCTCTCGCTGGGACAGCTGCATCATCACCAGCGGAGGGAGCGTCATCACATCGGCGACAGGCGATTCCATCTGCCATTCGCGCCGACGCACAGCCGAGTCCCGGGAATAACAGCCTGCAGACTTCCAAGGCGAACGCTGCGCTGCAACAACGGCTGCCTCCGCTGAAAGAATTTGTTGGTGCAGAGGGCGACTGGGGCGGCTTCCAGCGACGCTTCATCGCCCACCAAGAAATGGCAAGGTGGTCCGACGATGAAGCCCTCTGCGCGCTGCCGGCGCTCCTCGACGCCGACGCGCTCGCCGCCCTCACATCGGCGCCAAGAGAGAAGCGTTCTACTCTGCCGAGGGCGCTACAACTGCTGGCTGGGGTCTATGGACCATCTGCAGAATGCAGACAGCAGTTCTACGACCGCAAGCGGGGTGAAAAGGAGTCGCCCCTGGCATACAGGACGAGCCTCCTGGCGCTGGCCAAAACGGCTTTTCCCCATATGGACGACGACGGCGTGGACGCGATGGTCACGGAGAAAATCCTCCTCCTGGCAGACGACCTGGACATCGCTGTCGTCGCACAGGAGGACGCCGAGATGACCTCTCTTCAGGCGGCGCGCCTCCTTCACGCCAACCTTCTGTCCCTGCGGCGGAAAGCCAGCAGGGCATCGGCCGGGCGTGCGGTGGCTGCAGCCACCCTTCAGACGGAGGAGCTCTACGCCGTCGACCACCGACGGCAACAGGCGCAAGGAGCACGGGCGGCCCGGGACGGCTCAAGCCGGTTCGACCGTCCATCGTCTCCACCGGGGGGTCCGCGGTGTTTCAACTGCGGCGTTCGGGGCCATGTCGCCTTGGGGTGCCGCTCGCCTCGACAGCGCGGGACGACGCCTCGACGGGACGCCGGGCCTCCTCCTCCCAAGCTCCAGCAACATGATCCGGCGAGTCGCGGCACCACACATGTTTGGCCAAAGCACCCACCCGTTGCACACTCTCGCACCACAACGAACGGGGGGCCGATGTTGCGTTGCGACGGCCCAACGCGGATCACTGCGGGGACTCGAATCGAGCCCAAACAGTGGTCCGTGTTGGCCCATCGCGTGGTAGCCGCGTCGTCAGGGTCGTCGGCCGTGGTCGGACATATTGACGGGGTAGAGGTACGCATCCTGGTCGATACGGGGGCATCGGCGACAATCATTTCGGAGTTAATTTACAATATTCTGCCTGTACAAAGCCGGCCCTTACTGCCGGTTAACGTCCCATTCTATGCCGCTAACGGGGGCTCTCTGGGCATCATGGGACAGATTCGCGCGCAAATTTGTATCGGGGACATCAAATTGTCGGGGCCGATTTTCGTTTCCTCCTCGCTGGCGGTTCCGTGCCTGCTGGGGACGGATTTCTTAGGCAAAATGCCAATTCGTATTTTGATCGACCAAGGATGCATTGAGCTTCCGTCAGGGCGACGCATGGCCTTCCTGCCTTCCCCTGCGGCGGCTCGGACGGCGTTCGCGACGGTACCGGCGTTCGTCGTCAGAACAGTTAGTGTGCCGCCGGGAGCTCAAATGCTAGTGCCTCTGAAACTTCGTAAGCCCTTCGCTAAGGGCGTAGGGGATCAGGGTGTTTTGCTGGGACCGTCTAGGGCCGGGGTTAGTGCACCTCATTTGATTCCGGCCCAGACCGTCGTAAGAGGGGACGAGGACCCTTTCATCGCGGTCCTCAATGTGGGGTCGCAGACAGTGGTGGTTCCTCAAGGGACGGTGCTCGCTCACGCGACGCCGGTACCCTGCGAGGAACCTGTCGCGAACCATGTTGGCACTGCTTCCCGAATGCTCCCACATTCGGACAGCGATGAAGGGTGGCTCGACGCGCTTTGTGCGGGATCGACGGACCTGACAAATTCAGAGCGCCAACAGCTTAGAACGCTACTGAGGGAATTTTCCGACGTTTTCAGTCGGGATAAATATGATTTGGGTTGCACTCACCTGCTGCGTCACCATATTGACACGGGTGACAGCGCGCCAATTCGCCAAAATCCGTTTCGGTTAAGTCCCGCCGAAAAGGACCATGTCAAATCGGCTGTTGATGACATGTTAGCCGCCGACATCATTTCTCCCTCCACCAGCCCTTGGGGAGCGCCGATCGTCCTGGTTAAAAAGCAGGACGGCTCGTTGCGGTTTTGCGTGGATTTTCGGCGCCTTAATAAAATTTCGGTTGCCGACGCATACCCGCTCCCACGGATGGACGAATCGCTGGACGCCTTGGCGGGAGCGCGATTCTTCTCCACACTAGATTTACTTTCGGGATTCTGGCAGCTTCCTCTGGACGATGATTCTAAGCCTAAAACTGCTTTCCGTACACCGCACGGCCTGTTCCAATTCAACCGGTTGCCGATGGGCTTACACTCAGCGCCGGCAACTTTCCAGCGATTGATGGAATTGGTTTTGGCTGGATTGCAATGGGAATCGTGCCTGATTTATTTGGATGACGTTATTGTCTTTGGTAAAACTTTTGATGAACATCTCCAGAGGTTGCGGGCGGTTTTCCTAAAGATGCGGGCTGCTAATTTGAAATTTAAGCCCCAGAAATGCCATTTGTTACGCGAGTCGGTGCGTTATTTGGGGCACATCGTAGGGCGCTCAGGTATTGCTACCGATCCCGCCAAAACGCAGTGTGTCAGCTCCTGGCCGACTCCCACCTCGGTGGGAGAGGTCAGGAGTTTTATTGGCTTCGCATCATATTACCGACGCTTCGTCGCTAATTTTGCAACGATTGCCAAACCCCTACACGCGTTAACATCTAAAGGGGTTCGGTTCCACTGGGGTCAGGAGGAGGAAGCTGCTTTCTGCTCCCTTCGGGACGCCCTGGTGAAGGCTCCTCCCCTGATTTACCCAGATTTTTCTAGGCCGTTTTTGCTCGACACCGACGCGAGCAACACGGGTATTGGAGGTGTGCTTTCCCAGGTGGTTGACGGCGTGGAACGGGTGGTTGCGTACGGCAGTCGGGTGTTGTCTCCAGCGGAGCAAAGATATTGTGTCACCCGTAGGGAACTGTTGGCAATTGTCTATTTCATCCAACAGTATCGCCCATATCTGTACGGTCGGCATTTCACCGTCCGCACAGATCATGCGGCACTGCAGTACGCCCTGAAGGTTCAACAGCCATCGGGACAATTGTCCCGATGGTTGGAGGTCCTCCAGGATTTCGATTTCGAAACCACCTACCGTAAGGGCGTTCGCCACACCAACGCTGACGCTCTGTCACGGATGCCAACCGCCTCCGAATGCGCATGCCTCCTGGGGTCTGGGCGTTGCAAGCCGGCAGGGGACATGATGGTTCCGGTCCTGGCGGCCGCCGCCAATGACGAAACATTGGTCACCAATGATATCGCGGAACAGGGGAAAGATTCCCTGCTTGGGTTGCCCGTTAATGAATGGGGGCGCCTCCAAATGGAGGATACCTCCCTCCTCGCGTTGCGTCGTCGCGCCGGAGAGAGGGGGCGGGGGACGGGTGAGGCCGACGCTTGGGGCATGCACGCAGGGGTGCTCATGCATTGGGACAGCAAATCCCACCGTCACCGGCTGGTGGTCCCTTCGGGATTACGGGGTAAGGTGGTGTGGGCTGCGCATGAGCGCCTCCTCCACCTGGGGACCCAGAAAACTCTCTCCTTGCTCCAGCTGAATTTTTTTTGGCCAGGCATGACAAGGGATGTCACTGATCTGTTGGCAGCATGCCCTCGGTGTGCGCAGCGCAAACCACCGGCACGGGAGTCGAACCCGCCCTTGCAGTCCATCCAGGTCTCCCGAGTAAATGAACTGGTCGCGCTGGACATTCTGGGGCCATTCCCCGCCACCCCCAGGGGTAACAGATATTTGCTTACTGGGGTCGAATATTTTACGCGCTGGCCTATGGCCTGGCCCCTGCCAAATCAGTCGGCAGCAGCCATCGTCGACGCCTTTGTCCAGGGTTATGTCATGGACAAAGGTGCTCCGGAGCGGTTGCTGACCGACCAGGGTAGAAATTTTTCCGGGAAACTCCTAAAACAAGTCTGTGATCTCCTAGGAACGAAAAAAATTCGAACCTCTCCTTATCACCCGCAAACGGACGGGATGGTCGAGCGTCTGCATCGCACCATCTCGTCTATGTTGTCGCAGCAAGTCTCGGACTCACAGACTGATTGGGACTTACAAATTCAAGGGGTTCTAGCGGCATACAGATTGGCTCCCCATGCTGCGACGGGATTTTCACCATTCTTTCTTATGTATGGCCGCGAACCCGACCCACCTGTTCCGGCACAGCTGCAGATCCCCGCGCCGCTGGGTAAAATTAAATTGGATGAACACGTTAAATTTAACCTTGACAAACTGACTGAGGCGCGGGATGCTGCGAGGCTAAATTCTGACAGGCGTCAAAAGGCGAACGAGCGCCTCAGGCTGGCTCGCGCGCACGTGCTGCAGTGGAAGCCGGGGGACAGGGCATGGCTGCACTGTCCCCAGGTACCGCTCGCGACCTCCTCTAAACTCGTGCGCCCGTGGCGGGGCCCGTCGAGGTTGTCGAGGTTTTGAGGCCTCAGTGCGTTCGAATCAAATGGGGCAGGCGCCGGTGGTTTGTACACCCCTCTAGGCTAAAACCGTTTGTTGCGGTGCGAGGGCCCACTCCACACGCGCGGGGCCAAGCATGTGGGGGGTCGACCGACTCGGAGGGTCCGTCGCTGCTCTCGCCTGATGTGTTGCCGGCTGTCCCACCCACAGGTGCACCGGGAATGACGGGCTCACGCCCTAGAACCCACACGGGTGATGCCGACAGTCGCGCGACTTCAATCGCGACCTCACCTCGAATGGGACAGCCGCCACCGGATGGTCCGCCGTCCGGGGTTGCCCCGTGTGACGGGCCTGCGGCAAGGACGCGCGCTAAAATGCGCAGACTCTTATAATATACAGAAGGAAGAAAAAGAAAAATTTGTTTTTTATTTATTTTCCTTCACGTGTCATGGTTACTGTATGCTGCGTCGGTGGTGTGCTCCTTGCACACTGTGTGTGTCGTGTTGTGTGGGCGCGGTGTGTGTGTGTGGGTGCGTTGTGTGTCGTGGGTGTGCTGTGTGTGCTGGGGGAGTTCCTGGCTAGTTGTATATACGCGCTTTTACGGATTTCGTATTTATACGGGGGGGGGTGCGTCGGACATTCCCTTCGGGGGTGTGCTTGTTCTTCTTGTTGTTCTTGTTGTTGTTGTTCAATTTGCATTTTGTTGAAAAAAAAATGAGGCACACACGGGGTTGAGGGGTAAATGTTCCTTTATTGGAATTGTTGCAGCCGGGACGGCTGCGAGCTGTAATGGGGGGAGTGATGTAGGGTTGTTACGGGAGGGCTGTAGGTGCATGGGATCCAACGGGGAATAAACACAGTGGGCGGAGCTCCGGGAGTACACGGGGGGGGGTGCCCGCAGCGACGTCCGCATCAGGCAGCCTGGGGGGTTGTGATCCTGACGGGGGGTATAAAGGGGGAGGACAGAGAGAGCTCGTGGCTCAGTCTGGGAACGAAGGAGGAAGAAGGAAGATCTTCTAGTTAGAAGCCCTGGACTCCCCTCGACGCCGCCCTTGTAAGGGCTGCGGAGGATCGAGCCAGAGGCGTGGTTCCGTGAACCAGGGTCAGTACCCTGGGACTCCGGAGACCGTAGCCCGACTCACCAGTGTCGGGCCAGTTAGCCTCCCCTAGCCCGTTAGTGGAGGACTTGGGAGTAGGTCAGGACTAGCTAGGGTGTATCCCCAGTTATCCGGGTGAGGGGGCCGCTACCCCCTCTAGTGCTGTCCTGTACCGATAAGTTTGAATAAACATACGTGTGCCTCAACCTGGATGTCCAGCGTACTTACCGGTACTTCACATGCAAGCAGGTGCTCAACGGCAGACGTTCGCGTGGAGGTCATGATGTAATACGGAGGATCTTGCCATTCCTGATGTTAAGCAGGCTTGAGCCTGGCAAACGCCTTGATGGGTGACCACTGTGCATACCAGGTGTCATAGGCTGTGGTGCTATATATATTGTGCACAATAGAGGGCAGTCCAGAAAATCCATGGTTGTACTGTACTCATATGCTGCACACCGATGCTCCTCCTCTTCGGCCCCTTCACTGATCAGTGTGGTGAAGTATGGCCCATCTATAATCAAATCTGTTTATTTTACAAACCCCAGAGGGATGATGGTCTGAGTTGAAATGTGACCGGGATTTGTTTACAGTATAACCGTACTACAATGAACCTTAAACGTGATCGTATTGTATTACAACAATGCAACTTTGCACATCCAAATGTGTATCCATTGTATTTCAACTAGGGCTTGTAAACTCAATGAATCCTGAACTGTGGCCACTGTGGTCACCGCCACGGTGATTTTCAAGAGGTCTCAACCTACTTTTTAAATCCTTTATATTAAGTTCGCTTGCTTGCTTGCGTGCGTGCTTGCTTACGACCGTGCACATCTTTCGGTCGTTTTTTAACCCACTTCCCGTGATCCAATCGAGCTGACATTTTCCACACAGACTCGTTGTGCGAGACAATTAATGTTCGTGAAAAAAAATTAATTTTTTTTTAAATCCTTTATATTAAGTTCGCTTGCTTGCTTGCGTGCTTTGCATGCTTGCTTGCTTGCTTACGACCGTGCAAATCTTTCGGTCGTTTTTTAACCCACTTCCCGTGATCCAATCGAGCTGACATTTTCCACACAGACTCGTTGTGCGAGACAATGTTCGTGAAAACATTTTTCAAAAATTTTACACTTTTTAGGCAAAAAAAAATTATTTTACATTTATTAAAATACAACTCATTCATGGCTTTGGCTGAACGTCACAGTGTAGGAGCCCAGAGCGTAACCCCTCCACAGGCAGTGGCGGAGTAGCGCAGTTGGTAGCGCCCTCGCTTCCCATGCCAAAGGTCGCGGGATCGATCCCCGCGTCCTCCACAGGCGAATATATTTTTAAATCCTTTATATTAAGTTCACTTGCTTGCTTAGGACCGTGCAAATCTTTCGCTCGTTTTTTAACCCACTTCCCGTGATCCAATCGAGCTGACATTTTCCACACAGACTCGTTGTGTGTGACAATTAATTTTCGTGAAAACATTTTTCCAAAATTTTACACTGTTTAGGGAAAACAAATTAAATATTTAATTACCAATTGTTTAATACTGGCAGACAATCATCTGACCCATAGGTGGCAGCCATCTCAAGCCAGAGGACGAGAAGACTCTAGCCGCCACGCATATAAAGGATTTAAAGTGAAAAACTTTGTTTTTACGGGTTTACTTGTTATTACTCGTCCAGCGGCGACCAAGAGGAATATCGAAGAGCGGTTAGTGGGAGACTGATTGGGCAAATCTTGGAGGTCGCTGCGTGTCTACTCAGCAGCAGCTGCAGGACCTGACCGTTGGGTGTAAAAAGTTGGGGAGCATCGACGGCATTATATGTTGAACCTTTTCCATACCGTACGTAGCCAACCATGATAATTTGAGGTGCGGGGAAAGGACCACAAACTAAACACAAAAAGCAGTTTTAAACAAATTAGTTTTCAATCGAGATGATTTAAAAGTGCATAGCTCCAGTGGCTTCCTAATATCGGAAGGAAGAGTGTTCCAGACGGCCGCAGAAGCGCATCTGAAAGTGCTCGATGCAGTGACCGTCTTTGTTCCATGGCTAGCCAAAAGCCGTTGCTGCGAGGATGACCGGAGTTGACGTAGCCATGGTGACTTCCCGATCTTTATCTCAGTTATTCTCCCGCCCATTATTATAGAGTTATAATTTGACACCGGTTTAAACTGCATGGTTGAACGTTGTGGTTACGTGCAGTATAAAGTGTATGAGTTTGAGTTATCTTCAACAGGACGTGAGAGTAGCTATCACACCCGAGAAGTTGAAATAACACGAAATTCAACGGACGTTGGAAACCACATTGTTTACAATCAATGGGTTTAGAAATGTATTTTATACCGTTACCATATTGATATAAATGTTATCGTAGTTATTTTATATTGATGGATTCATACATGATTATTCACCAATGACTCTTAAGTATGATATCATTTCATACTTTTATAAATGACCACGTACCCCCTGGGACATTGCCACGTACCCCCAGGTGTCCGCGTACCCTCTCTCGGTTGAGAACCACTGGTGTAGAGGGATGACACTCATACAGTAACTTTGATTCCACGAAGTGTGCGTTGCGATCGAAACGTCTTAGTTTTTTGTTGTTATTTTTTTATTATTTTATTTTAACCTATTTACGTGAATTTACCGAAAGACCCAAAGAATATTAATTCCTGCAGTCACGAAAGCTTTAAGTCAAGTGTCCAGTTCTATTGGGCTAGCTCCACCTGCTGGCTAAGGGTAATTGATGATGGCGACATGGTGGCGCAATGGTTACCGTACCGCATTGCTAATCAGTCAACCTGAGTTCAATTCCTGGCCACGGCTCCCATCAACGGCGAGGAATGTATCTGAACAAGTCCCCAGCTCCACCTTTAACCAACCAAAAATCTCCTTCTCTTGGGATTTTCGGCAATTGGGGCATGGTCGTTTCCCTCACCGATATCTCCTTGCAGCGCTCTCACCCACTTCCCTCTGTCCGTCGCTGCTTCTTTCCTCTGCGATGGCTTCGGCGTTTGGTTTTTGACACCGAGTCAAGTCAACATCTTCCTCTTCCCCGATTACCTTCAAATGTTCCCCTCCTTCACCGTTGTCTGAGATGGTCATCTTTCAACCTGGTTATGCATCTGAAATATCTCAGCTTCTTGTACTTGACTTGACTTAGTGGCCTCAAATCTTCATCGTATTACTGTTCTTTTTTCCAGGACTTAGTTGTTCCATTTCATGATCTTCACAAGAAAATTGAATAATTCCCAGGAAGATATCACGTAGAAGGCAGCGATTTGCCTTTCTACGTCTTTCTTAAGAATCAATTGTGACACCCACACATCACTCTTGACTTGCAACTCACGGTCGAAAATCCACCCACACCCCATGGAGAGGCCTTCATCCAGCAGTGGTCTGACGAAATACAACGTTAAAAGATGATACCTTCACGTATTCCCGGGAATATAACCGCATGCGCACATAGAAAAAGACAAATAACCCCCGTAAAGGCTTACACTGTTGAGGCAAGTGCACACACACGCGCACGCACACTTACAAAGACAATCATCCCCCGTATAGCCTTAACATACTTTTGGGGAAAGTGGTGAAGACCGGCACAACACACGAGGGGAGTGGGGTGGCCAGCACCACGCTCGACCGCCTTTGTCTCCGCAGTGGCGATGTTTCCACACTGCACCAGGTACTCGTTTTAGGTTTGAGTCGACCTAGGGCAAAAGGCAGAAAATCAGCGCTGGTGTTGGCCATGAGCGAGGAATCAAACTCGGCAGGCTGGGTTCGTAGCGCAGCACGCGCTCACCACTACACGACCGCTCCCCGCAAAGACATTTCCCGTATATCCTGCATAGACTGTTGGGGCAAGTGCTGTTAGTGAGCACCTATGAAGGCCGGCACAGCACAAGAGGGGGGTGTGGGTGGCCAGCACCACGCACAGCCGCCTTTGTGTCTCCCTCATGGCGATGTTTGTAAACACCGCACCAGGAACTCATTTGAGACTGAGTCGACCTAGGTTGAGGCCCAGAACCGGTTCAGAAAATCGTCACTGGTGTCGGCCGTGAGCGGGAATTGAACCCGGGGTCGCCAGATTAGTTGCGCAGCACGCTAACAACTACACTACCGCTCCCCAGGCCCACACACACACACATATGCACGTGACTCCAATGGTGTAAGTGGGAACAGGAAGCGTCAGCAGTTCTCAGCTTGATAACATGAACGCCGCCGCTGCACAAGGAGTCGTGACAGCGGCGCGAGCCGAGACAAAGCGCGCGCCGCTGCCCTAATGACTCCGGTTGCCGCCTTGCATCTGAAATCATTTCCCTCGGACTTTGGCCGGGTGTGGCGGGCAGGGGGGGGTTGGTCTCCCATTTAGGTAGCGCGAGGAACAATATGAAAATGTAGAGACGGGGTGCGGTAATGAATGCCCCCCCCCTGCCCTTTGGAGGAAGGGAAAAAAACGGAATAAAAAATTGGAGGAAAAGAGGGTAGTACCGGTTGCATGCCGTTCACGCACAATGGACAGACGGGCTGGGTCGAATGCTTTTGCGAGCACCGACCACACTTCTCATGCTTATCAGCGTTCTTGCATCTTGTGCAAGATTGTCCTTGAACCTTTTCTATGGTCGGTCGGAAAGAAGTCGACGGTGTAGAAGTTGCGCCTTTACGATAAAAAAACCCCTCGACTTGGGTGTTTTGCCCCCACCAATGTTTTCATTACAACCGAACAATGATGCGCCGGAGACCGTCGGGCACGTCCGCATATGCACAGCACTGCCCACACGTGTGGATGTTAAAGGGTTTGGGGAAGTTTCGAAGGGATTGTGGTGGGTAAAGGTTTTTAAAGTCCCGTGCTATCGTAAGCATGCCCAAACGCAGTCGTTAAGAAAGCGTTTTATCGTCTGAATGTTAAGCCGTGTGTCACGTTAAACGAAAACATTCTTCGTTTCATCAATGGGGTATTTTTTTTCAGTACAAGTGAATGGGTGCCTCGGTGGCAATATGTTAATGACCTTGCCTGATATAGCGGGAGGTCGTGGGTTCGATCCCGATCCTGACGCATGTATATTTTTAGTTTTCATGTTCTTTCCGTGGTCGTGTGGATTTTTCCCCAGGCCCTCCAGTTTTCCTTCAACATTTAGAAACATATGAAAAAATAAGAATAGGTTTTAACCTTTCTGGCAATAAAACAGGAGGTGTTAAGATGTTCAAATACCAAATAGAAACCTTTTGCAATAAATCAAGTCTGCATTAACTACACATACTTGTGGTGAACATGCAAACAAACATGCTCTGATAATATATGCATTGTCCTTGAAACTGATTGGTCCACACCAGAGACAGCTTTCTTTAGAGCCTCGTCTCAAACGGTGTTAGACCAGAGGACGGTAAAAGGCGTCTAACACCGTTTGAGACGAGGCTCAAGAGAAAGCTGTCTCTGGTGTGGACCAATCAGTTTCAATGACAATGCATATATTATCAGAGTGTGTTTTTTGTTTGCATTCTGACCACAAGCATTGTGGTTAATGCAGACATGATTCCTTGTAAAAGGTTTCAGTTTGGTGTTTTAACATCTTAACACCTGTTTTGTTGCCAGAAAAAGGGAAAACCCTATTATCATCTTAACACCTGTATTCTTGCCATAAAGGGTAAAATATATTCTTACTTTTTAATACTTTGATACTGGCAAAAGAGGTCCTATTTAGAAACATGCGTATAGAATATTTGGCTGCTATACATTTCCGGATAACAAGCCACTTGTTGAGTTATCATTTGTGGCCAGATCGTTTCTTAAAGAGAGCTACATATGTCAGTGAGCCTTACCTGGTAAAATAAAAACGTACAAAAAAGAATATAGGAAATTGTTATTTTTTTCTTGAGTTTATTCAGAAGAGATGCTGCCACAGTGGACTTGCAATCCAGAGGTTACCGGTTTGGTTCTATCTCTGATTCGAGCAGCAGTAAAAACAATGGTGCAAGTTCTTAAATCTCACCCTCCCTCACTTCTGTCCACCCACAGTAGTATACATGGGTAGACCACAGTCAATCGACAGAGCGAGGAAGAGTAGGCCAAAATAGACAATTTTTAAATCCTCACTCTAGCGAAAGCCCTTCTGCCAGCAATGGCATGAGCAAGCGATTGCAGGGCCCTATATTGACGTGTTAGTTAATAACATGTTGGCTATATATGTGATAACACTACGAGTTGAAGAACCACAAATTAAAAATAATATAATTTCCTTCCTGCTCAAATAAGCACGTGGCATTACTCATCTCTGTTAGTGGCCCTACGCCAGTGGTGGAAACTCCACATTCCTATGGTGAGTTATTCCAAACGACAACCGCTGTTAAATTCCCATAAAAGTGGCACCGCCAGATAAATGATGGGCAAAGATGACCTCCCGCTAAAGATTTGAACCTTCCTATAGCCAATCTTAATTTGAAGCTTTCGTGACTGCAGGAATGCATACTCTCTGGTTCTTTCGGTAAAGTCACGTAGGTAGCCAGTTTAAGAAATCGAGCCTAGCACGACTCACAGCTTTAATGAAACCGCAAACCAGACAAAAGCAAGGAGGCACAAAGTCTGCCTCGTTATTTTAGAGTTCCTGTGTCTTAAAAGAGACTTCCTTGCCACAAACAAACAAACAAAAATCTCACCAGCACAAAAAAAGATTCTCTTAGAAGTTTTACAGGATATTTTAGAGGAGCTTGCAAGTGAAGTAACACGCACACACACACACGAAAACCACGGAGGTCACATCGGGAAACGGTAGTCACGAACCTTGACCCCGCTTGAACGCGAGTGTTCCTCAGCTTTAATTAGCTGTATTTTATTTTGCATTTCCTGACAAACTTTGCAAAAATGTGGGTAAAATAAAAGAGCATCTTGCTTGCTGTGTTGACCAAAAGAACATGGGCAAGGCAAAGCGGCTTCGTGACTGTGACTATTTTTAGCTGTTAGAAGTGTAACGACGATCATTTGTAAAACTTGATATTGGTCGTGGAAAAAATAAATGGGGGTCAATGTTATTTAAACACCCCTGATTGGGTCCCCAAAGCCAGCAAGTGGCTTTGTTAAGTAACAATATAGAGCATGGCTGCATGGGCCATACCTACTTGTTTGGAAATTAGGGCTACAGTATTTAAAACAGAGTGCAGGAAGTGTCAGTGACATTGCCATTGTATTTAATGGGGTTTGTTTCTGCGATGTTATTGTGCAGGCGCTTTCAATGAAGGGAAATTACGGCAAATAAACTGCGAGAAATGTGCTTCCTTAGGATTATATTAATGCGATAATGCCGTCGCAATAAAGAATGCACGTGTTATTACAACACAGGGATTCAAAGGGCATCCATTGTGATTTACAATAGCATTACGAACAGATGCATACATAATGGTTTGAATGCATTGGCATTCATTGTTTTAATTATGTACATATTTGCGATGATTCATTTTAAATTTCGCATGGATAATTATATTGCCACCTATTACTAATATTTGTGCTTACCCAATTGTATTTCGCTTTTTAAGTTTAAATGGCTGTCCCATTTGTGTGAAATGGGACAGCCATCTGCATCACGCGCTTTCATATAAGCTTCTGCGGCCGTCCGTAACGCTCTTCCTTCCAATATTCGGAAGCCACTGGAGCGATGCAATTTTAAATCTCGATTGAAAACTCATTTCTTTAGAACTGCTTTTTAAATCCTTTATATTAAGTTCACTTGCTTGCTTGCTTGCGCGCTTACGACTGTGCAAATTTTTCGGTCGTTTTTTAACCCACTTCCCGTGATCCAATCGAATTGACATTTTGCACACAGACTCGTTGTGCGTGACAATGTATTTTCGTGAAAAAAATTTTTTCAAAAATGTTACACTTTTTAGGAAATTTTTTTTTATTATATTTAATTACCAATTGCTTAATGGTGGCAGGCAATCATCTGACCCATAGGTGGCAGCCATCTCAAGCCAGAGGACGAGAGGACTCTAGCAGCCACGCATATAAAGGATTTATAGTGAAAAACTTTGTTTTTACGGGTTAATTTTTATCCCCCCCCACACACTTCGGATTAGCACGGTCGGCTACTTACGGTGCGAAAGAACTTCAACATACATACAGAAGAGGTTTGCTTATATCCAGGCGTTGATTCAGCCATACACTCCAACTGAGACCTCTTAAGATCCACCAATCGTGGCCCTATTCAGCGTGAGCGCGCTGCAGGCCCCAAACCTCAGGTGACTACCAGGCTCTGGAATCCCCTACCCTTGGAGTTCGCTCGATGGAGAGTTCTTAACCCCGTTTGAAGATCCCCACCACCCGTTTAAAATGGCCGCCTCTCTCTCTCTCGAAGATCTCTCTCTCTGGTCTATGTACTTTTAAATCTCGATTGAAAACCTAATTTCTTTACAACGGCTTTTTGCGCTGAGTTTTGTCGTACTTCCCTTGCACCTCCGATTAGCACGGTTGGCTACGTACGGTGCAAAAAAGAAGTTATACATAGTACATTTCAGCTCATATTTGATGCACACTCTTTGTTCATAAATCCGGGACCCCTTGAGCTGCTTGTGGCACGAAGCTTTTGCTCACCTTCATTACGTCGAGTGCCGCCACTGCATCTCGCATTTGTATCCCCCCCCCCCGCAGCCTAAAAGATGTGAGGGGGGGTTATCATCCCTCTACATCTATATTCCCACATCCATGATAGAGGCATACATAAAAAAACGTATCTGTTTAAATTGCTGTTTATTTATCGAGGACTTTACATAAAATAGCAGAGACTAGAAGTTGGCAGAAATGCAAAAGAAATCTGTACCCACCATCATTATTAGCAAGCATTACTTTGAAAAGATGGAAACAACATGCGTAATGCATTTTTGGTACGTAGTTCCCTCCAACTCTGAAGATGGGCTCGCCGCAACGGCCCCGAATTGATAGTTTGTGTAAATACGATGATTAGACGCCAAGTTCAAAGCCGCAGTATCTCCGCTACATCTACCATCCTCCCATGCAGCACTGGGTTCCCACATTAAGATGTGCCCTGCGCAGGATAGGTGGGGCAGACAGTAGAGTGCTCAACACGGACGCAGGACCCATTTACACCACGCCCTGCTTTGCAGCAAGTTCAACGCTTATTATCTTCTGTGCATTAAAAAAAAAGCCTTTCAGTGTTCCAAAAAAAAATTCTTTACTAAAAGTTATTTTGTTGGTTGGGGCCAGAGGGAGGAGTAGGAGCGGCATGGATTTTAACAGTGGCTTGGGTGAAAAAAAAGTCTGTCTGGGTGGGAAGCAGGCAGACGGAGCTGCAGATTAGGAGGGGGCAGTGTTTGTGATGGGGCTTCCGAGTGCGGCTATAGTCCGTGAGCTGCATCCCGCGTGGACGAGCAGTGGCGGGGGCTGCTGCATCGCTTGCCGCGGCGTCCTTCCGTGCGTGGGGAAGACACACCGAGGCCCTTCGGTGCGAAACCCAAGTTCAAGTTTGCGGGAGTTCAGATGTTCTCACAACGCATCGTCACTCTGATCCTCTGATCGCGGATGAAGTCAAATATCCACCAGGCATTCAGAGCGCTGAAGCTGCCCCCATTGAGCTCCTGGGTTCAAATCGGGTCCTCGAGTGAAGTGAGTTGATCGTCTCGGCCCATTCACTCGTGGCTGCGCAAAAAATAATAATTAACATTTAGTTATGCATACAGCTGTTCTACTGCAGTTCTACTGCTGTATCTTTCCACCTGATGAGGATTGCTTGTGTTGCGATCGAAACGTCGTGATTTATTATTTATTTTTCTACCTACATGACTTTTACCGAAATAACCAAAGAGTATGGATTCATGCAGTCACGAAAACTTCAAATCAAGGTTTAGTTATGCACTTAATGCGGCAAAATTCCTGCTCTGAGAATGAAAACATTGGTTTAACTGTCATGCCGACGAAGCTCGCTCTCATATGCAGAGTGTATGGAAAGTGCTGCCTTTTACCGTGCGACTACCACAGGTCACTTTAAGGCAGCGGTCCCCAACCCCCGGGCCGTGGACAGGTACCGGTCTGTGGCCTGTTAGGAACCGGGCCACACAGCAGGAGGTGAGCAGTGAGTCCGCGCGTGGCCCACCCCCATTGTTTTATTGACCACTTCCATCCACGCCTCTTTCCCACACTGCGCACTTGTCTCAGTCACAGTGTTGGTGAGCCCACAAGCTAATAACCCCTAGCCACAATGAGTAAAAAGCAAACGTCGCTGGAGATCTTATTTGAAAAGAGGGAAAGACCCAATGATGACCCCCCCCCCCCGTTCCGTGAAAAATTTGTCTTCCACGAAACCTTTCCCTGGTGCCAAAATGGTTGGGGACCGCTGCTTTAAGGGACCTCACAGTTAGCTCTGTGTAATCTGCTTCCGTGGGCTGTTCTCTAACACGAAATGTGGCGCTGCCTCTGTAAGAGTTCCGAATTGCTACTGTGTCTCATCACACGACACGAATGGCACGCCCTGCAAATAGTGTTTCGTGTCAATAAAATTAATAATGTTCCTTCTTACGGCTGGAATAGGCCAAAATTAAGTAACAACCCAAATTTTACGTGATGTCTTTTTTATTTGTTTGTTCGTGCAGTCATCGATGAACCAGGCTGAGACCGTCAACACTTGCGGACCTGACTTCAAAATAGGTGGCAGCTTGCATTGGAACCTAGGATCTCAGTGATGCCAGCTCAGTACTTTCACACAGCATTACCCCCCTTAGCTACCCAGCTATGCTTTACAATAGCAACATCTACAAAACACAACCTAAATTGATATTACAAAGTAGAATATTTCACATCCGACGGTAGCCTCCCACAGCCCTTTCAAAAAAATCTCCCACTTCATTGCTAATCTGCGGGCTGCTGCAAACACTTTTGCAGGTGCTGTTTGGCGGTCCCTTTGGAGTTGCTGAGCCCTGCAAGGTTGGAGTGATGTGAAAATATCTTGACAAAAAAGAAGTGCATGGCGTGCGTGTCTTCTGCCACGTGTAAATAAGTAACAAACGCCGGCTGCGGGGGGGGGGGGTATGGGGGGAGACACGCGTTTGTTTTGAGAAAAAGCGCCGGATCATCACAGAAGGCACTGCAGCAGCGGTCACCCGCACCCCGCCCTCTTTACCGCGCATCTAACAACAGCATTAGCTCACTTTTGTGTTTTACTACAAACAAAAAAGCTCGCTTTTCAGCATTTCACTTGACGATGCCTGTCATCGGTTTCAAGCTACCCAATTTGCATATTTGATTTGTGATATCAGCATCATGCCATGTGATGCGCAATCCGTTTGGAATGCTAAGAGCCCCAATGCATTACCCACGTTTAGTGGAGACTCACTCCCTACCTGTTTTGTGCACCTGCACTTTAAGCGCATTTTTAAGCTGCTTTGAAACATTGCGGTTTTTGCAAGACACGCAAGTGTCTATTAGAATGTTGCCCTTTTCTCCCAAATGTGATACGAAAAAAATCCCAAATGTTAATCTGGCAGTATGGCGCAGTGGTCACACTTGCTCCTCACAGCAAGAAGGACCTGGGTTCGATTCCCCACTCGGGTGCCTTTCTGTGTGGTGATTGAAACGTGCTCCCCTCTTCTGCATGACACTTCTCCAGGTTCTCCGCATTCCCTGGTTTCCTCCTGTAGACTAAAAAAACCCCATACAATATGACTAGTATTGGCCAAGCATCCAATGTTGAAAAATTACCCGCACGTTACAATACTTTGAGATCACAAGTAGGAACATCACCTGCTAGGGCAAAAACTTGACAAGACTTGAAAGGGTTTTTTTTTGGGGGGGGGGGGGGGGATAAACAAGCATAACAATACTTTAATAATATAATAATGTAAATAATATTATAAATACTATTCCAATTGTGCCGTCAGCACCTTATGTCTGAAAATACGAATATATTCGCAAATTTCAAGCAGCAATGAATCATGCGTGTTTTTGAACGGCCCACAGTAGCAGATATCACTCAACTGCTTCTGAAATATCTTCCAGTGACCACTTTCCAACCTGCCTTGCTTCAGAGAGAAATGTTCCCGGCATGACCGTCAAACCTATGAGTTTATTTTTATTTTCAGAGATGGAAATGAGCAAAATTAAGCGCAAAACGCAACTGAATATGAGGAGGGCTGGGGAAAGAGTGGTTGTGAAGTCTGTTGTGACCAGGCTGAGAAAATAAATTGACTCACTGCATTTAATTTGCTGATTTATAATGGGCAACCGCCCGTATTCATATCAAGGATCTCAGCGGTGCCAGCCCAGCGATCTGACCTGTCAGCCACCTGGCCTTCTCATATAACACACCTTTTATAGATGGTTTTATATATATAATGTTGTAAGTTGTTGGCACCCGCTTCCTTGTGTTGTGGTGATAAAGGTGCAAACACTTTTGCACTGATGTAATGCGTGAGCTCACCGAGACGGATGAAGTGGTGCGTATTTATACACGCGGGCCTGTGCCCTTCAGAGGGAGGGCTTACAACCGTGGGAATTTAGGTTTCTGTCACTGTCCGGCACTCTGACCTAGCGTCGACTTTAACAAGCGACTACACCGCTGAAATCCGGAGGCCGCCGGTTCGATCTCCCGGCGCCGCAGTTGAAACAATTGTGCACGTTTCATAAATCGCACCACCCATATGCAGCCATCTGTATAGATGGGGTCCACCACAGTTGGTCAGTCAGCAGTTCTTGTGTGGGTGTTTTCCACCTCTTCCAAGACATCAGGCCAGTGTGAAAAAATGTAAGCCAACATACCTTCACAGAGGCTCTCTAGAACTTCCTCTCGTTAAAGTCCTTCTGCCAGAATGGCGTGAGCAAGCAATTGCAGGGCGAAGTAGCTCAGGCATGAGTATACTGAACCAGCAGCACTGAAATCCTATATCGTATTTCAGGTATTAGCCACCTGGTATTAAATAGGGTTTTCAAGTATCGTGAGTGGATGTTCTAAGCCCGGTCACCAATATGTAAACATAAAAACCATCACATCAAACTTTGTTTTTTTATCTACCTTGCTTCCATTTCATCTCTGAGAATGAAAATAAAGTAATCAGTTTTGCGGTCGTGGAGCAGAACGTGTGAGTAAGTGTGCCGCCACGTGGGTGGATTCAAAAGGACATTTGTAGGGATCTTGGATGTAGTTCCGCGAGATCTGCTTCCACATACCATGCGTTAACACCCAACGTATGCACAGCACTGCCAGGATTCCAAATTAAGTATTAGTTTTATGACACGATGCTGCTGATGTCTTAAATCAGCATGGAATTGGGGAGGAAACACAATGTATACATGTTAATGAAAACAAAACCTTAAAGTGTATCCATGCTCAAATGAGCATTTGGGAAGTACTCTTCTGCACTGGTGGCCTTGAGCCAGTAATGGAAAGTCCACGTTCTTATGGCAGGGAAAAATATTGCCGTCTGATGATCGCTGTTGACTTCCCTAAAAGTGGTTCTGATTTTATTAACATAAAACAAATGATGGAGTGAGTCACTCCCAGGTCAAGAGACAAACTCATGACTCTGCCCCAACGGTGAGTCAAGCGCTCTGCCATCGGAGCGACCCGGCCAGATTGCTGGGGCTTCCCAGCTGTCTCTGTGGACTTTATTAACATAAAGCAGACTGGGATATTTGGCAAAAAAAAACTTTCAGATCTTTCCACTTGATAAGATACATGATTCAGACTTACAGGACTCGATGCCCATCTCTGCTGGGAAAACCTATTCAAACAGATGTCTCATCAGCGGCTACCGACCGCAGCAGGGAAACATAATTCACATCCTTGATAATCGCAGAAGCAGCAATAATGGCCAAAATGTAAGTATGTGCAGCATCTGATTGCAATCAAATAGCATGTTGTGGGGGGGGGGGGGGTCATGGGCAGGAAAGCACAGGAGAGAGGAGGAAAAGCAACACCACGGCACAACCTGGGACAGAAGCTGGGGCACAGTACCAACAACAGCAGCGGCAGCCAGGGCAGCCAGTGCAGCACTAACGAGCCCCAGGGACTTCTTGGGAAAGGTGGGGTGCGGAGAGCCTTCACCAAACAAGTCCCACGGTATCCACGAAAAGCCAGGGACCATTCACCATTGAGTCTCAACAGCACTGGATTTCCCAAGCAATATGTTATGGGGATCCCCAAACTGCTGGACCTCCCTACTTCCCCCCTCAGCGGGGGGTGGAATTTTTTTCCAGAGCTCAGCCCTCAACCCTGAGCAGCTCCGGCTGAAATTAAGGCCCGAGTCCCAGGGCAGGTTCGCCACTGGTGGCAATACAACTTTGTAGAGTGGCCCGGGGGAGGGTGGGGGCCGGGCATGGAACCAGGGCAGGTGGGAGATAGGTGAATGTCTCAGAGGGTGCCTGTGTCCACGGGTCCCGTATTTCCCACAGTGCCCCCGGTACCCCAAGTGTGTGTGTGCGCGCCATCCTCCTACATTCCGCACGAGTCCCTGGTACAGGCATATCGCCGGCAGCGATGGGAATCTGTCAGGCGTGTAAACTCCCTAGCGGCCGAGCCATAATCACTTTATTTCTGAACGCATTTTTTGCACGTGCTTTACCAAATGTGGCAAAGAATCCATTCGGAACTCTCGCAGAGCGTCACGTTGTGTGTCCGGGGGTGGCCCGTGGAAAGAGATGTTATAGAACTGCTTCTGAAATTTCTTCAGGTGACTTCTTATCAACACTATGGGACAGGACTTTCCACCCAGCCTGCTGCAGAGATAAATGTTTGGCAAATGACAATCAAACGGTTATTTTTTTTTTATCTCCGAGAGGGAATGTAGGGATTAGCATGGTTGGCTACGTATGGTGCGAAAGAAGTTCAACATACATACTTGCAGCCAAATTGACTATAAAACAAAATGTAACGTGAAATGAGCATCAGGCCTTATTGCTCAAACCATATGCTATGATCACTCGATAAAGTCCTTCATTTGAAGGGCATTATTCGAGTATACATAACACGTATCTATTACAATAATTTACCTCTTTTCATATTTTACATAGGCAGTATATTGAAAATAATTGTTATAATATTTCCATATGTCTATATTGTGCTGACCCTTGTGTATGAGAAAGGTGAATACATTTATTATTACCGACTGATTTATACGATGGGGTGTTTTTATGCAGTCGTTGACGACTGGGCCGACACCATCAATTCACCAAACTTGATAACTCAGTTTAATCACCTGGTGGGATCCTGAATTCGAACAGTGGAATGAGCTACCCAGCCACCTCAGCTACCCGGCCACCTCTTAACCATTCCTACTTCAGAGATCAGCTGAGCAGATAACAGAAGCAGCCGATAAGTCTTAGGCTAGATGTGAATGTGGATGCAATTTTTTTGTGTGTGAACTCCTGGCAAACATGAACATCAGCCACCATAGGTCACGTTATATATGACAATAAATGCCCCCCCCCCCCACCAAGCAGAAGCATGTGCATCATGCCCATGGAGTGCGTGGGGGCAAGTGTACTGTTGATAAGGTGTTCAGATACATTGTGCTGATACACTTGTTCGGCCCCGTGGCTCAGGTGTGCTCAAGCTGGTGTGCAATTCAGTGCACGATGACGGTGGGAACTAACCCGGCTGAAAATAGCTCAACTGACCCAGACATCACGGCTCGGTTCAGCGCAACCGCTCCGCGTTCAGATGGCAATCTAGAAAATGTGACCGCAGCCACGCTGCAGATATATCGTGGGACGCTCGTTCGTTCTCATTCATTCATTCAACTACTCATTCAGCCACTCATTCATACATTTATATTCGAGCTAATACGTGTTGTTGTTTCTTTGAGTTTGGTTTTGTGTACAATGTTTTTAGCAGTCTAGAACATTTTTACTGTGACATTTACTGCCACGATATTTTAAAGCAACTTTTTAATTGATTGCAGTTAATAACCATTTGCTCTTAGGAAATTGGATATCACGACATTCATCTCTGTTTTAATTTGTTCCACAAGAATATGTTGAGTGTTATGATGTTTAATGCTGTGTTTTAATGTCTTGCACATGATCCGTTACTGTTAAGATATATTTATCGTACTTATCGTATGTATTAGAAGAGTCTTCTGGTCTCAACTTGGCTCTTACCTGGCCTTAAACAAAGGAAATTAATCAAGGAAAAAACTGTCTGGAGTAAAACTTCATGAGTAAAAAAAGTAAAAACACTCAAATGCAAAACCGAAGACAAAAATTGGTCAACAACCTATTATCCCAGAACCTACTTGTCGGGCTGCCTAATTAGAAATTAGGTGCGTGGCTCAAATAATTCATAACAATATCTCGTTTCCTATTCAGTGCTGTTTTCCACCCATTTAAATTGAAGCGGGAAGTACCTTCCTTTCCTGGACTCGGAACCCTGGAATTCAAAACACAGAGCAGCTGCAAGTCACGGTTGGGGGAGGGGAGGGCAAGGGGAAGGTACGGGCCACGTGTATTTCTGATCTGTCTCCAGCACGATTAGTGTCGCCCAGCTGCTCCGTTGCCCTTCTTACTTATCCCAACCCCTTCCCCACAACTGCCCCCCGTCGCCAGCTCCCTCAAGCCCACCTGCCCTGCCCGCCATAATCTGGCCCTGACGCACGCGCGTTAGGTCTTGGCTCCAGATTACGCTTTCATCATTCCCATTCGAAATGGGCGTGTGCCCGTAATCTAGACCCTTGGAGGGAGGGTTGGTGGATCATGTGAAGATGGAGCGATAACGCACGGAAAATACCAATTTATCCTGCAGAATAAAACGTTTGCCTGTTGGGAGGGGAAAAATGTGGTTTGGCGACTTGAAGAGAGGGAGGTATTGCAGTGAATACAGCTCAAGATCGGACAGGATGAAGGGAGTTTGGGCCGAAGAGCAACCATTGTTTAGGCATTCTCCCTTTTGCATACATGGGAGTTTCCTTGGGAACTGTGGTGTTTTTCCAATTATATCAGTCATCCCTGGGAGGGCCCTACTGGAAATGTCTGGAGCCATATACGCTTTCTGCTCATTTTTACTTTGCATGGTGCTCTCCAATCTTAACTTCTGTTTGGAATTTGGTATATGCTGGGAATGGTCCACCTGATTTGGACACTACAAATCATGGCCCAGTAAGTAGTAGCGTATTCACAACTTCTTAAAGAAGTTCACGGTTCAACTTCTTATTAGTTTTACTGCGGGCGTCATAACCATAATAATACTATTTTATTCAGAAGCGACCTGACCACAAATGATGGCTCAATGAAGTGGCTCATCATTTAAAAAATTATAGCTGCCAGATACTCAAAATGCATGTTTCTAAATGTGGAGGGAAAACCCAGAGGACTCAGAGACAAATCCATGCGACCACGAGGAGAACATGCAAACTCCAAATATACAGGCATCAAGGGTCGGGATCGAACCCACGACCTCCTATAAACCAAGCGAGGTAGTTAACATCTCGCCACCGTGACACCCTTGTCATATCTCCATTGAAAAATAGTTATATGTGTATAGTCATGCATAGGATCATGACTGAATAGAACAACAAGCCTTGCAGCGTATGATGCCACTTAATTTGTGGAAATGCAGAAGACATGAACGATTCCCTGACGTCCTTCACTCAAGTAGGCAATCTCTCATTAACATGCTAATTTCCACCTGGCAGCCTTTTGATTGGTGAAAAACCCGCCACTGTCGGGTTGGCTGCCCAATACTTGCATTAACATTGGCTGCTGACATTTGGGCTATGCCCATTTCAAATCTTTATAAACAGTTTGCCTTTGGAAGCTAACCCCCGTTTTCCTGAAGACGACCGCTTGTGTTGCGATCGAAACATCGTTTTTGTTTTTTGTTATTTTCTTTGAACCTACCTACGTGACTTTACCGAAAGACCCCAAAAATATGAATTCCTGCAGTCACGAAAGCTTTCAGTCAAGATCCATTCTGAGCTTTCACGTATAAATAAAAAATGTGTTAATCCATAGGCCGATTGGCTTTTCCAGACCAACATTATCTGGCTGCAAATTGTTCGAGCAAGCTAACTCTGGACCAGTTTCGATTTTCCGAGCCTCATCAGCAAAGGTCAGGCCTGTTGAACAAATGCCACCGGGCTACCAGATGTCATAATGAAAGCAGGTTAGTTTAAAAGGTAATACTGTATAGCAAATCGAACGCCAGGGTCTGTAGAGTCATAAAGTTGGGTAACCAACATTTCAGA
This sequence comes from Lampetra planeri, assembly GCF_965212315.1. Classification (NCBI taxonomy): domain Eukaryota; kingdom Metazoa; phylum Chordata; class Hyperoartia; order Petromyzontiformes; family Petromyzontidae; genus Lampetra; species Lampetra planeri. Next base: position 96,746 of record NC_136124.1, on the reverse strand, counting down.
CCGCAGCGCGGCTGTGAGGTGACGTCACATGTCAGTTACAAATAGAAACGAGATTTTAACCAGTGTGACTAGTTCTGTTGTCATTGTGTCTAATTCGTGGGCTTATGTTACCCTTGAAAAAAACCTACGGCTCTGAGATGTGTGTGTGTCTTAAAAATATCTACACATTCTTTTATGGTGCACTCTAATATTCCTATGACGAGTACACGAGAGCATTATCAGACAACAGGGCCTTGTGCTCTGCAGTATTTAACAGCATGGGAACTCTCCATGGCATTCCACACCACCCAAAGAATGGTAAATGCACTGTGGCCGGAGCCCAGTGTGAGTGCTCGTAACCTTATCTGGAATCGGAGAGGCTGTGCGCGATTCTCAAGCCTGTCGTTGACACCCAGTCTCCGAGCCACGTTCACAAAGCCTCCACTCACTCTCCAGCCTAGCACAGGTGATTTAACTCCCTCTCAGTGCTGCTGCATAGCACCTTTCTATGTATGTATGTGTGTGCGTGCGAGCGAGCGAATGCAACAGGGAGCTGTGGTCTAACGGTTCCGCGCTGTGCTACGAACCCAGCGACCCAAATTTTAATCCCACCCACAGTCAACAGTCCTAAACCTCCCCTAGGTCGACTCGGCCTCAAATGAGCAGCTGGTGCTAGATGTAAACATCGCCACTCGCGAGACAAAGTGTGCCGTGCTGACATACGTAGGTGCTTGCTAACAGCACATTCCCCACAAACGTTTGTTAAAGCTATGGGGGATATCTGTGTCTTTAAAAGCCAACATTTTATTGTTGCATTTATTATTTGGGGATGGGTATCGCAGGCGATCTTGAAATGCTCTGCACACGAGCCTTGGTGATCATAATCCAATATGGATAATGTCCAGGGCACACCACCTTCATTTGTTGAACGTATTTACACTCTCACAGCTACAGACATAAAGATTGACAAACAACAACCAAGTCCCACCGATAGCACACCTGAATACGCATGTGTAACAGCCCATGTCATAAGGACCAGTATCTTGCATTCACTAATGAATGTGCTAATCTTACACAACCATTGGTGCTCTCCCTTTTGCATCACTATCCATGTCAACTCAGCACCATCAATGATACCGGTCTCCGCTCACTCGTGCCGCGGTGAGGAGCGCTGCGGGCTACAACCTCGCACACTGTGCGGCTACCCTCACACAGCCTGACTACCAAACCGCTACCCCCCCCCCAAGCCACTGCCAACATCTTCGCTGGCCTGGCTCTGCCACTTTCATTCCCACGACCGCGCGCACCCACACTCTCGGCTTCAGCCGGAGTGCTCATCGGCCCGCCTTATTCCGCTGGGTGACCGCTCCTGGACATGACGCAGTCTGAATTTCAGTCTCGAAACGTTCGCAAATCCCCTTTGAGCAGTGTTGCAACACCTGTCGCCTTGTATAGCCCCGAAACGACCAATACATCGCTAAAAATACCCAATTTTACATATCAAGCAGATGGCCTCTTTTGGTTCGCGCCGCTTGTCGTACGTACCTACTGTATGTATGTTGAACTTCTTTCGCACCTTACATAACGAACCATGATAATCGGACGTGCTCATCATTGAGTCTTCACCCATTGATTTACTCGTATCCCACTCTGCTGAATGGACAACAGTTGGAATCTAGGTTTGGAACTAAATCGGTTCTCTCTAGCATTTAAAGGCGTCCTGCAGCAATCCCACACTAACCTTGTACCGTTGCTCCATTGACTACAGGGCCTCTCTGACGCCGTGCCCACATAACGCACCAAACACCGCATTAAGACATTGTGACATCTGCACATCATTCCCCGACACCCAGTTGTCATCTACACTGGTGACCATAAACCTCCTTTTCATGCCATCTGCACCACCATCATATCATCATCCAACCTCATTACATGCCGTACATTTCGGTCCTATAGTTAAGTCACAAGACAAGAATGTTTGGTCCCACCAACAGCTGAGCAGCTTGAAACCTCAAGAATGCACTTGCGCATTATGCGCAGGACAAATATGTGTGACGCCAAAGCCCGATAAGTTTGCATTATGTCTTTGCCTGCGGCTCGTTTTAGTTTTCTTGCTGCTTTCTTTGGGATCATAAAACAGAGCCAACGATTACACGAGGATGTAAACCAGTGTTCTTCATTGCAAGGCCCGTAGGCCACTGGTCGGTCCCTGGTGGCCTTTAGTGCGGCCCCAGACGTGCCGCCCCCGACAATGCACAACATGTGATAACACCCCCTCCATCATCGTGCTGTCAAACCCCAATAAACACCGCTCTAAACCATTACAGGCCGGGCTACTCACCTCCAACTGCTCGGCAACTTGATGACGATCAATGGTTGCTATTCGATGAAGATGCAGGGTCAGCTATTTGATGATTCAAGTATAGATTCTGGTTTTAACATTATGAATATTAGTAGTTGCAGGGCCTTCTTCTTTGTATGTTTATGTTGATGTAGAGCGGGGGTGTCCAAACTTTTTGCAAAGAGGGCCAAATTTGATAAAGTGAAGATGCCCGGGGGCCAATAGTTCCTTCTGACATTTTTTAAACCACACAAGTTACGTGAAAATACACACTGTTATAAAACAATTTTCATTGTCACAATTACCTTTATTTTTCAAATGACAATGTAACCACATATTCAGGCAGACGTGAACAACTCTAAAAACACAATTCTGCCTTTCATTCAGTCAGATAACATTGAACAAACATTGAATATAACCAAATCTTATTCAAGAGTTTAATAAAATAAGTGCCATAAGTTCAAGTGCATTAGTGTGCTTTAGGCTTTTCACTGTTAATAGTGACAGATGTTACCGTTCAAAACACTCAATTTCAGATTGATCAAGGAACAGATAACTTGCTGACACTAATGGGAATGGTGATACTGAGATCTAGATTTCAGTAAAGAGACCAGTTCTGGCCTGAGGGCAGTGGTTGAGATGCGTAAAATGTCACACAAGTGGGAGTCACTCATCCTTGACCTCAATCGGTTCTTGTTAAAGTTCATGACTGAGAATGTTTGCTCGCACACATATGTGGAGCCGAATAAGCTCAGCATTTTCTTAGCGAATGACCGCATTTCTGGAAACCTGCTTTTGTCCAGCTGCCGGTAAAAGTTAACAAGAGAACACTGCTGGTGTTTTCTGCCGCACTCATCGTCACACTGAAGCTCAATGAGCTCCAGCTGCAGCTGTGGAGGAGCATCATCAGGGTCGACGGAGAAGGGAGAAGAGAAAAGCAACATGTCCTTTTCAATAACTGCAAAGTCCAGAAAGCGTTTGTTAAATTCCACAGAAAGAGATGTGATACCTGTTGCATAACTCTTCATTTGCGCACCGATGTTGTCCTGTGGGAAACTGTTAATAACCTTTCAAAGCTGGGAAGTGCGCGGTGCAGGGCTCTGTTTGGGACAAATGTATTTGGAAAAGTTGCTGTTTGGTTCCAAAGGCCTTGATGTGAGCGTATAGCTGGCTCACCACTGCAACTTTTCCTTGAAGATTAACTTTCAGCGCATTCAGATGCTTCGTTATGTCAACCTACAAAAGCCAGATTTGCCAGCCATACAGGATTGGACAGTTCTTTCATTGGTTGTCCCTTCTCACCCAAAAAAAAATTCCAATTTCCTCTTTGAGAGAGAAATCGCTGCAGTGCGGACCCCCGATTTAGCCACCTCACATCGTTGTGATATATTATGTTACCGTATTCAGCCTGGATGTCACGCAAGAACTGCTGAAACTGTCAGTGGTATAGAGCTTTAGAGCGAATATAATTGATTGCCTTTGCCACTGGTTTCATAACATCGTCAAATTTGAGATGTTTGGCGCAGAGATCCTGCTGGTGAAGTTTAATAGCGTCACCTGCTTCTTCGCTGACTTTATTGCAGATCAGTGTGGACAATCCACTTCGCTCACCAGCCATGGCAGGCGCACCATCGGTAATGATCCCAGAAACTTTACTCCATGGTAGTTTCATATCATCAACAGCTTCACAAACAGAAACGAATAAATATGTTCCTCTGGTTTGCCCTTTAAGGCTTTTGAGGTCAAGCAGCTCCTCTGTCACGTTCATGTTGTCATCAACTCCTCTTAAAAAATATAAGTAGTTGTGCAGTGTCAGATGCATCAGTGCCTTCATCGCAGGCTAATGAGAAATAATCAAAAGCCACTCCCCTGTCCCCCAGTTGTCTCTGAATATCTGACGATATGTCCTCAACTCTCCGTGCCACAGTGTTGCGTGCCAGGCAGACATTCATACATTCTTGCTTCTTCTCGGGGCAAATGTTTTCCACCATTTTCATGATCCAGTCTTTGATAAACGCACCTTCAGTAAAAGATTTGCCATTTTTAGCTATTAACATGGCCACTTCGTAGCTGGCTTTGGTGATGTTTTCCTTTGACTCACAGGCCCGTGTGAAGAATCGCTGTTGCGATGCCTGAACAGCCTAGAGTTGCTTCACTTTTTCAGCGCGGTCACTCCCTGTTAGCTTGTCGTATATTGTAGCATGTTTAGTCTCGTAGTGTCTCTTTACGTTGAAATCCTTAAACAAGGCAACCATCTCTTTACAAATTAAACAAACACAATTGCCTCGATTTTCAGTGAAGAAGTATTGTAATTCCCACCGCTCCTGAAAGCGGCGGCCCTCACTGTCAACTTTTATCTTTTTTTGTTGTTGTCGCCATGGCAGAAATGATTCGAGAAGGGTTCGCGGCACGAATGCAGAGCCAGATAGCATTAGAATGGTGCTGCCACCGTGTGGTCAAAGGAGGAATTACATCTTTAAAGTTTTGTGATTGATTTATTCTGACAGAGCTAGCGAGCCATAAATAACACATTATAAGACCGAAGCTGCGGGCCATATGAAATCTGACCGCGGGCCGTAATTGGCCCGCGGGCCGGACTTTGGACATGCCTGATGTAGAGCAACAACTAAAATGTGATATTGAGGTGGTTGAGCCAGATGGTTGCATCAGGAGTAGTAGGCGTGGTGTATCGCTATGATGATGCTTCTTTTTTGATTTTCTAATCGGGCATTGGATCTATATGTGTTGTGTCTTCACCCTCCAGAGCAACCCCGGACTCACTCCTTAATCAGACCAGAGGCAGAGAAGCTTCAACAGGAACGAGTGGTTTACTGAACGACTCCAGAAAGTGGCCCCAAACCCCAGGGACCGCGGTCCTTTATAACTCCTCGTGAAGCTTGATGTAATGTTAGGGACCGCGGACAATTACACCCAAACAACGAAACATAACGTATCTTCCCCCTTAAACGGTAATGTCGACATTAACACAAACAAGAACTTTCTATAACTTGGAAGAAAGAGTAGTCGGCCTCAACATTCTGCTAAACCCAAAGGGCATTATTCTGCCCCTCACTTCCAGGGTTAGCACTAACTATAACGTACTGGAAGTTTTCTTTCTCTGGGTGGAACAGACTCAGGTGTAGATGTTGGCTCAGGCTGAGCCTCAAGTGTACTTGGAGGAGTGGTCTCTGTTGGCAGTGGTGTAGAAGGTTCTGGCGTGGGTGCTGACATGTTCCAGTAAGGTGTCAGCTCACTTGTGAAGGTAAATGCTGGCGTATTTACTTTAGAGGTTGTAGCCGCAGGTTCACGAGGAAGTAACTGGTCGACATGTCTCCTCAAGGTCTGGTTGTCTTGGGTGCTGACTCTGTATGAGACAGGTCCAGTCTTTTGAAGAACAGTTGCAGGAAGCCACTTTTCTTTAGTGGTGTAGTTCCGTACATAGACAGGATCTCCGACAGAGAACTGTCTATCCTTAGACCACCTTTCTCGTACATTGACTTGATCTTGCTGCTTGTCTTGGACCAACGTTTTGGTGGGTGTTGGTCTCAATAGATCAAGGCGAGTCCGGAGCTGTCTTTTCATGAGTAGGTTAGCAGGGGACGTTCCAGTTATCGCATGCGGAGTGTTGCGATAGTTGAGCAGGAAAGTGTTGAGTCGCTGCTTTATTGGTGCCTCCCTTCTGGATGCTTTTAAAGCATGTTTGATTGTCTGAATCATTCTCTCTGTAAGTCAATTAGTAGATGGATGCTCAGGACTTGAGAGGATGTGCTTGATTCCATTGTTCTGTAGGAATTTATACATTTCCTTAAATGCAGAAATGGCCCATTGTCCGTGGCTATCTGCTCAGGCAGTCTTAGACGTCCAAACATCTCCCTCAGAATCTCGATGGTCTTCTCCGATGTTATGGTGGACATGACTGAGACCTCTCGCCACTTTGAATGGGCGTAATCGGCAACCAGCAACATCGTTCCTTCCACTGGTCCTGCAAAATCTAGGTGAACACGCTGCCACGGGCTCGCTGGCCAATCCCAAGGATGCAGTGTAGCCAAGCTTGGTGTGTTTCTGTTGATTTGACATGAAGTGCAAGATCTGGCTGTGGCTTCAATATCCTGGTCTAGCTTCGGCCACCAGAAATAGCTACACCCTAACTCTTTCATCCGGACGATGCCACAATGTCCAGAGTGCAGCTCATCCAGGGCAGGTTTTTTCTCAGCTTTGGCGGTATGATGACACGCATACTCCAGTCACCATCAACTATTTTCCCCGAGAAAGGTCGTAGATGAGGCGGCGCGTCAGAGACAGGTGGCAGGTCATTTCTCATCACTCGGTCGAACACTCTGGACAGTGTTGGATCTCCTTTTGTTTCCTTTTTGATTTGTTGAGCGGTCACAGGTGTGTTCTCTACCATATCGAAGAAAAAAACCTTCCATTCGCTACTTTTAGGGCAGTCAGGCAGAAGAAGTCGTGACAAGCCATCAGCGTTGGTGTGTTCTTCAGACCTTCGAAACTTGATGTCATAGTTGTGAGCACTAAGGAGGAGTGCCCAACGCTCAGTCTGCTCGCTGCTAGATTTGGTATTCCAGAGTATGGACCAAAGATGTAAGTCATAGGATGATTGTCTGTCAGCAAGGTGAATCTCCGTCCGAACACGTAGGAATACAACTTTTTGATTCCGAAGATAATTCCCAACGCTTCTTTTTCTATCTGCGGGTATTTCACTTCTGCTTTGCTCAGCGTCCTTGACGCAAACGCGATGAGCCTTTCTTTTCCAGCAGGTGTGATATGCGACAAAACAGCCCCAACTCCAGATGTAGAGGCATCGCACACCAGTTGAATTGGCAAGGACGGGTCGAAGTGAATTAACACTTTCTCATCGATCAACGCTGCCTTTGCCTTCTTGAAAGCAATATCACACTCCTTGGTCCATGACCATAGTTTGTTCTCTTTAAGTAGCCTATGCAAAGGCTTCAGTTGTGTCGCCAACTGTGGAATAAATTTGCCATAATAGTTCAGGAGACCCAGGAAAGACCGCAGCTGGCTGACATCCAGTGGAACAGGAGCCTCTGCAATGGCTATCACCTTCGATGGAGCTGTCTGGAGACTTTCAGCATTGATCACATGGCCTAAGTACTCCACAGCAGGCTTGAAAAAGTCACATTTCTCTTTGCGAATGTGCAGACCGTACATTTCAAGTCTTTCTAGTCTTTTATAAGTTCCACAAATGTTCCTCATAATATTTTCCTGTGACAAGGATGTCATCAAGGTAACACTTTACCCCAGGAAGACCACTCAAAACCTGATCCATGGCCCTCTGGAAGATGCCGGGTGCTGAAGTGTAGTGCTCGACTTTACACGACAGCTTCTTGCTTTTCTCTCTCACTTTATTTCGCTTCTACCGATAAACATTCCTCCAGCTAGCACCAATGAACATTCCTCCAGCTAACACCAATCAACATTCCTCCTCCGCGTCTCTTCGTCGACTCTTCTCTCCACTCTCTCTCTCCGTCACAGTTCAGCCGCTCTTTATCGGCTCCGCCGTCACACTCAGCCGTATCTCTATCAGCTTCTCCTCCCACACTCCAGCCGCTTTCTACTGGCTTCGGCGTCACACTCCAGCCGCTTCTGCTGGCATCTCAGTTGCTACCTTATACCTTACCACTGCTACCGATACTTCTCCACTGCTACCCTACACTTCTCCACTGCTACTAGCTCCGCTGTTTCAACTCCAACATCCTCTGTCTCCTCCCAGGTGTAAACTCCCGTCTGCTCCTAAACCCCTCTATTTATCCCCCAGCCAATTAATCTTCAATTATTCTGAGGCATCCCCCCGCGACGCCACTCGCCCCCAGCCCCCGCTGGCAACTGCCATGTTTCCCCAGACAATGCGGCGCAACTTAGCGCCAACAACAACATCTCGGCCAATCGGCGCCCTGCGTCCTTAATCACCCCTTACCACCTGCTACGGTCCTCGGACAGCGTGGCCCCACATTTGGACAATAACAACTCCCAGCCAATCAGCGCCCTGTGTTCTTAGTTGCCCCCTACCCGTCTCTGACCTTCTCCCTACGCCTAACGACAACACCCTCGACCTCGTTTGTTCCCACTGTACTCTGCGCGCGTGTACTCCCACTCTCGTGTGTGGCGCGTATTTTCAGGCACTACAGAAGTAATACCAAAAGGCAAGCGGCGGTATCTGAAAAGTCCACTGTGGGTAATGATCATGAGGTACTTCTGTGACTCCTCAGCTATATGCATTTGCAGGTAGACATGGTTTAGGTCAGTCTTGCTGAATTTCTTCCCTCCAGCCAACCCAGCGAACAGTTGCTCGATGGGGGGAAGTGGATATCGTTCGACCTTTATTACCGGATTAACGGTCACCTTGAAATCTCCACACTGGCGAACAGAGCCATCACACTTCATCACCGGAACTACAGGTGTTGTTCACTCGCTATGTGGAACCAGATCCAGGACTCCGATCTTGACCAGCCGTTGTAAGTCGGCATACACCTTTGGTTTGAGGGCATAGGGAATGTTTCTAGCCCTCATGTACTTGGGGTGAGAGTCTGGCTTGAGCTGTAGTAGTTTCACCGTAATCCCCTTCCCAGTTCATCTTTAAATATAGTGGCATGTCTATGCAACAAAGCTGGCAACCCTGTTCCTTCTTGTGCCAATATGTTCACCTTCATCCAGTCTAGACAAATATTTTCCAACCAAGGCTGGCCCATCAGCGATGGATAGTCGTCTTTGACCACATAGATGGGAAGTCTCGCATTTTGTCCGTTTAATTCCATCAAGACGTCTGCTTTTCCAGCGATGGAAACGGTTTATTCTGTATACGTCTTCAACATGAGTTTTGCATGTGTCAGTAAAAGATGGTTTATTCTTTTCTTAAATAATTTCCTGACATCAGCGAGACCGCAGGTCCTGTATCAATTTCCATCTCGGTCAGCTGTCCTTTCAACAATGGTGTTACCCCATAGGCCGCAGAGCCTCCTTTTACTGGTAATACCTTGATTAATAACTCATCTTCAGAGTCTGTGTCAATATCACTTGACTGTTCCTGCTGTACAACATGCAGGTGCTTCTTCTTGGGATGCCAAAGGGGTGTTTTCCCTTTTCCCGACCTTTCCTCGACCTTTCCTTATAGGTTTCCTTCACTGGTCTATCTCTCTCTCTTGGCTTTACAAGCTCGCTCAATGTGTCCTCTTTTTTCACAATGGCGACATGTCAGCTCATTTGCCCAACATTCAGATGGGTAATGACCTTGTTTGCCACATCGAGGACACTCTTCTGTGCTTCTCTTTTGTTTATCCCGTGCTGCTGCTGCTACACTCTTGATGCAGCCCCCAGCTGCTGTGCTTTCTCAGCGAGCTGCATGGATACTGCCACCTCCATTGCTTTTTGTAGAGTGAGTTTATCTTCAGAGAGAAGGCGCTTCTGTATTGCCTCACTTGTTAGGCCACACACTTGCCGATCACGGATAGTGTCATTCAATGTTGCATTAAACTCACAATGTTCATTCAGTCTCTTTAGCACTGTCACATATTTGGCAATAGGTTCACACTCCTCTGGGTTACGTTTATGAAACCTGAATCTCTCTGCAATAACAAGTGGCTTGGAGAAAAAATGTTCCCGTAAGGTTTTCACAATGCCCTCATATGACTGGTCACCTGGTCTCTCAGGCTGCACCACACTCCTTAGCAAGCGAAAAGTTTTAGCTCCCATCACACTAAGGAAAGTTGCCACTTAAACTTTATTTTTAATGTCTTTGGCTATCACAAAAAATCAAACAGTTCTGTATAAGCACTCAATTGCTCTCCTGTTTCATCAAAAAGGCCGAATGCTCCAGTAAGAAGAGGCATTTTCCCTCTTCCCTCTTAATTTTTATGTTTACAAGTAAATTCCCCTTGATTTGAAGCTTTAGTAACTGCAGAAATCCATACTCTTTGGTTCTTTTGGTAAAGTCACGTAGGTAGAAATAAAATAAAACAAATCACGACGTTTCGATCGCAACACAAGACATTTTCATCAGGTGGAACAACCACAGCAAGAAAAATGCTGAAGTAGGCGAGAGAGCTGCCGTGGCAAGAGGTTATATAGGTAAGAAAGGGGGAGGCAAGGGGGGAGAGAGAGAGGGGGGGTAGGGGAAGGGGAGGGCTGCCCACTTCCCCCCCCCAGCCTCACATCCTCTTCCCCTAGCGCTCACGCAGCCCCCCCCCTTCCCTTAGCCCACACCCCCCCCTCTCTCTCTCCCCCCTTGCTCCTCCCCCTCTCTTACCTATATAACCTCTTGCCACGGCAGCTCTCTCGCCTACTTCAGCATTTTCTTGCTGTGGTTGTTCCACCTGATGAAGATTGCTTGTGTTGCGATCGAAACGTCGTGATTTGTTTTATTTTATTTCTAGCTACGTGACTACCGAAAGAACCAAAGAGTACAGTAAATACATTTTTCCTAGTTTACAACTTGTTCATTTATTATGCCGCACAAGTCCGTCAAACCTTCGTCGTCACTTTATTTGTTTTGTCTCGTCGCTCCAGAGCAACCCCGGACTCACTACTTAATCAGACCAGAGACAGAGAATCTTCAACATGAACGAGTGCTTTACTGAACGACTCCAGGAAGTGGCCCCTTTATAGATCCTAGCGAAGCTTGACATAACGTTAGGGACTGCGGACAATTACACCCAAACAACGGAACATAAAAATTTGTTCCGAGATCTTTTCTGGGTAGCCACAGTCGCACACGGGAGTGTTTGTAATTATCCACGTGTGCATCACGTATCTGCACTTGCTGATATGGTTTGTGCGGATGCGGTTTAGGGTTGTGGCCCTTAAGCGGAAGATTGAAGCCGTGGATCGTCTGAAACGAGGCCTCTCACGAGGTACTTGTTGGTGAGCGTGGCTCTGCTGGTCCATACTTGTGCACGTAAATACTCGAGGGCCATCACTGATATCCAAAGCAATGACTTCTCCCCAGCTTGTAATTGGACAGCTTTTGGACCAGGCCAACCCTTGTCTTCATCTCAGCAGCCGCCTTTTTCAGGTGATTGTGGAAGGATAGCATGCGGTCCAGCTTCCCTCCGAGATAGGTGAAGAGTGGGTAAATGTCAGCAGTGTTGCCGCAAAAGGACAATCTGAGGGTGTGCTTAGTTTTCCTTCTAACGAGCGGCGGAGATGTCGTGTACCCATTACATGCAACATATATACGAATGGAAAAAAATCAGTTCTTATCCGCATTATTAGATGCATTTATGGTGGATTTAAGAATCAATCTTTATGCAAGTGGGGAGGAGGGTGAAAGCAAACACGTTTTTTCTTTATTACTAAAATTATAATTAAAAAAGATTTCTCTGAGAATCAATATTTTTAAGGAACGCTTTCTCATCAAGAACGTGGTTTGGGAGACACGGCATCCTTTGTACACACTTGAAAATAATGTCCACCGATTCTTTAAAAATAAAAAACACCTTACAGTTTGCGAACCTGACCTGTAACTTGTTTATAAAATGTTGTCATCTTCTGGAAGTTCCAAAAAAATGGCTATATTCCTCATCCTGTCCTTGACAATATATATAGTTTATATTTCATGAAATGCCACAACAGTCACCACATACGCAACAACTCAATTTCAAGAGGTCAGCAATAACGTGCACCGACGTAAATGTATTCATTTGTTAGTTATTAGGCCTGCGTGTCTTTCTCCAAGCCCCCGTGTGGATTAGTGGATTAAGATTCATAATCCCTCCCCAACCCCCACCCCTTCCTTATAAGGTCCCGGTAGACACCTATTACCCTTATTACTATTTTTATTTGAGCAGGTAAGGCCCACTGACCTATATAACTCGTTTATAGAAGCGACCTGACAGTCACCAATGATAGCTCAACGGAGGGGCTTAACATCAAGTAGAAATATATTACAGCAAAATACTCTAAACGCACGTTTCTAAATGTGGAGGAAAACAACGGAGGACCCAGAGAAAAATACACGTGACCCACAGGGAGAACGTGCAAACTCGAAATATACATCAGGCGTCTGGGTTTGGATCGAACGCACGCCCTCCTGTATACCTGGCGAGGTAGTTAACACCTCGCCACCATGGCGCCCAGCTAGATGTACAATAGCACTGTTAACATAGATTTCAAGTTCTAGGGGTTTATTTTTGTATATAAATGTCATCAATTGTGTCACGGTGTAGATATGACCCCCCCGCCCCTCATGGTTTGGAATTATAATAGCACGCAAACATCGCCCTAGGTGCACCTTACGAACGTGACGGAGAAGGATTTTAAGGTGGGTGACCTTATATTCACGCTATGTCATCGCAGCGTTTTGGAATTTTCCCACGTGACTGTACGTTGAGAATGTGTTTTTGTTGGAGGGTGATGTGCTCCGTCCGTGTGGTAATGCTGATGCGGCACAACACTCAAACTTAGCACCGCTGTCCTCCATCAACAATCCCGTCCAAGTCACCGCTCGCGTCTCCTCCCCTGTCGTTAGTATTATAGTGTTGTGCCGAGGCTGTTGTGCAAAACTAATTACAGCTGTGAGCTCGTTTCTAAGAGCACCTCTAAAAGATAGATCCTTGTGATCACCGCTTGTGCGTACGTGTGTTTATATGTATGTGTGCGCGCAAACCATGGAAACTAAATAAAAGCTAAATAAAACAAGGTGGATATGAAAACAAATATGTAATGAAGGCTCGGGTTGAACAGTGCCGATTCAGCGATCACTGTGAAGTTTACACACTCGCAGAAATTATGACGTTTTCGTTGTTTTACATTTGTTTAATCGCCACCATCACAGGCCAATGATCAATCCACTGCTGGATGAAGGCCTCCCCAGGCCATCACCAACCCCTCGTGATCCCGCAATCCTACAATACACCCCAGTTGCCTGCAACCACGAGCTGATCTAATCGCTCACCTCCGTGGTAGATGTCCTCCTCTCTTGTGTTCACGATTCAATTTAATTTGGGTTGCATAAACGTGAAACTTTGTGTAACAGAAGGGCACAGTATTAAAATATATTTGTTTATTTTATACAAATACACGTTTCAAGTTAGTATAACATTTTGTACTTGTCAGCTAATTCCTTTTTAAATGGAGGGGAAGCAATAGGATGGTTGGTTGGATAACATAGTAGGTTGGGTAACACGGTTCTTTATCAACCTTGGCCATATTGATATGCCCCCAACCCGGGGAATTTTAACGAAAATGCGCCCAAAAAGAACACTAATATGGGGACGAGGAAAAAATGTTTACCGATTAAATTAGCTTTTTTACGGAGGGCAATGAAACCATAGCAAACGCGTATGAATAAATATTGACTTAAAGCTTTCGTGACTGCAGGAATTCATATTCTTTAAGTCTTTCGGTAAAGTCACGTCGATGGTTTCTTTGAACCACGTAAATGGTTTCTTTGAACCATCTATGTGAGCTCACTTGATACAGCTAATCTGGCTGTGACGGTCCCACCTGATGACGGAGACTTGTGTTGCCTCCGAAACGTCGTGATTTTTGTTTTTATTTTATTTTACTTTCTACGTGACTTTACCGAAAAAACCTAAGAAGACCATCTATGTGACTTTACCGAAAGACCCAAAGGAAACGCGTATAAATAATTACTGTGCTGAAAATTCATTCGGGATGTTAAGGCACTCGCAGACAATCCACACCACTGTGTCATACTCTCGCATTTTATCAGGGTTTCGAGATGAGAAACTGCCCACGGAAATTTCCCATCGAACTTAAGCTCTCGTTGTTGACTGCACAGCCCACAGACAAAACACAGCGCTAGTCAGTTATCTGCATGCCCGGGATCAGCTCCCATCTGATGATTTCTAATGCCTCGATTCACTTTGGATGTGCTCATACATCCCGATGAAAGCAAAGTTGGTAAACATTTGCCTTGTCTGTTAAGCAAATAAATAATAATTTATCCAAAAAATGTACATCCATTCTTGTCAATCCACTGCTATGCACTGCTGGATAAAAGCCTCGTCGTGTCAGTCATGGGTGTGGTTGTTTGACCACCACTTCACCACGATGCTCTGCGCAGGTTGGAGAACTGGGTGCACAGGACATGTTCTGATGTCGCTCGCCACTGATGTGAGCTATGGTCTAGAGTCAAACTCACAGCGGCAGGTTCGTAGCGGTGCAGTGCGCCAACTGCTGTGTCACTCCTACGCCCCTCTGTAAGCAAGTACATTTCGACATTTTTTGGAGTATTAAACTTATAACAATTAAATTATTATACAGTGATACAAATTAGGTTCCTGTTTGCATCCAAGATACTATTTCAAATAAACTTTATTATTTTTATTTTACCAGGTAAGGCCCAATGAGCTATATAGCTGTTTTTTAGAAACGACCTGCCCACAAATGATGGCTCAACCTAGTAGCTTATCATGTGGAAATGTATCGCAGCCAAATTCTCTAATTATATGTTTCTAATGTGGAGGAAAAAAACCAGAGGACCTGAAGAAAAATCCACACAACCATGTGTAATAAAGGACTCTTTCACTGTGTCTGTCTCCGTTGTCCTTTATTTGGGTTCGTACAACTTCGCCCCGCACGGCCCTCGCTCAGAGCCTTCTCCACCTCCCGCTCGGCAGCCCTTCTGCTGCCGTCGCTCACGTAGCCTTTTCTCCTGGCTCCCGATGCAGCTCCGCTGCTGGCTTTCCTCTCAGCCTCTCCACCCTTATGCAGTCTCTCGGCTGCTCTCTCTGCAGCCCCACCGCTGCTCTCCGTCTCCCCCGTGCCCGGACACCGCTGGCCAACGGTGCCGAGTCCCGTCCTGTGGTGATCACGCCACTTTCCGCTCCCTGCCCTGCGCGGCCTCCTCCCGTCTTTATTCTTACACTCTCTCCTTGTCTCTTCTGGTTCCCGCCCTTAAGAGCTTTCCCTTCTCCCCACGTGACCCAACTCCTCCCCCCGTTACGTCATATCCGCGAGGCCGTTTACGCCCGCATTACACCACCCTCCCCCGTGGAGAAAATTCCAGCCGTCCTCGGCTGAAACAACAACAAGTAATGCGAGCGACCACCAACCATCAGACATGAACGGACAACGGAGCATACAACGATTATAACAATAATAACAAGAACAAGAACAACATTAATCAACGAAAAGTAAGGGACTTCGACCACGTGCGGGTCGCCGGCCCGTCCCGGACGAGAGGCGGCCCCCCTGCAGACCGAGAACGTGACGGGGTTTTAGGAGCGACAGGATCAAAACTGCCTGTCGCTATTGGAGGCCCGCCAACGCCACGGTCCCGTTTCCCCAAAGGACCAGAGTCCGGGGTGTCCCGCAATCGTGTCTGTGGCGGGGTCGGAAGGGTGGCGGGGCCCGGTGTCCCCGCAGCCGTGGTAGGCCCACCCAGAGCAGAGTCCCCTGTCTCCTGCGGTGTCACGGCCGGTTTGTCTGTCCAGGAGGGTCCTTCCGCGGCACGTGTGCCGTCGAGGCCTCCTGCTGGGGCGGTCCTGGGATACGGGCCCAGCAGTCCCTGGCGTAATGGCCCTTGCGACCGCAGCGGAAGCACTCGATGTCGTTACGCCGCACTGCAGTCCCCCCATCCCGACGCTCCCGCGTCGGCGGCGCAGATCGCGGCCCTGGTCCACCGCGGGCCGACCACTGCGCAGAGGCGGCTGTCAGCTCCTGCGGGCCCCCCACGTCAGGAACGTACACCGCCTTCTTGGGATCCCAACCCACGGCACCTCCTTCGACAATGGGCCCCCCCGTCCACGCTGTGAATTGCTTCCAGCGGCGTAGATTAAACTGGGCATCCAGACACTTTGCGGCCGCCCGGGATGTCAGCTTCTCATGGCCACACACCGGCATAGGGATCCCCAAATCCCTGGACAGCTCGAGCATCTTGCCCAAAATCAGGGGTTCGAGTAGGTCAGGCTCCGTCTCCGGGTAAGCGGCCATGGCTAACTCCAAGACAGCACCCCTGTATGCCACCGGCGACTCTTCGGGTGCCCGCTGGCGTTTAACGAATCGGCGGTGAGCATCATCCGGTGGCTCGTACGCATCCGCCATCTCGTCAAAAACTCCTCTCAGTGTCTTCTTTTTCTCGGCCTTGATGGAACGGAAGAATCGGACCGACTCGTCATCGAGAAGAGTTGGCAGAACTTCCAGGGCATCTGTGTCAGTCCACCTGGCGGAGCGCACCGCCGCCAAAAATCTCAGGCGACAGCACTCCAGTCGCCACCGATGGAGAATTCTTTAACAGTTGTCAAGTGACGGCTGCGACTCCTTGCTGCGCCGTCCACCGCAGGCGACTCGTCACGTGGCATATTCAAGATGGCGTCGCACCGCAACGTGTCAAAGATGGCGGCCCCCCGCCGCGGAGGGCGCAAGATGGCGGCTTCCCGCTGTTCTTCCCCTGCCACGCCCAAGATGGCGTCTTCGTGCCGCGTGGCAGAGGGCACTGGCAGCGCAGGCAAGGCCGCGGCCTGCCGATCACCCCCGGGCCTCCCCGACGCCGTCGCTGGTGTGACGAGGTCGCACAGTTGCGCCAGTACGGTCTTCAAGGTCTCCAGCTGCGCCGCCATCTGCCTCCATCATAGGTCAGCGTCCTCCGGCGCGGACGGGTCCACCGACGCAGCGACATCTTGAACTCCCGGACCAGCACTCGTTCCCGCTCGGATTTCCTCCTCCATCGCAGGCAGGTCCACTGCTTGAGGAAGGTCGTCGGATGATGTAGCTGACGATGGTGCAGGAATATTCTTTCTTCTGAGCTGTTTTGACATGCCGTTTCACTTCTGACACCAGTGTAATAAAGGACTCTTTCACTGTGTCTGTCTCCGTTGTCCTTTATTTGGGTTCGTACAACTTCGCCCCGCACGGCCCTCGCTCAGAGCCTTCTCCACCTCCCGCTCGGCAGCCCTTCTGCTGCCGTCGCTCACGTACCCTTTTCTCCTGGCTCCCGATGCAGCTCCGCTGCTGGCTTTCCTCTCAGCCTCTCCGCCCTTATGCAGTCTCTCGGCTGCTCTCTCTGCAGCCCCACCGCTGCTCTCCATCTCCCCCGTGCCCGGCCACCTCTGGCCAACGGTGCCGAGTCCCGTCCTGTGGTGATCACGCCACTTTCCGCTCCCTGCCCTGCGTGGCCTCCTCCCGTCTTTATTCTTACACTCTCTCCTTGTCTCTTCTGGTTCCCGCCCTTAAGAGCTTTCCCTTCTCCCCACGTGACCCAACTCCTCCCCCCGTTACGTCATATCCGCGAGGCCGTTTACGCCCGCATTACACATGGAGAGAGCATGCAAACTCCAAATTAACGGCAGGTGTCAGAGTCAGAAAAGAACCCATGAACTCCTGTATACCACGTGAGGTATTTAACGTCCTGCCACTGTGGCACCCCATGTACTCAAAACAGGGCTGTAAATTGTGAATCTTTATTGTACGTATGTATGTTGAACTTCTTTTCGTACTGTACGTAGCAAATGGTGTGAATCGGGGGTGCGAGGAAGGCCAACAAACTAAACACAAAATAATCCCAGTTGATTAAAAGTTGGACACACCACATTAATCTCTTTTTTGTATAGCAGAGCAAACTTTCCTTGAGCCTGGGATAATTTTTTTGTTGATTATAAATATTTCCATGTGTGTGGATACAAGTGTAGTGAGCGACTTCCGACACA
The DNA here is from genome assembly GCF_965212315.1 of Lampetra planeri. Classification (NCBI taxonomy): domain Eukaryota; kingdom Metazoa; phylum Chordata; class Hyperoartia; order Petromyzontiformes; family Petromyzontidae; genus Lampetra; species Lampetra planeri. Next base: position 78,785 of record NC_136124.1, on the reverse strand, counting down.
TGTCTAGAAGAAGGCTTCTTATTTATTAAGAGCACACAGGGTGACACGCTTCGTAACGCGGCTACCCCTAGGCTGTCCAAACACGCAGCCCATCTCTGTCCTGTGCCACGCTGGCTGGTTGACGAGCGTAGCGGCGGCGACGGAGCCGCTCTTGCAGAAGAACAGCCACGTGGTCGAAGACGAAGAGATGACGATGGCAGCGACGCAGCCAGGAACCAGACCCCACACTAACAGCCCCGGAGCTCTGGCTCGGCGCTCCTTGTATCCGCCTGGCCTTGCCAAGCTCCACCTCCAGCCACGCCCCCTTTCTAGAACCTTCTAGACCCTTCGGGATGGTTTCTGGAGCTTCTAGACTGACACCATCCTTAACCTTTACCCCAGATACGCTCCTTCATAATAAGGCATTATGTCATGCAGCTATAACCGTAATTACCCTTACAGCCCGGCAGGTGTCACCCTGTCATTACACAATTACGAGGCTGTATTCTCTTTGTCACTATATCACTAAGTCCGAGTATTGCCAAAAACAGTGTTCTTCCTCATGACATCATGAAGTAAGAGTGGAATAATAATATTCGTATTCTATCGTATGGCTAATGTAGACAACTACAGTTTCACGTTCAGGTGGTCAAAGCGAGACAACCGTGTCAGGAGTAGCGGACTGTATCGCTGTGATGTCTCCTTCGTATGTGTAGCTTATTAAAGGTAGTAAAGCAAAAGCTCAGCCCTGTAATCGCTTTCTCGATTCACTGCTGGCAGAAGGGCCTCCACTACAGCAAGCCCCAGAAAGCTCCTCCAGAGTTTATTTTTGGCCTACTCTTTCCTGCTAGCCAAACGTCTTAGAAGAGAGGTGGGCGTGCCCACACCTCAACTCACCACACTCGATCAACTAGCTGTGGCGTACACAGTTATACTTCTAAGTAGACGGAGATGGGGTCATTTTTAAGAAATGTGTCCATTACATCCACTGCCTGTTCGGGGAGATCAACTCAAACCAACTCTGAGTAGCAAGTTCAGTGTGGTATCCATCACACCACTAACAGCATCTCCAAAAAAGGTCAAAATCTGAAACTTACATGGCATGTAGCAGATTGAAAACATTTTACAATCCATTCCGTTCGGGTGTGTTCCCATGAGCAATATAAACAAATGTGTCTTGCAATAAAAGACACACTGAATGAAGTAAAATTTTGTCACCAGAAGGATGATCGTGACGTTTCACAACGGAGAGTTTATTTGACGTGCGTGCAGTCTGTGCTTTTTGCGGACAGACACGCGGTCGATGTTGTTTTTCCACCTGTGAAACTGAACACTTGCTTTCATTGAGGCTCCATCGCCTCTCTTCTTTATGAGCAACGTGCACGGGGGGAAAAACACGCGTGTGTGCGTTTAATTAAAGTGTGAAGTTTAAAAAAACAAACAAAAACATGAAATGAAGTGTTTATTGGGCCACCTGCAAGGTGAGTTCATGATTTTAGCTGTGTTATACTCTTATATAAGCGCACAACTTTATCTGTGATGAACGCTGCACTTTCCATCGTTTTCATGCAGGGGGCGCTGCAAACCTACGCGCCCCCTGCATGAACGATGGAGGCGCAGGGACAGACGTTCGATTACGTTGGAATCGATCTGCAGACGGCGGTCTTCTCGCACGGCCAGCAGCTCTGTGTCACCTTATCTCGATCCTGCAATCCCAAACAGGTGAAAGTCCGCATCGAACCAAACCTCCAGCAAGGCCATCGACTTAAGGACGAGAGAAAATTCACGCGAGTCCTTTTCAATTAAGTCTTCCAGATGTAAAATTATATCAGCTTTTAATGAAGAAATAAAATGATCTAATTAAACACATAATACAATTCAAAGATGTTATTTTTTTTACTTCAAAACGGAGCATCGGGTGCTTGCGTGAATGCATCATTCGTGTGCAAATATTTTTTGTGACTTTCCTGGCCAAAGGCTATACATTATTGTGAGGGGCGCCACAGGCACCCCCGAACAACCCCTAGTTTAGTTATGAGTGAAGATGATGGTAGTTTGTGTATCATGGGATATTCATTTGTTCCTAAAAAAGAGTAAAGAATCGGGTTTTTTTCAATACTGTATTTGCTTCTCTTGTAGTCAATATACACCACGTGGGGTGCCGCAGTTTCGATATGTTATCTCCCTCGCTTGGTATAAAGGAGAACATGAGTGCGATCCAGACCCTGACGCCAGTATATTTGGAGTTTGCATGTTCTCCCCGTGATGTTCTTCCGTGTCCTCCGGGTTTCCCCTCCACATTTACAAGCATGCATTTAGATTATTTGGCTGCTTTACATTTCCACACGATAAGCCACTTCGTTGAGCTATCATTTGTGACCAGGAGCCTTCTGAAAAATAATTATATAGCATAGTGGGCCTTACCTGGTAGAATATTTTTTTTATAGTTTTAAATATTACTGTGGTTGTGCTGCATGGCTCTCGGATGTGTTTGCACGGTGCCCGACGTTTCGCTCCACGTGCTCAACCCTTTTTCAGGAACCAAAACACAGTGGAGAGAGCTGAGCACAATTTTTTGTTGGCATATTTTTCATTAATTTCATATGTAGACAAAGTTATCAAATTTAAAAAATGTCCTCTATAATAATATTAATAGTTTAAAAAATAATTTAGCATTAATGGTAACTAACACGTGAAAATACGGAGTGTAATTTAATTAACTAATTAATTTAGAAAATTGCCAGGAAAGCTTCAGAGTGAACTTGTATATGTACGACTTTTTTGGGAGTGTGGGAATATTTATATAGTTGTTATGACCACATTATTTACTTCCTGGCCAGATGGGCTAAAGCACCATCTAATTAAATTAATAGTTTCGTCCCAAAAGTGGTAGCGGGGTGGCTCAGGGGTCGGTTTGAGATCTGGACAGCCGCCCGTGATTACACCGTGCACTCAAGTGGAGCAAGATCATGGGCACCGAAGACTGCAAAAAACCCACATTTTATTAAATTACATTTTCACTTAATTTGGCAATATTCCAGATCTCAGTTTAAAAGATTTTTTTTTAATTGACTGCCATGCGATGAACATATCGTAGAAGGCGTTTGGAAAAGAGTAACATCCCTAGTGTGAATAAAGTTAGGTCACTTGAAGCCATATAAGAATTGGTGCAGTGATATCTGCTTCAGTGGGCTATTCTATAACATTTGCTCTGCGTGTTTTCTAAATGGGTACTTCATCTCCATACCTGATACCAATCGCACGAATGGTATAAAGTTGTGGGGGGGGGGGAGACATGGGGGATTTAAAACAGTAGTTAAAAACAATTATGAACAGTGATGTGAGTGCAGCTTGCAATATAAACACTTCGAGTTCAAAATTCCAATTTGGGTTCCACGCCACTCTTCTTCATGTCGCGGTTTCTAATTACACGAGTACCACTGTCAGAAGTCGGCAGCGGTTATCTGATGACTCGACTCACCCCTGCCATAACAATATGTAATTGTCACTTCTGACTCGGGGATGTCAATAGGCAAAGAGCACCGCTCCACACTCGTTTTAAGTTGGAAAACACAACGTAAAATATTATTAGGATGAAAAGAAAGCAAGTTGCAAAGTCAGTGAAGATATGGATGAGATTGTGATCATGTATATATCTGACAAGTCGGTTTATTACAACTGGAAGTTTTTTTTTTTGCTAGGAGTGTGTGAATTGATAGGAGGCTGAGTGAATGTGAAATTGTTTTGTCGGTGTACGTGACAGTGAGTTTGTTGCCGAGATGGTGAATGATAGTGTATTGGTTTGCACGCTGCGCTACGCACCCAGAAATCTGAGTTCGATTCCCACTCTCGGCCAACGTCGGTGGCGAATATCCTAAACCGGTCCTGAGCCTACCCTAAGTCTGCTCTACTTTCAATCAGGTCCAACCACATCACCCTGTTGTGTGCGAACAGCACTTGCCCCAACAGCCTATACAGCCTACATATGGGCGATATTTGTCCTTGCCGATAGGTTAGGAGGATAAGTGTGGATGGTAATTTTAAGTTTGTTGGCATGCATGGCAGTGTGTTGCTCAGTGTGAGCATGCTGGTTGAATGATGAGTTTATTTTTCACAAGCTGAATGTGTTGAGGTATCGTGGCTCTGACCATGTCTGACATTATCAGAAGCTTGTGCTAAGTCCTTTGCTGCCACCACCTGTGAATACTCACAAAGTACAGCATAAGCATGGACGCATTAAAAAAAGGCGTGGAGAGACGCAAGCTTTGGATTACATGAGAGACAGAAAGATGAATAACGGTGGATTAGGGAATAATTTGCAGATTAAAGACATCATTCAAACTGTCGATGAAACAAAGTAGGTGGGCTTGGGCGACGCGCGTCACACCTAGAAGGAATGATGGCAGATGGTCTAGCCCGGGGTCCGCAACCTGCGGCTCCGGAGCCACGTGCGGCTCTTGAAGGGCCGTTTTCTGACGTAATTTATTAAGGACCACCACCGTCTCGTATTCGCATTGCATTGCGGCTCGTAAAATAATTTTTTTACCGAATTCGAGCAAAAAATTTATTTTTTTGTTATGTTCGTTGCTCACCACCTGGTGTAGAACAACGACGGAGTGGCAGACACGGAATAGAACGCTTCTGAGATTCACGTCACCTTGCGAGATTGGAGCAACGGAAATGACTTGTGCACGGGCGTCACGTGGATTATTACCGCGCACGATCGTGAGAGTCGTGGGCACAACTCTGGGAGGCCTTCATCCAGCAGTAGATAATTACTTAAGGCATCATTGTCAACAGCAAATCCGTAATCGGCGTCTGTCAGGGTTAATCTACACTTTGTTTGTTCTCAGCCAGTGACACATTATCAATTACACATTCCCATTGTATAAAATGGTGCCGTGGTGTAGTGGTTAGCCTGCTGCGCTATCAACCCAGTGATATGAGTTTGATTCCAAGCCTATTTGGTGAACATCGGTGCTGAAATAGTGAAACGCACTGCATTCCCAAACAGTGCGCTTCAAATCGGCAACAATCACAGCCATCATTGACTTCAATGCAAAATGCCGCCCCGGTTCCACAAGTCACACAAGCAAGTGGTGTATGCCATTCGACTCTACTCGACAGAGTCGCGCAATATACAATTCAACTCATCTCGCTGAGACGCGTTTAAATGCATATCAATTAGGGTTTGGGATTAGGGTTAGGAATTAGGTTTAGGGTTAGGGGTTAGGATTAGTGGTTCGGGTTAGGGTTAGGGTGCAGGTTAGAGTATTGGTTAGCGGTTTAGGTTAGGGTTAGGGGTTAAGTTTAGGGTTAGGGGCTAGGGTTTAGGTTAAGGGATTAGGGTTATGGCTGAGGGTTAGGGTTGGAGTCGTTAGGATTAGGGCACCTATGTAGTTTTATGCCAAAATCATCAAAATTTTCATAGCTACATTTTCCAAGAAAGAGTGAATTCCTCCCTTTTGTTTAGCATTAGTATGCTATATATTGCATTAAAAGTAGGACATTTCACCATGAACATTTCATGTAAAAAAGAAGCAAATCGGCATACTAACCTATGCCGTTTTTGACCAATATTGGCCAAATTTTTACAGCTTTCTTTTTCAACAAAAGTGCAATCCTCGGTGTTGTTTAGCCTTATATATCCTATATATTACGTTAAAAAGTTGGAAATTTCACCATGAAATTTTCAACTAAAAAAAAGAAAATCGGCATACTAACCTATGCCGTTTTTGGCCACAATTGGCCAAATTTTTGCTGCTTTATTTTTGGACGAAAGTTAATTCCTCTATTGTATTTACCCTTAGTATGTTATGTATTAGATTAAAAGGGGAAAATTTCACGATGAAATTTTTACGTCCCACAAAAATAAAATCGCCATGCTAACCTATGCCGTTTTTGGCCACAATTGGCCAAATTTGTACAGCTTTATTTTTGGAAAAAAGTGAATTCATCCATTGTATTTACCCTTAGTATTCTATGTATTAGGTTAAAAGTGGAAAATTTTGCGATTAAATGTTCACGTCCCAAAAAAAACCCGACATACTAACCTCTGCTGTTTATGGCCAAAATGAGCCAAATTCCCATAGCTTTATTTTTCATCAACAAGTGCATTACCCCATTGTGTTTGCTGTAGTATTCTACATATTACGTACAAAATTAAACATTTCACGATACATTTTCAACTCACAGAAAATCGGCACACCTTTTTTAGCCAAAAAGCAAATTGGCATACTAATCTATGTCATTGTTGGACAAAATTGTGTTAGGGTTTGGGTGAAGGTTAGGGGTTAAGGTAAGAGGTTAGAGGAAGAGGTTGGGGGTTAGGGCAAGGGGTTTGGGGTTAGGGTGAATGTTAGGGGTTGGGGGTAGGGATTAGGGTTAGGGTCATTTAGGGTTAGGGCTTAGGGTTTGCGTTAGAGTTGAGGGTTAGGGGTTAGGGTTAGAGGTTAGGGTTAGGGCTAGGGGATGAGGTTCAGGGTTTAGGGTTAGGGTCATTTAGGGTTAGGGCTTAGGTTTAGCATTAGAGTTTAGGTTTAGGGGTTAGGGGTTAGATGTTAGGGTTAGGGCTAGGGGATGAGGTTCAGGGTTTAGGTTTAGGGGTTAGGGTTATGGCTGAGGGTTAGGGTTGGGGTAGTTAGGATTAGGGCACCTATGCAGTTTTATGTCAAAATCATCCAAATTTTCATAGCTACATTTTCCAAGAAAAAGTGAATTCCTCACTTTTGTCTAGGATTAGTATGTTATACAGTATATTGCATTAAAAGTAGGATATTTCACCATGAACATTTCATGTAAAAAAGAAGCAAATCGGCATACTAACCTATGCCGTTTTTGCCAATATGGCCACATTTTTACAGCTTTCTTTTTCAACAAAAGTGCAATCCTCGGAGTTGTTTAGCCTTATATATCCTATATATTACGTTAAAAAGTTGGAAATTTCACCATGACATTTTCAAGTAAAAAAACAGAAAATCGGCATACTAACCTATGCCGTTTTTGGCCAATATTGGCCAAACTTTCACAGCTTTATTTTTGGACAATAGTTCATTCCTCTATTGTATTTAGCCTTATTATGCTATGTATTAGATTAAAAGTGGAACATTTTATGATGAAATTTTTACGTCCCACAAAAAGAAAATAGGCATACTAACCTCTGCCGTTTTTGGCCACAATTGGCCAAATTTTTACAGTTTTATTTTTGGACAAAAGTTAATTCATCCATTGTATTTACCCTTAGTATGCTATGTATTAGATTAAAAGTGGAAAACTTTAGAACTAAATGTTCACGTCCCAAAAAAACCGACATGCTAACCTCTGCTGTTTATGTCCAAAATGAGCCAAATTCCCATAGCTTTATTTTTCAACAACAAGTGCATTCCTCCATTGTGTTTGCTGTAGTATTCTACATATTACGTACAAAATTAAACATTTCACGATACATTTTCAACTCACAGAAAATCGGCACACCTTTTTTTGCCAAAAAGCAAATTGGCATACTAATCTATGCCGTTTTTGGACAAAATTGTGTTAGGGTTTGGGTGAAGGTTAGGGGTTAAGGTAAGAGGTTAGAGGGAGAGGTTAGGGGTTAGGGCAAGGGGTTTGGGGTAAGGGGTTATGGTGAATGTTAGGGGTTGGAAGTAGGGGTTAGGGTTTAGGGTTAGGGTCATTTAGGGTTAGGGCTTAGGTTTAGCATTAGAGTTTAGGTTTAGGGGTTAGGGGTTAGAGGTTAGGGCTAGGGTATGAGGTTTAGGGTTAGGGGTTAGGGGTTATGGTTAGGGTAGGATTTGTGGAGGATTAGGGTCAATGTTAGGTTCAGTGTTAGGGGTTAGGGTTACGGGTTATGATTATGGGTTAGGGTTAGGGGATGTACGGTATGTACGGTGTGAAAGAAGTTCAACATACACACAAACATGGACACTCGCTAAATAACCAAACCATCATGGACACTTGCTAAATAACCTAACCATCATGGACACTCGCTAAATAACCTAACCAACATGGACACTCGCTAAATAACCTAACCATCATGGACACTCGCTAAATAACCTAACCAACATGGACACTCGCTAAATAACCTAACCATCATAGACACTCGCTAAATAATCTAACCATCATGAACACTCGCTAAATAACCTAACCAGCATGGACACTCGCTAAATAACCTAACCATCATGGACACTCGCTAAATAACCTTACCATAATGAAAACTCGCTAAATAACCTAACCAACATGGACACTCACTAAATAACCTAACCAGCATGGACACTCGCTAAATAACCTAACCAACGTGGACACTCGCTAAATAACCTAACCAACATGGGCACTCGCCAAATAACCTAACCAACATGGACACTCGCTAATTACCCTAACCAACAAGGACACTCGCTAAATAACCTAACCATCATGGACACTTGCTAAATACCCTAACCATCATGAACACTCGCTAAATAACCTAACCAACATGGACACTTGCTAAATAACCTAACCAACATGGACACTCGCTAATTACCCTAACCAACAAGGACACTCGCTAAATAACCTAACCATCATGGACACTTGCTAAATACCCTAACCATCATGAACACTCGCTAAATAACCTAACCAACATGGACACTTGCTAAATAACCTAACCAACAAGGACACTCGCTAAATAACCAAACCATCATGTACACTCGCTAAATAACCTAACCATCATGGACACTCGCTAAATAACCTAACCAACATGGACACTCGCTAAATAACCTAACCATCATGGACACTCGCTAAATAACCTAACCAACATGGACACTCGCTAAATAACCTAACCATCATAGACACTCGCTAAATAATCTAACCATCATGAACACTCGCTAAATAACCTAACCAGCATGGACACTCGCTAAATAACCTAACCATCATGGACACTCGCTAAATAACCTTACCATAATGAAAACTCGCTAAATAACCTAACCAACATGGACACTCGCTAAATAACCTAACCAGCATGGACACTCGCTAAATAACCTAACCAACGTGGACACTCGCTAAATAACCTAACCAACATGGGCACTCGCCAAATAACCTAACCAACATGGACACTCGCTAATTACCCTAACCAACAAGGACACTCGCTAAATAACCTAACCATCATGGACACTTGCTAAATACCCTAACCATCATGAACACTCGCTAAATAACCTAACCAACATGGACACTTGCTAAATAACCTAACCAACAAGGACACTCGCTAAATAACCTAACCATCATGGACACTCGCTAAATAACCTAACCAACATGGACACTCGCTAAATAACCTAACCATCATGGACACTCGCTAAATAACCTAACCAACATGGACACTCGCTAAATATCCTAACCAACAAGGACACTCGCTAAATATCCTAACCATCATGGACACTCGCTCAACAACTTAACCAACTAGGTGCTGTAGCGCCACCGTGTGGTCACGTGGTACAACTGCAGTGCCTGGCGCGGTGACAGCAGCAGTGTCACTGTGCGGCGTCTTCACGGCTTCATCGCAGCCAACCGCGCTTGGGACTAACGCCAGGACGCCGCAGCGGCAGCGACTCATAACTGCGGGGAACGCGCGGTGTGACGTCTGACAGCGGCAACTGCTGGCGAACTGTGTTGGCCTACACTGCACATGTCCACCACATAGCAGACTTCACCACGAATTGAATGCTTGTGGTACTGCACGTGTACACCAGAGGGCACACGTAACACGTCAAGCGCCGGAAATAAAAACGAAACTATCTGGCCAATTTGCACTTCAATTCTTTATTTTTTCACGGATTTTCAAGTAACAAACTACTGCATTGACATCCCAAGCTGTCCCATACGTTTACACCGTTGTATATTTTGTGAACATCGGTGCTGAAATAGTGAAACGCATTGCATTCCCAAACAGTGCGCTTCAAATCGGCAACAATCACAGCCATCATTGACTTAAATGCAAAATGCCGCCCCGGTTCCACAAGTCACACAAGCAAGTGGTGTATGCCCTTCGACTCTACTCGACATAGTCGCGCCATATACAATTCAACTCATCTCGCTGAGACGCGTTTAAAGGCATATCAATTAGGGTTTCGGATTCGGGTTAGGAATTAAGTTTAGGGTTAGGGGTTATGATTAGGGGTTCGGGTTAGGGTTAGGGTGCGGGTTAGAGTTTTGGTTAGCGGTTTAGGTTAGGGGTTAAGTTTAGGGTTAGGGGCTAGGGTTTAGGTTAAGGGATTAGGGTTATGGCTGAGGGTTAGGGTTGGAGTCGTTAGGATTAGGGCACCTATACAGTTTTATGCCAAAATCATCCAAATTTTCATAGCTACATTTTCCAAGAAAGAGTGAATTCCTCCCTTTTGTTTAGCATTAGTATGCTATATATTGCATTAAAAGTAGGATATTTCACCATGAACATTTCATGTAAAAAAGAAGCAAATCGGCATACTAACATATGCCGTTTTTGGCCAATATTGGCCAAATTTTGACAGCTTTCTTTTTCAACAAAAGTGCAATCCTTGGTGTTGTTTAGCCTTATATATCCTATATATTACGTTAAAAAGTTGGAAATTTCACCATGAAATTTTCAACAAAAAAAAGAAAATCGGCCACAATTGGCCAAATTTTTACAGCTTTCTTTTTGGACGAAAGTTAATTCCTCTATTGTATTTACCCTTAGTATGCTATGTATTAGATTAAAAGGGGAAAATTTCACGATGACATTTTTATGTCCCACAAAAATAAAATTGCCATGCTAACCTATGCCGTTTTTGGCCACAATTGGCCAAATTTTTACAGCTTCATTTTTGGAAAAATGTGAATTCATCCGTTGTATTTACCCTTAGTATTCTATGTATTAGGTTAAAAGTGGAAAATTTTGCGATTAAATGTTCACGTCCCAAAAAAAAACCCGACATACTAACCTCTGCTGTTTATGGCCAAAATGAGCCAAATTCCCATAGCTTTATTTTTCATCAACAAGTGCATTACCCCATTGTGTTTGCTGTAGTATTCTACATATTACGTACAAAATTCAACATTTCACGATACATTTTCAACTCACAGAAAATCGGCACACCTTTTTTAGCCAAAAAGCAAATTGCCATACTAATCTATGCCATTGTTGGACAAAATTGTGTTAGGGTTTGGGTGAAGGTTAGGGGTTAAGGTAAGAGGTTAGAGGAAGAGGTTGGGGGTTAGGGCAAGGGGTTTGGGGTTAAGGGTTAGGGTGAATGTTAGGGGTTGGGGGTAGGGATTAGGGTTAGGGTCATTTAGGGTTAGGGCTTAGGGTTTGCGTTAGAGTTGAGGGTTAAGGGTTAGGGTTAGAGGTTAGGGTTAGGGCTAGTGGATGAGGTTCAGGGTTTAGGGTTAGGGCCATTTAGGGTTAGGGCTTAGGTTTAGCATTAGAGTTTAGGTTTAGGGGTTAGGGGTTAGATGTTAGGGTTAGGGCTAGGGGATGAGGTTCAGGGTTTAGGTTTAGGGGTTAGGGTTATGGCTGAGGGTTAGGGTTGGGGTAGTTAGGATTAGGGCACCTATGCAGTTTTATGTCAAAATCATCCAAATTTTCATAGCTACATTTTCCAAGAAAAAGTGAATTCCTCCCTTTTGTCTAGGATTAGTATGTTATACAGTATATTGCATTAAAAGTAGGATATTTCACCATGAACATTTCATGTAAAAAAGAAGCAAATCGGCATACTAACCTATGCCGTTTTTGCCAATATTGGCCACATTTTTACAGCTTTCTTTTTTAACAAAAGTGCAATCCTCGGAGTTGTTTAGCCTTATATATCCTATATATTACGTTAAAAAGTTGGAAATTTCACCATGACATTTTCAAGTAAAAAAACAGAAAATCGGCATACTAACCTATGCCGTTTTTGGCCAATTTTGGCCAAACTTTCACAGCTTTATTTTTGGACAATAGTTCATTCCTCTATTGTATTTAGCCTTATTATGCTATGTATTAGATTAAAAGTGGAACATTTATTGATGAAATTTTTACGTCCCACAAAAAGAAAATAGGCATACTAACCTCTGCCGTTTTTGGCCACAATTGGCTAAATTTTTACAGTTTTATTTTTGGACAAAAGTTAATTCATCCATTGTATTTACCCTTAGTATGCTATGTATTATATTAAAAGTGGAAAATTTTAGAACTAAATGTTCACGTCCCAAAAAAACCGACATGCTAACCTCTGCTGTTTATGTCCAAAATGAGCCAAATTCACATAGCTTTATTTTTCAACAACAAGTGCATTCCTCCATTGTGTTTGCTGTAGTATTCTACATATTACGTACAAAATTAAACATTTCACGATACATTTTCAACTCACAGAAAATCGGCACACCTTTTTTTGCCAAAAAGCAAATTGGTATACTAATCTATGCCGTTTTTGGACAAAATTGTGTTAGGGTTTGGGTGAAGGTTAGGGGTTAAGGTAAGAGGTTAGAGGGAGATGTTAGGGGTTAGGGCAAGGGGTTTGGGGTAAGGGGTTATGGTGAATGTTAGGGGTTGAAAGTAGGGGTTAGGGTTTAGGGTTAGGGTCATTTAGGGTTAGGGCTTAGGTTTAGCATTAGAGTTTAGGTTTAGGGGTTAGGGGTTAGAGGTTAGGGTTAGGGCTAGGGGATGAGGTTCAAGGTTTAGGGTTAGGGGTTATGGTTAGGGTAGGATTTGTGGAGGATTAGGGTCAATGTTAGGTTCAGTGTTAGGGGTTAGGGTTACAGGTTATGGTTAGAGGTTATGGTTATGGGTTAGGGTTAGGGGATGTACGGTATGTACGGTGTGAAAGAAGTTCAACATACACACAAACATGGATACTCGCTAAATAACCTAACCATCATGGACACTCGCTAAATAACCTAACCATCATGGACACTCGCTAAATAACCTAACCAACATGGACACTCGCTAAATAACCTAACCATCATGGACACTCGCTAAATAACCTAACCAACATGGACACTCGCTAAATAACCTAACCATCATAGACACTCGCTAAATAATCTAACCATCATGAACACTCGCTAAATAACCTAACCAGCATGGACACTCGCTAAATAACCTAACCATCATGGACACTCGCTAAATATCCTTACCATAATGAAAACTCGCTAAATAACCTAACCAACATGGACACTCGCTAAATAACCTAACCAGCATGGACACTCGCTAAATAACCTAACCAACGTGGACACTCGCTAAATAACCTAACCAACATGGGCACTCGCCAAATAACCTAACCAACATGGACACTCGATAATTACCCTAACCATCATGGACACTTGCTAAATAACCTAACCAACATGGACACTCGCTAAATAACCTAACCAACAAGGACACTCGCTAAATAACCTAACCATCATGGACACTTGCTAAATACCCTAACCATCATGAACACTCGCTAAATAACCTAACCAACATGGACACTTGCTAAATAACCTAACCAACAAGGACACTCGCTAAATAACCTAACCATCATGGACACTCGCTAAATACCCTACCCATCATGGACACTCGCTAAATAACCTAACCATCATGGACACTCGCTAAATAACCTAACCAACATGGACACTCGCTAAATAACCTAACCATCATGGACACTCGCTAAATAACCTAACCAACATGGACACTCGCTAAATACCCTAACCATCATGGACACTCGCTAAATAACCTAACCAACATGGACACTCGCTAAATATCCTAACCAACAAGGACACTCGCTAAATAACCTAACCATCATGGACACTCGCTAAATAACCTAACCAACAAGGACACTCGCTAAATAACCTAACCATCATGGACACTCGCTAAATATTCTTTGGTTCTTTCGGTTAATTCACGTCTAAAGATAAAATAATAAATTAAAATAATAGCGACGTTTCGATTGCAACACAAGCAATCATCATCAGGCATAAGAGAAATAGCAACAAAAATCTAACTAGAAAACTATGGACAGACATACAAGCAGACAGACATCACAAGGACACACAGAGAGAGGACACATATCGGCACAGAGAGAGGGGTCGTTTCTGTGACGGTCCCTTAAATATAGGGAGGTGGGGCGGGGACGGGGAGAGGGAGGGGGCAGAGAAAATTAGCATATCAATGAGTGGACGGCAACGTGTTGCTGCTGCGCAAGTAAGATGACGACGTGGCACGGCACGCAAGCTTGAAAATTAGGAGAAAGACACACTAAAATGAAATAACCTCGCAAAATATCGAAATGTGATGTAATGCAACACAGAGAGTCGGTCAACACACAATTAACGCATAGCCTGGTTGATTACGTATTTCAAAGATTGCTAAGTTAGAATTTAAGTGTGAAAATTCCAAAGAGAGGACACAGGCAGAGAGAACAAATAGCCAGAGAGAGAAAAAAGATGAGCTTAAAACTTCCCCGTAGAAGTGGTTCAATCTTAATTTTTGGAGCTTTCGTGACTAGTCACGAAAGCTCCAAAAATTAAGACTCGCTAAATACCCTACCCATCATGGACACTCGCTAAATAACCTAACCAACATGGACACTCGCTAAATAACCTAACCATCATGGACACTCGCTAAATAACCTAACCAACATGGACACTCGCTAAATACCCTAACCATCATGGACACTCGCTAAATAACCTAACCAACATGGACACTCGCTAAATAACCTAACCATCATGGACACTCGCTAAATAACCTAACCATCATGGACACTCGCTAAATAACCTAACCATCATGGACACTCGCTCAACAACTTAACCAACTAGGTGCTGTAGCGCCACCGTGTGGTCACGTGGTACAACTGCAGTGCCTGGCGCGGTGACAGCAGCAGTGTCACTGTGCGGTGTCTTCACGGCTTCATCGCAGCCAACCGCGCTTGGGACTAACGCCAGGACGCCGCAGCAGCAGCGACTCACAACTGCGGGGAACGCGCGGGGTGACGTCTGACAGCGGCAACTGCTGGCGAACTGTGTTGGCCTACACTGCACATGTCCACCACATAGCAGACTTCATCACGAATTGAATGCTTGTGGTACTGCACGTGTACACCAGAGGGCACACGTAACACGTCAAGCGCCGGAAATAAAAACGAAACTTTCTGGCCGATTTGCACTTCAATTCTTTATTTCTTCACGGATTTTCAAGTAACAAACTACTGCATTGACATCCCAAGCTGTCCCATACGTTTACACCGTTGCATATTTGGTGAACATCGGTGCTGAAATAGTGAAACGCATTGCATTCTCAAACAGTGCGCTTCAAATCGGCAACAATCACAGCCATCATTGACTTCAATGCAAAATGCCGCCCCGGTTCCACAAGTCACACAAGCAAGTGGTGTATGCCATTCGACTCTACTCGACAGAGTCGCGCCATATGCAATTCAACTCATCTCGCTGAGACGCGTTTAAAGGCATATCAATTAGGGTTTGGGATTAGGGTTAGGAATTAGGTTTAGGGTTAGGGGTTAGGATTAGGGGTTCGAGTTAGGGTGCGGGTTAGAGTTTTGGTTAGCGGTTTAGGTTAGGGTTAGGGGTTAAGTTTAGGGTTAGGGGCTAGGGTTTAGGTTAAGGGATTAGGGTTATGGCTGAGGGTTAGGGTTGGAGTCGTTAGGATTAGGGCACCTATGCAGTTTTATGCCAAAATCATCAAAATTTTCATAGCTACATTTTCCAAGAAAGAGTGAATTCCTCCTCCCTTTTGTTTAGCATTAGTATGCTATATATTGCATTAAAAGTAGGACATTTCACCATGAACATTTCATGTAAAAAAGAAGCAAATCGGCATACTAACCTATGCCGTTTTTGACCAATATTGGCCAAATTTTTACAGCTTTCTTTTTCAACAAAAGTGCAATCCTCGGTGTTGTTTAGCCTTATATATCCTATATATTACGTTAAAAAGTTGGAAATTTCACCATGAAATTTTCAACTAAAAAAAGAAAATCGGCATACTAACCTATGCCGTTTTTTGGCCACAATTGGCCAAATTTTTGCAGCTTTATTTTTGGACGAAAGTTAATTCCTCTATTGTATTTACCCTTAGTATGTTATGTATTAGATTAAAAGGGGAAAATTTCACGATGAAATTTTTACGTCCCACAAAAATAAAATCGCCATGCTAACCTATGCCGTTTTTGGCCACAGTTGGCCAAATTTGTTCAGCTTTATTTTTGGAAAAAAGTGAATTCATCCATTGTATTTACCCTTAGTATTCTATGTATTAGGTTAAAAGTGGAAAATTTTGCGATTAAATGTTCACGTCCCAAAAAAAACCCGACATACTAACCTCTGCTGTTTATGGCCAAATTGAGCCAAATTCCCATAGCTTTATTTTTCATCAACAAGTGCATTCCCCCATTGTGTTTGCTGTAGTATTCTACATATTACGTACAAAATTAAACATTTCACGATACATTTTCAACTCACAGAAAATCGGCATACCTTTTTTAGCCAAAAAGCAAATTGGCATACTAATCTATGTCATTGTTGGACAAAATTGTGTTAGGGTTTGGGTGAAGGTTAGGGGTTAAGGTAAGAGGTTAGAGGAAGAGGTTGGGGGTTAGGGCAAGGGGTTTGGGGTTAGGGGTTAGGGTGAATGTTAGGGGTTGGGGGTAGGGATTAGGGTTAGGGTCATTTAGGGTTAGGGCTTAGGGTTTGCGTTAGAGTTGAGGGTTAGGGGTTAGGGTTAGAGGTTAGGGTTAGGGCTAGGGGATGAGGTTCAGGGTTTAGGTTTAGGGTCATTTAGGGTTAGGGCTTAGGTTTAGCATTAGAGTTTAGGTTTAGGGGTTAGGGGTTAGATGTTAGGGTTAGGGCTAGGGGATGAGGTTCAGGGTTTAGGTTTAGGGGTTAGGGTTATGGCTGAGGGTTAGGGTTGGGGTAGTTAGGATTAGGGCACCTATGCAGTTTTATGTCAAAATCATCCAAATTTTCATAGCTACATTTTCCAAGAAAAAGTGAATTCCTCACTTTTGTCTAGGATTAGTATGTTATACAGTATATTGCATTAAAAGTAGGATATTTCACCATGAACATTTCATGTAAAAAAGAAGCAAATCGGCATACTAACCTATGCCGTTTTTGCCAATATGGCCACATTTTTACAGCTTTCTTTTTCAACAAAAGTGCAATCCTCGGAGTTGTTTAGCCTTATATATCCTATATATTACGTTAAAAAGTTGGAAATTTCACCATGACATTTTCAAGTAAAAAAACAGAAAATCGGCATACTAACCTATGCCGTTTTTGGCCAATATTGGCCAAACTTTCACAGCTTTATTTTTGGACAATAGTTCATTCCTCTATTGTATTTAGCCTTATTATGCTATGTATTAGATTAAAAGTGGAACATTTTATGATGAAATTTTTACGTCCCACAAAAAGAAAATAGGCATACTAACCTCTGCCGTTTTTGGCCACAATTGGCCAAATTTTTACAGTTTTATTTTTGGACAAAAGTTAATTCATCCATTGTATTTACCCTTAGTATGCTATGTATTAGATTAAAAGTGGAAAACTTTAGAACTAAATGTTCACGTCCCAAAAAAACCGACATGCTAACCTCTGCTGTTTATGTCCAAAATGAGCCAAATTCCCATAGCTTTATTTTTCAACAACAAGTGCATTCCTCCATTGTGTTTGCTGTAGTATTCTACATATTACGTACAAAATTAAACA
This sequence comes from Lampetra planeri, assembly GCF_965212315.1. Taxonomy (NCBI): domain Eukaryota; kingdom Metazoa; phylum Chordata; class Hyperoartia; order Petromyzontiformes; family Petromyzontidae; genus Lampetra; species Lampetra planeri. Next base: position 61,142 of record NC_136124.1, on the reverse strand, counting down.
TTTCACGATACATTTTCAACTCACAGAAAATCGGCACACCTTTTTTTGCCAAAAAGCAAATTGGCATACTAATCTATGCCGTTTTTGGACAAAATTGTGTTAGGGTTTGGGTGAAGGTTAGGGGTTAAGGTAAGAGGTTAGAGGGAGAGGTTAGGGGTTAGGGCAAGGGGTTTGGGGTAAGGGGTTATGGTGAATGTTAGGGGTTGGAAGTAGGGGTTAGGGTTTAGGGTTAGGGTCATTTAGGGTTAGGGCTTAGGTTTAGCATTAGAGTTTAGGTTTAGGGGTTAGGGGTTAGAGGTTAGGGCTAGGGTATGAGGTTTAGGGTTAGGGGTTAGGGGTTATGGTTAGGGTAGGATTTGTGGAGGATTAGGGTCAATGTTAGGTTCAGTGTTAGGGGTTAGGGTTACGGGTTATGATTATGGGTTAGGGTTAGGGGATGTACGGTATGTACGGTGTGAAAGAAGTTCAACATACACACAAACATGGACACTCGCTAAATAACCAAACCATCATGGACACTTGCTAAATAACCTAACCATCATGGACACTCGCTAAATAACCTAACCAACATGGACACTCGCTAAATAACCTAACCATCATGGACACTCGCTAAATAACCTAACCAACATGGACACTCGCTAAATAACCTAACCATCATAGACACTCGCTAAATAATCTAACCATCATGAACACTCGCTAAATAACCTAACCAGCATGGACACTCGCTAAATAACCTAACCATCATGGACACTCGCTAAATAACCTTACCATAATGAAAACTCGCTAAATAACCTAACCAACATGGACACTCACTAAATAACCTAACCAGCATGGACACTCGCTAAATAACCTAACCAACGTGGACACTCGCTAAATAACCTAACCAACATGGGCACTCGCCAAATAACCTAACCAACATGGACACTCGCTAATTACCCTAACCAACAAGGACACTCGCTAAATAACCTAACCATCATGGACACTTGCTAAATACCCTAACCATCATGAACACTCGCTAAATAACCTAACCAACATGGACACTTGCTAAATAACCTAACCAACATGGACACTCGCTAATTACCCTAACCAACAAGGACACTCGCTAAATAACCTAACCATCATGGACACTTGCTAAATACCCTAACCATCATGAACACTCGCTAAATAACCTAACCAACATGGACACTTGCTAAATAACCTAACCAACAAGGACACTCGCTAAATAACCAAACCATCATGTACACTCGCTAAATAACCTAACCATCATGGACACTCGCTAAATAACCTAACCAACATGGACACTCGCTAAATAACCTAACCATCATGGACACTCGCTAAATAACCTAACCAACATGGACACTCGCTAAATAACCTAACCATCATAGACACTCGCTAAATAATCTAACCATCATGAACACTCGCTAAATAACCTAACCAGCATGGACACTCGCTAAATAACCTAACCATCATGGACACTCGCTAAATAACCTTACCATAATGAAAACTCGCTAAATAACCTAACCAACATGGACACTCGCTAAATAACCTAACCAGCATGGACACTCGCTAAATAACCTAACCAACGTGGACACTCGCTAAATAACCTAACCAACATGGGCACTCGCCAAATAACCTAACCAACATGGACACTCGCTAATTACCCTAACCAACAAGGACACTCGCTAAATAACCTAACCATCATGGACACTTGCTAAATACCCTAACCATCATGAACACTCGCTAAATAACCTAACCAACATGGACACTTGCTAAATAACCTAACCAACAAGGACACTCGCTAAATAACCTAACCATCATGGACACTCGCTAAATAACCTAACCAACATGGACACTCGCTAAATAACCTAACCATCATGGACACTCGCTAAATAACCTAACCAACATGGACACTCGCTAAATATCCTAACCAACAAGGACACTCGCTAAATATCCTAACCATCATGGACACTCGCTCAACAACTTAACCAACTAGGTGCTGTAGCGCCACCGTGTGGTCACGTGGTACAACTGCAGTGCCTGGCGCGGTGACAGCAGCAGTGTCACTGTGCGGCGTCTTCACGGCTTCATCGCAGCCAACCGCGCTTGGGACTAACGCCAGGACGCCGCAGCGGCAGCGACTCATAACTGCGGGGAACGCGCGGTGTGACGTCTGACAGCGGCAACTGCTGGCGAACTGTGTTGGCCTACACTGCACATGTCCACCACATAGCAGACTTCACCACGAATTGAATGCTTGTGGTACTGCACGTGTACACCAGAGGGCACACGTAACACGTCAAGCGCCGGAAATAAAAACGAAACTATCTGGCCAATTTGCACTTCAATTCTTTATTTTTTCACGGATTTTCAAGTAACAAACTACTGCATTGACATCCCAAGCTGTCCCATACGTTTACACCGTTGTATATTTTGTGAACATCGGTGCTGAAATAGTGAAACGCATTGCATTCCCAAACAGTGCGCTTCAAATCGGCAACAATCACAGCCATCATTGACTTAAATGCAAAATGCCGCCCCGGTTCCACAAGTCACACAAGCAAGTGGTGTATGCCCTTCGACTCTACTCGACATAGTCGCGCCATATACAATTCAACTCATCTCGCTGAGACGCGTTTAAAGGCATATCAATTAGGGTTTCGGATTCGGGTTAGGAATTAAGTTTAGGGTTAGGGGTTATGATTAGGGGTTCGGGTTAGGGTTAGGGTGCGGGTTAGAGTTTTGGTTAGCGGTTTAGGTTAGGGGTTAAGTTTAGGGTTAGGGGCTAGGGTTTAGGTTAAGGGATTAGGGTTATGGCTGAGGGTTAGGGTTGGAGTCGTTAGGATTAGGGCACCTATACAGTTTTATGCCAAAATCATCCAAATTTTCATAGCTACATTTTCCAAGAAAGAGTGAATTCCTCCCTTTTGTTTAGCATTAGTATGCTATATATTGCATTAAAAGTAGGATATTTCACCATGAACATTTCATGTAAAAAAGAAGCAAATCGGCATACTAACATATGCCGTTTTTGGCCAATATTGGCCAAATTTTGACAGCTTTCTTTTTCAACAAAAGTGCAATCCTTGGTGTTGTTTAGCCTTATATATCCTATATATTACGTTAAAAAGTTGGAAATTTCACCATGAAATTTTCAACAAAAAAAAGAAAATCGGCCACAATTGGCCAAATTTTTACAGCTTTCTTTTTGGACGAAAGTTAATTCCTCTATTGTATTTACCCTTAGTATGCTATGTATTAGATTAAAAGGGGAAAATTTCACGATGACATTTTTATGTCCCACAAAAATAAAATTGCCATGCTAACCTATGCCGTTTTTGGCCACAATTGGCCAAATTTTTACAGCTTCATTTTTGGAAAAATGTGAATTCATCCGTTGTATTTACCCTTAGTATTCTATGTATTAGGTTAAAAGTGGAAAATTTTGCGATTAAATGTTCACGTCCCAAAAAAAAACCCGACATACTAACCTCTGCTGTTTATGGCCAAAATGAGCCAAATTCCCATAGCTTTATTTTTCATCAACAAGTGCATTACCCCATTGTGTTTGCTGTAGTATTCTACATATTACGTACAAAATTCAACATTTCACGATACATTTTCAACTCACAGAAAATCGGCACACCTTTTTTAGCCAAAAAGCAAATTGCCATACTAATCTATGCCATTGTTGGACAAAATTGTGTTAGGGTTTGGGTGAAGGTTAGGGGTTAAGGTAAGAGGTTAGAGGAAGAGGTTGGGGGTTAGGGCAAGGGGTTTGGGGTTAAGGGTTAGGGTGAATGTTAGGGGTTGGGGGTAGGGATTAGGGTTAGGGTCATTTAGGGTTAGGGCTTAGGGTTTGCGTTAGAGTTGAGGGTTAAGGGTTAGGGTTAGAGGTTAGGGTTAGGGCTAGTGGATGAGGTTCAGGGTTTAGGGTTAGGGCCATTTAGGGTTAGGGCTTAGGTTTAGCATTAGAGTTTAGGTTTAGGGGTTAGGGGTTAGATGTTAGGGTTAGGGCTAGGGGATGAGGTTCAGGGTTTAGGTTTAGGGGTTAGGGTTATGGCTGAGGGTTAGGGTTGGGGTAGTTAGGATTAGGGCACCTATGCAGTTTTATGTCAAAATCATCCAAATTTTCATAGCTACATTTTCCAAGAAAAAGTGAATTCCTCCCTTTTGTCTAGGATTAGTATGTTATACAGTATATTGCATTAAAAGTAGGATATTTCACCATGAACATTTCATGTAAAAAAGAAGCAAATCGGCATACTAACCTATGCCGTTTTTGCCAATATTGGCCACATTTTTACAGCTTTCTTTTTTAACAAAAGTGCAATCCTCGGAGTTGTTTAGCCTTATATATCCTATATATTACGTTAAAAAGTTGGAAATTTCACCATGACATTTTCAAGTAAAAAAACAGAAAATCGGCATACTAACCTATGCCGTTTTTGGCCAATTTTGGCCAAACTTTCACAGCTTTATTTTTGGACAATAGTTCATTCCTCTATTGTATTTAGCCTTATTATGCTATGTATTAGATTAAAAGTGGAACATTTATTGATGAAATTTTTACGTCCCACAAAAAGAAAATAGGCATACTAACCTCTGCCGTTTTTGGCCACAATTGGCTAAATTTTTACAGTTTTATTTTTGGACAAAAGTTAATTCATCCATTGTATTTACCCTTAGTATGCTATGTATTATATTAAAAGTGGAAAATTTTAGAACTAAATGTTCACGTCCCAAAAAAACCGACATGCTAACCTCTGCTGTTTATGTCCAAAATGAGCCAAATTCACATAGCTTTATTTTTCAACAACAAGTGCATTCCTCCATTGTGTTTGCTGTAGTATTCTACATATTACGTACAAAATTAAACATTTCACGATACATTTTCAACTCACAGAAAATCGGCACACCTTTTTTTGCCAAAAAGCAAATTGGTATACTAATCTATGCCGTTTTTGGACAAAATTGTGTTAGGGTTTGGGTGAAGGTTAGGGGTTAAGGTAAGAGGTTAGAGGGAGATGTTAGGGGTTAGGGCAAGGGGTTTGGGGTAAGGGGTTATGGTGAATGTTAGGGGTTGAAAGTAGGGGTTAGGGTTTAGGGTTAGGGTCATTTAGGGTTAGGGCTTAGGTTTAGCATTAGAGTTTAGGTTTAGGGGTTAGGGGTTAGAGGTTAGGGTTAGGGCTAGGGGATGAGGTTCAAGGTTTAGGGTTAGGGGTTATGGTTAGGGTAGGATTTGTGGAGGATTAGGGTCAATGTTAGGTTCAGTGTTAGGGGTTAGGGTTACAGGTTATGGTTAGAGGTTATGGTTATGGGTTAGGGTTAGGGGATGTACGGTATGTACGGTGTGAAAGAAGTTCAACATACACACAAACATGGATACTCGCTAAATAACCTAACCATCATGGACACTCGCTAAATAACCTAACCATCATGGACACTCGCTAAATAACCTAACCAACATGGACACTCGCTAAATAACCTAACCATCATGGACACTCGCTAAATAACCTAACCAACATGGACACTCGCTAAATAACCTAACCATCATAGACACTCGCTAAATAATCTAACCATCATGAACACTCGCTAAATAACCTAACCAGCATGGACACTCGCTAAATAACCTAACCATCATGGACACTCGCTAAATATCCTTACCATAATGAAAACTCGCTAAATAACCTAACCAACATGGACACTCGCTAAATAACCTAACCAGCATGGACACTCGCTAAATAACCTAACCAACGTGGACACTCGCTAAATAACCTAACCAACATGGGCACTCGCCAAATAACCTAACCAACATGGACACTCGATAATTACCCTAACCATCATGGACACTTGCTAAATAACCTAACCAACATGGACACTCGCTAAATAACCTAACCAACAAGGACACTCGCTAAATAACCTAACCATCATGGACACTTGCTAAATACCCTAACCATCATGAACACTCGCTAAATAACCTAACCAACATGGACACTTGCTAAATAACCTAACCAACAAGGACACTCGCTAAATAACCTAACCATCATGGACACTCGCTAAATACCCTACCCATCATGGACACTCGCTAAATAACCTAACCATCATGGACACTCGCTAAATAACCTAACCAACATGGACACTCGCTAAATAACCTAACCATCATGGACACTCGCTAAATAACCTAACCAACATGGACACTCGCTAAATACCCTAACCATCATGGACACTCGCTAAATAACCTAACCAACATGGACACTCGCTAAATATCCTAACCAACAAGGACACTCGCTAAATAACCTAACCATCATGGACACTCGCTAAATAACCTAACCAACAAGGACACTCGCTAAATAACCTAACCATCATGGACACTCGCTAAATATTTTTTGGTTCTTTCGGTTAATTCACGTCTAAAGATAAAATAATAAATTAAAATAATAGCGACGTTTCGATTGCAACACAAGCAATCATCATCAGGCATAAGAGAAATAGCAACAAAAATCTAACTAGAAAACTATGGACAGACATACAAGCAGACAGACATCACAAGGACACACAGAGAGAGGACACATATCGGCACAGAGAGAGGGGTCGTTTCTGTGACGGTCCCTTAAATATAGGGAGGTGGGGCGGGGACGGGGAGAGGGAGGGGGCAGAGAAAATTAGCATATCAATGAGTGGACGGCAACGTGTTGCTGCTGCGCAAGTAAGATGACGACGTGGCACGGCACGCAAGCTTGAAAATTAGGAGAAAGACACACTAAAATGAAATAACCTCGCAAAATATCGAAATGTGATGTAATGCAACACAGAGAGTCGGTCAACACACAATTAACGCATAGCCTGGTTGATTACGTATTTCAAAGATTGCTAAGTTAGAATTTAAGTGTGAAAATTCCAAAGAGAGGACACAGGCAGAGAGAACAAATAGCCAGAGAGAGAAAAAAGATGAGCTTAAAACTTCCCCGTAGAAGTGGTTCAATCTTAATTTTTGGAGCTTTCGTGACTAGTCACGAAAGCTCCAAAAATTAAGACTCGCTAAATACCCTACCCATCATGGACACTCGCTAAATAACCTAACCAACATGGACACTCGCTAAATAACCTAACCATCATGGACACTCGCTAAATAACCTAACCAACATGGACACTCGCTAAATACCCTAACCATCATGGACACTCGCTAAATAACCTAACCAACATGGACACTCGCTAAATAACCTAACCATCATGGACACTCGCTAAATAACCTAACCATCATGGACACTCGCTAAATAACCTAACCATCATGGACACTCGCTCAACAACTTAACCAACTAGGTGCTGTAGCGCCACCGTGTGGTCACGTGGTACAACTGCAGTGCCTGGCGCGGTGACAGCAGCAGTGTCACTGTGCGGTGTCTTCACGGCTTCATCGCAGCCAACCGCGCTTGGGACTAACGCCAGGACGCCGCAGCAGCAGCGACTCACAACTGCGGGGAACGCGCGGGGTGACGTCTGACAGCGGCAACTGCTGGCGAACTGTGTTGGCCTACACTGCACATGTCCACCACATAGCAGACTTCATCACGAATTGAATGCTTGTGGTACTGCACGTGTACACCAGAGGGCACACGTAACACGTCAAGCGCCGGAAATAAAAACGAAACTTTCTGGCCGATTTGCACTTCAATTCTTTATTTCTTCACGGATTTTCAAGTAACAAACTACTGCATTGACATCCCAAGCTGTCCCATACGTTTACACCGTTGCATATTTGGTGAACATCGGTGCTGAAATAGTGAAACGCATTGCATTCTCAAACAGTGCGCTTCAAATCGGCAACAATCACAGCCATCATTGACTTCAATGCAAAATGCCGCCCCGGTTCCACAAGTCACACAAGCAAGTGGTGTATGCCATTCGACTCTACTCGACAGAGTCGCGCCATATGCAATTCAACTCATCTCGCTGAGACGCGTTTAAAGGCATATCAATTAGGGTTTGGGATTAGGGTTAGGAATTAGGTTTAGGGTTAGGGGTTAGGATTAGGGGTTCGAGTTAGGGTGCGGGTTAGAGTTTTGGTTAGCGGTTTAGGTTAGGGTTAGGGGTTAAGTTTAGGGTTAGGGGCTAGGGTTTAGGTTAAGGGATTAGGGTTATGGCTGAGGGTTAGGGTTGGAGTCGTTAGGATTAGGGCACCTATGCAGTTTTATGCCAAAATCATCAAAATTTTCATAGCTACATTTTCCAAGAAAGAGTGAATTCCTCCTCCCTTTTGTTTAGCATTAGTATGCTATATATTGCATTAAAAGTAGGACATTTCACCATGAACATTTCATGTAAAAAAGAAGCAAATCGGCATACTAACCTATGCCGTTTTTGACCAATATTGGCCAAATTTTTACAGCTTTCTTTTTCAACAAAAGTGCAATCCTCGGTGTTGTTTAGCCTTATATATCCTATATATTACGTTAAAAAGTTGGAAATTTCACCATGAAATTTTCAACTAAAAAAAGAAAATCGGCATACTAACCTATGCCGTTTTTTGGCCACAATTGGCCAAATTTTTGCAGCTTTATTTTTGGACGAAAGTTAATTCCTCTATTGTATTTACCCTTAGTATGTTATGTATTAGATTAAAAGGGGAAAATTTCACGATGAAATTTTTACGTCCCACAAAAATAAAATCGCCATGCTAACCTATGCCGTTTTTGGCCACAGTTGGCCAAATTTGTTCAGCTTTATTTTTGGAAAAAAGTGAATTCATCCATTGTATTTACCCTTAGTATTCTATGTATTAGGTTAAAAGTGGAAAATTTTGCGATTAAATGTTCACGTCCCAAAAAAAACCCGACATACTAACCTCTGCTGTTTATGGCCAAATTGAGCCAAATTCCCATAGCTTTATTTTTCATCAACAAGTGCATTCCCCCATTGTGTTTGCTGTAGTATTCTACATATTACGTACAAAATTAAACATTTCACGATACATTTTCAACTCACAGAAAATCGGCATACCTTTTTTAGCCAAAAAGCAAATTGGCATACTAATCTATGTCATTGTTGGACAAAATTGTGTTAGGGTTTGGGTGAAGGTTAGGGGTTAAGGTAAGAGGTTAGAGGAAGAGGTTGGGGGTTAGGGCAAGGGGTTTGGGGTTAGGGGTTAGGGTGAATGTTAGGGGTTGGGGGTAGGGATTAGGGTTAGGGTCATTTAGGGTTAGGGCTTAGGGTTTGCGTTAGAGTTGAGGGTTAGGGGTTAGGGTTAGAGGTTAGGGTTAGGGCTAGGGGATGAGGTTCAGGGTTTAGGTTTAGGGTCATTTAGGGTTAGGGCTTAGGTTTAGCATTAGAGTTTAGGTTTAGGGGTTAGGGGTTAGATGTTAGGGTTAGGGCTAGGGGATGAGGTTCAGGGTTTAGGTTTAGGGGTTAGGGTTATGGCTGAGGGTTAGGGTTGGGGTAGTTAGGATTAGGGCACCTATGCAGTTTTATGTCAAAATCATCCAAATTTTCATAGCTACATTTTCCAAGAAAAAGTGAATTCCTCACTTTTGTCTAGGATTAGTATGTTATACAGTATATTGCATTAAAAGTAGGATATTTCACCATGAACATTTCATGTAAAAAAGAAGCAAATCGGCATACTAACCTATGCCGTTTTTGCCAATATGGCCACATTTTTACAGCTTTCTTTTTCAACAAAAGTGCAATCCTCGGAGTTGTTTAGCCTTATATATCCTATATATTACGTTAAAAAGTTGGAAATTTCACCATGACATTTTCAAGTAAAAAAACAGAAAATCGGCATACTAACCTATGCCGTTTTTGGCCAATATTGGCCAAACTTTCACAGCTTTATTTTTGGACAATTGTTCATTCCTCTATTGTATTTAGCCTTATTATGCTATGTATTAGATTAAAAGTGGAACATTTTATGATGAAATTTTTACGTCCCACAAAAAGAAAATAGGCATACTAACCTCTGCCGTTTTTGGCCACAATTGGCCAAATTTTTTACAGTTTTATTTTCGGACAAAAGTTAATTCATCCATTGTATTTACCCTTAGTATGCTATGTATTAGATTAAAAGTGGAAAATTTTAGAACTAAATGTTCACGTCCCAAAAAAACCGACATACTAACCTCTGCTGTTTATGTCCAAAATGAGCCAAATTCCCATAGCTTCATTTTTCAACAACAAGTGCATTCCTCCATTGTGTTTGCTGTAGTATTCTACATATTACGTACAAAATTAAACATTTCACGATACATTTTCAACTCACAGAAAATCGGCACACCTTTTTTTGCCAAAAAGCAAATTGGCATACTAATCTATGCCGTTTTTGGACAAAATTGTGTTAGGGTTTGAGTGAAGGTTAGGGGTTAAGGTAAGAGGTTAGAGGGAGAGGTTAGGGGTTAGGGCAAGGGGTTTGGGGTAAGGGGTTATGGTGAATGTTAGGGGTTGGAAGTAGGGGTTAGGGTTTAGGGTTAGGGTCATTTAGGGTTAGGGCTTAGGTTTAGCATTAGAGTTTAGGTTTAGGGGTTAGGGGTTAGAGGTTAGGGTTAGGGCTAGGGGATGAGGTTCAGGGTTTAGGGTTAGGGGTTAGGGGTTATGGTTAGGGTAGGATTTGTGGAGGATTAGGGTCAATGTTAGTTTCAGTGTTAGGGGTTAGGGTTACGGGTTATGGTTAGAGGTTATGGTAATGGGTTAGGGTTAGGGGATGTACGGTATGTACGGTGTGAAAGAAGTTCAACATACACACAAACATGGACACTCGCTAAATAACCTAACCATCATGGGCACTCGCTAAATAACCTAACCATCATGGACACTCGCTAAATAACCTAACCAACATGGACACTCGCTAAATAACCTAACCATCATGGACACTCGCTAAATAACCTAACCAACATGGACACTCGCTAAATAACCTAACCATCATGGACACTCGCTAAATAACCTTACCATAATGAAAACTCGCTAAATAACCTAACCAACATGGACACTCTCTAAATAACCTAACCAGCATGGACACTCGCTAAATAACCTAACCAACGTGGACACTCGCTAAATAACCTAACCAACATGGGCACTCGCCAAATAACCTAACCAACATGGACACTCGCTAATTACCCTAACCATCATGGACACTTGCTAAATAACCTAACCAACATGGACACTCGCTAAATAACCTAACCAACAAGGACACTCGCTAAATAACCTAACCATCATGGACACTTGCTAAATACCCTAACCATCATGAACACTCGCTAAATAACCTAACCAACATGGACACTTGCTAAATAACCTAACCAACAAGGACACTCGCTAAATAACCTAACCATCATGGAAACTCGCTAAATACCCTAACCAACAAGGACACTCGCTAAATAACCTAACCATCATGGACACTCGCTAAATAACCTAACCAACATGGACACTCGCTAAATAACCTAACCATCATGGACACTCGCTAAATAACCTAACCAACATGGACACTCGCTAAATACCCTAATCATCATGGACACTCGCTAAATAACCTAACCAACATGGACACTCGCTAAATACCCTAATCATCATGGACACTCGCTAAATAACCTAATCAACATGGACACTCGCTAAATATCCTAACCAACAAGGACACTCGCTAAATAACCTAACCATCATGGACACTCGCTCAACAACTTAACCAATCTTAATTTTAGAACTTTCGTGACTGCAGGAATTATTATTTGTTTCTTTCGGTTAAGTCACGTCTAAAGATAAAATAATAAATTAAATTAAATAATAGAATACGACGTTTCGATTGCAACACAAGCAATCATCATCAGGTATAATGAAATAGCGACATAAAATCTAACCAGAAAACTATAGACAGACATATTAGCGGACAGATATCACCAAGATACATAGCGAGAGCAACACAGGTAACAGAGAGGGGTGATCGTCTCTGTGTGGTGGCCTTAAATAGACAGAGGGGGGGCGGAGGCAGAGAGAGGGAGGAGGGTTAGAGAAAAAATTAGCATATCAATGAGTGGTCAACCGACGTGGTGCTGCGAATGCGATCGCACGGCAAGCAAGCCTGAAAATCAGGAGGACACACTAAAATTAAATAACCTAGTAAAATATCGAAATGTAATGTAATACAACACAGAGGGTCGGTCAACACACAACGCATAGCCTGGTTGATTACGTATTTCAAAGATTGCTAAGTTAGAATTTAAGTGTGAACAATCTAAAGAGAGGACACAGGCAGAGAAAACAAGTCGCCAGAGAGAGAGAAAAAAGATAAGCTTAAAACTTCCCCGTAGAAGTGGTTCAATCTTAATTTTAGAACTTTCGCACTAGGTGCTGTAGCGCCACCGTGTGGTCACGTGGTACAACTGCAGTGCCTGGCGCGGTGACGGCAGCAGTGTCACTGTGCGGCGTCTTCACGGCTTCATCGCAGCCAACCGCGCTTGGGACTAACGCCAGGACGCCGCAGCGGCAGCGACTAATAACTGCGGTGAACGCGCGGTGTGACGTCTGACAGCGGCAACTGCTGGCGAACTGTGTTGGCCTACACTGCACATGTCCACCACATAGCAGACTTCACCACGAATTGAATGCTTGTGGTACTGCACGTGTACACCAGAGGGCACACGTAACACGTCAAACGCCGGAAATATAAACGAAACTATCTGGCCGATTTGCACTTCAATTCTTTATTTTTTCACGGATTTTCAAGTAACAAACTACTGCATTGACATCCCAAGCTGTCCCATACGTTTACACCGTTGTATATTTGGTGAACATCGGTGCTGAAATAGTGAAACGCATTGCATTCCCAAACAGTGCGCTTCAAATCGGCAACAATCACAGCCATCATTGACTTCAATGCAAAATGCTGCCCCGGTTCCACAAGTCACACAAGCAAGTGGTGTATGCCCTTCGACTATACTCGACATAGTCGCGCCATATACAATTCAACTCATCTCGCTGAGACGCGTTTAAAGGCATATCAATTAGGGTTTGGGATTAGGGTTAGGAATTAAGTTTAGGGTTAGGGGTTAGGATTAGGGGTTCGGGTTAGGGTTAGGGTGCGGGTTAGAGTTTTGGTTAGCGGTTTAGGTTAGGGGTTAAGTTTAGGGTTAGGGGCTAGGGTTTAGGTTAAGGGATTAGGGTTATGGCTAAGGGTTAGGGTTGGAGTCGTTAGGATTAGGGCACCTATGCAGTTTTATGCCAAAATCATCAAAATTTTCATAGCTACATTTTCCAAGAAAGAGTTAATTCCTCCCTTTTGTTTAGCATTAGTATGCTATATATTGCATTAAAAGTAGGATATTTCACCATGAACATTTCATGTAAAAAAGAAGCAAATCAGCATACTAATCTATGCCGTTTTTGGACAATATTGGCTAAATTTTTACAGCTTTCTTTTTCAACAAAAGTGCAATCCTCGGTGTTGTTTAGCCTTATATATCCTATATATTACGTTAAAAAGTTGGAAATTTCACCATGAAATTTTCAACAACAAAAAAAGAAAATCGGCATACTAACCTATGCCGTTTTTGGCCACAATTGGCCAAATTTTTACAGCTTTATTTTTGTACGAAAGTTAATTCCTCTATTGTATTTACCCTTAGTATGCTATGTATTAGATTAAAAGGGGAAAATTTCAGGATGAAATTTTTACGTCCCACAAAAATAAAATCGCCATGCTAACCTATGCCGTTTTTGGCCACAATTGGCCAAATTTTTACAGCTTTATTTTTGGAAAAATGTGAATTCATCCATTGTATTTACCCTTAGTATTCTATGTATTAGGTTAAAAGTGGAAAATTTTGCGATTAAATGTTCACGTCCCAAAAAAACCCGACATACTAACCTCTGCTGTTTATGGCCAAAATGAGCCAAATTCCCATAGCTTTATTTTTCATCAACAAGTGCATTCCCCCATTGTGTTTGCTGTAGTATTCTACATATTACGCACAAAATTAAACATTTCACGATACATTTTCAACTCACAGAAAATCGGCACACCTTTTTTAGCCAAAAGCTAATTGGCATACTAATCTATGCCATTGTTGGACAAAATTGTGTTAGGGTTTGGATGAAGGTTAGGGGTTAAGGTAAGAGGTTAGAGGAAGAGGTTGGGGTTAGGGCAAGGGGTTTGGGGTTAAGGGTTAGGGTGAATGTTAGGGGTTGGGGGTAGGGATTAGGGTTAGGGTCATTTAGGGTTAGGGCTTAGGGTTTGCGTTAGAGTTGAGGGTTAGGGGTTAGGGTTAGAGGTTAGGGTTAGGGCTAGGGGATGAGGTTCAGGGTTTAGGGTTAGGGTCATTTAGGGTTAGGGCTTAGGTTTAGCATTAGAGTTTAGGTTTAGGGGTTAGGGGTTAGATGTTAGGGTTAGGGCTAGGGGATGAGGTTCAGGGTTTAGGGTTAGGGTCATTTAGGGTTAGGGCTTAGGTTTAGCATTAAAGTTTAGGTTTAGGGGTTAGGGGTTAGATGTTAGGGTTAGGGCTAGGGGATGAGGTTCAGGGTTTAGGTTTAGGGGTTAGGGTTATGGCTGAGGGTTAGGGTTGGGGTAGTTAGGATTAGGGCACCTATGCAGTTTTATGTCAAAATCATCCAAATTTTCATAGCTACATTTTCCAAGAAAAAGTGAATTCCTCACTTTTGTCTAGGATTAGTATGTTATACAGTATATTGCATTAAAAGTAGGATATTTCACCATGAACATTTCATGTAAAAAAGAAGCAAATCGGCATACTAACCTATGCCATTTTTGGCCAATATTGGCCAAATTTTTACAGCTTTCTTTTTCAACAAAAGTGCAATCCTCGGGGTTTTTTAGCCTTATATATCCGATATATTACGTAAAAAAGTTTGAAATTTCACCATGAAATTTTCAAGTAAAAAGAGAAAATAGGCATACTGACCTATGCCGTTTTTGGCCACAATTGGCCAAACTTTCACAGCTTTATTTTTGAACAAAAGTTCATTCATCCATTGTATTTACCCTTAGTATGCTATGTATTAGATTAAAAGGGGAAAATTTCACTATGAACTGTTTACGTCCCAAAACAAGAAAATCGGCATACTAACCTATGCCGTTTTTGGCCAATATTGGCCAAATTTTTACAGCTTTCTTTTTCAACAAAAGTTAATTCCTCCCTTTTGTTTAGCATTAGTATGCTATATATTGCATTAAAAGTAGGATATTTCACCATGAACATTTCATGTAAAAAAAAATTAACCCGTAAAAACAAAGTTTTTCACTATAAATCCTTTATATGCGTGGTGGCTAGAGTCCTCTCGTCCTCTGGCTTGAGATGGCTGCCACCTATGGATCAGATGATTGCATGGCAATTGGTAATTAAATATAATATTTTTGTCCTAAAAAGTGTAAAATTTTGGAAAAAAAATTTCACGAACATTGTCACGCACAACGAGTCTGTGTGCAAAATTTCAGCTCGATTGGATCACGGGAAGTGGGTTAAAAAACGACCTAAAGATTTGCACGGTCGTAAGCGCGCAAGCAAGCGAACTTAATATAAAGGATTTAATAAAAAATACTCGACTGTGGAGGACGCGGGGATCGATCCCCCAACCTTTGGCATGGGAAGGGAGGGTGCTACCAACTGCACTACTTCGCTCTGGGCTCTTAAACTGTGACGTTCAGCCAAAGCCATGAATGAGTTCTATTTGAATAAATGTAAAATATTTTTTTTTGCCTCAAAAGTGTAAAATTTTGGAATTTTTTTCACGAACATTAATTGTCACGCACAACGAGTCTGTGTGGAAAATGTCAGCTCGATTGGATCACGGGAAATGGGTTAAAAAACGACCGCAAGATTTACATGGTCCAAAGCAAGCAAGCAAGTGAACTTAATATAAAGGATTTAAAAAGAAGCAAATCGGCATACTAACCTATGCCGTTTTTGGCCAATATTGGCCAAATTTTTACAGCTTTCTTTTTCAACAAAAGTTAATTCCTCCCTTTTGTTTAGCATTAGTATGCTATATATTGCATTAAAAGTAGGATATTTCACCATGAACATTTCATGTAAAAAAGAAGCAAATCGGCATACTAACCTATGCCATTTTTGGCCAATATTGGCCAAATTTTTACAGCTTTCTTTTTCAACAAAAGTGCAATCCTCGGGGTTTTTTAGCCTTATATATCCGATATATTACGTAAAAAAGTTGGAAATTTCACCATGAAATTTTCAAGTAAAAAAAGAAAATCGGCATACTAACCTATGCCGTTTTTGGCCACAATTGGCCAAACTTTCACAGCTTTATTTTTGAACAAAAGTTCATTCATCCATTGTATTTACCCTTAGTATGCTATGTATTAGATTAAAAGGGGAAAATTTCACTATGAACTGTTTACGTCCCAAAACAAGAAAATCGGCATACTAACCTATGCCGTTTTTGGCCAATATTGGCCAAATTTTTACAGCTTTCTTTTTCAACAAAAGTTAATTCCTCCCTTTTGTTTAGCATTAGTATGCTATATATTGCATTAAAAGTAGGATATTTCACCATGAACATTTCATGTAAAAAAAAAATTAACCCGTAAAAACAAAGTTTTTCACTATAAATCCTTTATATGCGTGGTGGCTAGAGTCCTCTCGTCCTCTGGCTTGAGATGGCTGCCACCTATGGATCAGATGATTGCATGGCAATTGGTAATTAAATATAATATTTTTGTCCTAAAAAGTGTAAAATTTTGGAAAAAAAATTTCACGAACATTGTCACGCACAACGAGTCTGTGTGCAAAATTTCAGCTCGATTGGATCACGGGAAGTGGGTTAAAAAACGACCTAAAGATTTGCACGGTCGTAAGCGCGCAAGCAAGCGAACTTAATATAAAGGATTTAATAAAAAATACTCGACTGTGGAGGACGCGGGGATCGATCCCCCAACCTTTGGCATGGGAAGGGAGGGCGCTACCAACTGCACTACTTCGCTCTGGGCTCTTAAACTGTGACGTTCAGCCAAAGCCATGAATGAGTTCTATTTGAATAAATGTAAAATATTTTTTCTTGCCTCAAAAGTGTAAAATTTTGGAATTTTTTTCACGAACATTAATTGTCACGCACAACGAGTCTGTGTGGAAAATGTCAGCTCGATTGGATCACGGGAAATGGGTTAAAAAACGACCGCAAGATTTACATGGTCCAAAGCAAGTGAACTTAATATAAAGGATTTAAAAAGAAGCAAATCGGCATACTAACCTATGCCGTTTTTGGCCAATATTGGCCAAATTTTTACAGCTTTCTTTTTCAACAAAAGTTAATTCCTCCCTTTTGTTTAGCATTAGTATGCTATATATTGCATTAAAAGTAGGATATTTCACCATGAACATTTCATGTAAAAAAGAAGCAAATCGGCATACTAACCTATGCCATTTTTGGCCAATATTGGCCAAATTTTTACAGCTTTCTTTTTCAACAAAAGTGCAATCCTCGGGGTTTTTTGCCTTATATATCCGATATATTACGTAAAAAAGTTGGAAATTTCACCATGAAATTTTCAAGTAAAAAAAGAAAATCGGCATACTAACCTATGCCGTTTTTGGCCAATAGTGGCCAAACTTTCACAGCTTTTCTTGGACAATAGTTCATTCCTCTATTGTATTTAGCCTTTATATGCTATGTATTAGATTAAAAGGGGAAAATTTCACGATGAAATGTTTACGTCCCACAAAAAGAAAATCGCCATGCTAACCTATGCCGTTTTTGGCCACAATTGGCCAAACTTTCACAGCTTTATTTTTTAACAAAAGTTCATTCATCCATTGTATTTACCCTTAGTATGCTATGTATTAGATTAAAAGGGGAACATTTCACTATGAACTGTTTACGTCCCAAAACAAGAAAATCGGTTTACTAACCTATGCCGTTTTTGGCCAATATTGGCCAAATTTTTACAGCTTTCTTTTTCAACAAAAGTTAATTCCTCCCTTTTGTTTAGCATTAGTATGCTATATATTGCATTAAAAGTAGGATATTTCACCATGAACATTTCATGTAAAAAAAAATTAACCCGTAAAAACAAAGTTTTTCACTATAAATCCTTTATATGCGTGGTGGCTAGAGTCCTCTCGTCCTCTGGCTTGAGATGGCTGCCACCTATGGATCAGATGATTGCATGGCAATTGGTAATTAAATATAATATTTTTGTCCTAAAAAGTGTAAAATTTTGGAAAAAGATTTTTCACGAACATTGTCACGCACAACGAGTCTGTGTGCAAAATTTCAGCTCGATTGGATCACGGGAAGTGGGTTAAAAAACGACCTAAAGATTTGCACGGTCGGAAGCGCGCAAGCAAGCGAACTTAATATAAAGGATTTAATAAAAATATACTCGACAGTGGAGGACGCGGGGATCGATCCCGCAACCTTTGGCATGGGAAGCGAGGGCGCTACCAACTGCACTACTTCGCTCTGGGCTCTTAAACTGTGACGTTCAGCCAAAGCCATGAATGAGTTCTATTTGAATAAATGTAAAATATTGTTTTTTGCCTAAAAAGTGTAAAATGTTGGAATTTTTTTCACGAACATTAATTGTCACGCACAACGAGTCTGTGTGGAAAATGTCAGCTCAATTGGATCACGGGAAATGGGTTAAAAAACGACCACAAGATTTACACGGTCCAAAGCAAGCAAGCAAGTGAACTTAATATAAAGGATTTAAAAAGAAGCAAATCGGCATACTAACCTATGCCGTGTTTGGCCAATATTGGCCAAATTTTTACAGATTTCTTTTTCAACAAAAGTTAATTCCTCCCTTTTGTTTAGCATTAGTATGCTATATATTGCATTAAAAGTAGGATATTTCAGCATGAACATTTCATGTAAAAAAGAAGCAAATCGGCATACTAACCTATGCCATTTTTGGCCAATATTGGCCAAATTTTGACAGCTTTCTTTTTCAACAAAAGTGCAATCCTCGGGGTTTTTTAGCCTTGTATATCCGATATATTACGTAAAAAAGTTGGAAATTTCACCATGAAATTTTCAAGTAAAAAAAGAAAATCGGCATACTAACCTATGCCGTTTTTGGCCAATAGTGGCCAAACTTTCACAGCTTTTTTTGGACAATAGTTCATTCCTCTATTGTATTTAGCCTTTTTATGCTATGTATTAGATTAAAAGGGGAAAATTTCACGATGAAATGTTTACGTCCCACAAAAAGAAAATAGGCATACTAACCTCTGCCGTTTTTGGCCAATATTGGCCGAATTTTTACAGCTTTCTTTTTCAACAAAAGTTAATTCCTCCCTTTTGATTAGCATTAGTATGCTATATATTGCATTAAAAATAGGATATTTCACCATGAACATTTCATGTAAAAAAAAAATAACCCGTAAAAACAAAGTTTTTCACTATATATCCTTTATATGCGTGGCGGCTAGAGTCCTCTCGTCCTCTGGCTTGAGATGGCTGCCACCTATGGGTCAGATGATTGCATGGCAGCATTAAGCAATTGGTAATTAAATAGAATATTTTTGTCCTAAAAAATGTAAAATTTTGGAAAAAATTTTCACGAACATTGTCACGCACAACGAGTCTGTGCACAAAATTTCAGCTCGATTGGATCACGGGAAGTGGGTTAAAAAACGACCTAAAGATTTGCACGGTCGTAAGCGCGCAAGCAAGCGAACTTAATATAAAGGATTTAATAAAAAATACTCGACTGTGGAGGACGCGGGGATCGATCCCCCAACCTTTGGCATGGGAAGGGAGGGCGCTACCAACTGCACTACTTCGCTCTGGGCTCTTAAACTGTGACGTTCAGCCAAAGCCATGAATGAGTTCTATTTGAATAAATGTAAAATATTTTTTTTTGCCTCAAAAGTGTAAAATTTTGGAATTTTTTTCACGAACATTAATTGTCACGCACAACGAGTCTGTGTGGAAAATGTCAGCTCGATTGGATCACGGGAAATGGGTTAAAAAACGACCGCAAGATTTACATGGTCCAAAGCAAGTGAACTTAATATAAAGGATTTAAAAAGAAGCAAATCGGCATACTAACCTATGCCGTTTTTGGCCAATATTGGCCAAATTTTTACAGCTTTCTTTTTCAACAAAAGTTAATTCCTCCCTTTTGTTTAGCATTAGTATGCTATATATTGCATTAAAAGTAGGATATTTCACCATGAACATTTCATGTAAAAAAGAAGCAAATCGGCATACTAACCTATGCCATTTTTGGCCAATATTGGCCAAATTTTTACAGCTTTCTTTTTCAACAAAAGTGCAATCCTCGGGGTTTTTTGCCTTATATATCCGATATATTACGTAAAAAAGTTGGAAATTTCACCATGAAATTTTCAAGTAAAAAAAGAAAATCGGCATACTAACCTATGCCGTTTTTGGCCAATAGTGGCCAAACTTTCACAGCTTTTCTTGGACAATAGTTCATTCCTCTATTGTATTTAGCCTTTATATGCTATGTATTAGATTAAAAGGGGAAAATTTCACGATGAAATGTTTACGTCCCACAAAAAGAAAATCGCCATGCTAACCTATGCCGTTTTTGGCCACAATTGGCCAAACTTTCACAGCTTTATTTTTTAACAAAAGTTCATTCATCCATTGTATTTACCCTTAGTATGCTATGTATTAGATTAAAAGGGGAACATTTCACTATGAACTGTTTACGTCCCAAAACAAGAAAATCGGTTTACTAACCTATGCCGTTTTTGGCCAATATTGGCCAAATTTTTACAGCTTTCTTTTTCAACAAAAGTTAATTCCTCCCTTTTGTTTAGCATTAGTATGCTATATATTGCATTAAAAGTAGGATATTTCACCATGAACATTTCATGTAAAAAAAAATTAACCCGTAAAAACAAAGTTTTTCACTATAAATCCTTTATATGCGTGGTGGCTAGAGTCCTCTCGTCCTCTGGCTTGAGATGGCTGCCACCTATGGATCAGATGATTGCATGGCAATTGGTAATTAAATATAATATTTTTGTCCTAAAAAGTGTAAAATTTTGGAAAAAGATTTTTCACGAACATTGTCACGCACAACGAGTCTGTGTGCAAAATTTCAGCTCGATTGGATCACGGGAAGTGGGTTAAAAAACGACCTAAAGATTTGCACGGTCGGAAGCGCGCAAGCAAGCGAACTTAATATAAAGGATTTAATAAAAATATACTCGACAGTGGAGGACGCGGGGATCGATCCCGCAACCTTTGGCATGGGAAGCGAGGGCGCTACCAACTGCACTACTTCGCTCTGGGCTCTTAAACTGTGACGTTCAGCCAAAGCCATGAATGAGTTCTATTTGAATAAATGTAAAATATTGTTTTTTGCCTAAAAAGTGTAAAATTTTGGAATTTTTTTCACGAACATTAATTGTCACGCACAACGAGTCTGTGTGGAAAATGTCAGCTCAATTGGATCACGGGAAATGGGTTAAAAAACGACCGCAAGATTTACACGGTCCAAAGCAAGCAAGCAAGTGAACTTAATATAAAGGATTTAAAAAGAAGCAAATCGGCATACTAACCTATGCCGTGTTTGGCCAATATTGGCCAAATTTTTAAAGATTTCTTTTTCAACAAAAGTTAATTCCTCCCTTTTTTTAGCATTAGTATGCTATATATTGCATTAAAAGTAGGATATTTCAGCATGAACATTTCATGTAAAAAAGAAGCAAATCGGCATACTAACCTATGCCATTTTTGGCCAATATTGGCCAAATTTTGACAGCTTTCTTTTTCAACAAAAGTGCAATCCTCGGGGTTTTTTAGCCTTGTATATCCGATATATTACGTAAAAAAGTTGGAAATTTCACCATGAAATTTTCAAGTAAAAAAAGAAAATCGGCATACTAACCTATGCCGTTTTTGGCCAATAGTGGCCAAACTTTCACAGCTTTTTTTGGACAATAGTTCATTCCTCTATTGTATTTAGCCTTTTTATGCTATGTATTAGATTAAAAGGGGAAAATTTCACGATGAAATGTTTACGTCCCACAAAAAGAAAATAGGCATACTAACCTCTGCCGTTTTTGGCCAATATTGGCCGAATTTTTACAGCTTTCTTTTTCAACAAAAGTTAATTCCTCCCTTTTGATTAGCATTAGTATGCTATATATTGCATTAAAAATAGGATATTTCACCATGAACATTTCATGTAAAAAAAAAATAACCCGTAAAAACAAAGTTTTTCACTATATATCCTTTATATGCGTGGCGGCTAGAGTCCTCTCGTCCTCTGGCTTGAGATGGCTGCCACCTATGGGTCAGATGATTGCATGGCAGCATTAAGCAATTGGTAATTAAATAGAATATTTTTGTCCTAAAAAATGTAAAATTTTGGAAAAAATTTTCACGAACATTGTCACGCACAACGAGTCTGTGCACAAAATTTCAGCTCGATTGGATCACGGGAAGTGGGTTAAAAACGACCTAAAGTTTTGCACGGTCGTAAGGGCGCAAGCAAGCAAGCGAACTTAATATAAAGGATTTAAAAACATATTCGACTATGGAGGACGCGGGGATCGATCCCGCAACCTTTGGGCATGGGAAGCGAGGGCGCTACCAACTGCGCTACTCCGCCTGGGCCTGTGGAGGTGTCACGCTCTGGGCTCCTAAACTGTGACGTTCAGCCAAAGCCATGAATGAGTTCTATTTGAATAAATGTAAAATACTTTTTTTTTGCCTAAAAAGTGTACAATTTTGGAATTTTTTTCACGAACATTAATTGTCACGCACAACGAGTCTG
Source organism: Lampetra planeri (assembly GCF_965212315.1). NCBI lineage: Eukaryota > Metazoa > Chordata > Hyperoartia > Petromyzontiformes > Petromyzontidae > Lampetra > Lampetra planeri. Next base: position 38,434 of record NC_136124.1, on the reverse strand, counting down.
TGTGGAAACTGTCAGCTCGATTGGATCACGGGAAGTGGGTTAAAAACGACCTAAAGTTTTGCACGGTCGTAAGGGCGCAAGCAAGCAAGCAAGCGAACTTAATATAAAGGATTTAAAAACATATTCGACTATGGAGGACGCGGGGATCGATCCCGCAACCTTTGGGCATGGGAAGCGAGGGCGCTACCAACTGCGCTACTCCACCTGGGCCTGTGGAGGTGTCACGCTCTGGGCTCCTAAACTGTGACGTTCAGCCAAAGCCATGAATGAGTTCTATTTGAATAAATGTAAAATACTTTTTTTTTGCCTAAAAAGTGTACAATTTTGGAATTTTTTTCACGAACATTAATTGTCACGCACAACGAGTCTGTGTGGAAAATGTCAGCTCGATTGGATCACGGGAAGTGGGTTAAAAACGACCTAAAGTTTTGCACGGTCGTAAGGGCGCAAGCAAGCAAGCGAACTTAATATAAAGGATTTAAAAATATATTCGACTATGGAGGACGCGGGGATCGATCCCGCAACCTTTGGGCATGGGAAGCGAGGGCGCTAATAAACTGCGCTACTCCACCTGGGCCTGTGGAGGTGTCACGCTCTGGGCTCCTAAACTGTGACGTTCAGCCAAAGCCATGAATGAGTTCTATTTGAATAAATGTAAAATACTTTTTTTTTGCCTAAAAAGTGTACAATTTTGGAATTTTTTTCACGAACATTAATTGTCACGCACAACGAGTCTGTGTGGAAAATGTCAGCTCGATTGGATCACGGGAAATGGGTTAAAAAACGACCGCAAGATTTACACGGTCCAAAGCAAGCAAGCAAGTGAACTTAATATAAAGGATTTAAGAAGAAGCAAATCGGCATACTAACCTATGCCGTTTTTGGCCAATATTGGCCAAATTTTTACAGCTTTCTTTTTCAACAAAAGTTAATTCCTCCCTTTTGTTTAGCATTAGTATGCTATATATTGCATTAAAAGTAGGATATTTCACCATGAACATTTCATGTAAAAAAGAAGCAAATCGGCATACTAACCTATGCCATTTTTGGCCAATATTGGCCAAATTTTTACAGCTTTCTTTTTCAACAAAAGTGCAATCCTCGGGGTTTTTTAGCCTTATATATCCGATATATTACGTAAAAAAGTTGGAAATTTCACCATGAAATTTTCAAGTAAAAAAATAAAATCGGCATACTAACCTATGCCGTTTTTGGCCAATAGTGGCCAAACTTTCACAGCTTTTTTTGGACAATAGTTCATTCCTCTATTGTATTTAGCCTTATTATGCTATGTATTAGATTAAAAGGGGAAAATATCACGATGAAATGTTTACGTCCCACAACAAGAAAATCGGCATGCTAACCTATGCCGTTTTTGGCCACAATTGGCCAAACTTTCACAGCTTTATTTTTGAACAAAAGTTCATTCATCCATTGTATTTACCCTTAGTATGCTATGTATTAGATTAAAAGGGGAACATTTCACTATGAACTGTTTACGTCCCAAAACAAGAAAATCGGCATACTAAGCTATGTCGTTTTTGGCCAATATTGGCCAAATTTTTACAGCTTTCTTTTTCAACAAAAGTTAATTCCTCCCTTTTGTTTAGCATTAGTATGCTATATATTGCATTAAAAGTAGGATATTTCACCATGAACATTTCATGTAAAAAAAAATTAACCCGTAAAAACAAAGTTTTTCACTATAAATCCTTTATATGCGTGGTGGCTAGAGTCCTCTCGTCCTCTGGCTTGAGATGGCTGCCACCTATGGATCAGATGATTGCATGGCAATTGGTAATTAAATATAATATTTTTGTCCTAAAAAGTGTAAAATTTTGGAAAAAAAAATTCACGAACATTGTCACGCACAACGAGTCTGTGTGCAAAATTTCAGCTCGATTAGATCACGGGAAGTGGGTTAAAAAACGACCGAAAGATTTGCACGGTCGTAAGCGCGCAAGCAAACTTAATATAAAGGATTCAATAAAAATATACTATACTGTGGAGGACGCGGGGATCGATCCCGCAACCTTTGGCATGGGAAGCGAGGGCGCTACCAACTGCACTACTTCGCTCTGGGCTCTTAAACTGTGACGTTCAGCCAAAGCCATGAATGAGTTCTATTTGAATAAATGTAAAATATTTTTTTTTGCCTAAAAAGTGTAAAATTTGGGAATTTTTTTCACGAACATTAATTGTCACGCACAACGAGTCTGTGTGGAAAATGTCAGCTCGATTGGATCACGGGAAATGGGTTCAAAAACGACCGCAAGATTTACACGGTCCAAAGCATGCAAGCAAGTGAACTTAATATAAAGGATTTAAAAAGAAGCAAATCGGCATACTAACCTATGCCGTTTTTGGCCAATATTGGCCAAATTTTTGCAGCTTTCTTTTTCAACAAAAGTTAATTCCTACCTTTTGTTTAGCATTAGTATGCTATATATTGCATTAAAAGTAGGATATTTCACCATGAACATTTCATGTAAAAAAGAAGCAAATCGGCATACTAACCTATGCCATTTTTGGCCAATATTGGCCAAATTTTTACAGCTTTCTTTTTCAACAAAAGTGCAATCCTCGGGGTTTTTTAGCCTTATATATCCGATATATTACGTAAAAAAGTTGGAAATTTCACCATGAAATTTTCAAGTAAAAAAATAAAATCGGCATACTAACCTATGCCGTTTTTGGCCAATAGTGGCCAAACTTTCACAGCTTTTTTTGGACAATAGTTAATTCCTCTATTGTATTTAGCCTGATTATGCTATGTATTAGATTAAAAGGGGAAAATTTCACGATTAAATGTTTACGTCCCACAAAAAGAAAATAGGCATACTAACCTCTGCCGTTTTTGGCCAATATTGGCCGAATATTTACAGCTTTCTTTTTCAACAAAAGTTAATTCCTCCCTTTTGATTAGCATTAGTATGCTATATATTGCATTAAAAATAGGATATTTCACCATGAACATTTCATGTAAAAAAGAAGCAAATCGGCATACTAACCTATGCCGTTTTTGGCCAATATTGGCCAAATTTTTACAGCTTTCTTTTTCAACAAAAGTTAATTCCTCCCTTTTGTTTAGCATTAGTATGCTATATATTGCATTAAAAGTAGGATATTTCACCATGAACATTTCACGTAAAAAAAAAATTAACCCGTAAAAACTAAGTTTTTCACTATAAATCCTTTATATGCGTGGCGGCTAGAGTCCTCTCGTCCTCTGGCTTGAGATGGCTGCCACATATGGGTGAGATGATTGTCTGGCAGCATAAAGCAATTGGTAATTAAACATTTAAAAGCAAATTCCCTAAACAGTGTAAAATTTAGAAAAACAATTTTCACTAAAATTAATTGTCAGGCACAACGAGTCTGTGTGCAAAATGTCAGTTCGATTGGATCACAGGAAGTGGGTTAAAAAACGACCGAAAGATTTGCACGGTCGTAAGCAAGCAAGCACGCAAGCAAGCAAGCCAGCGAACTAAATATAAAGGATTTAAAAATATATTCGCCTGTGGAGGACACGGGGATCGATCCCGCAACCTTTGGCATGGTAAGCGAGGGCGCTTACCAACTGCGCTACTCCGCCACGGCCTGTGGAGGGGTTACGCTCTGGGCTCTTACACTGTGACGTTCAGCCAAAGCCATGAATGAGTTCTATTTGAATATATGTAAAATACTTTTTTTTTGCCTAAAAAGTGTAAAATTTTGGGAATTTTTTTTTCACGAACATTAATTGTCACGCACAACGAGTCTGTGTGGAAAATGTCAGCTCGATTGGATCACGGTAAGTGGGTTAAAAAACGACCGAAAGATTTGCACGGTCGTAAGCGCGCAAGCAAGCAAACTTAATATAAAGGATTTAAACATACATTCGACTGTGGAGGACGCAGGGATCGATCCCGCAACCTTTGGCATGGGAAGCGAGGGCGCTATCAACTGCGCTACTCCGCCAGGGCCTGTAGAGGTGTCACGCTCTGGGCTCCTAAACTGTGACGTTCAGCCAAAGCCATGAATGAGTTCGATTTGAATAAATGTAAAATATTTTTTTTGCCTAAAAAGTGTAAATTTTTGGAATTTTTTTTACACGAACATTAATTGTCACGCACAACGAGTCTGTGTGGAAAATGTCAGCTCGATTGGATCACGGGAAATGGGTTAAAAAACGACCGCAAGATTTACACGGTCCAAAGCAAGCAAGCAAGTGAACTTAATATAAAGGATTTAAAAAGAAGCAAATCGGCATACTAACCTATGCCGTTTTTGGCCAATATTGGCCAAATTTTTACAGCTTTCTTTTTCAACAAAAGTTAATTCCTCCCTTTTGTTTAGCATTAGTATGCTATATATTGCATTAAAAGTAGGATATTTCACCATGAACATTTCATGTAAAAAAAAAAATTAACCCGTAAAAACAAAGTCCTCTCGTCCTCTGGCTTGAGATGGCTGCCACCTATGGGTCAGATGATTGCCTGCCACCATTAAGCAATTGGTAATTAAATATAAAAAAAAAATGTCCTAAAAAGTGTAAAATTTTGGAAAAAAATTTTCACGAAAATAAATTGTCACGCACAACGAGCTCGATTGGATCACGGGAAGTGGGTTAAAAAACGACCTAAAGATTTGCACGGTCGTAAGCGCACAAGCAAGCAAGGAAGTGAACTTAATATAAAGGATTTAAGAAGCAAATCGGCATACTAACCTATGCCGTTTTTGGCCAAGTGTGAGTTTATGTGTAGAGGAGTAATATGGGGATGTGACGTCATGCTCGCTGTCCAGTGCAATGACGTCATGGGATGTGGCGTTATGCTTGCTGGGCGAGGCGATGACGTCATGTCTCCTCTAGGTACTTAAGGGGGACCCCGTGACGAAAGTAGGGTCACTTTGGGAGCCCGGGATAGAGAGCGGTTGAAGAGCCAGCCAGGGGTAGAGCTCAAGGAGTCTGGAGACAAGCCGGCCGTAGTGATAGAAGAAGGTGCTGCTCTCCCTGGTCGGTGTTGGCTGAACCCCCGATCCGACTCGAGGGAGAGAGCCCTGGAGCTAGCCGAGCCAGGAACAGAGTGAAGGTTCGTGTGAAGGACCCCTACCCCTGGGGAAATTACCCGAAACGCTTAATAAATAACTGGCGCAAGCCCTTAACTGAAGACCTGTCTCCGCGTCGTCATTTGCACCTCAACATTTGTATGCGAGTCCATGTGTTGTAAGTCGATGTGTGTGTGTTCGAGTCGCTGTAGGTGTGTACGTCGATTTGTGTGTAACTACATGTGTGTGTATCTAAAGCGAATGTCTGTGTGTCGATGTGTTTGTGTGTGGGTCGATGTTTGTGGGTCTAAGTCCATGTGTCTTTTTCGCCCGGGCAACGCCGGGTACTTCCCGCGAGTACTCTTATATAAGCACACTTCATCTATCTGTGATGAACGCTGCACTTTCCATCGTTTTTATGCAGGGGGCGCTGCAAACCTACACGCACCCTGTATGAACGACGGAGGTACAGCGACAGACGTTCGATCGCGTTGGAATCGAACTGTAGACGGCGGTCTTCTCGCACGGCCAGCTCTGTGTCGCCTCATCTCCACCCCGCGATCCCAACCAGGTGAAAGTCCGCATCGAACCGAACCCCGGTAAGGCCATCTAGTTAACTGGAGAAAAATCAAATGAAATGTCGTTTTCAACGAAGTCTTCCAGATGTAAAATGATATAAGCTTTTATTGAAGAAACACAATTCAAAACAATACAATTCAAAGTTGTTTCATTTTAAAACTTCAAAACGCAGCATCGGGTGCTTGCGTGGATGGATCGTTCGTATGCAATTTTTTCGTGACTTTCCTGGCCCAAGGCCGTAAATCGTTGCGAGGGGCATCACAGGCAGTCAGGCTTGCTTCACCCCATGGTTGTGAACATCCAGACGTTAATCGGCAAGAACCATTTCTTGTCCAAGTTCGCCAACATATAAGACATCAAGCAAAATTATGAGTGTCGTGGAGAATGTATCTACTAGATGTGCTCTGCCTTGTAACCGAATACATATCTGTACCAAAAATGCATTTCAAATGTGCTCTTAGAATTACCTCCTTGCTATGAAGCAGATCAGCAGACACGACATCTTTCATTTATCGATCTCTCCACGAAACAAATGAATGTTTTACACAAACTATAACTAGCACAGCCGTCTGGGAGTGCGTCAATGATTCAGTGCAAGCCACCTGTGGACCCTTATTGGTGCACAGCGTCTCAACAGCAGCCGGGCTTGTTTCAACCGATAGTTACGGACATCCAGACGTTAATCAGCAAGGAACATTTCTAGTCCAAGTTAGACAAAATCTACGTCAACACGTAATGCAAAATTATAATTCGTGTTGTAGAGAATGTACCTCCTCTACGTTTAACTTTTAAGTGGTTTGCCTTGTAACTGATGAATGATCCGAGTGTGCTCCCTATTTCAAAGACAATGAGTTGTTCCAGAGGGAGATGCTTCCTGAAAACACAAAAATACCCTTAGACCTGTATCACAAGAACAATGAATCTCACCTGAGTGATCTGTACAGGTTACTCCAAAAACACACACTTTGTCCTAACATCACTTAATCAATGTTTGACCCTTATAGACAAAATGTTACACGTACGCACACCATCAGACAAGTATTCATTCTAAATTATTGACAATCATTTTTATGAAGTTAAATTACTGTACTGAAATATGCTGCATCAGGTTACATCGTATTACCAAGGTGCAGGGCCACCACCTTGTGCCACACAGGGGCAGCTGCTACTTGGGATGCTCTTCGAGTGTTTGAGACGAGATACGATACAAAACTCCGAGTTTCTGAGGTGATTAAGCAAGCACAATATAAATGCAATTGATAACATAGTGAAAGCTTGGGAGCTTATTGGCTCCCGCTCCTGGTTAGAGATCTACCCAACACACAGGTCCACAAAGACTGGCCGCTCTTACCCTGCAGGTTGAACCTAGCAATTGAGTGTTCAACTTCAAATTCTTGTCATTAAAGGCCTGTGACAAAGGTGCGTCTATTGGAGCGACATCGTCTCAAGCTTACGCATCTACCGGGTCTCCATTTGACTTTGTATTGTCTCGGAGGAAGTCCACCCACACCTCCACTTCCACAAACTGCTGGGAGTTGCCTCGCTCTGCCTCACAGTCAGAATTCTCCTCCTGCTTCACGTTGCCTCCATCGATGTGAAGGTCCGATTTTGGAGTTGAATCTTCATCTTCACATTTTACCTTCACTTCTTCACTCTTCACCATCACTTCTTCACATTTCACCTTCACCTCTTCATATTTCACCTCGTTACCGTTAAAAGTGTCCATGCTGGGATTTTCTTCCAGTTCTTGTTTCATGAGGGATGGGCTCATTGCAACACTTTGACTTTCACAAGCTGATTTCAGACTCCACTCCTTGTGGATCTTCTGATGCATGTGTGTTCTCTGGTGTTCTACAAGAGTAGATGAATGTGCAAACGCCTTCCCACACACACTGCACTTGAAGGGTTTCTCTCCCGTGTGTGTTCTCTGGTGTACTACAAGAGCAGTTGAATGTGCAAACGCCTTCCCACACACACTGCACTTGAAGGGTTTCTCTCCCGTGTGTGTTTTCTGGTGTGTTATAAGAGCAGATGAATGTGCAAACGCCTTCCCACACACAGTGCACTTGAAGGGTTTCTCTCCCGTGTGTATTCTCTGGTGTGCTACAAGAGTAGATGAATCTGAAAACGCCTTCCCACACACACTGCACTTGAAGGGTTTCTCTCCCGTGTGTTCTCTGGTGTTTTACAAGAGTAGATGAATCTGAAAACGCCTTCCCACACACACTCCACTTGAAGGGTTTCTCTCCCGTGTGTGATCTCTGGTGTACATGAAGAGTAGATGACCCTGCAAATGCCTTCCCACACACACTGCACCTGAAGGGTTTCTCTCCCGTGTGTGTTCTCTGGTGTTTTTTAAGAGCAGATGAACGTGCAAACGCCTTCCCACACACACTGCACTTGAAGGGTTTCTCTCCCGTGTGTGTTTGCTGGTGTTTTTTAAGAGTAGATGAACGTGCAAACGCCTTCCCACACACACTGCACTTGAAGGGTTTCTCTCCCGTGTGTGTTCTCTGGTGTGCTACAAGAGTAGATGACTGTGCAAACGTTTTCCCACACACACTGCACTTGAAGGGTTTCTCTCCCGTGTGTGTTCTCTGGTGTATATGAAGAGTAGATGACCCTGCAAACGCCTTCCCACACACACTGCACTTGACGGGTTTCTCTGCTGTGTGAGTTCTCTGGTGCTGTGTCAAATGTTCAATATGATCCGTGCTGTATGCACACCAGCCGCATTGTTGCCTTGTCGTACCGAGCTGCGCCGACTGCCTCTGCTCCATCAGACAAATTCTGCAGAGGAAGCGACAGCTGCAGACAGAAAAATATAATATCCACACCATCTACACGTCAGTATCAATGCACAGAGGAACGCCTATATATAAAGTCACACGTGACTTACACGTCTATACTTATTCATATATTCATGATATAGTGAAAAAGTGTCCCAAATTCATCACAAGGGCTGTTATGGCACACAATGAGAGGGCAAATGGTCATAAAATGCCTGGAAGCCCTTGTATCTTCAAAATAAACGTTAACCCAAAACTCTGAGCACACAATTTCGGCTGTCTGGCTTCAAAATAAATGTTTATGAAAGCTACATTTAGCTGACAAAGCAAAGGGTGTTGAAAATAATACTATTTGTATTATGCACAAATTCATAAATGAATGTTCTATCACAACTTAGAGGTGTGAAGCCAGGCTCAGATGTCCTTGATTGCTGGGATGAACAGTTCCGACTTCAGCTGCTGCACATGTGCTGTGATCACTTCCTGACTCCATTCTTACAAAGAGTTCCAGAGGAAAACTAAAATAAACTACTGTTTTGATATAACCTCTGTGCTCAATAGAGTTAATAGACTTTACTGCAAATACAAACTTGACACTGTCACACACTCAGAGGTGGAGCCAGGATTTTCAGGTAGGGGGGGGAAACCCCTCCAGCAATGAAAAATTACAGGAGTTGTTATTAAGTAAGGAGTTGTTAGTGAGAAAGGAGTTGTTAGTAAGAAAGGACTTGTCCCTTGCTTTTCATTCGACGCGTGTGATCGTCATCGCGCTCGCTGAACGTGTTGATGCCTTCAGGAAAGAAAAATAGACTTTTGTATTTTGGGGGGGGGGGAATAACCATGACGTATGTGGCATCAACCCGCATCACACCTGAGCTAAGCGCTCTGCAATGCTTACCCCCCTACCACATGGCTCTTCGCGCGCCGTACTTCTACAGCTGTTCACAGCGTGCCGGGAGATTTTAGGTGGCGCTTCGCTCCTGGCCGATTAAGTCATTGGCTTCTCGGAGTTTCAATACAAATCCGTGTGAAGAACGGGTACAACTGCCATCTTAAATATAAAGCAGAACTTACACCTGTTTGTTTGTGTGAAGCAGCAAAAACTCTCCAACGCTGAGCTCTGGCGTCATGAAATTTTCACAGCTTATGCTGTCTGGAATTTCTAAGCGAACGCCACGTCATTCCCTTCCCGAGTGGCAAAAATCGACCTGACGTAGCAGTGGGTTCAGGTTGAATTTCCTTGAGTGAAAACATCCGATTTAGGTAAATTGAAGTGTTTCGGCTTCTTTCTTGCAAGCATCAATTTTTTCAGGGTTTTTCATTGAATTATGAGGGAATATTAAATTAATCCAAGACAAGAATCCAAGTCCCGGGCAAAGCCGGGTAGTGAAGCTAGTTACTAATAAACCCCAATGATCCTATCGAAATTAGGGATTTCTATCGGATCGTTGGGGGGGCACGTGCCACCCCACCCCCACTGGCTCCACCACTGTCACACACTGGCATGGTTCACAGGTGGTGGTGTGTCCAGACCCACGCCTGGCCACCTTCACCTGCTCAGTATTAATGCTTCCTCACTCCACCAAGTAATTCATTGAGGATCAACCAACACAGCCGAGGCTGCGTGTCTCTCTGTGGTGAGATGTTAACTACCTGTCCTGGCATACAGGAAGTCGTGGGTTCGATCCCGACCCTGACGCCTGCTGTATATTTGTAGTTTACGTGTCTCTCTCTCTCTCCCCGTGGTCGCGTGGATTTCCTTCCCGATCCTCGGGTTACCCCTCCACATGTAGAGAGTGAACACCGCCACGCGTCTAGAGTGAACACCGCCACACGTCTAGAGTGAACACCGCCACACGTCTAGAGCGAACACCGCCACGCGTCTAGAGCGAACATCGCCACGTGTCTAGAGTGAACACCACCACGCTGTTGACGAGCCTCACCTTGTTGTTATTGTTGTTGTGGGCAGGTCGCTTCTGAAAACAAGAGCGGTACAGCAGCTCAAGCGGGCGTGGCCTGGTAAAAAATGAAAAAAAAACTGTGTGAATATTTAAAACAAAACAAAGTTACAAAGTAGCGAGCCAGGTGAAGGGAAATTAAAACTTAAGCAAGATACTCTTTGGTTCTTTCGGTCAAGTCACGTAGAATAAATAAATACATTATATAATAGCATACGACGTTTCAACTGCAACACATGCAATCATCATCAGGTACAAATGAAAGAGAAAAAAAACCTATTAAACTTAGAGTCAGCTAACATAACAGTCAACACCCTACCTGGTTGATAATGTTCTTCCAAAGATTGCTCAATTTGAGAGAGAGACACGGAGACACAGACAGACACATAAGCAGAGAGAGATGACACAAAGACACACAGAGAGAGACACACATAGACACACAGAGAGAGATGACACAGAGAGACACACAGAGAGAGACACACATAGGCACACAGAGAAACAACGCCTCTGTGTTGAGGCCTTAAATAGAGAGAGAGGGGGGGGGGGGGTAGAGAAGGGGGTAGAGAAACTAGCACGTCAATGCAAGGCCGTAGCCATGGAGTCAACATTGGGGGGGACCAAATCTTCCACGGGTCTGGGGTCCCCCCCCCCAGAAAAATATCTAAATTAGAAAACTAATTTCCTGCCATTTCCTCCCTAAAATATTTTTAAAAGTTCACTAACACATGGGATGGACTTTGTTTTATTTGATACAATAATGTCTAATAGTGTATTGTAATATATTGCTCTGTTTTTTCTTTTTTACCTTTCTTGTTTCATAGTATGTAATGGCAGAGATTAGGGATTCATAAAGTACAACGCAATCCTATAAACAGGAATCTATGCATTGTTACATGAAGACAAGTCCAGATTTCGTGGCCAAGGTTTAGCAAATTGTTGTCTTTATTAACAGAGCATCGCAATTTTTATTTACAAATATTTTTACTGAAACATATTGGGGGGGCATATTTGATTATGATACTTATTATAAAATATTATAACATTATAATTATAACATATTATACTTATTATAACATTATAAATATTATATATTATAACATAATATTATACTTATTATAACATGTTATAATGACGGCCTTGTGTCAATGAGAGACTTGGAGGTTTGGTGACTGCACAGAGAGAGACACTTCATGTAATGCAACACAGAGAGTCGGTCAACACATCAACTAACGTACTCTTAGGTTTTGTCGGTAAAGTCACCACGTAGGTAAAAAATGAAATTAAAATTAATAAAAGTAAAAATATAAATAAAATAATAAAATTATAATAAATCACGCCTCACTTGATGCAGCAAATTATAGTCTACATTATAGACTGCCAGTACACTCACCCAGCTTAATAACCAGGCTACAGTCTACATTATAGACTGCCAGTACACTCACCCAGCTTAATAACCAGGCTACAGTCTACATTATAGACTGCCAGTACACTCACCCAGCTTAATAACCAGGCTACAGTCTACATTATAGACTGCCAGTACACTCACCCAGCTTAATAACCAGGCTACAGTCTACATTATAGATTAAATTAATAAAAACGCCTCACTTGATACAGCAAATGTGGCTGTGACGGAGCCACCTGATGACGGAGACTTGTGTTGCCTCCGAAACGTCGTGATTTGTTTATATTTTATTTCTATTTTTACTTTTATTAATTTGTATTCATTTCTTACCTACATGGTGACTTCACCTAGAACTAACGCATCGCCTGGCTAATCGCGTTCTTCCACAGGTTTCTAAACTATCTTCTTGGTTCTTTCGGTAAAGTCACTTAGAATGGAAATAATAAAAACAAAAGGGAATATTATTTCATTATTTCCATTCTACGTGATATAAAATATAATAAAATTGTATAGTTTTATTTTTTTATTTATATTCTACGTGACTTCACCGAAAGAACCAAGAAGATGAATCACTGCAGTCACGAAAGCTTTAAATCGAAATTGCTCAACTAAGCGAGATAATTGAAGCGAACGCGACCAGGCGAGGGCAGGAGGCAAGGCCCCGCGTTGTAAAGTTCCAACTTGGACATTGCTTCCATGCTCGCTGCTACTCAATTGACATCCCTACGAGAGAGAGAGCGAGGCTCTACCTCGGTAAACAACAACAACCACAACAACAACAATCACCACAACAACAACAACCACAACCGCGATGAGAATTTCTCACCTCAGATTTCAGTTCCCGCGCGGAGCGTCAACTTTACGTTACCTCGTGACGTCACGAGGCAGCAGTAGGTGACATGACGTCACTTGTGGGGTACAAGACACTCCCCACAATGAGCGGCTCTGTAACTTACATAAATTATGTTAATGAGCCTGGCCCAATCGTGGAGGGATGGGCCGTTGGTGCCGAACCGGTCACAACGAACTCGTGACGTCTTTCACGAATAAATTATGTTAATGAGCCGCCAGTCAGTGGGTGTGGCTTTGCCCAAATAAGGATAGTGCTTGAACAGATAACGGAAGTGACCCAGGCAGAGGTGACGTCACGCTCCCTTGAGACCGGTTGGGGTGAAATCTTTGGTGACATGACGTCACTTGCAAGGTACACCTCCCCCTGGCGTTTCACGCCGATGAGGTCATACTGAGTGGTGATGTCACGTAGCGGGATTAGAGTTTAAGTTGATAAAGATTAATTTTCCATTGCTCCCTCCCTTGAACAGAGACCCCTTGGGTGTGTGAGCTCAGCTCAACAATGTGGACATTATTGTGTGTGTACACACACACACATGGACAGTGTGTGTGTGTACACACGTGTACATTGTGTGTGTGTACACTGTGTGTGTACACTGTACACACTGTGTGTAAACTGTGTGTGTGTACACTGCGTGTGTACATTGTGTGTACACACTGTGTGTACACTGTGTGTGTACATTGTGTGTGTACACTGTGTGTGTACACTGTGTGTACACTGTGTGTACACTGTGTGTGCACTGTGTGTGCACTGTGTGTGTGTACACTGTGTGTGTGTACACTGTGTGTGTGTACACTGTGTGTGTGTACACTGTGTGTGTGTACACTGTGTGATGGCTGGGTGTATGGAATTTATGTGGTTGAGGAATTGGTCTAGAGCAGGCCGGCCATGTGGCCAGATGACAAAAGTGGCATCTACGTACCTCTTCCACAAGGTCGGGCGTAGAGTGGCAGTCTGGATGGCGTCAGTCTCAAATTTCTCCATGAAGACGTTGGCTACAACCGGAGATAGGGGGGAGCCCAATCGTTGGACGCTCGGGTATTGCTACCGATCCCGCCAAAACGCAGTGCGTCAGCTCCTGGCCGACTCCCACCTCGGTGGGAGAGGTCAGGAGCTTCGTTGGTTTTGCGTCATATTACCGACGCTTTGTCGCGGACTTTGCCACCATTGCTAAGCCCCTGCACGCTTTGACGTCAAAGGGGGTCCGCTTCCATTGGGGACAGGAGGAGGAGGCTGCGTTCCGCTCCCTTCGGGACGCTCTGGTTAATGCCCCTCCCGTGGTTTATCCCGATTTTTCGAAACCCTTTGTGCTCGATACCGACGCGAGCAACACAGGTATTGGGGGCGTGCTTTCCCAGGTGGTTGAGGGCGTGGAACGGGTGGTCGCGTACGGTAGTCGAGTGTTGTCTCCACCGGAGCAACGATATTGTGTCACCCGTTGGGAACTGCTGGCAATTGTCTACTTCATCCAGCAGTACCGGTCATATCTGTACGGACAGTGTTTCACCGTCCGTACTGACCATGCGGCGCTACAGTACGCCCTGCGAGTCCAACAACCATCGGGACAATTGTCTCGATGGCTGGAGGTTCTCCAGGATTTTGATTTTCAGACCACGTACCGTAAGGGCGTTCGCCACACCAACGCGGACGCCCTGTCACGCATGCCAACCACCCCCGAATGCGCATGCCTCCTGGGGTCGGGTCGGTGCAGGCATCCTGGTGAAATGCCTGTTCCGGTCTTGGCGGCTGCTGAAGACGCAGCGTCAATGACGAATTCCATCGCACAACAGGGATCTGATTCCCTGTTGGGGTTGCCTGCTACGGAATGGGGTCGGTTGCAGATGGAAGATACTTCCCTCCTTGCGTTGCGCCGCCGCGTCGGGGACCGGGGGCGGGGGAGGGGTGATGCCGACGCATGGGAAATGCTCGGTGGGTTGTTAATGCATTGGGACGGGAAATCCCATCGACACCGGCTGGTGGTCCCTTCGGGGTTACGGGGTAGGGTGGTGTGGGCCGCTCACGAGCGCCTCCTCCACCTGGGAACCCAAAAGACCCTGGCCTTGCTCCAACTTGATTTTTTTTGGCCGGGCATGACAAGGGATGTCGGGGATCTGTTAGGGTCGTGCCCTAGGTGTGCGCAGCGGAAACCACCAGCGAGGGAGTCGAAACCGCCCCTGCAGTCAATCAGGGTTTCCCGGGTGAACGAACTTGTCGCGCTGGACATTCTAGGACCGTTCCCCGCCACCCCCAGGGGAAATAGATATTTGTTAACCGGTGTGGAGTATTTCACGCGCTGGCCTATGGCCTGGCCCCTGGCCAACCAGTCGGCAGCAGCCATCGTGGAGGCCTTTGTCCAGGGATATGTCCTTGACAAAGGTGCTCCCGAGCGGCTGCTGACCGACCAGGGTAAAAAATTTTCTGGCAAATTGCTCAAACAGGTCTGTGAGATCCTGGGCACGAAAAAGATTCGTACCTCTCCATATCACCCACAAACTGACGGGATGGTCGAGCGGTTGCATCGTACCATCACGTCGATGTTGTCACAGCACGTTTCTGACTCACAGACAGATTGGGACTTGAAAATTCAGCGGGTCCTGGCAGCATACAGATTGGCCCCCCATGCTGCGACGGGATTTTCCCCCTTCTTCCTCATGTATGGCCGTGAACCTGACCCACCTGTTCGGGCCCAGCTGCAAATCCCAGCGCCACAGGGAAAAACTCAATTGGCCGAACATGTTAAATTCAACCTTGAAAAATTGACTGAGGCACGGGATGCTGCCATGCTAAATTCTGACAGGCGTCAAAAAGCGAATGAGCGCCTCAGGATGGGTCGCGCGCATGTGCTACAGTGGAAGCCGGGGGACAGGGCATGGCTGCACTGTCCCCAGGTACCGCTCGCGACCTCCTCAAAACTGCTGCGGCCGTGGCGGGGCCCCGTCGAGGTGGTTGAAGTCCTGAGACCTCAGTCCGTACGCATTAAATGGGGGAAGCGCCGGTGGTTCGTTCACCCCTCTAGGCTGAAACCCTTCGTTGCGGTGCGAGGCCCCACTCCACACACGCAGGGCCAAACATGTGGGGGGTCGACCGACTCGGAGGGTCCGTCTGGGCTGCTCTCGCCTAACGTGTTGCCGGCTGTTCCGCCCCCAGGTGCACCAGGAATGATGGGCTCGCGCCTAAAAACCCACACGGGGGATGCCGAGGGTCTCGCGACTTCAATCGTGGACTCACCTCGGAAGGGACTGCTGCCACCGGGTGGTCCGCCATCCGGGATTGCCCCGTGTGACGGGCCTGCGGCAAGGACGCGCGCTAAAACGCGCAGACTCTTGTAATACACAAAAAGAAGAAGAAAAAAAATAATGTTTTTTTTATTTCACGTGTTATGGTTACGGTGCGCGGCGTTGGTGGGGTGCTCCTGGCACATTGTTGGGTTGTGGGTGTGTTGTGTGACTGTTGTGTGTGTGTTGTGTGGGTGTGGTGTGTGTTGTGTGAGTGCTGGGGAGTTCCCGGCTATTTGTATATACGGGGTTTTACGGATTTCGTATTTATGCGGGGGGGGGGGGGGTGCGTCGGTTTAACTCCCTTCGGGGGTATGGTTATTGTTGTTGTTCAATTCGCGTTCTGTGGTAAAAAAAATGAGGCACACACGGGGGGTCAAGGGGTAAATGTACCTTTATTGAAATTGTTGCAGCCGGGACGGCTGCGAGCTGTACAGGGGGGGGTGATGTAGGGCTGTTACGGAGGGGCTGTATGTACATGGGATCACACGGGGAACAAACACAGTGGGCGGAGCTCCGGGAGTACACGGGGCGGGTGCCCGCAACGACATCCGCATCGGGCAGCCTGGGGGGTAGGGCTGTCCGGGGTTGTGATCCTGAAGGGGGGTATAAAGGGGGATGACAGAGAGAGCTCGGGGCTCAGTATTAGAATAAAGGAGGGAAGATTGAAGACCCGGGTAGCTAGAGCCCTGGACTCCCCTGAGACGCCGCCCTTGTCAGGGCCGCGCAGGACCGAGCCAGCGGTGTGGTCCCGTGAACCAGAGTCAGCACTCTGGGACTCCGGGTACCGTAGCCCGACTCACCAGTGTCGGGCCAGATAGCCTCCCCTAGCCCGTTAGTGGAGGACTCGGGGGTAGGTCAGGGATAGCTAGCGGGGTGTCCCCAGTTATCCGGGTGAGGGGGCCGCTACCCCCTCTAGTGCTGTCCTGTAGTGACCACTTGTGAAATAAATACACGTGTGCCTCAACCTCCGCCTCAAGCGTCTTTACCGGTACTTCACACACATGGACAGTGTGTACACACGTGTACATTGTGTGTGTGTACACTTTGTGTGTACACTGTACACACTGTGTAAACTGTGTGTGTGTACACTGCGTGTGTACATTGTGTGTACACACTGTGTGTGTGTGTACACTGTGTACATTGTGTGTGTGTGTGTGTACACTGTGTGATGGCTGGGTGTATGGAATTGATGTGGTTGAAAAATTGGTCTAGAGCAGGCCGGCCATGTGGCCAGATGACAAAAGTGTCATCTACTTACCTCTTCCATAAGGTCGGGCGTAGAGTGGCAGTCTGGATGGCTTCAGTCTCAAATTTCTCCATGAAGAGGTTGGCTACAACCGGAGATAGGGGGGAGCCCATTGGGGTGCCCTCAGTTTGCTTGTAGAAAGTTCCATTCCAGGTGAAGTATGTATTGGTTAAGCAGTGTCTCACCAGGGGGGGTACCCCAGCATTCAGTCCTTGATGAACCAAGTCTTCAATGATTGCGATGGTGTCAGGTACAGGAACTTTGGTGAATAAGGAAACCACATCAAAACTGACAAGCAGGTCGTCTGGGGACAGGGAAACGTCGTGAGAATTGTATTTTATTATGTTTTATTTTTATTATTTTATTATTTCCCTTCTACGTGACTTTACCGAAAGAACCAAGAAGATGAATCCCTGCAGTCACGAAAGCTTTAAATCGAAATTTAACATGGTTGCTGAAGCGCCACCGTGTGGCCACATAGTGCAACTGCAGCGCCTCAGCGCGCTAATTGTAGCAGTGGAACTGTTCGGTGTCTTCACGGCTTCATTGCAGCCAACCCGCTTGGGACAAACGCCAGAACGCCGCCGCAGCAGCAGCAGCGACTCACAACTAGGAGGTGACGCCTGACAGCGGCAACTGCTGGCGTGCTGTGTTGGCCTACACTGCACATGTCCACCAGATAGCAGACGTCACCACGCATTGAATACTTGTCTACCAGAGGGCACACGTAACACGTCAAGCGGCCGATTTGCACTGCAATTCTTTATTTCTTCACGCCCGCACGCGCGCGCGTTCACCCACGCGCGTGCGTTCACCCCCGCACGCGCGCGCGTTCACCCCCGCACGCGCGCGCGTTCACCCCCGCACGCGCGCGCGTTCACCCCCGCACGCGCGCGCGTTCACACAATTCAAAACATAAAGTCACGAAAGCTTCAAATCTAGAATTAATCTGTGATGAATGCTGCACTTTCCGTCGTTTTCATGCAGGGGGCGCTATAACCCTACGGGCCCCCTGCATGAACGACGGAGGCACAGGGACAGACGTTCGATCACGTTGGAATCGATCTGCAGACGGCGGTCTTCTCGCATGGCCAGCTCTGTGTCGCCTCATCTCAATCCCGCGATCCCAACCAGGTGAAAGTCCGCATCAAACCGAATCCCCGGCAAGGCCATCTACTTAACGACGAGAGAAAATTCACACGAAATGTTGTTTTCAATTAAGTCTTCCAGATGTAAAATGATATAAGCTTTTATTTAAGAAACACAATTCAAAACATAATACAATTCAAAGTTGTTTCATTTTAAAACTTCAAAACGGAGCATCGGGTGCTTGTGTGGATGCGTCGTTCGCGTGCAATTTTTTCGTGACTTTCCTGGCCCAAGGCCGTAAATGGTTGTGAGGGGCACCGCAGGCGGTCAGGCTTGCTTCAACCCATGGTTGTGAACATCCAGACGTTAATCGGCAAGGACCATTTCTCGTCCTACTTCGACAAAATCTACGTCAACACGTAATACAAAATTATAATTCGTGTTGTTGAGAATGTATCTCCTCTACGTGTAACTTTTGAGTGGTCGCCTTGTAACAGATGAATGATCCGAGTGTTCTCCCTATTTCAAAGACAATGAGTTTCTCCAGAGGGAGATGCTTCCTGAAAACACAAAAGTACCCTTTGACCTGTATCACAAGAACAATGAGTCTCACATGATTTATCTGTACAGGTTACTTGCAAAACACACACTTTGTCCTAACATCACTTAATCAATGTTTGACCCTTATAGACAAAAGGTTACATGTACGCACACCATCAGACAAGTATTAATTCTAAATTCGTGACAGGCATATTAACAAAATTGAATGACTGCACTGAAATATACTGCATCAGGTTACATCCTATTAACAAGAAGCTAATTTAAAAAAAAAAACGCACCGTCTGCTTAACAGTGTATGTACCACATACTAATGCACCATTCAAAACGAGTAGGCCATTGCATGCTGGCGTCTGGGTCAAAATTGATAAAAATTCTAAAAATTACCTACAAACTCCACAACTGAGATGCCACATCAACCATCGCCCCCTACTGACAGGCTCTTGTCCACATGCAGGCCGGTGCAGGGCCACCACCTTGTGCCACACAGGGGCAGCTGCTACTTGGGGATGCTCTTCGAGTGTTTGAGACGAGAAACGATACAAAACTACGAATTGCCGAGGCAATTAAGCAAGCACAATATAAATGCAATTATGATAACATAGTGAATGCTTGGGAGCTTATTGGCTCTCGCTCCTGGTTAGGGTAGATACCCAACACACAGGTCCACAAAGACTGGCCGCTCTTACCCTGCAGGTTGAACCTAGGAACTGAGTGTTCAACTTCACATTCTTGTCATTAAAGGCCTGTGATAAAGGTGCATCTATTGGAGCGGCATCGTCTAAGGCAGTGGTTCTTAACCTTGTTGGAGGTACTGAACCCCACCAGTTTCATATGCGCATTCACCGAACCCTTTTTAATTGGAAAAATAAAAAAAAAATTCAAATTCAAAACATAGGTACATGTTTTACTGGTGCACAATCATGAGTCAGGTGTGTGTCTTAACCTCCGCCGAACCCCTGAGACTGACTCACCGAACCCCTGGGGTTCGATCGAACCCAGGTTAAGAACCACTGGTCTAAGGCTTACGCATCTCCCGGGTCTCCATTTGACTTTGTATTGTCTCGGAGGAAGTCCACCCACACCTCCACTTCCACAAACTGCTGGGAGTTGCCTCGCTCTGCCTCAGTCAGAATTCTCCTCCTGCTTCACGTTGCCTCCATCGATGTGAAGGTCCGATTTGGGAGTTGAATCTTCATATTCACATTTTACCTTCACTTCTTGGCTCTTCACCATCACTTCTTCACATTTCACCTCGATACCTTTAAAAGTGTCCAAGCTGGGATTTTCTTCCGGTTCTTGTTTGATGAGGGATGGGCTCATTGAGGCACTTTGACTTTCACAAGCTGATTTCAGACTCCACTCCTTGTGGATCTTCTGATGCTTGCGTGATTTCTGGTGTCTTTGAAGATTTGATAAAAGTGCAAACGCCTTCCAGCACGGAGTGCACTTGAAGGGTTTCTCTCCCGTGTGTGTTCTCTGGTGTACATGAAGATTTGATGACTGTGCAAACGCCTTCCCACACACTCTGCACTTGAAGGGTTTCTCTCCTGTGTGTGTTCTCTGGTGTGCTACAAGATTAGCTGAACATGCAAACACCCTCCCACACACACTGCACATGAAGGGTTTCTCTCCCGTGTGTGTTCTCTTGTGTGTTACAAGAGCAGATGAATGTGCAAACGCCTTCCCACACATACTGCACTTGAAGGGTTTCTCTCCTGTGTGTGTTCTCTGGTGTGCTACAAGAGCAGATGACTGTGCAAACGACGCCTTCCCACACACACTGCACTTGAAGGGTTTCTCTCCCGTGTGTATTCTCTGGTGTTGTACAAGATGAGCTGAACGTGCAAACGCCTTCCCACACACACTGCACTTGAAGGGTTTCTCTCCCGTGTGAGTTCTCTGGTGCTGTGTCAAATGTCCAGGACAATCCGTGCTGTATGCACACCGGCCGCATTGATGCCTTTTTGCACCGAGCCGCGCCGAGTGCCTTTGCTCCATCAGACCACTTCTGCCGAGACAGCGACAGCTGCAGACAGAAAAAAAGAATATCCACACCATCTACACATCAGTATCGAGGCACAGATGAATGCATATATACACAGTCACACGTGACTTACACGTCTATAGTTATTCATATATTTATGATATAGTAAAAAAAAGTGTCCCAAATTCATCACACGGGCTGTTATGGCACACAATGAGAGGGCAAATGGTCATAAACATGCCTGGAAGCCCTCGTATCTTCAAAATGAACGTTAACCCAAAACTCAGCACACAATTTCAGCTGTCTGGCTTCTAAATAAATGTTTATGAAAGCTAAATTCAGCTGACAAAACAATGGGTGTTGAAAATAATACTATTTGTGTTATGCACAAATGCATAAATTAATGTTCAATCGCAACTTAGAGGTGTGAAGCCAGGCACAGATGTCCTTGATTGCTGGGATGAGCAGTTCCGACTTCAGCTGCTGCACGTGTGTGCAGTGATCACTTCCTGACTCCATTCTTACAAAGAGTTCCAGAGGAAAACTAAAATAAACTACTGTTTTGATATAACCTCTGTGCTCAATGGAGTTAATAGACTTTACTGCAAATACAAACTTGACACTGTCACACACTCAGAGGTGGAGCCAGGATTTTCAGGTAGGGGGGGGAAACCCCTCCAGCAATGAAAAATTACAGGAGTTGTTAGTAAGTAAGGAGTTGTTAGTGAGAAAGGAGTTAGTAAGAAAGGACTTGTCCCTTGATTTTTATTCGACGCGTGTGATCGTCATCGCGCTCGCTGAACGTGTTGATGCCTTCAGGAAAGAAAAATAGACTTTTGTATTTTGGGGGGGGGGGAAATGACCATGATGTATGTGGCATCAACCCGCATCACACCTGAGCTAAGCGCTCTGCAATGCTTACCCCCTACCACATGGCTCTTCGCGCGCCGTACTTCTACAGCTGTTCACAGCGTGCCG
The DNA here is from genome assembly GCF_965212315.1 of Lampetra planeri. Lineage (NCBI taxonomy): Eukaryota > Metazoa > Chordata > Hyperoartia > Petromyzontiformes > Petromyzontidae > Lampetra > Lampetra planeri. Next base: position 16,689 of record NC_136124.1, on the reverse strand, counting down.
GGAGATTTTAGGTGGCGCTTCGCTCCTGGCCGATTAATTCATTGGCTTCTCGGAGTTTCAATACAAATCCGTGCAAAGAACGGGTACTACTGCCATCTTAAATATAAAACAGAACTTAGACCTGTTTGTTTGTGTGAAGCAGCAAAAACTCTCCAAAGCTGAGCTCTGGCGTCATGAAATTTTCACAGCTTATGCTGTCTGGAATTTCTAAGCGAACGCCACGTCATTCCCTTCCCGAGTGGCAAAAATCGACCTGACGTAGCAGTGGGTTCAGGTTGAATTTCCTTGAGTGAAAACATCCGATTTAGGTAAATTGAAGTGTTTCGGCTTCTTTCTTGCAAGTGTAGTGGTGATACGCGCTGGCAGTAGGGATCGTGTGTCAGCGCGTGGTGATTGGCTGTGTGTTGGTGACGCGCGCTGACAGCGAAGGGATCGTGTGGCAGCGCGTGGTGATTGGTCAACTAAGGTGGGTGCTCACATCACGGTCCGCATAGGCTCCGTCTCCTCGGAGCGGAGGGCTATATAAGGCGGTGCGCGCGGGCGCTCGGGGAGTTGGTGACCAGTGAAGACAGAAGACGGAGGAGGAAGAGATAGGGCCCTGAGACCCCTAGTCCCGCTGTCCTTGTAGGGACCAGGACCCTGTGTGGCTCAGAGGCAGGACCTTGGGACCCGGGGCCGGACGTCCGTGTGAGGGCCGGGCCGCGGGACCCAGAGGTCGTGACCCACGCCCAAGCTGGGGTGGGTCTGTAGGTTCCCCCGGATGTTACGGGGCTGGAATGCCCGTGTGTGTGTAGCCGGGTGGAACGTGTAGCGTGAGCTGTAGTAACCACACGTGTCGGGTGGAACGTGTAGCGTGAGCTGTAGTAACCACACGTGTCGGGTGGAACGTGTAGCGTGAGCTGTAGTGACCACACGTGTTATTGTGGCAAGACAAGTGTTAATAAAGTGTGCTACCCGTCAAGTGGTCTCCCGCCGTCATTCAGAATACTACACAAGCATCAATTTTTTCAGGGTTTTTCATTGAATTATGAGGGAATATTAAATTAATCCAAGACAAGAATCCAAGTCCCGGGCAGTTACTGATAAACCCCAATGATCCTATCGAAATTAGGGATTTTCGATCGGATCATTGGGGGGGCACGTGCCACCCCACCCCCACTGGCTCCACCACTGTCACACACTGGCATGGTTCACAGGTGGTGGTGTGTCCAGACCCACGCCTGGCCACCTTCACCTGCTCAGTATTAATGCTTCCTCACTCCAACAAGTAATTCATTGAGGATCAACCAACACAGCCGAGGCTGCGTGTTTCACTGTGGTGAGATGTTAACGACCTGTCCTGGCATACAGGAAGTCGTGGGTTCGATCCCCGCCCCGCTCTGAGGGGCGGGGCGGGGCGGGGCGGGGGCGGGGCGGGGCGGGGCGGGGCGGGGCGGGGCGGGGCGGGGATTCCCCACGCAGGGCGCCATCTCGGCTGGGCACCGCGTGGAGGACGCGTGGTTCTTGTGGCGTCGTTGAATTCGTCTTCAACTACCGATCACAGCTGCTCCATGTGGCTTAGCAGCTCCTCAAGGTGGATCACCAGCTCGACCATATGGCTTACCAGCTCGTCAAGGTGGATTCCCAGCTCCTCAAGGTGAGTTGCCAGCTCATTCAGTGGAATTTTTTTGTCAAACACAGTTACGAGGCCTGTCTTGTGTTTAGAGTTAGTAATAGCCTAGATTCGTAGACCGTCGCTTTTTTAAGTGTAACATTTAAGCTATTTAAGTGCAAAATCCTCTCATTGTTTTTCATTGTAATGAGGCGAGGAGGAGACTGTAACACGTTCCCAAGAGGGATGAAGTTTTAAATCGTGCGTCAACACGTGTTTAGATTGCGGCCTGCGTGGTGATTATCGGCAGCCTGTATGTAATTCAGGCGAGTCCGTGCTCTGAATATTGAGTTTTTGCGAGGTTTTTTCAAATATACTTTCCTACGATCGATTTCGTTTATTTTGTGTAATCTGACAGTGATTGTCAACTCCCCCCCCCCCCCGCAATCATTTCCCGAAATATATTTCAGAACAAACGTTAAGGTGCAAAGTTGACAATTTGTCAATACAAAAGAGGGTTGGGTTTGTTTAGGGTTAGCGGTTAAGGGTTAGGGTCAGGGGGGTTAGGGTTTAGGGATAGGGTTAGTATGATATATGTAGATTAAAAGTCAGACATTTCACGATGAAATGTTCAAGTAAATATTAAAATTGGTATACTAACTCATGCCGTTTTTAGCCAAAATTAGCAAAATGTTTACATCTTTATTTTTCAACAAAAGTTCATTCCTCTTTTGTATTTAGCCGTAGTATGCTATATATTACATTAAAAGTGAGAAATTTAACGATTGCATTTTCACATCTCTAAAAGATATCAGCATACTAACCTATGCAGTTTATTTGCTAAAATGAGCCAAATTTTCACATCTTAATTTTCCAAGAAAAAGTTAATTCCTCCTTTATGTTTAGCATTAGTATGCTATATATTACATTAAAAGTGAGACATTTCACGATTACATTTTCACGTCTCAAAAAGAAAATCAGCATACTATCTTATACAGTTTTTTTGCCAAAATGAGCCAAATTTCCATAGCTTTATTTTTTAACAAAAAGTGCATTCCTCCATTGTGTTTGCTGTAGTATGCTACGTATTACGTACAAAATTGAAAATTTCACGATACAATTTTCAACTCAGGTATGCCAAGAAAATCATCATACCTTCTTTGGCCATAAAGCAAATTGGCATACTAGCCTATGCCGTTTATGGACAAAATTGTGTAAGGGTTTGGGTGAGGGTTAGGATTAGGGGTTAGGGTTAGTGGTTAGGGGTTAGGGCTAGGAGTTAGTGGTTGGGGGTTAGGGTTAAGGTAGTTAGGGTCCAGGTCGATGTTAAGGGTTAGGGTCATGGTTGGATTAGGGTTAGAGTTCAGGGTTAGGGTTAGGCATTAGGGTTAGGGTCAAGTTCAGGGGGTTAGGGTTAAGGGTTAGTATGACAACTGCAGTGCCTCGGCACGATAACAGCAGCAGTGGCACTGTGTGGTGTCTTCCAACATGGACACTCGCTAAATAACCTAACCATCATGGACACTCGCTAAATAACTTAACCAACATGGACACTCGCTAAAAATACTAACCAACATGGACACTCGCTAAATAACCTAACCATCATGGACACTCGCTAAATAACTTAACCAACATGGACACTCGCTAAAAATACTAACCAACATGGACACTCGCTAAATAACCTAACCATCATGGACACTCGCTAAACAACGTAACCAACATGGTGCTGTAGCGCCACCGTGTGGTCACGTGGTACCACTGCAGCGCCTGGCGCGGTGACAGCAGCAGTGGCACTGTGCGGCGTCTTCACGGCTTCATTGCAGCCAACCCGCTTGGGACTAACGCCAGGACGCAGCAGCAGCAGCGACTCACAACTGCGAGAACGCGCGGGGTGACGCCTGACAGCGGCAACTGCTGGCGAACTGTGTTGGCCTGTACTGCACATGTCCACCAAGATGGCAGACGTAACCACGAATTAAATACCAGCCAAGTTTGGTGGCGATTGCTTTCACGGTGTGGATTTGTATTTGGAACATACTTTCATTTTCATACATGGAAGTGTCGGAGATTGAATAACAAAAATACACGTTACATGGAGTTACTATTTTTTTAATATGAAGAACACAGGTGCTGAGAGAAATTAGAAAGGGGAAGAGATAATTAAGGAAGTGGCACTGTCGATGCAATGAACGAGGGCGCAGCGAGCAGTAGAGGCCAGGTGGTGAACGAGAGTCGTGACAGGCGGCTAGAGGATGATTGATGGGAAGGCGCGTGCGGAGCGAGGCGTCACGTGGGGGGAGGTTGAGGGCGGGGCGGGGCGGGGATTCCCCACGCAGGGCGCCATCTCGGCTGGGCACCGCGTGGAGGACGCGTGGTTCTTGTGGCGTCGTTGAATTCGTCTTCAACTACCGATCACAGCTGCTCCATGTGGCTTAGCAGCTCCTCAAGGTGGATCACCAGCTCGACCATATGGCTTACCAGCTCGTCAAGGTGGATTCCCAGCTCCTCAAGGTGAGTTGCCAGCTCATTCAGTGAAATTTTTTTGTCAAACACAGTTACGAGGCCTGTCTTGTGTTTAGAGTTAGTAATAGCCTAGATTCGTAGACCGTCGCTTTTTTAAGTGTAACATTTAAGCTATTTAAGTGCAAAATCCTCTCATTGTTTTTCATTGTAATGAGGCGAGGAGGAGACTGTAACACGTTCCCAAGAGGGATGAAGTTTTAAATCGTGTGTCAACACGTGTTTAGATTGCGGCCTGCGTGGTGATTATCGGCAGCCTGTATGTAATTCAGGCGAGTCCGCGCTCGTTGAATATTGAGTTTTTGCGAGGTTTTTTCAAATATACTTCCCTACGATCGATTTCGTTTATTTTGTGTAATCTGACAGTGATTGTCAACCCCCACCACCCGCAATCATTTCCCGAAATATATTTCAGAACAAACGTTAAGGTGCAAAGTTGACAATTTGTCAATACAAAAGAGGGTTGGGTTTGGGTTTGTTTAGGGTTAGCGGTTAAGGGTTAGGGTCAGGGGGGTTAGGGTTTAGGGATAGGGTTAGTATGATATATGTAGATTAAAAGTGGGACATTTCACGATGAAATGTTCAAGTAAATATTCAAATTGGCATACTAACCTATGCCGTTTTTAGCCAAAATAAGCCAAATTTCCACAGCTTTATTTTTCAACAAATTCAGTTGGGTCAGCCTTAGTATGCCATATGTTTAATTAAAAGTCAGAAATTTCACTATGCAATTTTCACGTCCATAAAAAATAAGCATGCTAAACTATGTCGTTTTAGCCAAAATTAGCTAAATTTTTACATCTTTATTTTTCAACAAAACGTTCATTCATCTTTTGTATTTAGCCGTAGTATGCTATATATTACACTAGCGGAAGTACCCGGCATTGCCCGGGTGAAAAAAATATTCCTTTACAACCTTACATTTATATACACAGATACGAAGGTATTGTCAAAGCCTGGTTGGCCGTTTGTACATTTCTCCACCAACAAATATATGAGGCTTGCACAAGCCCAAAAATTTGTAGAAAGTGTGGGGTAAATAGTTTATGTAAAAGGTTTCTGAAAATTGTGGACCCCCCCATCCCGCTCAAAAAAAATATTTACCCCTCGTAGGTATATATACCTACACACCACTCACTAATCACCACTCACAACCGCCACTCACCCTCACCACTCACTCTCACCACTCACCCTCACAACAACCACTCACCCTCACCGCTAACCACTCACCCTCACCACCGACCCTCACCACTCGCCCTCACCACTCACCTTCAATCACCACTCACCGTCACTGCTCACCCTCACCGCTCACCACTCACCCCTCACCACTCACCCACACCACTCACGCTCACCACTCACCCCTCACTAATCACCACTCACAACCGCCACTCGCCCGCACCACTCACCCTCACCACTCACCCTCACCACTCACCCTCCCCACTCACTACTCACCACTCATCCTCACCAATCACACCCTCACCAATCACCACTCACCCTCACCACTCACTCTCACCACTCACGCTCACCACTCACTACTCACCCTCACCACTCACCCTCACCACTCACGCTCACCACTCACTACTCACCCTCACCACTCACCCTCACCACTCACCAGTCACGCTCACCACTCACCACTCACGCTCACCACTCACCCTCAACACTCACCCTCACCACCACCACTAACCCTATTCCCGTTTTAAAAACTTGCTTACGTGTCGCCAAGTACTGTATGCTTAACATTTCGAACAGACACACACATTCACTAATTTAGCTTTTCACATTTAACATACAAAACGTCAGCTTGTACTACTGTCATCATAGCAGATACCACCACCACAGTGATGGTGAGTGGTGAGCGGTGAGGGTGAGTGGTGAGGGTGAGTGATGAGAGTGAGGGTGAGTGGTGAGGGTGAGTGGTGAGGGAGAGGGGTGAGGGTGAGTGGTGAGGAAGAGTGGTGAGTAGTGAGGATGATTGGGGAGGGTGATTGGTGAGTGGTGAGGGTGAGTGGTGAGGGTGAGTGGTGAGCGTGAGTGGTGAGCGTGAGTCGTGACGGAGAGGGGTGAGTGGTGTGGGTGAGTGGTGAGGGTGAGTGGTGAGGGTGAGTGGTGAGGGTGAGTAGTGAGGATGATTGGCGAGGATGATTGGCGAGGGTGAGTGGTGAGCGCGAGTGTTGAGAGAGTGGTGAGGGAGAGTAGTGAGGGTGAGTGGTGAGGGTGAGTGAGTGATGGTGAGGGTGCGTGCTGAGGGAGAGGGGTGAGTGGTGAGGGTGAGTGGTGAGAGTGAGTAGTGGTGGTGAGGGTGAGTAGTGAGAGTGAGTGGTGAGGGTGAGTGGTGAGGGTGAGTGGTGAGTGAGTGGTGAGGGTGAGTGGTGAGAGTGAGTGGTGAGGGTGAAAGTGAGTGGTGGTGGTGAGGGTGAGTAGTGAGAGTGGTGAGGGTGAGTGGTGAGGGTGAGTGGTGGTGGTGAGGGTGAGTGGTGGTGGTGGGGGTGAGTAGTGAGAGTGGTGAGGGTGAGTGGTGAGGGTGAGTGGTGGTGGCGAGGGTGAGTGGTGGTGAGGGAGAGTGGTGGTGGTGAGGGTGAGTGTTGAGTGTGAGTGGTGAGGGTGAGTGGTGGTGGTGAGGATGATTGGTGAGGGTGAGTGTTGAGGGAGAGGGGTGAGTGGTGAGGAAGAGTGGTGAGGGAGAGTGGTGAGGGTGTATATATTTTTGCCTATGATGACAGCAGTACATGCTGACGTTTTGTATGTTAAATGTGAAAGCTAAATGTGTGAATGTGTGTGTCTGTTGGAAATGTTAAGCAAACTTGGCGACACGGAGTTTGTTAAAAAGGGAATAGGGCGATTCTAAAGTAATCTACAACCCTCGATTCATTCGCAACGATTCCAAAGAATCGCTTCTTGGCACGCTTGGGTTACAATTTGAATTACAGAGTTTTATTTTGATTGGTATGTTATGTTTAAAAGTTTTCAGAAGTTTTAAAATATATTTTTGCCCTTGGCAACGCCGGATATTTCCCGTTCGTTGCAGTTTATATCGACTCTAACCAACTTATAGTAAACGGGAATCAGCCGATTCTACAACCTTCGATTCCTTTGCGCGATTCAGAGAATCAATTCTTGGCTCGGTCGGGTTTAAAATTTTAATTACACAGTTGTATTTTCATTGGTATGTTATGTTTTAAAGTTTTCAGAAGATTTTAAATGTATTTTTCCCCCGGGCAACGCTGGGTATATCGAGTTTATAGCACAAAGTCTTCGCCTAACACGTGTGGGGTGTCGAGGCCTAGTACCGTGCAGAGCCTCCGGCCTCGCCTAGATTGCCCACCCGGCCGAGGCTGGGTGCTGGGGCCGCTACCCCCCCCCCCCGCGCTGGAATAATACTGTCTAAGCGCTATAATTTTATTAGCTACCGACCCTATAATAGTAATTGCGCACATTGGGGTGGGGGGGGAGTGAAGAGGACGTGAAACTTTGATGAATTTACCTCAGCGTCGCGTGTTAATGCGTGTGCATATTTTTAACGGGAATTAAAAATGGCGTCCACCCCGCAGCGACGGCGTTGCTGCCCGTTGCCAGGGGCAACCGCCTTCGCGCATGCGCATAGGCGTGCTTTGTCACGTGCCGGTCAGCAAAAGTAAATAAATAAAGAGAAATCGCACTAAATCAATAATCGGACCAATTTAAAGTTTAGAGACTAAAAATCGGAAATGCCTATTCCCACCGCGGGGACGGGGGCGTGCCCACCGGCAAAATTTTATCTCGGCGAACCCCACGGTCCGAGAGCCAAATCCCCCGCAAGCGAGCGTACGCAGACGGACAGACGGACGGACAGACAGACAAAAAATGAATTATATAGGTAAGATTAAAAGTGAGAAATTTTACGATTACATTTTCACGTCTCAAAAAGATGTCAGCATACTAACCTATGCAGTTTATTTGCCAAAATGAGCCAAATTTTCACATCTTTATTTTCCAATAAAAAGTTAATTCCTCCCTTTTGTTTAGCATTAGTATGCTATATATTACATTAAAAGTGAGACATTTCACGATCACATTTTCACGTCTCAAAAAGAAAATCAGCATACTAACTTATACAGTTTTCTTCCCAAAATGAGCCAAATTTCCATAGCTTTATTTTTTTACAAAAAGTGCATTCCTCCATTGTGTTTGCTGTAGTATGCTACGTATTACGTACAAAATGTTAAATTTCACGATAACATTTTCACCTCAGGTATGCCGAGAAAATCATCATACCTTCTTTGGCCAAAAAGCAAATTGGCATACTAGCCTATGTCGTGTATGGACAAAATTGTGTAAGGGTTTGGGTGAGGGTTTGGATTAGGGTTAGGGTTTGGGTTAGGGGTTAGGATTTGGGTGAAGGTCAGGGTTAGTGGTTAGGGGTTAGGGCTAGGAGTTAGTGGTTGGGGGTTAGGGTTAAGGTAGTTAGGGCCAGGGTCGTGGTCAGGGGTTAGGGTCATGGTTGGATTATGGTTAGAGTTCAGGGTTAGGGTTAGTTGAGGGTTAGGCATTAGGGTTAGGGTCAGGTTCAGGGGGTTAGGGTTAAGGGTTAGTATGACAACTGCAGTGCCTCGGCACGGTAACAGCAGCAGTGGCACTGTGTGGTGTCTTCACGGCTTCATTGCAGCCAACCGTACTTCGGACAAACGCCAGGACGCCACATCACCAGCGACTCACAACTACGAATTGATTGCTTGTGATACTGCACTTGTCCACCAGAGGGGACACGTAACACGTCAAGCGCGGTAAAAATAATATTAAAAAAAACTTTTTTTTAAACACGCTTTTATGAAATGTACGAGTAATGGCAGAACTCCACGACTCCAGGAAGTGGCCCTGAAGCTTTCCAAAACGTAAGGGACCGTGGACAATTACAGCCAATGTCAGTTGACCGTGGACAATTAGACCCAAGCCAAAACATAACATATAAAAAATATTAAATTTCGATTTAAAGCTTTCGTGATTGCAGGGATTCATCTTCTTGGTTCTTTCGGTAAAGTCACGTAGAAGGGAAGTAATAAAATAATAAAAATAAACATAATAAAATAATTCTCACAACGTTTCGGCTACAACGCAAGCAGCCGTCTTCAGGTGAAGAATGAGACACTGTCAAGCTTGGAGCTTATATATAAGCTGGGTTGGAGGTGGAAGAAGAGCGCCGTGACAACATAATTTGCATATCAAGAGGAATTTTGCATATTCATGGGAAATGCGTATATATAAGCTCCAAGCTTATATACGCATTTACTACCCTTCTACATGACTTTACCGAAAGAACCAAGAAGATAAAAAAAATTGTTTAAAAATATTTTAAAAAATATGATAGAATATAGTATTTGTCATTAGTTTGACATAGGTATAACAAGTTTGCAGTCGATACCACATTGGGTAGTGGGTTAAAATTGAGTTAGAAGATTTGAGGATACAACGACGATAACAACAACAGATAGAGTGAGTTAAAAGAAAGCGTGTAAAAACGAAACTATCTGGCCGATTTGCACTGCAATGCTTTATTTCTTTACGGATTTTCAAATAACAAACTACTGCATTGACATCCCAAGCTGTCCCATACATTTAGACCATTGAATATTTGGTGAACATCGGTGCTGAAATAATGAAACGCACTGCATTCTCAAACAGTGCCCTTCAAATCGGCAACAATCACACCCATCATCGACTTCAATGCAAAATGCCGCCCCGGTTCCACAAGTCACACAAGCAAGTGGCGTGTGCCCTTTGACTCTACTCGACAGAGTCGCGCCATATACGATTCAACTCATCTCGCTGAGACGCGTTTAAAGGCATATTTGAGGCATCTCACTTGCAACCCTAAGAAGTCCTAAATCCAAAGCAGGAGTCTCAATTCCAAATCTCGGAGTTCCGATTCTTCATGCGGGAATGTGAACACCAAAGAAGTGGTTGTGGGGCTCCCGGAAATGTAATAGGGACTCCCAAAATAATCCATATACAGTACCCTGTTAGCCTAGTTAGGGTTATGGTAAACGGTTAGGGGTCAATGAGAAGTGAATTCCTCCATTGAATTGTCTTACAATGCTGTATATACAATAAAAACTGGGCAATTTAACATGTATATTTTTTGGGTGAAAAAATCGACATAGCAGTCAAATACACTAAACGCATGTGGAGGGAAAAAGCCACACGACCTTGGGGAGAACATGCAAACTACAAACATACAGCAGGTGTGAGGGACGGGGTTCAACTTACGACTTCCTGTATACCAGGCAATGTAGTTACATTCTTGCCACTGTGAATTCCTCAATTGACGTTAGTCTCACTACGTGATGGATGAAGCAAAAACTGTAAAATTAAAGGTACTACGTGGTTTTTTGCAAAAAAATAGCCACATTTTTTACTTGTAATTTTTAAATTAGAAGCTCATTCCTCGAATGCCTTTAGTCATACTATGCTATATATGAAATGAAATTTGGTGATTATACAAATATATTTTTTCTCGAGAAAAAAATCGACAATTAGGGATAGGTTTAGCTTTAGGGGTTATGAAGGTGCAAAGTTGACCATTGTTCAATGCAATTTCCCATTGGAAAAAGTCTTAATTGTTGCAAAACATTTCTAAAAAGCCCTTATTTTGCTTGTCAATAGCACTGCAACCAAAAGACACAGAGACCCAGTTGTATTTCCTGATTGCAGAATATGTAGGCTACAAATTGTCCAGAGGTTTGACAAAAAACATTTCCAAAGTATTTGCAATTTCTGCGCCCCAGAATTGTACGAAAAACATACTTAAGCATGCGTTGTGTCGACTGAGGCACGCACACACACCGTTGTAGGAGGCATTGCATTTATGAAACAATTCAATGTACACCGGCTTCTGTTGGTAAGTGTGGCTAACTTGTTGTAGGCTGCTCACTATGTTGCGTGTCTGTTCCCTCTCTTGATCCCCGAACGAGCCCCGAATCCCCCTCGCGCTCCCCCTTCATCCCTTTGCCCCGGCCCCGCCCCTTGCTGTATCAAGGACGGCACCCCCGCTTCCGGCCACGTGTCCTTAACTCCTCCAATCGGATTCCAAGCTCGTTCATGTGCATTACCAGCTCGTTCATGTCGATTACCAGCTCGTTAATGTGCATTACCAGCTCGTTCATGTGGATTACCAGCTTGACCATGTGAATTACCAGCTCGTTCATGTGGATTACCAGCTCGTCCATGTGGATTACCAGCTCGTTCATGTGGATTACCAGCTCGTTCATGTGAATTACCAGCTCGTGTTGTGGATTACCAGCTCGTCCATGTGGATTACCAGCTCGTGTTGTGGATTACCAGCTCGTTCATGTGAATTACCAGCTCGTGTTGTGGATTACCAGCTCGTTCATGTGAATTACCAGCTCGTGTTGTGGATTACCAGCTCGTTCATGTAGATTACCAGCTCGTCCATGTGGATTACCAGCTCGTTCATGTGGATTACCAGCTCGTTCATGTGCATTACCAGCTCGACCATGTGGATTACCAGCTCGACCATGTGGATTACCAGCTCGACCATGTGGATTACCAGCTCGACCATGTGGATTACCAGCTCGTTCATGTGGA